>NW_027361875.1:5690000-6890000 GCF_039654945.1 Dendrobates tinctorius
ATCCAAAAACAGCACGCAATAATCTCCAGTAGCAACACCAAATTCCTATTCAGCATAGCATCTTCAAGGAGCTAGGCAGCAAAGCTTTCACTGGCAAGGGATAGAAGGTCTGGCCAGGTTTTATAGGGAGAGGTAATGACCAGATCATAAGCAGCTGAAAATGGTGCTGCAATTTTCTGATGAGCATACAAAGGGTTGTTAACTTCTTCAGCACCAAAGGAAACCAAATCCATTTAATATGGGATACAAATGCACAGGCTAAATGGAAGATCTGCAATTCACAATACGTAGTGATCTTCTAATCCCAGATCTCCCAGGATGACGTGACACACGTGTGACACTTCCTTATAGTTTCATTGGCTTTGGCTCTAACTTCCCAAACAGCAAACTGCTCTTGTCATTACAGAACAATTTGAGGTACCACAGAAATGAACGTTGGGTCTATGGAGCCATTCTGCGGTAGATATAGTATATCTCAACTTCAGCAAAGCATTTGATAAAGTATCTCTTACTATCCATATTGAAAACATGACTCAGTATGGGATTGACAAGGCTACAGTTACTATAGGTGGATTCATAACTGGCTTAGTGATCGTACTCAAAGAGTGGTAATAAATGGGTGCACATCCAATTGGAAGTGTTTCAAGTGGGGTACCACGAGGCTTTGTCCTGACCCCAGTGTTGTTCAACATTTTTATAAATGATCTAGATAATGGAACTGAAGATAAACTTATCAAATTTGCAGACCATGCAAAGCTAGGAGAGATAGTTAACACGAGAGAAGATATAGAAAGGATTCATAATTATCTAGATAAGCTTGAACAATGGGCAGCTACTAATAGAATGGTATTTAACATGGAAATATGCAAGATTCTACATCTGAACAAGAAAAACATAAATTGCATATACAGCATGGGAGGAATAGAACTAAGCAACAGCACATGTGAAAAAGACTTGGGTATACTAATAGATCACAGACTGCATATGAGTCAACAGTGTGATACGGCAGCAAAAAAGGCAAACACAGTTATAGGATGTATTAAGAGAAGCATATAGTCTAGATCATGTGAAGTAATTATCCCCCTCTACTCCTTCCTTGTCAGACCACATCTGGAATACTGTGCCCAGTTCTGGGCACCACATTTAAAAAAAACGTAAAAAAATGAGCAAATTCAGAGCAGATCTACCAGGATGGTGAGTGGACTGTAAACTATGTCCTACAAGGAACGGTTAAAGATTCTGTGAATGCTTAGCATGCAAAAAAGAAGGCTAAGAGGAGATGTAATAGCTGTCTACAAATATCTGAAGGGATGTCACAGTGTAGAGGGATCATCCTTATTCTCATTTGCAAATGTGAACATGTTAAGCAATGGAATGAAATTGAAAGGGAGAAGATACAGATTAGATATTAGTAAAAAATATTTTGACAGTGATGGTGGTAGTGATTAATGAGGGGAACAGGCAGCCACAAGAGGTGGTGAGCTCTCCTTCAATGGAAGTCTTCAAATAGAGGCTGGACAGACATCTGTCTGGGATGGTTTAGTGAGTCCTCCATTGAGCAGGGGGTTGGACATGATGACCCTTGAGGTCCCTTCCAACTCCAACATTCTATGATTCTATGATTATCGGACAAGGTCCAGAGGAGTTGATTTCAAGAAAACCGTGGCTATATTACTTTACTTCTGCAAGGAAATATGATCTTTATTAAGCAAAAATTATTCTCTGTGGTGCTGCAACAAGGACCCAGGGAGGGCAAGATGATGGACGAAGTTGGGGATGTAATGGGAGTCGTTACCAGGTATCAGCGCTTTCAGAGACTTGCCTGAAATAAATCAAAAGTTTAATCTTCGGAACTTATTTGAACCTAGTGTCCTAAAGGAATCAAGATCAAAAACAAGCCAAAATCAGAGAATAGAACCAGAGAGTGAGTCTGCCTATCCTCTTAGAATGGTATAAGAAACTAAGGACACATACAGTGGGTACAGAAAGTATTCAGACCCCTTTAAATTTTTCACTCTTTGTTTCATTGCAGCCATTTGGTAAATTCAAAAAAGTTCATTTTCTGTCTCATTAATGTACCGCATTTTTCGGATTATAGGATGCACCGAACCATAAGAAGCACTCCAAATTTTCAGAAGGAAAATAGGGAAAAAAATTAATGTGTTAAATGGGAGTCTGTCTTACAGTCCGAATTCAGCTTACTGGGGGGGATCGTCAGCGCTGGTGGAGCGGGGTCACAGGGGGTGTTCGGTGGTCTGGTGATATAACTCCAATCCCAGACTGGTGCGGTAGGTTCGGTGGTTCTGCAGCAGATTTGGCCCTGCAGGTCCGCAGCAGATTCTGCTGCATTGTACATTACCATAAAAGTCAATGGAATTTGAAAAACGCTGTGCACATGCTGCAGAAAAATCCACGCGGATTAGCTGTGGGTTCATTTCCGCAGCATGTCAATTCGTTGTTCGGATCTGCAGCGTTTCTGCACCCATTGACTTGCATTGATCCGCAGTAAAACCGCAGGTCTCAAAAAGATCTGAGGCTTTGCTGTGGAAGAAAAGCTGCAGATCGGGAAGGGGGAAGAGTGGGCGCGGAGTGTGGGCGGTGACTGTGCATGTATGGTGTGTGTGCGGTGACTGGGCGTGAATGTGTGTATGGGCTATGTGTGTGCGGGGGTCTGCGGGCTGTCGGCTGCCTTTGCGGGGCCTGTGCTGGGGTCTGCGGGCTGTCAGGTGTGTGTGCGGGGCCTGTGCCTGGGTCTGCGGGCGGTCGGGTGTGTGTGCGGGGCCTGTGCCGGGGTCTGCGGCCTGTCAGGTGTGTGTGCGGGGCCTGTGCGGGGATCTGCAGGTTGTTGGATGTCTTTGCGGGGCCTGTGATGAGGTCTGCGGGTGTCTTTGCGGGGCCTGTGCCAGGGTCTGCAGGCTGTCGGGTGTCTTTGCGGGGCCGGGGTCTGTCGGGGTCTTGCGGGGGGGCTGCGGGGTTGTCTGTGGGTCATTGGTCTGTCCGGTGGGGAGGGGGGCTGCAGTGCTGTGTGTGTGGGGGGGGGTGTATGTATGTGTATGCAGGCATCGTCCAATGGGACTACAAGTCCCATCAGGCGATGCCTGCTACCCTGACAGTGAGTGACACATTAGCCAATGAGGGGACAGTAGTAGTTCCATCATTCAGCTAATGCGTTGAATGTAAAAAAAAAAAAAGGACATATAACATACATAACATACAACATACAGAACATATAACATACAGAACATACAACATACATATAACATACAAAACATAGAACATACAGAACATACATATAACATACAGAATATATAACATATAGAACATACATAGAACATACAGAACATACAACATAAAACATACAACACATAACAGAGTACGTACTCACCACACACACCTAATTCCCCTAAGCCATCGATCACCTGTAATAAACATAAAATAATAAAGCAACCTATACTCTCCTCTCTGCCGTAGTCCAATTAATATTGAGGGTCCCACGATGAACTCCCGTGGAGAACAGCTGCATCAGCTGATGCGACCACTCTCCAGGGGCTCCAGCGCTGAAATGGCAGGCGGAGGTAATCCTCCGCTGTGTATCCCTCCGCCGGGAAAGAGGTCCTGTAACCCTAACTCTAACTCTAGCCCTAACCCTAATTCTCAGGCAGCTGTGCTGTAAATTGAGACTATGAACTCAGGTAACCTCAGTGATGGACTGCAGGAGGCATTGTCTCCTGTCAGTTCATCACTGGGAGGCCCCATAGAGCAGTGACATCACCTGATGTCACTGTTCTATAGGGGAGATCGTCGTGGGATCCTCGTTATTAATTGGACTGCGTCGGACAGGGAGTATATGGTTGGTTTTTTATTTTTTGTTTTTTCTAGGAGACAAGAACATCGCTGGGATCTGGGAGTTAAATAAAAAGATGAAAGCCGTGTTTTTTATTTCATTAAAAGACTTTATTCTTATGTGTGTGTGTTTTTTTAACCCTTTATTAATATAGGATTAATAATGGATCGGTGTCTTATTGACGCCTCTCTATTATTAGCCGGGCTTAATGTCATCTTCCAATAGCAGGTCTATTAGAATCACTGCACACATACACTTAAGGAGTATTTGCTTATTAGTGAAATTTATTGAAAGCAAGTGCTCTTATAGTGATTGTGACAGTCCTCCTTGCTACAACTGAGTGTTAACACACTCCACCGTCTCGCCACCACCCCACATAGAGCAACCGCTCTGACCCTGGCTAACCTAAAGGCATAAGTGACCATTACCTAATTCAGGACAGCCCTTAGTTCAGAACTACTACGGCAACTTATGTGATCAAGGTCTTGAATGACCGAAACGTCATTCTGTCGCAATCACTATAAGAGCACCTGCTTTCAATAAATTTCACTAATAAGCAAATACTCCTTAAGTGTATGTGTGCAGTGATTCTAATAGACATTTATGTGGGACTCATGAGCCTCCTTCACTAGCACCATACCCCCGTACCTATCGTGTGCTAGCCATTGAATCTCATACTTCCAATAGCATGGTGACATTAACCCCTTATATTACCCCAAATCCCACTGCTACACGGTAGTGGGAAGAGAGGGGCTAAGTGCCAGAATTGGCGCATCTTAGAGATGAACCATTTCTGGGGTGGCTACTGGCTGGTATTTGTAGCCGGGGGGGCAAATATCCATGGTCCCTTCCTAGGCTATGAATATCAGCCCGCAGCTGTCTGCATAGTCTTTCTGGCTATAAAATATTGGGGGACCCCTCGACATTTTTTGGGGGGGTCCCCATATTTTAATAGCCAGTAAAGGCTATGCAGACAGCTGTGGACTGATATTCATAGCCTGGGAAGGGGCCATGGGTATTACCCCCTTCCCAGGCTAGAAATATTGGCCCCCAGTCATCGGCTTTCCCCCTCTGGAGCGGAAAATTGCGCGGGAGCCCACGCCATTTTTTTTTTTTTTTAATATATACGGCTATATATCTATAGATATATCTATGTATATGTCTATAGATATATCTATGGAAATATCTATAGATATATCTTTTTTTCTCTATCTACAGTTGTGGCCAAAAGTATTGACACCCCTGCAATTCTGTCAGATAATACTCAGTTTCTTCCTGAAAATGATTGCAAACACAAATTCTTTGGTATTATTATCTTCATTTAATTTGTCTTAAATGAAAAAACACAAAAATAATTGTCCTAAAGCCAAATTTGATATAATTCCACACCAAACATAAAAAAGAGGGTGGACAAAGGTATTGGCACTGTTCGAAAAATCATGTGATGCTTCTCTAATTTGTGTAATTAACAGCACCTGTAACTTACCTGTGGCACCTAACGGGTGTTAGCAATAACTAAATCACACTTGCAGCCAGTTGACATGGATTAAAGTTGACTCAACCTCTGTCCTGTGTCCTTGTGTGTACCACATTGAGCATGGAGAAAAGAAAGAAGACCAAAGAACTGTCTGAGGACTTGAGAAAACAATTTGTGAGGAAGCATGAGCAATCTCAAGGCTACAAGCCAATCTTCAAAGACCTGAATGTTCCTGTGTCTACCGTGTGCAGTGTCATCAAGAAGTTTAAAGCCCATGGCACTGTGGCTAACCTCCCTAGATTTGGAGGAAAAGAAAAATTGACAAGAGATTTCAACGCAAGATTGTGCGGATGTTGGATAAAGAACCTCGACTAACATCCAAACAAGTTCAAGCTGCCCTGCAGTCCGAGGGTACAACAGTGTCAACCCGTACTATCCGTCGGCATCTGAATGAAAAGGGACTGTATGGTAGGAGACCCAGGAAGACCCCACTTCTTACCCCGAGACATAAAAAAGCCAGGCTGGAGTTTGCCTAAACTTACCTGAAAAAGCCTAAAACGTTTTGGAAGAATGTTCTCTGGTCAGATGAGACAAAAGTAGAGCTTTTTGGGCAAAGGCATCAACATAGAGTTTACAGGAGAAAAAAAGAGGCATTCAAAGAAAAAAACATGGTCCCTACAGTCAAACATGGTGGAGGTTCCCTGATGTTGTGGGGTTGCTTTGCTGCCTCTGGCACTGGACTGCTTGACCGTGTGCATGGCATTATGAAGTCTGAAGACTACCAACAAATTTTGCAGCATAATGTAGGGCCCAGTGTGAGAAAGCTGGGTCTCCCTCAGAGGTCATGGGTCTTCCAGCAGGACAATGACCCAAAACACACTTCAAAAAGCACTAGAAAATGGTTTGAGAGAAAGCACTGGAGACTTCTAAGGTGGCCAGCAATGAGTCCAGACCTGAATCCCATAGAACACCTGTGGAGAGATCTAAAACTGGCAGTTTGGAGAAGGCACCCTTCTAATATCAGGGACCTGGAGCAGTTTGCCAAAGAAGAATGGTCTAAAATTCCAGCAGAGCATTGTAAGAAACTCATTGATGGTTACTGGAAGCGGTTGGTCGCAGTTATTTTGGCTAAAGGTTGTGCAACCAAGTATTAGGCTGAGGGTGCCAATACATTTGTCTGGCCCATTTTTGGAGTTTTGTGTGAAATGATCAATGTTTTGCTTCATTCTCTTTTGTGTTTTTTTTATTTAAGACAAATTAAATGAAGATAATAATACCAAAGAATTTGTGATTGCAATCATTTTCAGGAAGAAACTGACCATTATCTGACAAAATTGCAGGGGAGTCAATACTTTTGGCCACAACTGTATCTATCTATCCCATATTTATCTACAGTATAATCTATCTATCTATCCCATATTTATCTATCTATCATCTATCTATCCCATATTTATCTATCTACTATCTATCCCATATCTAGCTATCTATCATCTATCTATCTCATATTTATCTATCTATCCATCATCTATCCCATATTTATCCACAGTATCTATCTATCATCTATCTATCCCATATTTATCAATCTATCCCATATTTATCTATCTATCATCTATCTATCCCATATTTATCTATCTATCATCTATCTATCCCATATTTATCTATCTATCCCATATTTATCTATCTATCTGTTATCTATCTATCCCATATTTATCTATCATCTATCTATCTATCCCATATTTATCTACAGTATCTATCTATCTATCTATCCCATATTTATCTATCATCTATCTATCTATCCCATATCTATCTACAGTATCTATCAATCATCTATCTATCATCTATCTATCTATCTATCTCATATTTATCTATCTATCATCTATCTATCCCATACTAATCTACAGTATCTATCTATCATCTATCTATCCCATATTTATCTATCTATCTATCTATCTCTATCATCTATCCCATATTTATCTATCTAGCTATCTATATATCTATCATCTATCTATCGCTCATATTTATCTATCATCTATCTATCCCATATTTATCTATCTATCCATCATCTATCTATCCCATATTTATCTATCTATCATCTATCTATCTACCCCATACTTATCTACAGTATCTATCTATCATCTATCTATCCCATATTTATCTATCTATCATCTATCTATCCCATATTTATCTACAGTATCTATCTATCATCTATCATCCATCTATCTCATATTTATCTATCATTTATCTATCTATCCCATATTTATCGATCTATCATCTATCTATCCTATATTTATCTATCTAGCTATCTATATATCTATCTATCATCTATCTATCAATCTCATATTTATTTATCTATCTATCCCATATTTATCTACAGTATCTATCTATCATCTATCTATCCCATATCTATCTATCATCTATCTATCCCATATTTATATATCTACAGTATCTATCATCTATCTATCCCATATTTATCTATCTATCATCTATCTATCCCATATTTATCTATCTATTATCTATTTATCCCATATTTATCTACAGTATCTATCCATCGTCTATCTATCTATCCCATATTTATCTAACTATCATCTATCTATCCCATAGTTATCTACAGTATCTATCTATCATCTATCTATCATCTATCTCATATTTATCTAACAATCATATATCTATCCCATATTTATCTACAGTATCTATCTATCATCTATCTATCCCATATCTATCTATCTCATATTTATCTATCTAGCTATCTATATATCTATCGATCTCATATTTATCTATCTATCTATCTATCATCTATCTATCCCATATTTATATATCTATCTATCATCCATCTATCCCATATTTATCTACAGTATCTATCATCTATCTATCTATCCCATATTTATCTATCTATCTATCTATCTATCTCATAATTATCCTTCTATCTATCATCTATCTATCCCATATTTATCTACCTATCTATCATCTAGCTATCCCATATTTATCTACAGTATCTATCTATCTATCATCTACCTATCTATCTACCATCTAGCTATCCCATATTTATCTACAGTATCTACCTATCTATCATCTATCATCTATCTATCCCATATTTATCAATCTATCCCATATTTATCTATCATCTATCTAGCCCATATTTATCTATCTATCTATCTATCTATCATCTATCTATCTATCCCATATTTATCTATCATCTATCTATCCCATATTTATCTATCTATTTGTTATCTATCCATCTATCCCATATTTATCTATCATCTATCTATATATCCCATATTTATCTACAGTATCTATCTATCATCTATCTATCCCATATCTATCTATCATCTATCTATCCCATATCTATCTACAGTATCTATCTATCATCTATCTATCATCTATCTATCTATCTCATATTTATCTATCATCTATCTATCCCATATTTATCTACAGTATCTATCTATCATCTATCTATCCCATATTTATCTATCTATCTATCTATCTATCATCTATCCCATATTTATCTATCTAGCTATCTATATATCATATTTATCTATCTATCATCTATCTATCTATCCCATATTTATCTATCTATCAACTATCTATCCCATATCTAGCTATCTATCATCTATTTATCATCTATCTATCCCATATTTATCTATCCATCATCTATCTATCCCATATTTATCTATCTATCATCTATCTACCCCATATTTATCTACAGTATCTATCATCTATCTATCCCATATTTATCTATCTATCTATCTATCTATCTATCATCTATCTATCCCATATTTATCTACAGTATCTATCTATCATATATCTATCAATATCATATTTATCTATCTATCATCTATCTATCTATCCCATATTTATCTATCAACTATCTATCCCATATCTAGCTATCTATCATCTATTTATCATCTATCTATCCCATATTTATCTATCTATCCATCATCTATCTATCCCATATTTATCTATCTATCATCTATCTACCCCATATTTATCTACAGTATCTATCTATCATCTATCTATCCCATATTTATCTATCTATCTATCTATCATCTATCTATCCCATATTTATCTACAGTATCTATTTATCATCTATCTATCATCCATCTATCTCATATTTATCTATCTATCTATCATTTATCTATCTATCCCATATTTATCTACAGTATCTATCTGTGATGGTGTGATATGTTATGTGGATGTCATTTTTTGTATATTCCTATTTTTAACAATTCCAGTTATTTTCATAGTGTTTTTCTTATTACATTGTAAGTCTACAGCCTCACTGTATCTGTCTCTTGATGACAACCTGTAGTGCATTAATCCCTAAGGCCCTTTGTTCTCTTCTGGGAGGCAACTTGTTTGACTACCCCTGGACAAGGAAGGGGGTGGGGGGAAGAACGGCAGCTGGACAAGTCAGTTCCGGTAGAGACAAGATGGTGAAAAGACCCATTTTTATCCTCTGGTGCTAGAGTTGTGGAAACTCGTTTCCCTGGACATTTTATCCTGATACTGGACTGCATTCTTATTCTGGACTATCTTATCCTTTGTGTGGTGGACTGAATATGGACCTTTTCGTATTTTTGCCTGAATAAAGTTCTTGGAATTGTTCACTCTTTGCTTGCTCTGTTGATTGTGTGATACCAGAGAAGGACCCCGTGACACTATCTATCATCTATCTATCCCATATTTATCTATCTATCCCATATTTATCTATCTAGCTATCTATATATCTATCTATCAACTATCTATCTATCTATCTATCTCATATTTATCTATCTATCTATCTATCTATCTATCCCATATTTATCTACAGTATCTATCTATCATCTATCTATCCCATATCTATCTATCATCTATCTATCTATCCCATATTTATATATCTATCTATCATCTATCTATCCCATATTTATCTACAGTATCTATCATCTATCTATCTATCCCATATTTATCTATCATCTATCTATCTATCCCATATTTATCTATCATCTATCTATCCCATATTTATCTATCTATTATCTATTTATCCCATATTTATCTACAGTATCTATCCATCGTCTATCTATCTATCCCATATTTATCTATCTATCATCTATCTATCCCATAGTTATCTACAGTATCTATCTATCATCTATCTATCATCTATCTCATATTTATCTAACAATCATCTATCTATCCCATATTTATCTACAGTATCTATCTATCTATCTATCTATCATCTATCTATCCCATATCTATCTATCTCATATTTATCTATCTAGCTATCTATATATCTATCGATCTCATATTTATCTATCTATCATCTATCTATCTATCCCATATTTATATATCTATCTATCATCCATCTATCCCATATTTATCTACAGTATCTATCATCTATCTATCCCATATTTATCTACCTATCTATCTATCATCTAGCTATCCCATATTTATCTACAGTATCTACCTATCTATCTATCATCTACCTATCTATCCCATATTTATCTATCATCCATCTATCTACCTATCTATCCCATATTTATCTATCTATCATCTATCTATCCCATATTTATCTATCTATCATCTATCTATCTATCCCATATCTATCTGTGTGTGTAATGGAGTGTGGGTTGGACAAATGTAAAAGAGGAGGTTGGACAGAAATGACATCACAAATCTTTTTTATTGTTAAATAACATATCTTTATTTAGCTTACAAAAATGCATACAAATCTGCAGGCAAAACCGCACTGAAAAACCGTATCAAATCAGCGGCAAAAATGCATCAAAAACGCTGCAAAACCACACCAAAAATGTACCTGCATTTTCTGCTAAGAGCTGCGTTTTTTGTGCAGAAAAATCTGCGGGAGAATCCGCAATGTGTGCACATACTCTAAGGCTATGTGCCCACGTAGCGTTTTATTCCGGACACTAAAAACCAGACTCCTTCCCAGAAATTGAGCGTTTTTTTCCGTGCGATTTCACCGCGATTTTACCGCGATTATGATTGCGATTTTGCCACGATTTTCGCATGCGATATTCAAGCACTTTCCAAGCGATTTGAAGCATCGCTTGGAAAGTGATTGACAGGTTGGTCACACTCGTCAAACATAGTGTTTGACAAGTGTGACCAGGTTTTTACTATTGAGGCCGCCTATGTAGCATCAATAGTAAAAGATAGAATGTTAAAAATGATAAAAAAATAAAAAAAATCGGGGTATATTTACCTTCCGACGTCCCGCGCTGCCATCCCGGGCCTCAGCTTTCCCAGTAATGCCTTGCGAGACCTGTGATGACGTAGTCTCGCGTTGCTATAGCGATCTCGCGAGACCGCTAGAGTCACGCGAGACTACGTCATCACAGGGCCTTGCCGCAAGGCATTACTGGGAACGCTTAGGCCGGGATGGCAGCGCGGGACACCGGAAGGTAAATATACCCCGATTTTTTATTTTTTATTCTTTTTTTTACAGGGGTATGGTACCCAGGGCCTGGAGGACAGTCTCCTCTCCTCCACACCGTGGGTACCAACCGCACATGAGACGCTTAACTTCCCGCATGGTGGGCATAGCCACATGCGGGAAGTCAGTGATTCTCATGCATTCCTATGGGTGCGGAATCGCGGCAATTCTTTGCGATTCCACACAAAAGAATGAGCATGCTGCGATTTTTTCCGCGATGCGTTTCCACCGCGGAAAAAAGCGCAGCATTAGCACAGCATGTGCGGAATGCCATAGGAATGCATGGGGGGCGTTCTGTACACGATTTTTAAACGTTTTCGCGCCGAAAATCACGGCAAAAACGCTTAAAAATCGCTACGTGGGCACACAGCCTAAGGGTGCCAGGGCTCCACCAATATATTCTGAAAACCCGGATCCCCGCACATCCATTGCTGTGATGCGGTGGCCTCCGGAAAATCCCATCCTAGGCTGGTGTGGCAGATTTGGCGATACTCTGTGGTGCGGAGGCTGCACTGGCATTTTGTGAAAGCTCAGAGGCCCCACACATCGATTGCTGCGATGCGATGGCCTCTGTAAAAATTGCCACCGGAGGGTGGCGCATGCTCAGATTGAGATCTCGGCAACAAGATCTTGTCCCAAAATCTCGGGAGACGAGATCTTGGTGCCTACATCTCGTCTCCTGAGATTTTGGGATGAGATCTCACTGCAAAGATCTCAATCTGAGCATGCGCCACCCCCCGGCGGCCATTTTCCCGGAGGCCACCGGGTCACAGCAATGGATGTGCGGGGCCTCCGGGCTTTCACAAAATGCAAGTGCAGCCTTCCTATTTACATATGGTGACGCTGGTTGTCATATTGATTCTTCTTGGCGTTAATGCGCCTACATGCGAATAGGTCACGGCTTAATACCGTGCTTGTCTGATGTTTCTTTCTGGTTGCGAGGTAACAGGCGCTGATAAGTTCCGGGTACATCACTTCCGGTCATGCGCATTTGGCGTGACACGCACGCTGGTCTGATGGTGGAACGCAATGGGCTTAGCTGATACATGATAGCGGGGGCTATTTAAATTTATTTTCTGAGACCGCCGCCATGCCTTGTTTACATCTTGTTCTCTTTGGGTATCATGGAGCACATCGAGTATCAGTGGTATTAAAGTCTGTGGCCTCCTGATGAACCGTTACACCAGGGAAATGCGTCGGGGCGACTTTGATGATAAGTAACCACTGGGTGGTGTTCTATTTTTTCATTTATTTGTTTATTATGGAACAATGTAACATCATGATTATTTTTATACACCATCAGTGGTCTCTTTATTTGTATTAATAGAGGCGATTATCTATTGCCATATATTGCTAATATATTGCTTGGACGTTATGTCCTTTTTTGCATGTTTATCTTATCAATCATGCTGATAGCAATTTATGGTTATTTTGGCTCATTGTGTATCAATAGGCAAATTTTTATTGTTGTTCTGTGAGGGCTAGCAGTAGTAGCCCTAATTAAGGGTTACCTTTATTATAATCATATTTGTGGGCCTATTGCCCGGGTTACTCTTGCATTGCATTCTGTGTATATTAAGGTTTTTCTCTTCCTTCATATCTTTTCTATCTGGCATTGTTTTCCCACCTGTGAAAATAGGGTGAGGTAGGGGAGACAGGGTCAGTCGACGTTGAGTGGGGGCGCCAAACAACCGTATCTATTAGGGTGCCAACCTCCACGGCAAGGAAGGGTACAGTTAGTTTATTGTAGCCTTTAACAGGGCTTTTTTAAAACATTTTTTGTCTTTTTTGATTATTCATTCACGGGCACAGGTGTTCTTTAACTTCAATTGAATAAAATTAAATTTTATGGGAATACATGTTCACTATAATATTATGGTATATTCCTTTTTTATAATGATTTTGTAATAACTCAGGAACGCTTCAACGTATCCTAGCTATTCCGAGATTGTTTTTTTGTGACATATTGGGCTTCATGTTAGTGGTAAATTTAGGTCAATAATTTTTGCATTTATTTGTGAAAAAAACGGAAATTTGGTGAAAATTTTGAAAGTTTTGCAATTTTCAAATTTTGAATTTTTATTCTGTTAAACCAGAGAGTTATATGACACAAAATAGTTAATAAGTAACATTTCCCACATGTCTACTTTACATCAGCACAATTTTGGAAACATTTTTTTTGTTAGGAAGTTGTAAGGGTTAAAAGTTGACCAGCGATTTCTCATTTTTACAACAAAATTTACAAAACCATTTTTTTTAGGGACCACCTCACATTTGAAGTCACTTTGAGGGGTCTATATTGCAGAAAATACCCAAAAGAGACACCATTCTAAAAACTGCACCCCTCAAGCTACTCAAAACTACATTCAAGAAGATTATTAACATTTCAGGTGCTTCACAGGAACTAAAGCAACGTGGAGGGAAAAAATGGACATTTTAATTTTTCCAACATAAATTTTATTTTAACATCAATTTTTTCATTTTCACATGGGTAACAGGATAAAATGGATCCTAAATTTTGTTGGGCAATTTCTCCTGAGTACACCGATACTTCATATGTGGTCATAAACCACTGTTTGGGCGCACGGCAGGGCTCAGAAGGGAAGGAGCACCATTTGACTTTTTGAATGGAAAATATGCTTGAAAATATGTTGCGTTTGGAGAGCCACTGTGCGCCTAAACATTGGAGCTCCCCCACAAGTGACCCCATTTTGGAAACTAGACCCTCCAAGAAACTTATCTAGATGCATAGTGAGCACTTTGAACCCCCATGTGCTTCACAAATTGATTCGGAAAAAAAAGTACTTTTTTTCACATAAATTTTATTTAGCCTCAGTTTTTTTCATTTTCACATGGGCAAGAGGATAAAATGGATCCTAAAATTTGTTGGGCAATTTCTCCTGAACACACCAATACCTCTTATGTGGTCTTAAACCACTGTTTGGGGGCACGGCAGGGCCCGGAAGGGAGGAGCGCCATTTGACTTTTTGATTGGAAAATTAGCTCCAATCGTTAGCGGACACCTTGTCGCGTTTGGAGAGCACATGTGCCTAAACACTGGAACTCCCCCACAAGTGACCCCATTTTGGAAACTAGACCCCTGAAGGAACTTATCTAGATGTGTGGTGAGCACTTTGAACCCCCAAGTGCTTCACAGAAGTTTATAAAGCAGAGCCGTGAAAATAAAAATAAAAAAAATTTCCTCAAAAAATGATTTTTAGCCCACTATTTTTTATTTTCACAAGGGTAACAGGATAAATTTGGACCCCAAAAGTTGTTGTCCAGTTTGTCCTGAGTATGCTGGTACCCCATATGTGGGGGAGACCACTGTTTCGGCACACGTTGGGGCTCGGAAGGGAAGTAGTGATGTTTTGAAATGCCGACTTGATGGAATGGTTTGCGGGTGTCATGTAACGTTTGCAGAGCCCCTGATGTACCTAAACAGTGGAAACCCCCCACAAGTGACCCCATTTTGGAAACTAGACCACCCAAGGAACTAATCTAGATGTGTGGTGAGCACTTTGAACCTCCAAGTGCTTCACAGAAGTTTATAAAGCAGAGCCGTGAAAATTAACCCCTTCACTACCAAGGGTGGTTTGCACGTTAACTCCCGGGCCAATTTTTACAATTCTGACCAGTGTCACTTAATGAGGTTATAACTCTGGAACGCTTCCATGGATCCCGGTGATTCTGACACTGTTTTCTCGTGACATATTGTACTTCATGTTAGTGGTAAAATTTCATTCATATAACTTGCATTTATTTGTGAAAAAAATGGAAATTTGGCAAAAATTTTGAAAATTTCGCAATTTTCCAAATTTGAATTTTTATGCCCTTAAATCACAGAGATACGGCACACAAAAAACTTAATAAGTAACATTTCCCACATGTTTACTTTACATCAGCACAATTTTGGAACCAAAATTTTTTTTTGTTAGGAAGTTATAAGGGTTAAAAGTTGACCAGCGATTTCTCATTTTTGCAACACCATTTTATTTTTACGGACCACATCACATTTGAAGCCACTTTGAGGGGTCTATATAATAGAAAATACCCAAAAGTGACACCATTCTAAAAACTGCACCCCTTAAGGTGCTCAAAACCACATTCAAGGAGTTTATTAACCCTTCAAGTGCTTCACAGGAATTTTTTGAATATTTAAAAAAAAAAATGAACAATTAACTTTTTTTCACAAAAAAAATACTTCAGGTTCAATTTTTTTTATTTTACCAAGGGTAACAGGAGAAATTGGACTGCAAAAATTATTGTGCAATTTGTCCTGAGTACGCTGATACCTGATATGTGGGGGGAACCACTGTTTCGGCGCATGGCAGAGCTCAGAAGGGAAGGAGCGCCGTTTGACTTTTTCAATGCAAAATTGGCTGGAATTCAGATCGGACGCCATGTCACGTTTGGAGAGCCCCTGATGTACCTAAACAGTGGAAACTCCCCACAAGTGACCCCATTTTGGAAACTAGACCCCCCAAGGAACTTATCTAGATATGTGGTGAGAACTTTGAACCCACAAGGGCTTCACAGAAGTTTATAACGTACAGCGGTACAGTTAAAAAATCATTTTTTCCACAAAATGATCTTTTCACCCCCAATTTTTATTTTCGCAAGGGTAACAGGACCCTAAAAGTTATTGTGCAATTTGTCCTGAGTATGCTGATACCCCATATGTGGGGGCAGACCACTATTTGGGCGCATGGCAGAGCTCGGAAGGGAAGCAGCGCCATTTGATGTTTAGCTGGAATTGAGATCGGACACCATGTCGCGTTTGGAAAGCCCCTGATGTACCAAAACAGTGAAATCCCCCCACAAATGACACCATTTTGGAAACTAGACCCCCCAAGGAACTTATCTAGATTGTGGTGAGCACTTTGAACCCCCAAGGGCTTCACAGAAGTTTATAACGCCCAGGCGTGAAAATAAAAAAATCATTTTTTTTCCACAAAAATGATATTTTTGCCCCCAATTTTTTATTTTCCTAAGGGCAACAGGAGAAATTGGACCCCAAAAGTTGTTTTGCAAATTGTCCTGAGTAGGCTGATACCCCATATGTGGGGGTAAAACACTATTTGGGCGCATGGCAGAGCTTGGAAGGGAAGGAGCACCATTTGACTTTTTCAACGCAGAATTGGCTGGAATTGAGATCAGATGCCATGTTGCGTTTGGAGAGCACCTGCTGTGCGCAAATAGTGGAAACCCCCAAATCTAACTCCAACCCTAACCCCAACACACCCCTAACCCTAACCCTAGCCCTAACCCTAACCCTAGCCCTAACCCTAATGGGAAAATGGAAATAAATACATTTTTTTAATTTTATTATTTTTCCTTAACTAAGGGGGTGATAACGGGGGGTTTGATTTACTATTTATCGCGGTATTTATATTTGGCAGCTGTCACACGCTAAAAGACGCTTTTTATTGTAAAAATAGTTTTTGCATCACCACATATTGAGAGCTATAATTTGTCCATATTTTGACCCACCGAGTCATGTGAGGTCTTATTTTTTGCGGGACGAGTTGACGTTTTTACTGGTATCATTTTCGGGCACGTGACATTTTTTGATCGCTTTTTATTTTGTTTTTTGGGACGCAGAATTTACAAAAACCAGCGTTTCATGAATTTCTTTTGGGTGGTGCGTTTACGCTGTTCCGCGTGCGATAAAATTGATAAAGCGGTTTTCTTCTTTGGGTCAGTATGGTTACAGCGATACCTCATTTATGTCTTTTTTTATGTTTTGGCGCTTTTATGCAATGAAAACAATTTTATATAAAAAATAATAATTTTTGCATCGCTTTATTCAGCTACTTTTTTATTTTTTCGCTGATGATGCTGTGTCATGGCTCGTTTTTTGCGGGACAAGATGACGTTTCAGCAGTACCATGGATATTTATATGCGTCTTTTTGATCGCGCGTTATTGCACTTTTTGTTCGGCGGTATGATAATAAATCATTATTTTTTGCTTCGTTTTTTATTTTTATTTTTTAAGGGGTTCGCTTAAGGGGTTAACTAATGGGACAGTTTTATAGGGCGGGTCGTTATGGATGCGGCGATACCAAATATGTGTACTTTTATTGTTTTGTTTTTTTTTATTTCCAAAAAATGAATTTATTGGGGAATATTTTTTTTTTTCTTGAATTTATTTAGCGATTTTTTTAAAATTATTTTTACACTTTTTTTTTTTTTTTACTTTATTGCAATGTCCCAGAGGGGACATAACTGTCCTGTGACAGATCGCTGGTCTGTCACATCACAGATCGCTGTGACAGATCAGCAATCTGTCACAGGCAGTGTGCAGGTTTCCTCCTTGCCTGCGCTTTGCAGGCACTGAGGAAGCCAGCTTCCTGCAGGCCCCTGGAGGTCCCCGCCGCCATATTGGATCCGGGGGCCTGCAGGAAAGGAGACCCCCGCAGCAGCGCTGCACATTGCGCTGCTGTGGGGGGCTCAGGGAAGCACGGAGGGAGCCCCCTCCCTGCCGATGCTTCCCTTTAACCCACGGTACACCACGATCCTGTTTGATCGCGGTGTACAAGGGGTTAACGTGTTGGGGCGGTCCGTTACCGCCCCTTACACATTGTGCCGGGTGTCAGCTATGATAATTAGCTGACACCCGGCCGCGATAAGCGGCGCTCACCACGTGGGCACCGCTTATCGCTATGACGTAATATTCCGTCCATGGTAATTAGGGCCCAGGGCACATGGACGGAATATTACGTCCAATGAAGGAAAGGAGTTAAAAAAATTTCCTCAAAAATGATTTTTAGCACCCAATTTTTTATTTTCCCAAGGGTAACAGGATAAATATGGACCCCCAAATTTGTTGTGCAATTTTTCCTGAGTGAGCTGATACCCCACATGTGGGGGTAAACCACTGTTTGGGCGCACGTCGGGGCTTGAATTGGAGGGAGCACTGTTTAACTTTTTGAATGCATAATTGGCTGGAATAATTGGTGGCGCCATGTCTCGTTTGGAGACCCCGTGATGTGCCTAAACAGTGGAAACCCCTCAATTCTATCTCCAACCCTAACCCCAACACACCCCTAACCCTAATCCCAACCCTAATCATAACCCTAACCACACCCCTAACCCCAACACACCCCTAACCCTAATCCCAACTCTAACCCTAGCCACAAGCCTAACCGTAATCCCAACCCCAACCCACCCCTAACCCTAATCCCAACCCTAATTTCAACCCTAACCGTAATTTCAACCCTAACCGTAATTCCAACCCTAACCCTAATTCTAAGCCTAACCCTAATTCTAACCCTAACCCTATTTCTAACCCTAACTCTAATTCCAACCCTAACCCTAAACCTAGCCCTAACCCTAATGGAAAAATTAAAATATTTTCTTTATTTTATTATATGTCCCTACCTATGGGGGGTGATAAGGGGGGCGGTGATTTACTTTTTTTTTATTTTGATCACTGCGAAAGTGATCAAAATAAATGAAAGAATCTGCAGGTCGCAGATTCCCGGCGGGAGCACTGCGCATGCGCCCATTTTCCAAGATGGCAGCGCCCATCATCTGGGACGGCGGCAAACCGGGACGGCCAGAAGGACTTCGGAGCTACCGTGCAGGGTGAGAGGGGGTGATCGGAGGGTGGGGGGACCGGAGGGAGGGCAGGGGGAGCAGATTTTGACAGCGGCTGCCGATCGGCGCCGTCAGATGGTGGCGGCGGCCGATTGGCGCTGTCAGTCAGTTGGGGGGGTCGGTTCAGTGTCTCCAGCCATGCCCGATGCTATTTCAGCATCGGGCATGGCTGGATTTGTAATATTTCATCAAATTTCATTGATAAAATATTACAATTGCTCTGATTGGCAGTTTCACTTTTAACAGCCAATCAGAGCGATCGTAGGCATGTGGGGGCTAAGCCACGCCCCCTGTGGTTATCTCTAAGGTGTCCTCTGTGTGCGGGTCGGGTGACCTTTCAGTGACCCCGGTCACCCGACCCGCAAGGGGGCAATCAATTCATGACGCCACATAGGCTTCATGGGTCGTTTTGGCACGACTTTTCATGACACCTACGTGGCGTCAAAGGTCGTGAAGGGGATAATGAGAAAAAAATGAACTTTTTTGAATTTACCAAATGGCTGTAATGAAACAAAGTGTGAAAAATTTAAAGGGGTCTGAATACTTTCCGTACCCACTGTATAAATGCTTTTTGTGTGCCATGGTAATCAGAAAAGATCAAAGATGAGAAGTGGAAAAAGTCATTACTTTGCCCTTTGAATAATTCTCAGAGGACAAAAACTCCTTGTACCATTCATCACTGTTCTTTCTGTGATCAATGGTAGCCTTAGCAATTGATTTTTAACCCTCTAAAGGCTGAAGCGTAAGTCCAACTTTTTTTCTCATCAATTACAATTCCTTTAAATGCGACTTGTTTTTCTTGAGCAACCACTGAGTGAAGATTACTATGTAAATATTACTAAAAATTGTAACATAAATTGATAAAAAAAAAAAAAAGATGAGCAACAAATTTATTAAAGTCCACAGACAATTTTTATTCCTCTCCTGACAGTTTAGAAGTACACCACATGTGTATGTGGGGGAGATCTGACAAAAACTGAGACTTGTCTTATCTATTCTCTTCTATCTACTGGCTAACACGGTACAAAGATATATAGGCTGAGTGCAGACGGAGTTTTGAGCCCTGCGGATTTTTCCGTGCAGAATGGAAGAAAACCGCAGGTCAAATGACCTGCATTTTTCCTGCGGATTTCTTCCATTTTTCATGCGGTTTTCATGCGTTTTTTGTGCGGTTTTCCATTGCGGTCTTCCCACTGCGGATTTGGTGACAGGGGAGATAGAAAACCGCACAAAAGAAGTAACATGCTGCGGATTTTGTACCGCACGAAAACCGCACGGAAAAATCCGCAGCGTCTGCACAGCGTTTTTTTTTTTCATTCATTTTAAAGGTACTGTACATCACAATGCGGATATGCAACGTTTCTGCGCGGTAAAATCCGCTGCGGAAACGCTGCAAATCTGCATCGTGTGCACATGGCCTTACTGTATCTTTCCTGTGCAATTTTTATGCACCAGTTTCCTTTGAAAAGCCAGTAATTCATGTACCGCATACAGTAAAATCACACTGACAAGTCAGGCTGAGTGCAGACGGAGTTTTGAGCCCTGCGGATTTTTCCGTGCAGAATGGAAGAAAACCGCAGGTCAAATGACCTGCATTTTTCCTGCAGATTTCTTCCATTTTTCACGCGGTTTTCATGCGGTTTTTGTGCGGTTTTCCATTGCGGTCTTCCCCCTGCGGATTTGGTAACAGGGGAGATAGAAAACCGCACAAAAGAAGTAACATGCTGCGGATTTTGTACCGCAGGAAAACCGCGCGGAAAAATCCGCAGCGTCTGCACAGCGGTTTTTTTTTTCCATTCATTTTAAAGGTACTGTACATCACAATGCGGATATGCAACGTTTCTGCGTGGTAAAATCCGCTGCGGAAACGCTGCAAATCTGCATCGTGTGCACATGGCCTTAGAATAAAATAGATATATACATATACAATACATACAATACATGGACATACAGATGTCAGTGACACACACATATATACAGTTAGGTCCATATATATTTGGACAGAGACAACATTTTTGTAATTTTGGTTCTAGACATTACCACAATGAATTTTAAACAAAACACTTCAGATGCAGTTGAAGTTCAGACTTTCAGCTTTCATTTGAGGGTATCCACATTAAAATTGGATGAAGAGCCTTGTCTCCAGTGGGGTTTACAATCAAATTTGCTTGTCTCATAAACTCACATACTGTAAGTGGCTTAGCCATCTTTTTGGGGATTGTGTTACCCTATCAGGATGAGTTTGAAGCAGACCATCTAGGAAGCTGCATCCCATGCAAGAACAAGAATATACAAACTGTATGGGGCCGAATCATCTTTTTCATAATTCTCTTTTCTTTTTATCTTGTTGTAGCCGCCAGCATTTTTTGTGCTAAATTTATCAGAATGGTGCACATTATTCATGAATTTTTTGCAAACCATTTTTGAGACTTCTTGGATGAAAAAAAATCGCATGTTTTGCAAAATGTCATAAACTTAGCTAAAAATGTTGAAGTGTACAAAAAAATAACTCCAGATTACATTTTGAAAAGCCACAACGGATGAATCAAGCAAAAATATCTTAAATATTAAATAAATAAATAGAATAAAATAGACTTAAAAAAAATCATAAATGGAAAGATGAATTTGTCTGCAAACAAAAAAAGATGCAAAACAGATATATATATATATATAAAGCTGAGTGTATGTATGTGTGTGTGTGTATGAATCAAGCCATGCCCACTCCACATAGCCCCGAAAAGGGTTGCAGAGGGAAAGTGTGGGACGTGGGTTGAGAGCAGAGCTGCGAGGTAGAGAGCGGGACACGGATGGAGAGCTGGGCTGCGGAGGGATAGAGCACGATGGTGCATCGAGAGCGGGGCTGTGGAGGGAGAACGGGAGACAGATAGAGAGCGGGGCTCTGGAAGGTAGAGCGGGATTGCGCGTGGAGGGCAGGGCTGAAGAGGTAGAGAGCAGGACGGCGGGTGGAGAGCGGGGCTGCGAAGGAGAGAGTGTGATGGTGGGTGGAGAGCGGGGCTGCGGAGGAAGAAAGCGGGACGACCAGTGGAAAGCAGGGCTACACAGAGAGAGAGCAAGACGGCCAGTGGAGAAAGGGGCTGCTGAGGGAGAGAGCGGGGCTGTGGAGGGAGAATGTGGGACGGTGATTGGAGAGTGTGGCTGTGGAAGGAGAGAGCGTGACGGTGGATGGAGAGCTGGGCTGTGGCGGGAGACAGGGGGGCTGCGGAGTGAAAGCAGGGCTGCTGAGGGAGAGTGCAGGATGGCCAGTGGAGACAGTGACTGAGAAGGGAGAGAGCAGGATGGTGGATTGACAGCGGGGCTGCTGAGGGAGAATGCGGGACGGTGGGTGGACAGCTGGGCTTCAGAGGGAGAGAGTGGGATGGCGAGTGGAGAGCGGGGCTGCGGAGGGAAAGAGTGGGAGGGCAGTTAGTTACTATGTTCGGGCAAAGCCGGGCTCTTCATCTAGTATATATTTCTCTATATATAAATCTGAATGTGTGTGTGTGTATCACCAACCAATCATGAAGCAGCAGAGTGGGACACCAACCAATCACAAAGCAGCAGAGTGGGACGCAGTTGGTGAGCAGGGCTGAGAACGGATACAGCAGGACAGTGCATGGAGAGCGGGGCTGTGAGGAAGGCAGTCTTCAGGACAGGGGCCAAATAGTGCCGGTACTCTCCCAGCCCTGTCCTGGCTCAGTCAGCGCTCCCCGTGGCCAACTGCGCTATCCCCCCTCTCCCCTGCAGCTTACCAGCCTAAATTTAGTCCCCTGCTTCTACTGCGGCCTACTACAGCGCTAGGCCACACCCCCCACAGGCCGCCTAATCACACGCGCTGCAGCTCCACTCTAGCTCCGCCCACTCCGTCAAACTCCGTCCTCTCAGGTCGCCTGCGCTAGGCCCCGCCCCCCACAGGCCGTCCAATAACATGCGCTGCAGCTCTGCTCTAGCTCCACCCATTCCACCCAGCTCCGCCCACTCCGACCAAACGAACAATCTGCACACCTCTCTCCTGGTCCCGGCGTCACCGCATGTGGTGCATGGAGAGCGGGGCTGTGGAGGAAGGAAGACAGGGGCTGTAGAGCAGGGGTCTCATACACGTGGTGCACCACATGTATCATTCCCTCAGGCAGGGGGAAGGCACGCATTCAGGAGCGGCGATGGCATTGGCTGTTCTGTGTGCACACACTGCACAGGACCTGTGATGAGGTCACAGGAGGGGGAGGAGTCAGGTCACATGATCAGGGGCCTCAGTGTGTACAGGAGGGCCGTTGCTGTCTGTGTGCTGGTTGTTATGGTACTGGATGAAGGTAAGTTTATGCATGGGGTCAGGAGGGGTTTACAGGGTGGATGGAGCAGAGCCCTGTGAGTACGAGGTGTACGGAGCGGAGCCCTGTGTGTACGAGGTGTACGGAGCGGAGCCCTGTGTGTACGAGGTGTACGGAGCCCTGTGTGTATGAGGTGTACGGAGTGGAGCCCTGTGTGTACGAGGTGTATGGAGCGGCGCTGTGGGTGTACGAGGTGTACAGAGCCCTGTGTGTATGAGGTGTACGGAGCGGAGCCCTGTGTGTTCGAGGTGTACGGAGCGGAGCCCTGTGTGTACGAGGTGTACGGAGTGGAGCCCTGTGTGTACGAGGTGTACGGAGTGGAGCCCTGTGTGTACGAGGTGTACGGAGTGGAGCCCTGTGTGTACGAGGTGTACGGAGCCCTGTGTGTATGAGGTGTACGGAGCGGAGCCCTGTGTGTATGAGGTGTACAGACCGGAGCCCTGTGTGTACGAGGTGTATGGAGCGGAGCCCTGTGTGTACGAGGTGTACGGAGCGGAGCCCTGTGTGTACGAGGTGTACGGAGCGGAGCCCTGTGTGTACGAGGTGTACGGAGTGGAGCCCTGTGTGTACGAGGTGTACGGAGCCCTGTGTGTACGAGGTGTACGGAGCGGAGCCCTGTGTGTACGAGGTGTACGGAGCGGAGCCCTGTGTGTACGAGGTGTATGGAGCAGAGCCCTGTGTGTACGAGGTGTATGGAGCAGAGCCCTGTGTGTACGAGGTGTACGGAGTGGAGCCCTGTGTGTACGAGGTGTACAGAGTGGCGCTGCGTGTGTACGAGGTGTGCGGAGCCGCGAGTGTACGGGGTGTATTAAGTTTGAAAGGAATGCGGCCCCCCAGCTAAAATTTTTTGTATGTGCGACCCATTTACTCTGCAGAGTTTGAGACCCCTGCTGTAGAGGGAGAGAGCAGGAGAGTAGGGCTGTGAAGGAAGAGAACGGGGCTGTGGACAGAGAGAGTGGGAGAGCAGGGCTATGAAGGAAGAGAACAGGGCTATGGACGAGGAGAGCAGGGCTGTGAAGGAAGAGAACGGGGCTGTGGACGGAGAGAGCAGGGCTGTGAAGGAAGAGAACGGGGCTGTAGACGGGGAGAGCAGGGCTGTGAAGGAAGAGAACGGGGCTGTGGACGAGGAGAGCAGGGCTGTGAAGGAAGAGAACGGGGCTGTGGACGGAGAGAGCAGGGCTGTGAAGGAAGAGAACGGGGCTGTAGACGGGGAGAGCAGGGCTGTGAAGGAAGAGATCGGGGCTGTGGAGGGAGAGAGCGAGAGAGCAGGGCTGTGGACGAAGAGACCGGGGCTGTGGAAGAAGAGAGCGGGGCTGTGGAGGGACACCGGGACATGGATGTAGAGCGCGGCTGCGGAGGGCTAGAACGGGACGGCGGGTGGAGAGCAGGAATGTTAAGGAAGACAGCAGGACCCACAGTTAGGTACTATGCCCGGGCAACACCGGGCTCTTCATCTAGTATATATATACTGTATATCTGCAATTTTTTAAAATTAATATTTTACTCACTCTCACCAGTCCAGCGCTGAGTCTCCACTGTTGCTTCGAGTGTCTGTTATTTTCTGCAACGCTAACATCACGTAGAGAGTGCTGCAGACAATCAGTGAGTACTGCGTCTCTGCCAAAGTTGACAGCATGAGCCGCTGAGATCACTGTTTGGTTGCAGCACTGTACCCATGGTGTTAGGCTGGTTTCACACTTGCGTTTTTTTTCGCGGGATTTTAGCGCTAAAAAACGCATGCGTTTTTTTTTCCTATACTTTGCATGGGATGCGCTTATGTGCGCATACACATGCGTTTGTATGCGTTTTTCCGCGCATGCGTTTTTTTGCGGTATGCGCTCGGGCGCACAAAATGCATCCTGTTGCATTTTTTGGGCGTCCGACTTGCCTCAAAAAAACGCATGCGCACGCAATGTGTTTTTTTACAGCAAGACACCCATTATAAGTCTATGGGTGCGCATATGTGCGCATTGGCATGCTTATGTATGCGTTTTTTTGCGCATGCGTTTTTTTTTTACCATTAGTTGGACAATGGAATTTAGGGGTTTGGGTTAGAGTTAGGGTTAGTTAAGGGGGTTTAGGGCTAGGGTTAGGGTTAGCTAGGGTTTAGGGTTAGGGTTAGTGTTAGTATGGTTTGGTTAAGGGTTAGGGTTAGGGTCAGGGTTAGGGTTAGTATGGTTTGGTTAAGGGTTAGGGTTAGCTAGGGTCAGGGTCAGGGTTAGGGTTAGGGTCAGGGTTAGGGTCAGGGTTAGGGTCAGGGTTAGGGTCAGGGTCAGGGTTAGGGTTAGGGTCAGGGTCAGGGTTAGGGTTAGGGTCAGGGTTAGGGTCAGGGTTAGGGTTAGGGTTAGTAAAGTCATGGTTTGGGTTAGTGTGAGGGGCCACCTAATGTTGGAAAAAAACGCAAACGCGGTAAAAACGCACTAAAAACGCATACAAACGCATAAAAACGCTGCGTTTTTTTCATGCATGCTCAAAAAAATGCTTGAAAAAAACGCAGCATTTGTATGCGTTTGTATGCGTTTTTTCAATGCGTTTTTTTGCGGGAAAAACGCGCTGCAAAAAAAAGCAAGTGTGAAATTAGCCTTAGCGCTGAAGACTGAGACTCAGTCCTGGACACAGGGAGGTTGAGTAAAGCACAGTTTGTTAAAAAGAAAAAAAATGAAAAACCCCTTTAATTTCTTCCTATATATTCAGAGAACTTTTACTATCAGCACATTACTACAATAATATACGTTTTAAAAACACAAAAACATTAAAAAATAGATTTAAGTAATGTATCACAACTTCTTTCCCCCCCACATACAGTATGTGGGTGCTCTACAGATGGCCTCCCCCACATTGCAGAGTTGGTTTAGGTTTCCATAGTAACATTAACATTACTACTACTAGCTGGGGAGTTTGTATTACTCATTATTCAATAAAAATGCATAAAGTCATGTTTCCCTACAACAGAGTGAGGTGAAGGGTGAAATAATGCACTACAAGAAGTCTATGGATAGCATTAAAAATCATAAAAATTCAAAAATAAAAAAATTAAGAATTGGACTCGCTGTGTTGTTTCTGCTAACTTTTCAATTAAATACTGTTTTACTGTAATTGAATAATGTCTAGTGCAGCTTGCAGTTTGCAGCTTTAACATACAAGAGGGATTTGAAAAATAGGATGGGGATAATAAAACAGCGTACGCATAAAATATTTTTTTCTATAAAATGAAGGGCTTTGTCACGATCTCCACTCTTTTCCTGTCTGCTATGTTACTTTGTGTGGAGGCTGTCTGTCTGTTTTGGTTGTGATGGATCTGTGCTGCAATCATCTGTGTTCACTTTCCTTGATTAGTACTCTACTTAAGCAGGCTAGCTCCTCCATCCAGTGTCAATCGTACACTTGCTGCTGCCTCTGTAAGACTGATCCCTCTGTGCTCTGTGCCTGACTTTACTCCCTTCCCGGACTTAGGCTCTTTGCTTGTGACCTGACTTCTCTTGTGCCTGCTTCCTGTAAACTGTCTTGTCTTTCTGGTTTTCCTGACCTCGGCTTGTGAATTGGATTTTGTCTCTGACTTCCCCTTGTTGTACTGCGCCATTTGCTGGACCTTACCTCAGATTGCTTGACCTCCCTTTACTTATTTAGTAAGTAGTATATATTTTTACTATGTTATTGTAGTCTTTCTCTCCACTTCTGGGACTAATATTTACTATAGTGACTCGCGTCACAGGCTTATTCACTATCAGACAACCCCTTATTATTAGGCCTACGTAGGTGAAAAAAATTGGTACCTCCGCATTTCACATCACTTTCTTGGTATCAATATCTGGTGGGGTCATCACATCAGTGGCCACTGATCAGCTCAGTGTTCATATTTTGTCCACATGGACCCTTGGGCCCATTAATATAGTGTTGTCAGGTAGTGAACAACACTTTTCAATATGCATATGCTATTTAAAATAGAAAAAAAAATCATGGAGCTCTACAGTGTAGACTGTGTGTTTGTGTTCTGAATGTAAAACTTATGGGTAATGGAAAAAGGGAAGACCAACTACAGGGAGACCTCGAATCCACACCCAACTGGTCCCCGTACAGAATAGAAAAACCCAAGATGCACAACTTAAAAACACCACCTTGGACCTGGCTCCCTAAAAGGCCATAGAGGGGTTTCTCATACCACTTGATTTTCGTTCCTCAACTCTGGGACAAAGCTAAGGGAGGGACAAAACGTTAACCTTGACCTTCTTAGAACTGGGGATATAAGCAACGACAAAGTCAAATCGGGCGAAAAAAAAAGCGCCCACCGAGCCTGTCTGGTGTTTAAGCACTTAGCAGTATCAATCTATAACAGGTTCTTGTAATCGGTAAAGATAGTCACCTTATGTCTTGCCCCCTCCAACCAATGTCTCCATTCCTCAAAGGCTCTTTTAACTAACAGAAATTCACACAAATATCATAATTATATTCCGTTTGAGTGAACTTTTGGGAGTAAAAAGCACAAGGATGTAGATATGTGGTGCCCCTGAGGGTTCAATCGCCACAGAGGTACTTCACCTCACCCAGAGATGTGGTATCCCACTTCCCAGGTAAGGTGGAGACACCTGACAGTACTCTAACACCTGCACCCAAAACACACCCTATAGCAGCAGGACATCTGGATGTACCCTACGGGAGGATGATCTCAACCCTGCCTGGGTGTTAAAGGATGTTGGGAGGTGGGTGGAGCTAGTGGGATGAGAGCGGTAGAAGAGAGTTGGGTCAGGACTCCGCCCTGAGGGGAGGAAGTGGAAGGACGTGTATGAAGCAGCTCCTGGTCAGGAGGGGAGGCTGGGAAGGGAAAGACAGAAGGAATCTCCCTGAAGAAGGAAGGGATCCTAGAGGCACGGGCACTGACCATACTGTCTGTGGGGCTCGTTGCATGCTGGCTGATGTTGGGTGGAGGGATCAGTTCACAGTATAGGGACTGGCCCTAAAACTAGTGGAGTGGATAATGGACCCAGCTAGATCAACCAGAGGCTCTGAGCATTGCAATTTCTGCAGCCAAATCCACAATTATTCACTGAAAATGCAGACACATAGGATCCAGGGACCTAGAGGTTATTCCCGCCAAGATCCGAGTCTGCTGGCTTGGGACACTGCTTGTGAAGGTGCTGGAAAGGAGGGAGGAAATCAGCACAGGAAGACAGGAACACACTGAAGGGAGTTCTGGAAAGGTGTTCTCTCTCTGCCTGGGAGTTTGCTGGACTACTCACCTGGAGGACGCAGCATCAAGTGGGCATCGCTGGCTATTGAGAACTGTGAGTAACGCTTTGGAACTGCACTCAGCTGTGTCCTCTGAATTCTTTCTGTAACCTCTGACCAGAGACCACAGGTGACTTCACAAACTTATCTACACATAGACTTTATTTTTCATAGCTTCTTATTTTACATGGACACTCAGGGCCACGGACCAGGTCACTGCTGCCGTGACACATCCCTTTAAGACACCGGCCCAGTACCGAGTAACCCACAGTCCTGGGGGGCGCTCCAGATACCCAATCTTTTTTTTGTGAAAGAATGAAAGAACAGTATTCATCCCAATACAGAGAAATTCTGAGTAAGCAAGTACCGTATATACTCATGTATAAGCCGACCCCTGTATAAGCCGACCCCCTAATTTTGCCACAAAAAACTGGGAAAACTTATTGACTCACGTATAAGCCTAGGGTTAGTGGTGGTCCAAGAAGATGCTCCAAAGATAAAAACCCCCATATGCTGCTGCACAAGGGTTAATGCTGCCCCATAAGATGCTGCTGCACAAGGGTTAATGCTGCCCCATAAGATGCTCCATAAATACCCCCCCATATGCTGCTGCACAAGGGTTAATGCTGCCCCATAAGATGCTCCATAAATACCCCCATAATATGGCTGCTACACAAGGGATAATGCTGCCCCATAAGATGCTCCATAAATACCCCCCATATGCTGCTGCACAAGGGTTAATGCTGCTCCATAAGATTCTCCAGAAATACCCCCCATAATATACTGCTGCACAAGGGGTAATGCTGCCCCATAAGATGCTCATAAATACCCCTTATTTGCTGCTGCTGCAATAAAAAAAATGACATATTTCTCCGTCGCTGGGGGCCAGGTGCCGGTGTCCTGAGCCCCAGCACTGGCGATATTTACCGATCCCTGTTCCATCGCCATCCACCGCTGTCTCCTGGGTCCCTGAAGTGACTTTCAGCAGAGGGTGCACACTGACTAAGTCATCGCGCCCTCTGCCATCACAGCTGGAGGACCCGGGGACACAGCCATGCAAGGCGATGGAACGGGGACAGGTGAATATCACTCTTCCCCCGTCATACTCACCCCCTCCTGGTGCAAGGTCTTCTCTGCAACGGCAGCCCCTGCTTCTCCCTCTGTTGTCTGCTTCCTGCATTCAGCTGGTCACGTGGTACCGCTCATTAAACTCATAAATATGTGCATATTCATAAGTTTAATGAGCGGTACCACGTGACCGCTGAACGCAGGAAGCAGACAGCAGAGGGAGAAGCAGGGGCTGCAGAGACATGCCAGGAGTTGTGACGTTCAGGCAAGGGGTGGAGTTTTTTTTTTGTTCACACATGTGGTATAAATTAGTGTTTCCTTGAGCCTGAGCATGGGACCTGTTGAAGTGCATTGTGCACGAAACGGCTGTTGTCCGTCTTTTTACATTTCTCCCGTGTCGGTGCCTATGCTTTGTCGATATGAAATAAAGTGAATCATTCCAAGAGAACGGTGAGTGCCATCCTGCTGTCTTTTTTACTATGACATTCTATGTTTTTTCTTCATATGGATAGAGCACCCATTCAGTAAAGGGTTACAGGTGTTACACTGATAGCGGTTACAAGCAGCTTTGCGGGTATTTCTTTCCCAGGGACAGTGCCGGATGTTTTCTTTCTTTCTTTGGACTGATATAACCATGTGATATTTCAATTCAATTCAAGATGGGGTGCAGAGTGTACATTAATGAGAAAAAAATGAACTTTTTTGAATTTACCAAATGGCTGCATGAAACAAAGAGTAAAAAATTAAAAGGGGTCTGAATACTTTCCGTACCCACTGTAGATCTAATATAATTCCTTTTGCTGCAAACTCCTTTGAATTGGTCAAAAGAAACACTCTTAACCAAAGAAGGTAATGTTCCCTGTTAAAATCATGGCTAACTGTTCATCTCACCACTTTTGAAGTGTGTATGGTCTGAAAAGTTCCACTGAGATCAATAGAAAGTTCAAGATCTAAAAAGTCAAGAGAAGTAGCAGCATAACAATTTGTAACTGATAGTCCAAAGCTATTTTGGTTAAAGGGAATCTTTAACCCCATTTTTCAACTATCAGCTGCCGGCACGACCATCAGGGGCTTATCTACAGCATTCTGTAATGCTGTAGATAATCCCCCAATGTAACCTGAAATATAAGAAAAAAAGAGTTAGATTATATTCACCCTGGTGTTCAGTCCGCTCCGATGGGTGTCGCCATCTTCTAACAGTGACGTCCTCTTCTTTCCTGCATGTCGTGGCTCCGGCGCAGGCAGCAAAGGGTAGAGCAGGTCCGGCGTCTGCGCACTGCAGTATTCTGCGCTGCCCTCAACAGGGTAGAGCAGTGTGCCTGCACCGGAGCCACGACAGGCAGCAAAGAAGAGGACGTCACCGTTAGAAGATGGGAGGTGCCGCACCGCAACACCCATCGGACCAAGACCGGACCGCCCCCCGGTGAGTATAATATAACTCCTTTTTCTTCTCTTTCAGGTTACATTGGGGGCTTATCTACAGCATTACAGAATGCTGTAGATAAGCCCCTGATGTCGGTGCCGGCAGCTCATAGTCGAAAAATGGGGTGACAGATTGCCTTTAGGCTATGTGCACATGGTGCGGATTCTGCTGCGGATCCGCAGCGGTTCTGCTGCATTGTACAGTACTATTGTTTTCAATGGTAATCTGGAAAACGCAGTGCACATGCTGCGGATTTCTCCGCGCGGATTTGCTGCAGGTTACAATCCGCAGCATGTCAATTCTTTGTGCGGATTCCGCTGCGGTTTCACACCTTATCCGTTATGAGGTGTGAAACCGCAGGGCTAAACCGCAGGCTAATCAGCGGGGAGAAATCCGCAGCACCTAAAAACTACATGGGCACATAGCCTTCAGGTTAAAGATGAGTGAATCAATTAATACAAATCTAATTTGTGTAGAATTTTACAAAATTCAGTGGACCTGGCAATTTTGAGCAATTTGTCATTCAATTTGCATCTATCAAAAAAAATTACCCTTTTAAACAAAGTAGAAGATTGTGTTCACCAAAGAAGGTTCACATGACGTGAAACGCAGCTGCACAGGCTTTGCCTTAACATCTTGCAGCTGTCTATCCTGCAGCATCTATGAATTTTTATTAATAATTAAAATATCTTGCATGACAAATGCTACTCATGAGCTGCATACATTTCTCACTGTAAAACTACTGATCAACAGCTTTTCACCTATGCATAGTATAGAAAGAAAGCTGCCGATCAGAGGCAAGTGGACAGGAGATGAAGGGACAGATCAATATTGAGGACTCTACATTGCATGCACTTCACTTAGAGGGCTCCAGCTTTGCATCTGAAAAAGTGCAATCACCACTGGGGCTTTTGACTGCAAGAAAGCCAGTGATGGCTCTGTTGCATCAAAGCATTATGCAAGTCAATAGAGTTGAATTGTGACTCGTAATGTACCCTATCAAGCAAGTTTTAGAGTCAGAACTGGTCAGATTGTTTTTCAACCAGCAGAATGACGTGGGCGGAGTCGAGTCACATGATTGACACATCGGGCCGGAAGCCACGCCCCGCTATGTCTCCCAACAACCCGGCAGGTGCATTCACACAGCAGGACAGGCGATTGAATGAACTAAACAATGACGCTTGTCAAGAAGAAACATTCACAGCGATATGAATAGGAAAACAAGATGACCAGTATCCACATCACCACTTCCATGTAGTATAGGCTGCTAGATACAGTAAACAAGATCAAAATTGGGCATACACCTTCTAGTATTCAATCACTAAACTATACAATAAGTACTAACCGCATAACACATAGAAAATAGCAAATAGGTATACAGCAATGAATGGATATAATCACCATTAAGAATGACAACTAGGTATACAGCAATAAATAAATATAATCACCATTATTACAAAGATGAAAACCCATCAAAACGTATACAGACCCCTCATTGTATACTAAACATACATAAGTACCGTATTTTTCGCTTTGTAAGATGCTCCGGATTATAAGACGCACCCCAAATCTCCCGAGATTTCAGTGCCGAGATCTCCATCTGCACATGCGCAGCAGCCACTTTCCCGGAAGAAATCCACAGGAAAGCATGCATGGAACGGCAGAGCCCCCCCATGCTGCACAGGACAGAGCGCGGCAAGCACCGGGGACAGCGCGGCGGAAGCACCGGGGGACAGAGCGCCGCGGCAAGCACTGGACACCCTCAGCGGCAGCACAGAAAGGTATATCCGCTTTGTAGGATGCACCCCCATTTTCCCCTCAAATTTGGGGGAAAAAAGTGCTTTTACAAAGCCAAAAAAATTTGGTAATTGTTGCTGTTAATTCATACATAATTCATTATGACAAAAAAAATGGTATTCTTGAACTACAGTTGTGGCCAAAAGTATTGACACCCCTGCAATTCTGTCAGATAATACTCAGTTTCTTCCTGAAAATGATTGCAAACACAAATTCTTTGGTATTATTATCTTCATTTAATTTGTCTTAAATGAAAAAACACAAAAAGAATTGTCCTAAAGCCAAATTGGATATAATTCCACACCAAACATAAAAAAGAGGGTGGACAAAAGTATTGGCACTGTTCAAAAAATCATGTGATGCTTCTCTAATTTGTGTAATTAACAGCACCTGTAACTTACCTGTGGCACCTAACGGGTGTTAGCAATAACTAAATCACACTTGCAGCCAGTTGACATGGATTAAAGTTGACTCAACCTCTATCCTGTGTCCTTGTGTGTACCACATTGAGCATGGAGAAAAGAAAGAAGACCAAAGAACTGTCTGAGGACTTGAGAAACCAAATTGTGAGGAAGCATGAGCAATCTCAAGGCAACAAGTCCATCTCCAAAGACCTGAATGTTCCTGTGTCTACCGTGCGCAGTGTCATCAAGAAGTTTAAAGCCCACAGCACTGTGGCTAACCTCCCTAGATGTGGACGGAAAAGAAAAAATGACAAGAGATTTCAACGCAAGATTGTGCGGATGTTGGATAAAGAACCTCGACTAACATCCAAACAAGTTCAAGCTGCCCTGCAGTCCAAGGGTACAACAGTGTCAACCCGTACTATCTGTCGGTGTCTGAATGTAAAGGGACTGTATGGTAGGAGACCCAGGAAGACCCCACTTCTTACCCCGAGACATAAAAAAGCCAGGCTGGAGTTTGCCAAAACTTACCTGAAAAAGCCTAAAACGTTTTGGAAGAATGTTCTCTGGTCAGATGAGACAAAAGTAGAGCTTTTTGGGCAAAGGCATCAACATAGAGTTTACAGGAGAAAAAAAGAGGCATTCAAAGAAAAAAACATGGTCCCTACAGTCAAACATGGTGGAGGTTCCCTGATGTTTTGGGGTTGCTTTGCTGCCTCTGGCACTGGACTGCTTGACCGTGTGCATGGCATTATGAAGTCAGAAGACTACCAACAAATTTTGCAGCATAATGTAGGGCCCAGTGTGAGAAAGCTGGGTCTCCCTCAGAGGTCATGGGTCTTCCAGCAGGACAATGACCCAAAACACACTTCAAAAAGCACTAGAAAATGGTTTGAGAGAAAGCACTGGAGACTTCTAACGTGGCCAGCAATGTGTCCAGACCTGAATCCCATAGAACACCTGTGGAGAGATCTAAAACTGGCAGTTTGGAGAAGGCACCCTTCAATTATCAGGGACCTGGAGCAGTTTGCCAAAGAAGAATGGTCTAAAATTCCAGCAGAGCATTGTAAGTAACTCATTGATGGTTACCAGAAGTGGTTGGTCACAGTTATTTTGGCTAAAGGTTGTGCAACCAAGTACTAGGCTGAGGGTGCCAATACTTTTGTCTGGCCCATTTTTGGAGTTTTGTGTGAAATGATCAATGTTTTGCTTTTTGCTTCATTCTCTTTTGTGTTTTTTCATTTAAGACAAATTAAATGAAGATTAGTGTTGAGCATTCCGATACCGCAAGTATCGGGTATCGGCCGATACTTGCTGTATCGGAATTCCGATACCGACATCCGATATTTTTTCAATATCGGGCATCGGAATCGGAAGTTCAAAGTTGATTGACAGCCGAAATGACGTCATCATGATGCGCGGTGTGTGCGCATCATGATGCGCCGTCATTTCGGGCCTTCCAGGGGTCTCTGCCGGCCTGCCGGGGGGCTGTGCCGGCCTGCCGGGGGGGCTGTGTGGACTGCCCGGGGTCTGTACCGGCCTGCCGGGGGGCTGTGCCGGCCTGCCGGTGGTCTGTGCACCCTGTGGGGGTCTGTACCGGCCTGCCGGGGGGCTGTGCCGGCCTGCCGGGGGGCTGTGCTGATGTCCGGGGGTCTGTGCAGGCATTGTCCGATGGGACTACAAGTCCCATCGGGCGATGCCTGCTACCATGACAGTGATTGACACATTAGCCAATGATGGGACAGTAGTAGTCCCATCATCCGGCTAATGTGTTAAATGTTTAAAAAAAAAAAAAAATAATATACTACATACATGCTACATACATACTACATGCATGCTACATACATACCACATATATACTACATGCATGCTACATACATACCACATATATACTACATGCATGCTACATACATACTACATGCTACATACATACTACATATATACTACATGCATGCTACATACATACTACATGCTACATACATACTACATATATACTACATGCATGCTACATACATACTACATGCTACATACATACTACATATATACTACATGCATGCTACATACATACTACATGCTACATACATACTACATATATACTACATGCATGCTACATACATATTACATGCTACATACATACTACATACATACTACATACATACTACATGCATGCTACATACATACTACATGCTACATGCATGCTACATACATACTACATACATACTACATGCTACATACATACCACATATATACTACATGCATGCTACATACATACTACATGCTACATACATACTACATATATACTACATGCATGCTACATACATACTACATGCTACATACATACTACATGCATGCTACATACATACTACATGCTACATACATACTACATATATACTACATGCATGCTACATACATACTACATGCTACATACATACTACATACATACTACATACATACTACATGCTACATACATGCTACATACATACTACATACATACTACATGCATGCTACATACATACTACATGCTACATGCATGCTACATACATACTACATACATACTACATACATACTACATGCATGCTACATACATACTACATGCATGCTACATACATACTACATGCTACATACATACCAAATATATACTACATACATACTACATGCTACATACATACCACATATATACTACATACATACTACATGCATGCTACATACATGCTACATACATACTACATGCTACATACATACTACATATATACTACATGCATGCTACATACATACTACATGCTACATACATACTACATGCTACATACATACTACATACATACTACGTACATACTACATGCATGCTACATACATACTACATGCTACATACATACCACATATATACTACATACATGCTACATACATACTACATACATACTACATGCATGCTACATACATACTACATGCTACATACATACCACATATATACTACATACATACTACATACATGCTACATACATACTACATGCATGCTACATACAATACATTCATACAATACATACATAGACATACAGTACATATAACATAGAGTAACATACTTACCAATACTTGTCACATTGTTCCCCGAAGCCATTGTCGTCTACGGAATAAATATTAACATAACAAACCACAAAAATACTCACCCATGATCCGAAGCAGTCCACGAGTGTGTCCCACGATGATCTTGGGTAGAGAACTGCAGCATCAGCTGATGCTGCCGCTCTCTACGGGCTGCAGGAATCCAATGACGGAATTTCCCACACAGCTTTTACCATAAAGTGAGACTAGGGACTTTTTTTTAAGTGGCGGAGGAATACAGTGCGGAAGGATACCTACCTTCCGTCATTGGATTCCTGCAGCCCGTAGAGAGCGGCAGACTTGAATGGGACTTCTGGTATCGGCATCGGCGATACCGATACTTTTTTTAAAGATCGGCCGATCCATTCCGATCCGATATTTTGAAGTATCGGACGGTATCGCTCAACTCTAATGAAGATAATAATACCAAAGAATTTGTGTTTGCAATCATTTTCAGGAAGAAACTGAGTATTATCTGACAGAATTTTGGCCACAACTGTACATCTTGATATAGATAGTGTACATCTTGTCCAACTGTTCCATCTTAGATTTTTGGATCATGTAGTGAAGAAATGAGAAATACGTACGTCATTCCCATATATCAAATTGTCGAAGGTATTAGATGGCTGTCCTATATTTAATCCTGGTTAATGTGGATATGTCAAAAAACATACTCTAAAGTAAAACACAAAAGAAGATTAAAATCAAAATATACATAATAAAGGTGTGATTAAAAATTGAAAAGAGACGATACTAGAGAAATGGAACAAAACTAAGGGATTTGTTGAGCCTATGTGGATGCATACTTCCTAGGGTCCAGATCCACCTAGTCTCCAGGCATGCTAGGGGATGGCTCACCTCTCCCCCCCCTAACTCCCATAACCCACCGATCTATTCCCCGTACTTTCAAATTACTGGGATCACATTGATGGTACAATTTGAAGTGTTTGGGCAGCGTGCGTAAATGGTTAATATCCATTTTTTCCTTGGCATCAGAGATATCACGAACATGTTCTTTAGTTCCAACTTTTAAGGCTCTTGTAGTCATGCCCACGTACATTTTATTACATGGGCAACAGGCATAATATATTACTGCCTTTGTCGAGCATGTGATCGTTTGAGTGATCTTAAACTCTCTGCAGCCATCTGAAGAAAGAAACGTTGTGACCTTCTCAATATTAAGGCACGCTACACACTTGCCACATGGGGAACAACCCCATCTGGGCTTCTGAGATTGGGAGGAGTATTTTTTGGTCACTTTTGTTATAGTGACTTTGGACTAAGACGTCTCTTAGATTTCTGCCACATCTTGCTGTGATGCTAGGTGTGGGAGGTAAGTATACTTGGAGTGTACGATCAGCCAGGAGGATGGGCCAGTATTTTGAAATTGCTTTCTGCATTAAATTCCATTGTGAGTGATAGGTAGTAACTATTCTCACTTTTTTCGGCCTCATGTCTATTCGATTTCCGAGCTCTATTATAGGCTAGCTTAATTTGTCTATTGCTATAGCCACTAGCTTTGAACCTTCCCTTAAGTTCCTCCGATCTCTTCTCAAAACCAGCGTCTGATGAACATATTCGGCGGATTTTTTTATTTTTTTTTCACTAAAAAGGGGCGTCACTAATGGTTGTTGTGGTGACGCCTCCAAGCCTGTTAATCCATCTTCTTATAGGATGAGGAATCTAAGACACTGAATATCTAGGTTGTTCTGTAAAACGCCCCCTTTGAATCAATTGGTCTAATGTCTTTATATTCCGCCTTATATTTTAAATATGTAATTGCGGACATACTCATATCCCTTTGATCAATTAGAATCACTGATAATTAATAAATGGTTACTTATCTATTGACTGGCCTCTGTGGATTATAAAAACCTGCTCTTTTTGGTGTGATACCACCCCCAGAGGAAGGCGTTTTTGCTGACACATGCATTGGGGCTGGCATCATCACCCACGGGAGGTAATGTGTATTTGCACCTTTTTAGTTTGTCTAAACCGTTTATGCATGTTTTAAGTGTCTATACCATGACTACATGGGGTCTCCTATATTAGTGTGGGTTTGGTAATATACATAGTATGTGCAACCTCCTCATGGCTGTGTTGTGGGTAGTGGTGCCTATTTGTGGTTTCCCACTTTTTAAAGCCCAGTCTTTTTTTAAATGTGTGTTTTTTCTATTTGAAATAAAGATTATATGTCATTTCTTGCAATTTTTTGTTTCTGTGTACATGTTTTTTTCAGATAATTGGGTCAGACTGTTGTAGTTCTCCCACGGCAGGCGACGGGCAGGGCTGACGGGGCCGGCACGGCCGAGTAGGGACGTTCAGCGGACAGATCTCCCATTCTTCACTCCATCTGGGTCAGTTTCTCTTGCACATTGACAAGGGACCACTGTAAGTCCTGCACCACCTGGACCAGCACCTCCTGATGGTTTGGGTCCCCTCTGGTATTGGTGCCCTGGACACGCATCACCCCAGACGTGTAGCTGTCTTTTTTGCTTCGGGCCACTGTTTCTGCCAGGATTTGATGAAATGGAAGAGCCGTATCTGCCCAGACCCGTTCTGACAGTGCTCACCTCAAGGATGTGTTGTGCAGTCCCAGAATGAATTGTTCCCGGAGTATCCTTAAAGCCCATGCCGCCAAGTCCATCCGACTCCTTTCTCTGCACCTCCGCTAACACTTCTTGCAGTGCTGTCGCATACTGAAAAATTCCTTCTTCCCGCTGCAACCTCGAGAAAAATTTGGCGCGAAGGTGTCCCGTGCTAGCAGTCTCGCCGTACATCTCTTAGAGGAACTTCACTAACTCATTCAGGGTACGAGTGAGTTCTGATTGTAGGCAGACGTTTCTATGGGCTTCTCCTTCTAGGGCAGTCAAAGCAATGTCCACTTCAAGGTCTGGGCTGATGTTATAAATCTTCAGGGTGCTTTGCAGCCGGGACACCCAGTCGTAGCTGTCTGCTGCCTCCATCTTGGTGACAGTACCCTGCTCTGCGCGCCACTTGAAGCGATGGCAGGGGAACCACCACGGTGGAGGGAGAATACAGGCTGCACGCCGGCGCTGACAGGATCCTGACATTATAACTGACCATTAAGTTTTTGGGGGTTTTTTGTGCAGAGAGTTATGGATCCCATACAGTCTCTGGCTGACCAGATGAAAAGTCTGACTCAGATGTTTCAGGGTTTATCTCTGGAGCAGCAAGCTCTGGCTCGTTCTCAGCAGCAGGTTTCTGAGACAGTGCGAGGGGCTTTATCTGCTGGGTCTCCGGGGGCTGGGGCAAGGGATGTTGTTCTGGTGTCCCCGGAACCACCTGTTAAACTGCCTGACTTTTTTTCTGGGAACAAAAAGGAGTTCAGGGTCTTCATGGAGGGTTGCAAACTTTTTTTTAGTTTGAGACCACGTTCCTCTGGGGACGAAAAACAGAAGGTAGGGGTCATTATGTCGTTATTAAGAGGGTCCCCACAAGCTAGGGCTTTCTCCCTTCCTCCAACTAAACCCTGAGGGACTGTCTGTGAATACATTCTTTGAGGCCCTTGGGCACATTTATGATGAGCCTGACCGAGTGCGATTGGCAGAGGACATGGTGATGAGCGTCTGTCAGGGGAAACACTCGGCTGAGTGGTTTTGTACTGAATTCCGCCGCTGGGCCGCAGAGGTCTCTTGGGACGCCGCCGCACTCCGAGGACTCTTTCGCAGAGGCTTGTCCGAGCGGCTGCAGGATGCCTTGGCGTTACATCCCCCACCTAACTCTCTCGAGGACGCCATGACCCAGGCCGTTCGGATGGACCGCAGGCTGTGGGCCAGAGGGGTGATGCAGGTGGAGACTCCATTGTTCCCCAGTGGAAAAGAGACTGCCCCTGAGCTCACGGATGTAGGCACCCTCTCCCTGAAGGATACGGAAAGGAAACGCCGGAAGAACAAGCAGTTATGCTTTTACTGCGGTAAAAGGGGACATTGGAAAAGGGAGTGTCCTGATTGCCCATCTTCGACCCAGTCGGCGGGAAGCAACTAGGTCTGGGTAGTCAACGGGGAGACTACTCAGACCCTCAGGTACCCTTTTCCTCATTTTCTAAAGTGTTACTTCATGTGGAACTGTTTGTGGACAGTAGTTCTTTTCCCTCTACAGCCTTCGTAGACTGCGGATCATCGATTAATCTCATTGACTCCCAACTGGTCACACACTGCAAGATAGGGACAGTTAGGCTCAAGGTTCTGATCAAGGTGATGGAATTCTCTTTATGTCTGACTTGTTTTTGCTTAGAGTGGGTGCTACTCATGTGGAAAACCTAAGTTGTTTTGTTCTGGACAATCTACCCGCAGGGTTGGTGCTGGGCATGCCCTGGTTACAACGCCATAACTGTTGTGAGTTCATTTTCCCCTTCACTGTTGATGTCTGATGAACTCCCTCTGCTGGTGAAGAGAGGTAGTGAAATTGATTGGGTTGAGAAGAACCTGTCATCTGAGCAGGTGGAGCCTGATTGGACACCCGGAATCACTGAGTGGATATAAGGCAGCCGACGCCCTACAAGGGTGCTGGTGATCTGCTCTGAGCTCTTGCAACCAGTTAGTCCTGTCTACTAAAAGCTAAGTTTTTGCTCTCTTATCTTTCCATGAGATTTTGTCTGTTTGCTTCGTGTTTTGTGTTCAGCCTGCCTTTGTTGGGATGGGCTGAGCTCCATTTTTGTCTCTGATCAGTTTATCTCTTTGCTCTGTTTTCAGAATATACCTGAGTGCTGATATAATGATTTTGAAGTCTAGTGACTTCAGGGCCTTCTTCCCTATCAGACGGTTGGGACATTTTTGGTAGGGATTTTTGCGGATTGCAGCCAGCATCTTTTCTGTCCTTTCCTATTTAGTTAGTTGGGCCCCATCGTTTGCTCAACCTGTCTTTCTGTCTGTGTTTGTGTTTTCATCTGCTTCTCACCGACAATACATGTTGGGGGCTGTCTATTGCTTTGGGGTCTGCTCTGGGGCAGTTTAGATTTCCCCTTTCTTTCTTTAGGCTTATTTAGTTCTCCGGCTGTGAACGAGGGGTCTAGGGCATCGTAGGAACCTCCCACGGCTACTGTTAGTTGTGGTGAATAGGATCAGGGGTCTGCAATCAGATAGCTACCAACCTCTCCGGTTTTCTGGACTTAGCTTGTATTTTTGTTTTTTCCTCCTCCGGTGACTCATTCATAACAGAATCACCAGCCATACCACAAATTCTAGGGTACTCAATAGCAGGAAAGAATTGTAAAAAAAAAAAAAAAAAAAAAGAAGGGAAGGAAAAAAAAAAAGTGTCAGAATTTTTTTTTTTTTGTGTGTATATTTTTTCCTCTATGTCTTTGAGGCCGTAGGGGGAATTTTTTCTTCTCAATGGAGATGAAGCAATTGTCTGATCGTGTGGAGCAGCTCGCTGCTGAAGTGCGGGGAATTTCCGCCTATGTTGCTCATTCACATGTTGCTGAGCCAAAGATCCCTACTCCTGATGTGTTTTTTGGGGATCGGTCTAAATTTTTGAACTTTAAGAATTGTAAATTATTTTTTGCCTTGAAGCCTAACTCATCAGGGAGCTCCGCACAGCAGGTTAAAATTGTCATCTCCTTGCTGCGCGGCGATCCTCAGGATTGGGCGTTTTCCTTGAAACCTGATGATCCTATTCTAACTAATGTGAACACATTTTTTCAAGCCTTGGGGCTGTTGTACAATGAACCTAATGCTATTGATCAGGCTGAAAAAGCCCTGTTGGCATTGAGCCAGGGTCAGGATTCTGCAGAGTTGTACTGTCAAAAATTCCAAAAGTGGGCGGTCCTTACTGCCTGGAATGAAGGCAGCTCTCTTTCGGAAGGGTTTGTCAGAAACCGTAAAAGATACTATGGTGGGATTTCCTGTTCCCTCTGGTCTTGACAATTCTATGTCATTAGCCATTCAGGTTGATCGGCGTTTGCATGAACGCAAAACTGCACGAGAGGTGTTGCCACCTGTTGAACAAATGTCTGAACCTATGCAATGTGATAGAGTTTTGTCTAGGGCGCAACGTCAGGAGTTCAGAAGGCGTAATAAGCTGTGTTTTTTCTGTGGAGATGCCTCGCATATTATTTCTGTCTGCCCTAAATGAGAGAAACGTTTTGCACACACATTTGCTGTGGGTGGTGTTCAACCTAAGTTTCTTCTGGCAATTACTCTGATCTGCTCTCTGTCCACATTTTCCGCTAAGGCTTTTGTGGATTCGGGAGCAGCTCTGAACCTGATGGACTTAGATTTTGCTAAACGTTGTGGATTTCCTATGTCACCTCTGCGGACGCCTATCCCTTTGAGGGGTATTGATGCTACTCCTTTGGCGAAGAATAAACCTCAGTTTTGGACCCAGGTGGTAATGCGGGTCGCCCCAGACCATCAAGAAAATTGCAGATTTTTGGTGTTGCATAATCTGCATGATACCATTGTTCTGGGGTTTCCCTGGTTGCGAATCCATAATCCTGTTTTGGATTGGAAATCTGTGTCTGTGGTGAGTTGGGGTTGTCGGTGTGCCCTTAGTTACGCTCCTGTTTTCTCCACCTCTCCCCAGTCGCATGATGTTCCTGACTATTTGGCTGATTTTTATGATGTATTTAGTGAGAATGAGTCTGCGTCTTTGCCTCCTCATAGGAGTTATGACTGTGCAATTGAGCTGAGCCCTGGGTGTAAATTTCCCAAGGGTCAACTTTTCAATTTATCTGTACCCGAGCACGAGGCTATGCTATCCTATATTAAGGAGTCATTGGAGAAGGGTCATATTAGACCATCCTCTTCACCCTTAGGTGCTGGGGTTTTTTTCGTGGCCAAGAAGGATGGTTCATTAAGGCCTTGTATTGACTATCGTTCCCTCAACAAAATTACTGTTAAATATCAGTATCCGTTACCCCTGATTTCTGATCTATTCTCTAGAGTTAAAGGTGCTTGCTGGTTTACCAAGCTTGACCTCAGGGGGGCATATAATCTTATTCGCATTAAGCATGGGGATGAATGGACGATGGCGTTTAATACTCCAGAGGGACATTTTGAGTACCTGGTGATGCCTTTTGGGCTCACTAATGCCCCTTCTGTCTTCCAGTGCTTCATGAATGATATTTTCTGAGCCTTTGTGGATAAATTTTTGATCATCTATCTGGATGATATTTTGATCTTTTCCAAGGATTGGGACTCTCATGTGGAACATGTTCGGACTGTGTTCCGGATTTTGAGGGAGAATTCCCTGTATGTCAAGGGATCGAAATGCCTTTTTGGGGTACAGAGGATTTCATTTTTGGGATTTATTTTGTCTCCGTCAACTATTGAAATGGACCCGGCCAAGGTACAGGCCATTTATGATTGGGTTCAGCCCACTTCTTTGAAGGCCCTCCAGAAGTTTTTGGGTTTTGCTAATTTTTATCGGAAATTTATAGCTAATTTTTCTGATATTGCCAAACCATTGACTGATTTGACTAAGAAAGGTGCTGATGTGCTGAATTGGTCTCCGGAGGCTGTTTCTTCCTTTCAGGAGCTGAAGCGAAGGTTCACTTCTGCTCCGGTTTTGCGGCAACCTGATGTCTCACTCCCGTTTCAGGTAGAGGTGGACGCTTCCGAGATTGGTGCAGGAGCTGTTTTGTCCCAAAAAGATCCGGTAACATCTAAAATGAATCCCTGTGCTTTCTTTTCCCGAAAGTTCTCCCCATCGAACGTAACTATGATGTGGGGAATCGGGAACTGTTAGCCATGAAATGGGCATTTGAGGAGTGGAGACATTGGTTGGAGGGAGCTAGACATCAAGTCGTGGTCCTTACTGACCACAAGAATTTGATTTACCTGGAGTCGGCCAAACGCTTGAATCCTAGAAAGGCTAGGTGGGCCTTGTTTTTCACACGTTTTGATTTTGTGGTCTCTTTTCTTCCAGGCACTATGAATGTCAAGGCAGACGCCCTCTCTAGGAGTTTCTTTGCTGATTCTCCTGTTGTGACCAAGCCTGCTACCATCTTAGGTGAGGGGGTAGTTCTTTCTGCCATCTCGCCCGATTTGAGACGTGCTCTGGAAGTGTTTCAGGAGGACAAACCTGAGCGTTGTCCCATTGGAAAATTGTATGTTCCTGACCAGTGGAGGAAGAGAGTGATGTCTGAAGTTCATTGCTCTTCATTGGCTGGTCATCCAGGTATTTTTGGTACTAGAGATTTGGTGAGTCGGTCTTTTTGGTGGCCCACCTTGTCTCGTGATGTCATTAGTTTTGTGCAGTCCTGTGGGACTTGCTCCCAGTCTAAACCTTGTTCTCGCTCTAGTGGGCTGCTGATGCCTTTGCCGGTGCCCAGGAGGCCATGGACCCATATTTCAATGGATTTTATCTCTGATATGCCTGTCTCTCAGAGAATGACTGTTATTTGGGTGATTTGTGATAGATTCTCTAAGATGGTCCATCTTGTACCACTCCCTAAGTTGCCATCTTCCTCAGAGTTGGTGCCCTTGTTTTTGCAACAGGTGGTTCGCTTGCACGGGATTCCTGAGAACATTGTATCTGACAGAGGAGTTCAGTTTATTTCTAGATTTTGGAGGACTTTCTGTTCCAAGCTGGGAATTCAGTTGTCCTTCTCCTCTGTGTTTCACCCTCAGACCAATGGGCAGACAGAGAGAACAAACCAGACTTTGGAGTCGTATTTGAGATGTTTTATTTCTGCTGATCAGGATGATTGGGTTTCATTTTTGCCCTTGGCCGAATTTGCTTTAAATAATAGAGCAAGTTCTGCCACTTTGATGTCACCTTTTTTTTGTAGCTTTGGGTTTCATCCTTGATTCTCTTCAGGGCAGGTGGAGTCTTCTGCCTGCCCAGGTGTTGACACTGTGGTGGAGAGAATTCACCAGATCTGGGACCAAGTGGTGGATAGGTTGTCTCTCTCCCAGGAAAAGGCCCAGCGGTTTTCCAACCGTCATAGGACCATTGGTCCCCAGTTTAAGGTGGGTGATATGGTTTGGTTGTCATCAAAGAATATCTCTATGAAGGTGGCTTCTCCAAAGCTTAAACCTAGATTTATTGCACCTTACAAGATTTTGGAGATTCTTAATCCTGTCTCTTTTCGATTGGCTCTTCCTGTTACATTTAAGATCCATAACGTGTTTCATAAGTCTCTGTTAAAGAGGTTTGTTGAGCCAGTAGTTCCTGTGGTGGCACTTCCTGACCCTGTATTGGCGGAAGGTAATGTGGAAGATGAGGTTGAGAAGATACTGGACTCTCGCCTGGCTAGACGGAAACTCCAGTATTTGGTTAAATGGAAGGGTTATGGCCAGGAGGATAATTCTTGGGTCCCTGCATCCAATATTCATGCCGAAAGTTTAGTTCGTGCTTTTCATCGGGCCCATCCTGATGAGTCCTGGTGGCGTGGATGAGGGGTCGGTGACCCCTCCTCAAGGGGGAGGTACTGTTGTGAGTTCATTTTCCCCTTCACTTTTGATGTCTGATGAACTCCCTGTATATCTCTGTGTATGACCTCCGTTTTGCCTGACTCTGAGTAATTCTGTATCGTGTCCTGCCATCTCTGAAAGCAGGACTCTAAGCCCTGCCCCCTAGCAGTCACATGACCGTAGGTCCTGTGACTGCTTGCTAAACTTCAGCATCCACAGGTCCTTTGTATCTGTACCTTCCGGCTGTACTTGACCCCGGGCCCCCCTACAGTGCGGGTGAGTCCCTACTCAGCGGAGGCTGCACGCCGGCGCTGACAGGATCCTGACACCAGACCTCCATTAGTCACTGCCATCCCGTCCTGCAGCTGTCCTCTCAGGGCCACCCCTGTTATGAATGGGTCACCGAGGAGGATGGCAGAAACAGGCTAAGCCACCAGAAAACCAAAGAGGTTGGTAACTAAGCGGATTGCAGACCCCTGATCCTATCAACACAACTAGCAGTAGCAGTGGAGCGTTTCTACGATGCCCTAGACGCTTCGACACAGCCGGAGAACTAACTAAGCCTAAAGCCAGAAAGGTGAAGTCTAAACTGCCCCGGAGCAGAACCCCAAAGGAATAGACAGCCCCTAAACATATATTGTCAGTGAGACAAGATGAGACACAAACAGGCAGAAAACAGACTGAGCAAACGGTGGGGCCCCAGCTGTCTAGACAGGACAGGACAGAAAAGATACTGTCTGCAATCACGCACAAAACCCTAGAAAAATCCAACACTTCTGATATACAAAAACCTGAGGCCACACGACCTCACCCCCGCTAGATCAGCACTCTGGTATAAACTGGAAGCAAAGCAAAAGATACTAACATAACAGGGGACTGAACAACCTGACAAAGCTGTAACATATGGAGCAGGGTTCAGCACTGCCCCCAGCAGGGAGTACGCTGAACCCTAGCAACAAAGCAGAAAGCAAAAAAGGCACAACCAGATTAGATGCAAAGGATTAGCAAAAGAATCACTTAACTGAACCATGCAGATCAGGCAGGGGACAATAGAACTCATGCACATGGAGGAAATCACCTGCAACCACCAAGAGCAGCCAGCTCAATTATATGATCCCAGCCAGTAATCCCAGGTTCCCAATTATCATCATCAGGTGGGGAACTTCCATCAACCTGGCCAGCTCCACCACTCTTAGCAACCACCAGAGGGAGCAAAGGGAGCTTTGGCTCAGAAATCCGAGCAAGGGAATTCACAACACACCCCCCTCTCCAAGTAACCGTCTCTTTCTCTTGTCTTTCCTGAGCTTCTCCTTCCTCTGTCCTCTCCTGTACTCTTCCTGCTTCTCTCTTCCTCCTGGGTGTCTGCATTGCCCCTGGGACTCTCTTTCCTTAAATCTCCTCCTTCTGGATATCCCCTTCTCAGTCCCATAACTCCGCCCACCGTGACTATGCAGTTTCCCTAGCCTAAGGCTTGCTGTTAAGTCCATTTCTCACTACTCTATGTCCCCATCTTGTGGCCAAAACCCGATACTACACCATCTTTACCTAATTTTAGCTGTTGTCCCACACATATACATACAAGTCAGAATAAAGCATTGTATACATCTTCTTCTTACATTTCCCTCTTTATCAGACAAGTTCATAGGTCAGTCCACCCCCTACACAGGACTGGCATAAAAAATGGCAAAAGTCACAAAGTTCTTGCACTACTTTAAGTTGTGACATATCAGGGTGTTAATTATGGCAAAAACACATGGATGAATAGTTCACTTTATTTTATTTTATTTCAGTTCAGACATTTAGAGTCTTAAAGATTATTTGAGTTTGTACTTTGATGTTACTCTATCCTTATCATCAAAGACCTTGCCCCAGGGAAAAAATGACACTTAAATCTCTTGTAGTTTAAGCAACAAAAGTGCAAATCAATAGCGGCTGTAATTTATGTTGTAGTGAAGTTAGGTGTGCCGATGGCCTGTGGAGAAAATCACAAAGGTCAGCAGATTTCTTTTAGAAATTTATGCTCAAAACTTACAACTCTGGCTCCGCAACCTGCCAAACAAACCTACCACATGGCTCTGTTTACTGTGCAGGGGCAATTCCTAGGTTTTTCCATTAAGAAAAATAGGAGGTGAGCTGCAGTGCCGGAGGACAGTTACAACACGGTTCCACATGTAAGCAAATACTGATGGTGCACTGGCTGTCGAAACTAAACTGATCTGATGTTGATGAGATATACCAAGGGCACAGTCAGATGCCTGTATAAATCAGACTGAGATGGGGAAGCAATGATCGGACTGCCGCAGCTCTCCCGAGAGTCACCGACCAGTCCGTGCATTGCGGTCCGATCTTAATCTGAGTTATACGGCCTTCTGACTGCGACCTAAGGAGAAATTATCAATAATTTCTAAACTCTAAATTCTTGGAATATTTGGTTTACTTTAGACTAACTAGGTATCCCTCTGCTAACATCTTAAATCCAGTTTCGACACTTTACACCCTACAGAAACTGAGCTTACTGAAGTGTTCAATGATCTCCTGACAGTTGAATCTAATATCCACTATTTTGCTGCTTCATGTGGTCCTCTCTGTAGTATTTGACAATGTAGAACACAAACTCTCTCTGCATAAGCCCCAATAGGACCAGATACATGTGGTCTTTCCTGAAGAAGTATCTCTGTACTTCGAAATGTGTACAATAACCCACCACCTTATTTAATCTTTACTGGGAAATAAGTCTCAATCCTTTCAGCAGTGCGGAAACCATCCACAAATCCCTTTTACCTTTGATGTCTCCCCTCTCCAATACAATATATCAAGAATCATAACAGTTTCATGGAAGCAATACCCATTCACAAATTAGTAAAAGATGAAAAAATGCATTCTAATGAAATGCTATATACTGGGTCTATAAATGGACGTAGCTGGACAATCGCAAAAAAAATCATATATATATAGTGTGGTGTAGTAACCACTGTGTCCACTAGGGGGCGCTGTGTGGATGTCCCAAGAGAAAGGATGAGTGGCAGAATCCTGAAGGATGGTTATGTATCTCAAGGTGGGTGGCCTTGAGATGGAGACTTTTATGTATGTGTATTGATCAGCAATGATATTGCTGAGGTGTTGTTTCAAGGTGTAAGGGAGAAGTCTCCAGGTAACTAGAGAGATGGGCGTGCCTGGTCACCTACAAACCCACACAGGGGGTGTGTTTAAGAACCCTATTGTAAAAGACTATGTGAGTGTGTAAAGGACCTGTGATGAGGTCATAGTCATGTGACCCGGTGGGAATGGCTATGGACCATATAATGTGGCCAGGGTAGGTCACATGAGATGAATGCAGGGAACTGGTTTGTCCATAGCAGAAGGTCCCGTGAGGAGAGTTGTCTCCTGGCTAGCAGCCTGTGTGTGGCTGGGTGTAATGGCTGCCAGCGTCTGAGAGTCCCAGAGGAGAGAGTGGATGTCTGCAGCATGGAGCAACAGCAATGAGAGAACCCTGACGTGGGTGAGATAATTATGAGGCTGAAGAGCCTGTGTATGCTGGACAATGCTACCAGAGTGAAGCTATAATGGACGCTATGCTGTTATATGCCATTTATGTTGCTTCTGTGGGTTTATGATGGAGGAATTAACCGCATGGACTATGTTATGATTTATGAAAACACGGTGCCGGATGTGTTTTGTTCGCTGCCTAGCGAGGATCCCCTAACTGAATAACAGCGCTACCTCACAATAGAGAGAGAAACAGAGAGGCGATCAAAAAAGTCCAATACTATTAGATATGAAAATACAAAATACAATTTTATTATAATTTATCAGGAATGAAGGAAAGGTAAGATAAAAGTCAAATGACCACAACAAACACATGGGCTGACAATGGTGCACACGACGGGTATGAGGACCAAAGGGGTAAAATATAGTTTTAACATGGTATAGTCACGTAGTTCAATGATATATTATATTATCCCTAGTCACAATAATACAACCAGGTTCGGTATACAAAGTATATGATAGAAACAACAAAGATAATTGACTAGATAGAAGTGTTACCTTTCCTGGTATGTAGATGAATGTACAGCAGGATAGTCAGACAAGCCGTGTCGATGCCAGAAAGTAGCGTAGTACCAATGGGAATCTCAAACACAGTCAGAGGAGCGTCAAAAGGTCAGTACCAGTCAGTAGCAGAAGTACCAGAAGGAAGAGACAGAATCAGGTCAGACCCAAAGCAGAGTCAAATACCAGGGAATCCAAACACACAGGGACAAACAGAGACGGGGTGGGTAAGATAGGAAAGACCAGACACGGGCTAAGATAGCTAAATGCAGCAGGACAAATCAGGGTTTCACCAGAGCCAGCTGCACCCGCCGTAGGCAGGAAATATATCTGGCACTGCCTGCAGGATGCAGCGCAGAGAAATAGCAGACCCAACACCGGAACGAGGCAGAGAAAGTTAACCCCTGACATGACAAGACCGGGAAAGGAGAGACAAGACCCAAAACCTGGTCTAGATCATGACAAATAGTAAATATTTTTCTATCTCTCCTGATGAAACTACTGATGTCACATCACATGCTCAGTTGGCCATTATTGGTCGATATTCTGATGGTCTCAAAATGATAGAAGAGTTGATAAAATTAGTATGAGTGCTAACAAGTACATCAGGAAGCAAAATAAGTAAGGTTGTTATACAAACATTCCGTGACCTAAGCATTGATATCGCTAAAGTTGTGACAGTGACGACAGATTGTAAAGTGTAGGGTACACGGCACTCAGAAAATGGGAGGTAGGTGCCCAAGTTAGGTATCCAACCGAATGTTCAATAGCTTAAAGCAACTTGGCACTCAAGCACGAAGCAATTTAACAGTTCCTTTATTGTGTGAATCCAGGCAACAAATAGCTTGAAAGATTTCGGTCCTTAATTAGGACCTTCATCAGAGCGTTATTCTCGTGGATGATAACTAGAGAAAGGAGCTGTGAAGAGGAGCCCATATACTGGTGGGCTGAGTGTCCAGGATGAGAATCCTGAGGTGCTGGGTAAAATCGAGATAGTAAGCAGAATGGGAGAGCGCTTGGCAGCTAATGGCCCAAGGAAGTGGATAGGCACTATGTAACAATTAGACAATGGTATGGGTTCAACAGAATCCCGTGGAACTTCAAAAAATGAGGCCGCGCTTTTATTAATGGCCACTGTTGGAAAGGAATGATGCTTGTCCCGGGTCCAGGGAAGTGTGCTGCTGCAGATGAGGATCCTGGACACTCAGCCTACCAGTATATAGGCTCCTCTTCACAGCTCCTGTCTCTAGTTATCATCCACTAGATTAATGCTCTGATGAAGGTCCTAATTAAGGACCAAAAACGTTCAAGCTATTTGTTGTCTGGATGTACACAATAAAGGAACTGTTAAATTGCTTCATGTTTGAGTACCAAGTTGCTTTAAGCTAGTGACAACAGATGGAGCACCAAACATGGTGTGGGGAAAAAGTCGGATTTGTCAAATTGTTTACGGAAGCTATTGGACATCCGTTTGTGCCTTTTCATTGTATTATCCATCAGAAGCATTTATGTGCCAAGGCAGAATTCACCCACTTAATGGGAATCTGTCACCTACTTTTGGCGGGCTATTTAAATGAGTTTGGTCCGGTCCGATGGGCGGTGTTTCCGATCTTTGCCACCTCCCCATCCTTGGCCGCGGTCCGCAGTTTTTTCCTGAATAGGAGTAGGTGTCCGCCATTTTTCGCGCGTGCGCTAAGCATTCTTGGCTCGCGCACGCGCAGTATGCTTTGCCCAACTGCGGGCAAAGCCGAAAAGCCTGACTGGGCATGCGCCGGTTAACTATGCCCCAGAAGTATTTTGCTGTGTTCCGGGGGCCTAGTTAACCGGCGCATGCGCAGTCAGGCTTTGCCCGCAGTTGGGCAAAGCATACTGCACGTGCGCGAGCCAACAATGCTTAGCGCACACGTGAAAAATGGCGGACACCTACTAATATTCAGGAAAAAACTGCGGACGGCGGCCAAGGATGGGGAGGCGGCAAAGATCGGAAACACCGCCCATCAGACCGGACCGACCTCATTTAAATAGCCCGCCAAAAGTAGGTGACAGATTCCCTTTAAACGACTTAATGTCAGTTGTAACAAAAATAGTTAATTTAATAGCTGCTCGCCCCCTTCACGAGCAAGAATTTTCTGCACTTTTACTGGAAGTTGATTCCACCTACAGTGGAATGATGATGTACAATAATGTAAGATGGCTGAGCCGAGGCTTTGATCGCTTTCTGGAGTGCTTTGAAGAAATTAAGGTATTTCTTGAGGATAAGGATCTGTGAAACTTTCCTCAACTCGATGATAATAAATGGGTCAACACCCTGATGTTTTTTACAAATCTCTCTGTTTATATTAATGAACTGAACTTAAAGTTACAAGGTTTTGGCAAAAGTAATGACGTTATGTTTGGATACATAAAAGCATTTGAGGCTGTTTGTCCACATAGCGCTTTTTAAACGTTTCCGCAGCATTTTTAAACGCACGATTCTGCTGCGGAAATGCTTAAGAAAAGCATTCCATTCAATCATAATTGAAAACGCACATGTTGTGCCAATGGTGCGTTTTTTACCGCTGCGGAATCGCTTAGCGGTAAAAAACGCAGCATGTTCATTAATTTACCATCAATTGTATGGGCAAAAACGCATAGGAAAACGCATGCTAAAACGCTTGACAAACGCTTAAAAAAGCGCGCCAAAAACCACATGCGTTCTCCCGGGAGGAGGGTGTGCGATTCTGCTCAGGAATATTCTGCTTCAGAATCGCTGCGTGGGCACATAGACTGAAAGTAAACTTTAAATTTTCAAGCGAGATGTAGAAACTAAAACTTAGAAGTATTTTCCTCGAGTAACAAAGTGTTTTGAGAAGGCCAGTGGAGCTGTACAAAATGAAATGGAACCCTTGCATATAAAGAACCAGCCATGTTTTAGGCTCATTACATGACCAGTTCAGTGATAGATTTAATCAATTTAGAAGCCTAGAACAGACTATGAAAATAATTAAGTATCCTGATGCAGTAGGTAGTCTACAGTTGTTTGGAATTAAACGGTTTCCAATGGATGCAAATTGATGATTTGGAGGTGAAACTTGCAGAATTTCAAGACAGCATCTGGGCTCAAGTGTTTGTCGACTTGAGGTCAAAGCTTGACAATCTGAAAAGATGTGGCTTGGAGAATCAAGAAGTGTCACTGTGATCAGGAAATTTGGAGTGCCTGGAACTGATTACCAGACACTTTTAGCACCTTGAAAAATATAGCAATGGCTTTACTCACAATTTTTCCTCTACGTACTTTTGTGAGACCTTATTCTCAGCGTTAAATAATATCAAAACCAACAAAAGAAACAGATTGACAGATAAAGTTAGTAGCACTTGCTTGGGCTTAAAGTGTACAAAATACCAACCTTCAATTTAAGTTTTAGCCAATGAAATTCAGCAACAAAAAAGTCATTACTAGGCAGGTTAGTTAAAGGAGTCCCCCTCCTCCTCACTTATCTTAGTTCAGGGCACCCTACACAAGATAAAAAATATCAAGATCAACAAAAGAAACCAACTGATGGATGAACAAAGAAGTCTCAAGCAGGCAAGTTAAATAATTAGTTTTTGGTTTATTAAATACAGTTATATATTACAATTGTACATTTTTGTTATTTAAACTATAAATATCGCAAAACTATGTTTTTTTCTCCAAGTGACAGACCACCCGAGTTATGCTCGTTTTTTTGCCAAATTTTGGCACACCAAGCTCAAAAGGTTTCTCATCACTATCCTACATGGACATCTCCACCTTGTGCCAATCACTGCACTGATTGCTTGTTGTCTGTGGAATACAATACCAACTTATTACTGTCACCCATAAGCTCCACCGTCCTACATCACGACGGGTTTGGACAACTTTAGTCTAATGTGCAAGGAGGGTCTTAACATCCTTCTACTCCGGCTTCAAAGACTTTTCTGGTGCAGTAGCAGTTCCACGTACATACTCATAAAAATGGTTTAGCTTTACCTACCTTTACTGTAGAAATATGTCCTTCAAGTGTGCAAAAAATCCTCCTTTTGATGAGAGAACAATCGTAGCATGCTGTGAGTGCATCCGATGTTTGGATTACATGCACCCATGCAAGTCTGTGGATGCGTGTAAAAAATCGGACTGCACTCAGATATCATCAGAATGCATTTCATTGAACACTCACAGAGACAATGGAGAAGATGTAGTAATTAGTTTTCCACCTTCTCTGCACCTGTATTCCGATTCTCTCATGTGAGAGAATCGGATAACACTCAGATGACACTCGGATCAAGCTCTGACAGAGTGAAAAAAAAGTGAAAAATAATTTGTAAAAATATAATAAAAAAAATAATTACACAACATAATAAAAATAATAAATAAAAATATATTGTACCCATTAATAAATATTTTTATGAAAACAAAAAAATAAACAAAAAGTACACATATTTGGTATCGCTGCGTCCGGAATGACCCGACCTCTAAAACTGTCCCTAGTTAACCCCTTTAGAGAACACCACAAAAAACTATACTCTATCATCATACCGCTAAACAAAAAGTGGAATAAAAGCGATGAAAAAGATGAATGTAAATAAAAATAGTATCCCTAAAAAATTCATCTTGTCCCGCAAAAACAGCGTGAAAATAAAAAAGTTACAGTTCTCAGAATAAAGCGTGGCAAAAATAATTATTTTTCCTATAAAATAGTTAAATAGGTTTTATTGCGTAAAAGCGCCAAAACATAAAAAACTATATAAATGTGGTATCGCTGTAATCGTACTGACCCGAAGAATAAAGCTGCCTTATCAATCTGATCGCATGCAGAACAACATACAAAAAATTTTTGGAATTGCTGTTTTTTGTTCATTCTGCCTTCCAAAAATTGGATTAGAAAGTGATCAAAAAATGTCTTGGCCTTAAAATGGTACCAATACAACATCAACTGGTCCCACAAAAAAAACAAGCCATCACATGACTGTATAGGACAAAATATTGAAAAATTTTTGCTCTCAAAATAAGGCAATGCAAAAACTAGCTTTTTTAATATAAACCATCTTTTAGTGTGGGACAGCAGCCAAACATAAAAATAAGATATAAATCTGGTATCACTGTAATTGCACCGACCTGAAGAATAAAGACGTCTAATCATTTACACTGCACAAGGAATGGCGTAAAAAATAAATAAAAACAATTGTACACCTGCTGTTGATTTGTACATTCTGCCTCTCAAAGTTCGCAGTAAGGCTCGTCTCACATTTAACCTGGGTTTCAGTTGTACATCTCTTAAATACATGATTCAGACGGAACCCCTGGCAGAAAATTCCCTATAATGAGGCAAATGGAGGCACTGTGGCACTGTCTGACCTGTGATTTAGCCGTGTCAGTCTTTTTAGGTGTGCATAAAAATGCGGTCCACCACAGTCTTGTTCACTTTTGAAAAAAAGGACATAGCTGAACAGACCCCAGATGGGGTCCAGAGTAACTGCTGCCTCATTATAGTGAATAGATTCCTCAGGGATTTCATCTGAATCACATCACTCGGAGATTTAGATGGAAACCCCAAAGTAAGTGCTCAGCATAGAAAACCGAATAAATGTGATCCCAAACGTTATGTAAAATATTCCCAATAAAAGCTTCAACTCACTCCACAAAAAAATTCTCTACTCATGTCATGATCCAGGTTGGATATGACAGAGAAAATGCACAAGTAACCTTTTTTTTCCTTTGGCTGTGTGCTAAAGTTTGGTTTTTCCCCCAGTGGCCATTAGGGTCATTGCACTGTGGTGGTTTCAGTTCTAGTTTCCCCCCGGTGGCCATTAGGGTCATTGCACTTTGGTTACTTTAGTTTTGTGCACGTAATTATAAAACAGGTGTGATTGCTCTGTAAAAGAGTGTCAGGTGTGGTAATCACTGTTGGTGATAGTCTTCAGTTACAAGCAAGCCTGGGTGAAGGATGGAGCTGAAGGAGAGTCCCGGGCAGCTCAGTGAGAGTCCTGGAGTGGCAGCTATGGTGTCTGCAAGGAGGGCTGGCATGGCTTGGTGGTTTCAGCTATGGTGTCAGCAAGGAGTTCTTGCATGGCTTGGTGGAGTGGCAGCTATGGTGTAGAGCTGCACTCATGATGCTGGACTCAGTTGCTGGAAAGTTGGTGTCATGATCCAGGACGGGATTTCGCTTTGACCCGTCCTGGTTAGACTATGGGTTAATTGTGCTGCCTATCTCTGGCAGAAGGAGGCTATTTAGTGCTCACTGGACCTGGGTCCGGTGTCAGTTATACTCCTGCCCTCGGCTGAGTTAAGTGACCTCTTGTATACGTGTGCCTTGTGCCTGATATCTTTCTTGCTTGTTCGGTTGTGATCTGGTTCTGTCCCTGTTACGAGTTCTGCCTGACCCTCTTGTACTGCGCTACCTCTCGTGTATGACTCTCTGCTTGTGACCCGACTTCTCTCTGCTTGCCCACTTGGTACCACATTGCCCTCTTGTGTATGACCTTTGGCTTTGCCTGACTACCCGTCTGTTTGTCCCTCCTGTACCTCGTTTGCCCGTACTGCTGTGACCTCTGTTTTGCCTGACTCTGAGTTGTTGTATGGTGTCCTGTCCTATCTGAAAACAGGACGCTAAGCCCCGCCCCCTTGCAGTCACATGACCATAGGTCCCGTGCCAGATTATTCAGTTTCAGTGTCCGCAGGTCCTATGCCTCTTTACCTTCCAGCGCTGACTGGATCCTGACACTATTAGCCTGAAGCACGCATGGTCACCTCTGCTGCCCTTCTCCACAGGTATCTTTTAGCACTGCTTCTGTACTCAGGACATGCGCACTGGCTCTATGAGCAAGTGCAGTGCGGTGTCTCTGACATTATAACTGACCCATACCATTTTTTTTTCTCTGCTCCCATTCACCTGTGTGTGTGATGGATCCTTTGCACACTCTTTCTGAACAGGTTAAGCATCTGACACAGATGTCTCAGAAACTCTTTGGAGAACAAAGAGTCCTGTCTCAGTCTCATCAGCTAATCGCCGACACTATGCAGGGAGTTCTTTCAATTGGGGCTCGGGATGTTACATTAATTTCCCCTGAGTCTCCAGTGAAGTTACCAGATACCTTTTCTGGAGATAAAAATGACTTCAGAGTTTTCAAAGGAGGGCTGTAAGCTTTTTTTTTCCTTAAGACCACACTCTTCTGGGGATGAAAGTCAGAGAGTGGGGGTCATTATGTCTCTGTTAAGGGGAGCCCCCCAAGCTTGGGCTTTCTCCCTTCCTACCACGGCCCCTGAGTGTATGACTGTGGATGCATTTTTTGAGGCCCTGGGGCATATTTATGATGAGCCTGATCGGGTGCGTATGGCTGAGGACAGGCTGATGAATGTTTGCCAGGGGAAGCACTCAGCCGAGTGGTTTTGCTCAGAGTTCAGATGCTGGGCTGCTGAGGTCTGCTGAAACGACGACGCCCTCTGGGGGTTGTTCCTTAGAGGCCTGTCTGAGCATCTGAAAGACGCCTTGGCTCTCCACCCCCCACCTGATGCCCTGGAGGAAGCTATGAAACAGGCCGTCCAAATGGATCGCAGGTTACGGGCAAGGGGAGTGATACAAACCAAGACATCATTATTCTCCCAAGGAAGGGGAGCCAGTTCTTCATTGAAAATCACAGAGATGGGAACCATCAACCTTAAGGAGGAAGAAAGGAGACAACGGCACGTGAGAAAATGCTGTGTTCACAGTGGCGAGTCTGGACATTGGAAAAAGGATTGCCCCTCCCGGCCACTAACCAACAAGCGACTGAGCCCGGGTGATTATCGTGGAGGTCACCCAGGCTCTCAGGTACCCTTTTCTGCATTTTCTAAAATGTTATTTCAAGTGGAACTTTGTTGTGGGAGTGTCTCCACATCCACTTCTGCCTTCGTGGATTGCGGTTCATCATTGAACTTTATTGACTCTGACTTGGTGGCCAGGTGTAAGTTAGGGACAGTTAGGTTGGAGACTCCGATTCACCTTGTTGCTATTGACAAAACACCACTGGTTAAGAATGACATTGTGTTTTGTACTGAAGAGTTTCTCCTTAAAGTGAGTTCCTTACACCAGGAACGTATTTCATGTTTTGTAATGAACAACCTGCCTGCGGGACTGGTGTTGGGGTTCGCCTGGTTACATCTGCATAATCCTGTGATTAATTAGGAATCTCGGGATATTGTTAAATGGGGTCCCTATTGCTCTGAGAAATGTCTTGTTTCTGTGTCTGTGTCGTCCGTGGGTCTAGAAGGCATTCCGGAGAGCCTGATAGATTATACAGACGTTTTCTCCGAAAAAGAGGCTGAGGTTTTACCACCACACCGCCCATTTGATTGTGCCATTGACCTGGTTCCAGGTGCTAAATTGCCCAAAGCCCGCCTGTATAACCTCTCGGGTCCGGAACAGGCTGCGATGAAGGAATATATTTCCGAGAGCCTCCGTAAGGGACATATTCGTCCTTCTGTTTCTCCTGTGGCGGCAGGGTTCTTTTTTGTAAAAAAAAAAGACGGTGGTTTGCGCCCATGCCTCGATTTTCGTGAGTTAAATAAAATAACTGTGAGGAATACTTATTCCCTTCCACTTATTCCTGATTTATACAATCAGTTGTCCGGAGCTAAGTGGTTTTCGAAATTAGATCTACGGGGAGCGTATAACCTTATCCGAGTCCGGGACGGAGATGAGTGGAAGACCGCTTTTCTCACTACTGAAGGGTTGTTTGAAAATTTGGTCAAGCCCTTCGGCATGACCAACGCTCCAGCGGTCTTCCAAAATTTCATAAATCATGTGTTCTCCGATTTGATAGGACGTTTTATGGTGGTGTATTTGGATGACGTTTTAATCTACTCGCCTGATAAACAGGCTCACATTGGTCATGTTCGGGCAGTTCTCCAAAGGCTCAGGGAGAACTGTCTTTTTGCTAAACTTGAAAAATGTTTATTTTTTGTTCAGGAACTGTCCTTTCTGGGGTTCATCGTGTCTGCTGAAGGGTATCGCATGGATCCTAATAAGGTGCAGGCCATTCTCGAGTGGGTTCAACCGTGTGATTTGAAGGGTCTGCAACGTTTCCTAGGGTTCGCTAATTAGAATCATAGAATCATAGAATCATAGAATAGTAGAGTTGGAAGGGACCTCCTGGGCCATCTGGTCCAACCCCCTGCTCAAAGCAGGATTCGCTAAATCATCCCAGTCAGATGTCTGTCCAGCCTCTGTTTGAAGACTTCCATTGAAGGAAAACTCACCACTTCTCGTGGCAGTCTGTTCCACTCATTGATCACTCTAACTGTCAAAAAGTTTTTTCTAATATCTAATCTGTGTCTCCTCCCATTCAGTTTCATCCCATTGCTTCTAGTCTTTCCTTGTGCAAATGAGAATAAAGTTGATCCTTCTACAATGTGACAGCCCTTTAGATATTTGTAGACAGCTATTAAGTCTCCTCTCAGTCTTCTCTTTTGCAAACTAAACATTCCCAAATCCTGCAACCTTTCCTCATAAGACAGGGTTTGCAGACCGGTCACCATTCTGGTCGCTCTTTTCTGAACGTGCTCCAGTTTGTTGATGTCTTTTTTAAAATGTGGTGCCCAAAACTGGACACAATATTCCAGATGAGGTCTGACCAAAGAGGAGTAGAGGGAAATAATGACTTCACGTGATCTAGACTGTATGCTTCTGTTAATACATCCTAGAATTGCATTTGCCTTTTTTGCTGCTGCATCACACTGTTGACTCATATTCAGTCTGTGATCTATTAGTATACCCAAGTCTTTTTCACATGTGCTGTCACTTAGCCCTATTCCTCCCATTCTATATTTGCTTTTTTCATTTTTATTGCCCAGATGTAGTACTTTGCATTTCTCCCTGTTAAAAACCATTCTGTTAGTTGCTGCCCACTTCTCCAGTTTATTTAAATCTTTTTGAATCCTCTCTCTCTCTTCTCTAGTATTAGCTATCCCTCCTAGCTTTGTGTCATCAGCAAATTTAATCAGTTTACCCTCAATTCCTTCATCTAAATCGTTGATAAAGATGTTGAACAATACAGGGCCCAGGACAGAGCCCTGTGGTACCCCACTTGAGACATTCTTCCAACTGGATGTGCAGCCATTTATGACCACTCTTTGGGTCCGATCACTAAGCCAGTTATGAATCCACCTAACAGTTGCCTTGTCCATTCCATACTTAGTCATTTTTTCAATAAGGATTGTATGAGAGACTTTGTCAAATGCTTTGCTGAAGTCAAGATATACTATATCTACAGCATTTCCTTGATCCACCCAATCAGTGATACCATCATAGAAGGAAATTAAGTTAGTCTGACATGACTTATTAGTTACAAACCCATGCTGACTCTGTTTAATCACTTCATTCTTATCCAGGTATTGACATACATGTTGTTTAATAATTTGTTCAAAGATCTTTCCTGGTATAGAAGTCAGACTCACCGGCCTATAGTTGCCTGGGTCCACCTTCTTCCCCTTTTTGAAGATAGGAACAACATTTGCTCTTCTCCAGTCTTCTGGCACTTCTCCTGTTCTCCAAGAATTTTCAAAGATTATGGAGAGGGGTTCAAAAATTTCTTCTGCTATCTCCTTCAGTACTCTGGGGTGTAATTCATCTGGAACTGGAGACTTGAATTCATTTAGGTTAGCTAAGTGTTTCCTCACTATCTTTCTGTTTTTAGATATCCTGGATTCTTCTATTCCCTTAATAGGACAGTGAATAACAGTTGATGTTACATTTCCTTTCTGAGAGAAAACAGATGCAAAATAGGAATTTAAAAGTTCAGCCTTCTCAACATTTCATCATTTTCATCCTGTAAAAATCCTATAGCATCTTTGACTTTTCTTTTACTTTTGACATATCCCCAAAATCCTTTATTATTTCTTTTGACATCTCTTGCAAGCCTCAATTCATTTTCAGCTTTAGCTAATCTGATTTGTGCCCTGCAGGTTCTGCAGACAGCATTATATTCTTCTTTAGATATGCCTCCCTCTTTCCATTTTATAAACATTTTTTTCTTCCTTTTTAGCATGTGCTTAAGTTCTGTGTTCATCCATCCTGGTTTCCTTAAATGCTTCCTATTCTTCCCTCTTTTCGGAATTGTTAACAACTGTGCTTTGAGAATTTCATTTTTCAAGATTTCCCATCCTTCCTGGACATTTTTGTCTTTAAGGATATCCAGCCATTGGATCCCTCCAATTCTCTTTCTGAATCCCTTAAAATCTGCCTTTCTGAAATCTAATCGGAAATTTATAAGGGGGTTCTCACAGGTGGTTAAACCCCTCACAGACATGACTCAAAAGGGGGCCGATATCAAGAATTGGTCAACCGCAGCGGTAGCGGCATTTCAGTTTTTGAAAAAATGTTTAATCTCGGCCCCGGTTCTTATTCAACCGGACCCCTCTGAACCATTTATTGTTGAGGTAGATGCCTCAGAGGTGGGGGTGGGGGCGGTATTGTCCCAGGGACCCGCCACTTTGACCAATTTAAGACCTTGCGCCTTTTTCTCAAAGAAGTTCTCCCCTGCGGAGAGAAACTATGATGTGGGGAATCGGGAACTTCTGGCCGTAAAGTTGGCCTTTGAAGAATGGAGGCATTTTTTGGAGGGGGCTGTTCATCCTATAACAGTAATCACAGACCCCAAAAACCTAGCTTACATTGAGTCAGCTAAAAGGTTGACTCCCAGACAGGCTAGATGGTCACTTTTTTTTCCCGATTCAACTTCTCGATCACTTTTCGACCAGGATCCAAGAATATCAGAGCGGATGCGTTGTCACGCAGTCTAGATCCGGTGTCCCCCCCGGAACCTCCATCCTCCATTCTTCAGCCTGGGGTGGTGGTGGCAGAGGTTTCTAATGTGTTGGAACGGGAGATTCGAGAAGCCCAGGCTCTTGCACCTCCAGCTAAGCCGGTGGATAAACTTTTTGTGCCAGCTCAGTTTCGTCTCAAGGTCCTCCAGGAGTTCCATGACTCAGTTCTGGGTGGACATCCAGTGATCTCTGCGACCCGGAAGGCCATTGCTAGAATATTCTGGTGGTCTTATTTAGCCTCTGATGTTGGGGAGTATGTGTCTGCGTGTGAGGTTTGTGCCCGTGCGAAAACTCCCCATAACCGTCCGGCCGGGGAATTGGTACCACTGCCAATTCCTGAGAGACCATGGACTCATCTGTCCATGGATTTCATCACCAACCTTCCCCCTTCCAAGGGTAATACCGTGGTCTGGGTCGTAGTGGACAGGTTTAGTAAGCAGGCACATTTTGTACCTTTGGCAGCTCTACCTAATGCGGAAACATTGTCCAGATTGTTTGTGGAGCATGTGATGCGGTTGCATGGGGTACCCCTGAATGTGGTGTCTGAGTGCAATTTGTCTCCAGATTTTGGAGATCTTTTTGTAGGAGGTTGGGTATTGGTCTGTCCTTTTCATCCGCCTACCATCCAGAGACTATTGGGCAGACTGAGCGGACCAACCAGTCTCTGGAGCAAATTCTGCGTTGTTTGACCTCAGCCCGACAGGATGATTGGTGTTCTGTGTTACCATTGGCTGAGTTTGCATTTAACAACCGCACTAACCAGTCTACGGGTACATCTCCATTTTTTTGCAATTATGGGTTTCATCCTCATTTTGGAGAATTTTCCCGCTTGAATTCTGGGTGTCCTGGGGTGGATGAGACGATCCAGCGGTTGGGGGAGGTATGGCGGGAGGTCCAGAATAACATTACGAAGGCCCAGGACAAATTTAAATTTTTTGCGGACAAAAAACGATCCGTGGGTCCAGTGTTTCAGGTCGGAGATAAGGTATGGTTATCCACCAAAAATATAAGGCTCAAGGTCCCCTCTGCGAAGCTTGGACCCAAGTTTATAGGTCCCTATGTAATTACCGAAGCAGTTAACCCGGTGGCTTTTCGGTTGAGTCTTCCGCCATCTCTAAGGATCCCTAATGTTTTCCATAAGGCCCTTTTGAAACCTGTGAGGTCCGGTGGGTAGGGATCATCATCTTCCCCGACACCGGTTTTGGTAGATGGGCAGGCTGAGTATGAGGTGGAACGAATTGTCGACTCCAGGTTGGTCAGTCGCGCCCTTCAGTATCTGATACATTGGAAGGGCTACGGTCCTGAGGAACGCTCGTGGGTTCCTGCTCGATCAGTTCATGCGGATCGGTTGATCCGAGCCTTTCACGCCAAGTACCCTGAGAGACCTGGGGGTCCGGTGGCCCCCCATTGAGAGGAGGGTACTGTCATGATCCAGGACGGGATTTCGCTTTGAGCCGTCCTGGTTAGACTATGGGTTAATTGTGCTGCCTATCTCTGGCAGAAGGAGGCTATTTAGTGCTCACTGGACCTGGGTCCGGTGTCAGTTATACTCCTGCCCTCGGCTGAGTTAAGTGACCTCTTGTATACGTGTGCCTTGTGCCTGATATCTTGCTTGCTTGTTCGGTTGTGATCTGGTTCTGTCCCTGTTACGAGTTCTGCCTGACCCTCTTGTACTGCGCTACCTCTCATGTATGACTCTCTGCTTGTGACCCGACTTCTCTGCTTGCCCCCTTGGTACCACATCGCCCTCTTGTGTATGACCTTTGGCTTTGTCTTACTACCCGTCTGTTTGTCCCTCCTGTACCTCGTTTGCCCGTACTGCTGTGACCTCTGTTTTGCCTGACTCTGAGTTGTTGTATGGTGTCCTGTCCTATCTGAAAACAGGACGCTAAGCCCCGCCCCCTTGCAGTCACATGACAATAGGTCCCGTGCCAGATTATTCAGTTTCAGTGTCCGCAGGTCCTATGCCTCTTTACCTTCCAGCGCTGACTGGACCCTGACACTATTAGCCTGAAGCACGCATGGTCACCTCTGCTGCCCTTCTCCACAGGTATCTTTTAGCACTGCTTCTGTACTCAGGACACGCGCACTGGCTCTATGAGCAAGTGCAGTGCGGTGTCTCTGACAGTTGGACTCATATGCTGGACTCTGTTTCTGGACAGCTGCGTGCAGGTGGTGGACTCTGTTTGCTCCAAGGCTGCACTATGGTGTTGGATCCGGTCGGAGGAAAAGATGCTCGCAGGTGGTGGGCTCTGTTGCTGGGAGAGCAAGCAACAGAGCAAAGATAAGTGGTGTTTCCCTGTTTAGTCTCTTTTCCTTATGTGTGTTTTTGTGCAGTGGTGGGATTAGTATCTGCACCATCCACTTCACTAGTGAGGGTTTAGGTGCAGGGCGAGTCAGGGTTTTTAGGTTCCTGATTGGCGCCCGGTGCGGAACCAGCCTAGGAAACGTTAGGAGTGTAGAGACACTGACTCAGGGGAGTGCAGGAGGTCTCCACGTCCCCGTTCCCTATCACAGGGCCACCATTGTTATTGTTACCCAGGTTTTCCCTTTTATTGTTTAAATTCGCCTTACTGGAGGTGGGGTTTCCAGACATACGTGTATTTCCGAAATTCGCCTGTTGGAGGCAGCGTATCCAGCTGCACGTTTTATTATTTAAATTCGCCCAACTGGAGGCGGTGTATCTAGGGTCACGTGTGTCATCTAAATCCGCCCTGCTGGAGGCGCTGTGTCCAGCCTCGCGTGACCATGACAACTCAGGTCCATCATCTGTCAATGTCAATGGAAATATAAGGGTCTTCCACGTTACTGGTAGCACAAAAACTTTGGAAAAGCAAAATGGCTCCCCCCCCCAAAAAAAAAAAAGAAATTCAGCAAATTCCATGCTCCCAAATCTAAATGCTCCTCCTTCCTTCCGAGCCCCACAGTGTGAATTAACCACAATTAACGTCCACATTTCTGTAGAGATGAGAGCCCACCTAATCTATGGGTGCTTGTCTCCAGAAGCATGAGCAGGGCATAACGTATTGGTCACTACAATATACTGAAGAATATTTAGAATTGAGAGTTCTCAGTAGTTGATACCTTTTAATGGCTAACTTTAAAGATGGTAACACATTGCAAGCTTTTGAGACTACTCTTGCAAATGCAAAGTGTTACCATTAGGGATGAGCTTTCAGATACTGAAATATCGGAAATCGGCCCGATATTTGCGATATCAGAATTCCGATTTCCGATTCCGATATTTTTTTCACATCGGAAATCGGAAAGCAGAAGAAGACTAAGCATGGTTTAAAGGGAGTGTATCCGTTCCTCCACGTAGTGCTCCTGGAAACTCCCTGCAAAGCAAGGTAAGCTGAACACGGACAAATGTCAGTCAAAGGGCATATTGACACCACCACCGGCAGTTTTAATTTAATAATGTAAAATCACTAACCCTAACCCTAATTATCCCTAACCCCTATCCCTTAACCCTTACCACTAACCCTAACCCCTAACCCTTAACCTAACCCTACTAACCCTAAACCCTAACCCTAATCCCTAACCCTGCTAACCATAAGCATAACAGTAACCCTAACCCTACTAACCCTAACCCCTAACCCTACTAACCATAAGCATAACCCTAAACCCTAACCCTACTAACCCTAACCCTACTAACTATATGCATAACCCTAACCATAAACCCTGACTTTTCTAACCCTAACTAACCTTAACCCTACTAACCCTAACCCTAAACCCTAACCCCTAACCATAACCCTACTAATCTTAACCCCTAACCCTACTAACCCTAACCCCTAACCCTAACCCTACTAACCATAACCATAACCCCTAACCCTAATAACCCTAACCCCTAACCCTTACCCTAACCCTACTAACTCTAACCATAACCCTAACTCTAATCCTAACCCTAACCATAACCCTAACTCTAATCCTAACCCTAACCATAACCCTAACTCTAATCCTAACCTTACTAACCCTAACCCTACTAGCCATAACCATAACCCCTAACCCTAATAACCCTAACCCATAAACCTAACCCTACTAACCATAAGCATAACCCTAACCCCTTACCCTAACCCTACTAACCCTAACCATAACCCTAACCCTACTAACCCTAACCCCTAACCCTACTAATTATAAGCATAACTCTAACCGTAAACCCTGACTCTACTAACCCTAACCCTACCCTAACCCTACTAACCCTAAACCCTAACCCCTAACCATAACCCTACTAATCCTAACCTCTAACCCTAACCCTACTAACCCTAACCCCTAACCCTAACTAACCCTAACCCTTACCCTAACCCTACTAACTAACCATAACCCTAACTCTAATCCTAACCCTAACCCTAACTCTAACCCTAACCGTAACCCTACTAACCCTAACCCTACTAACCATAACCATAACCCCTAACGCTAACCCTAATAACCCTAACCCTACTAACCATAAGCATAACCCTAACCCCTAACCCTTACCCTAACCCTACTAACCCTAACCATAACCCTAACCCTACTAACCCTAACCCCTGACACTACTAATTATAAGCATAACTCTAACCGTAAACCCTGACTCTACTAACACTAACTAACCCTAACCCCTAACCCTTACCCTAACCCTACTAACCCTAACCCCTAACCATAACCCTACTAATCCTAACCCCTAACCCTAACCCTACTAACCCTAACCCCTAACCCTTCTAACCATAACTATAACACCTAACCCTAACAACCCTAACCCTACTAACCATAAGCATAACCCTAAACCCTAACCCTACTAACCCTAACCCTAACCCTACTAACTATAAGCATAACCCTAACCGTAAACCCTTACTCTACTAACCCTAACTAACCCTAACCCCTAACCCTACTAACCCTAACCCTATACCCTAACCCCTAACCATAGCCCTACTAATCCTAACCCCTAACCCTACTAACCATAACCCCTAACCCTAATAACCCTAACCCTACTATCCATAAGCATAACCCTAACCCTAACTAACCCTAACCCCTAACCCTTACCCTAACCCTACTAACCCTAACCATAACCCGAACTAACCCAACCCTACTAACCCTAACCCCTAACCCTTACCTTACCCCAACTAATCTTAACCCAAAGAAAAAACACCACTATTAAGATGGCGACCAGTTTTCCTGCTACAGCTTTCGCTCTGTGCATTTTTCTAGCGATTTTTTTGCTCCTCTGCCTCTGCAAACTCCTTCCCCATTATCCTGAGGTGTTTCTCCTCCATTTTATCCATTATATAGCACTGTAGTGGTCATTTTGTAATTCCGATTTTTTTCTCTCATTGACTTGCAATGATATCGGAAATCGGAAATTCCGATATCCGATATTTTCCAATATCGGAAATCGGAATTCCGATACGATATTGGCAATATCACTCATCCCTAGTTACCATCTTTTCAGTTATCCATTAAAAGGTATCAACCACGGACGACTCTCAGTTCTAAATATTCTTCTATCTACTGGCTAACAATGTACAAAGATATATATCTTTCCTGTACAATGTACTGGTCACTACAATAACAGTTTGAAATTTTAACTAAGCAACATCCACTGCTGCTTGTCTCTGGAAAACACACATGAATTTTAAATCATCACTATACCTGTAGATAAATTCCCAAAGAGGTATAATTTCTAAAATGGGGTCACTTGAAGGGGGATTCTGCTCTTTTAGCACTTAGGGGCTCTGTATTTTGAGTCTGCACACTGTTCTACAATAATTTGTTCTCTATGAGTCAAATAAAGTTTCATCCCTCCAGAGTTTCGCTGTGTGGCAACAACCACATATAGGATATTTCTGTCAGAGACACCGCACTACACTTGCTCATAGAGCCAGTGCGCGTGTCCTGAGTACAGAAGCAGTGCTAAGAGTTACCTGGGGAGCAGGGCAGCAGAGGTGACAATGCGTGCTACAAGCTAATAGTGTCAGGGTCCAGTCAGCGCTGGAAAGTAAGGAGGCACGGGACCTGCGGACACTGACAATGAACAAGCTTGCACGGGACCTATGGTCATGTGACTGCAAGGGGGCGTGGCTTAGCGTCCTGCTTTCAGATATGACAGTACAACTCAGAGTCAGGCAAAACGGAGGTCACAACAGTATGGGCAAACAGAGTACAGGAGGGACAAACAGACGGGAGGTCAGACAAAGCCAAAGGTCATACACAGGATCACAGTACGGTACCAGGGATGAGACAGAGCGGATAATCAGGGCCAAGCAGAGATCAAAACCAAACAGACATAGGAGGTACCAGGCAGAATCCAAAGCGATATCCAGGGAACAGACCGAGTCATACACAGAGAATCAAGCAACCAGCACACAGCACTAACACACTCAGGGGTCACCACACAATGCCAAGGGCAAGAGTATAACTGACAGGGATGGGAGCGTCCTGAAGCTATAAGAAGCCTCCCCAGAACCAGGGAGAGGCCACAATCATAGCCCCAGGTGTGCAGGTAAGCCTGCATCAGGATCACAACCTTTAACCCCAGAAATGCCAGTCATCAGCACTGGTTCCAAACATTAACCCGTGTGCGAGTCAAACCCGCACTGAGATCATGACAGTACCCCCCTCTCAACGGGGGGCCTCTGGACCCCCAGGCTTGCCCGGGTACTTAGCATGGAAAGCCCGTACCAGGCGATCAGTATGCATCAATCGGGCCGGTACCCAGGACCTGTCCTCCGGTCCATACCCCTTCCAATGAACCAGGTACTGTACCGACCGCCGTATCAACCTGGAATCTACGATATGACCAACCTCGTACTCCACCTGCCCCTCGACCAAAACAGGAGAAGCAGCAGACTCTGAGTCTCCCCGGACTGCTTCAAAAGGTTTCAGTAGAGATTTGTGGAAGAAGTTAGGGATCTTGAAAGAGGGTGGAAGGCACAGCCTATACGCCACTGGATTGATTTTTTCCACAATCTTGTACGGGCCAATGAATTTGGGTCCTAACTTGGCTGACGGAATCTTTAACTTAATGTTTCGCGTGGAGAGCCAAACTTTCTCTCCAACCTGAAACGTGGGACCAGGTGTTCGTTTCCTGTCCACGAAAAACTTATACCTGCCTTGAGACCTGGATATACGCCGCTGGACTTCTGCCCATGTATCTTTTAACCGCTGAACAGAGTCCTCAGCCCCGGGGCACCCCGAATCCAGACGAGAAAACTCGCCAAAATGAGGACTGAACCCATAGTTAATCAAGAAAGGGGACCTACCAGTGGATTGACTCACCCGACTATTGAAGGCAAATTCAGCCAACGGCAGTGCATCGCACCAGTCACTCTGTCTAGCAGAGGTTAGGCACCTGAGGATCTGTTCCAGGGACTGGTTAGTGCGCTCCGTCTGCCCATTGCTCTCAGGATGGTATGCAGACGAAAAGGACAGAGACATACCTAATTTTTTGCAGAAAGCACGCCAAAACTTAGCCACAAACTGCACACCACGATCAGACACCACATTCAGGGGTACCCCATGCAACCGGATCACATGCTGCACAAACAACCTGGACAAAGTCTCAGCTGACGGTAGTGCGGACAGGGGTACGAAATGAGCCTGCTTAGAAAACCTGTCCACCACTACCCATACCACTGTATTACCCTTAGATGGAGGGAGATTGGTAACAAAATCCATGGACAAGTGAGTCCATGGCCTCTCGGGCACTGCCAAGGGTATCAGCTCCCCTGCCGGCCGGCTATGAGAGCTTTTAGAACGAGCGCAGACCCCACAACCAGCAATGAATTTTTTTATGTCTGAACCAAGGGTAGGCCACCAAAAGATCCTAGCCACCGCCAGACGTGTGGTTGAAATACCAGGGTGAGCACTCAGCTTGGATTCATGGAACTCCTGCAAGAGTTTCAGGCTAAGTTGCTCTGGGACAAACAACTTCCCCTCTGGCTTGGCCGCCGAGGCCTGCGACTGGGCCCTCTGAATCTCCCGTTCCAATTCAGATGAGACCTCTGCTATCACAACCCCAGGGTGAAGAATGGAGGACGGTGGCTCAGGGGGCGACACCGGCTGAAAACTGCGTGATAAGGCGCCAGCCTTGACATTCTTAGACCCTGGACGAAATGTAATCGTAAACTGAAAACGGGAAAAAAAAAGTGACCAACGGGCCTGTCTGGGCGTTAGTCTTTTAGCAGATTCAATGTGCGACAAATTTTTGTGATCCGTGATCACCGTAACCGGGTGACTGGCCCCCTCCAAAAAGTGCCTCCATTCTTCAAACGCCAGTTTGACCGCAAGAAGCTCTCTATTGCCTACGTCGTAATTTCTTTCCGCAGCAGAGAACTTCTTGGAAAAGAAAGCACATGGCCTGAGGTTGGTTAGAGTGGCAGGCCCTTGGGACAACACCGCCCCCACCCCCACCTCAGAGGCATCCACTTCCACGACGAATGGTTTGGACGGATCTGGCTGCACTAACACAGGAGCAGACATAAAACATTTTTTCAGCGTCGCAAAGGCCTCTTTTGCGAGCGAGGACCAATTTCTCACATCCGCGCCTTTGCATGTTAGATCCGTGAGAGGTGTGACCACTTGCGAAAACCCCCGGATAAATTTGCGGTAATAATTGGCGAACCCCAAGAAGCGCTGAAGACCATTAAGATCTCGGGGTTGCACCCAATCCGCAATGGCCTGCACATTCTTGGGGTCCATGCGAAAACCCTCACCGGATACAATTAACCCCAAAAAGGACAACTCTTGTACACAGAATACACATTTTTCCAATTTGGCATACAAATGATTTTCTCTCAGCCTTTGGAGCACAGTTCGTACATGTTCCAAATGAGAATACTTGTCGGGGGAATATATCAAAATATCATCTAAGTAGATAACGACAAAACGACCAATGAGATCCGAGAATACCACGTTGATGAAATTCTGAAATATGGCAGGGGCGTTGGTAAGACCAAACGGCATGACTAAATTTTCAAATAGTCCCTCGGTCGTGAGGAACGCGGTTTTCCATTCATCCCCCTCACGGACCCTTATCAAATTATATGCCCCCCGAAGGTCCAGTTTAGAAAACCACTTTGCCCCTGATAGTTGGTTACATAAATCGGGAATCAACGGAAGGGGGTACGTATTCCGTACAGTAATTTGATTAAGCTCCCGGAAGTCGAGACAGGGACGTATCCCGCCATCTTTTTTCTTTACAAAAAAGAATCCTGCCGCCACAGGTGAGACTGAAGGACGTATGTGTCCTTTGCGCAGACTTTCAGTAATGTACTCCTTCATAGCCAAGCGCTCAGGACCGGACAAACTAAACAGACGGGCTTTGGGTAATTTAGCCCCCGGGACCAGCTCAATAGCGCAGTCAAAGGGTCTATGTGGCGGTAACGTCTCGGCCTCGCTTTCGGAGAATACATCTTCGAAGTCCTTCAGGCATTCCGGAATACCTTCCAGCTCGACAGATGATACAGACACAGATTTAACAGGTTCAACCAGCAGTGTGGATTTATCATACAACTCAAAATCATTAAACCCCCATTGTACAATCTCCCCTGTTTTCCAGTTAATAACTGGGTTATGGTGTTGTAACCAGGGCATGCCCAACACCAACCCTGCAGGTAGATTGTCCAGCACAGAACAACTTATGTTTTCCACATGAGTAGCGCCCACTCTGAGCGAAAACACATCAGACATAAAGCGAATTCCCTCCTTAGTGAGGGGAGATGAGTCAAAGGCCATCACCTTGATCGGAACCTTGAGCCTAACTGTCCCTATCTTGCAGTGTGTGACCAATTGGGAGTCAATAAGATTAATAGATGATCCGCAGTCCACGAAGGCTGTAGAGGAAAAAGAACTACCATCCACAAACAGTTCCACAGGCAGTACTACTTTAGAAAACGAGGAAAATGGTACCTGAGGGTCTGAGCAGCCTCCCCATTGACTACCCAGACCTAGTCGTTTCCCGCCGACCGGGTTTGAAGACGGGCAATTCGGGCACTCCCTTTTCCAATGTCCCGTTTTACCGCAGTAAAAGCATAACTGCATGTCCTTCCGGCGTTTCCTCTCCGTATCCTTCAGGGAGAGGGCGCCTACATCCATGGGCTCAGGGGCAGTCTCTTTTCCACTGGGGAATAATGGAGTATCCACCTGCATCACCCCTCTGGCCCGCAGCCTGCGGTCCATCCGGACGGCCTGGGTCATGGCGTCCTCGAGAGAGTTAGGTGGGGGATGTAACACCAAGGCATCCTGCAGCCGCTCGGACAAGCCTCTGCGAAAGAGTCCTCGGAGTGCGGCGTCGCTCCAAGAGACCTCTGCCGCCCAGCGGCGGAACTCAGAACAAAACCACTCAGCTGAGTGTTTCCCCTGACAGACACTCATCAACATGTCCTCTGCCAATCGCACTCGGTCAGGTTCATCATAAATGTGCCCGAGGGCCTCAAAGAATGCGTTCACTGACATGCGTTCAGGAGCAGAGGAAGACAGAGAGAAAGCCCATGCTTGCGGAGCCCCCCGAAGTAGGGAAATAATGTCCCCCACCCTCTGGAACTCATCCCCGGAGGAGCGGGGCCTTAGAGAAAAAAAAAGCTTGCATCCTTCTCTGAAAGACCTGAACTCCTTTTTATCCCCTGAGAAAAGGTCTGGTAATTTGACCGGAGATTCGGGGGACGCTAATGACACATCTCTACCCCCAGAACCAGAAGCCCCTGCATCGACAGCCCCCTGCACAGTAACCACCAACTGTTGCTGGGTCTGGGCCATCGTGCGTTGTTCCACATTGAGCTTATGGAACATTTGGGTCAGGTGCTTGACCTGATCAGACAAGGCTTGTATGGGATCCATGAGGATAACACACTTTTTTTTTTTTTTCTTCAGAAAAAAAAAAAAAAACTGAAATGGTCAGTTATAATGTCAGAGACACCGCACTACACTTGCTCATAGAGCCAGTGCGCGTGTCCTGAGTACAGAAGCAGTGCTAAGAGTTACCTGGGGAGCAGGGCAGCAGAGGTGACAATGCGTGCTACAAGCTAATAGTGTCAGGGTCCAGTCAGCGCTGGAAAGTAAGGAGGCACGGGACCTGCGGACACTGACAATGAACAAGCTTGCACGGGACCTATGGACATGTGACTGCAAGGGGGCGTGGCTTAGCGTCCTGCTTTCAGATATGACAGTACAACTCAGAGTCAGGCAAAACGGAGGTCACAACAGTACGGACAAACGGAGTACAGGAGGGACAAACAGACGGGAGGTCAGACAAAGCCAAAGGTCATACACAGGATCACAGTACGGTACCAGGGATGAGACAGAGCGGATAATCAGGGCCAAGCAGAGATCAAAACCAAACAGACATAGGAGGTACCAGGCAGAATCCAAAGCGATATCCAGGGAACAGACCGAGTCATACACAGAGAATCAAGCAACCAGAACACAGCACTTACACACTCAGGGGTCACCACACAATGCCATGGGCAAGAGTATAACTGACAGGGATGGGAGCGTCCTGAAGCTACAGTATAAGAAGCCTCCCCAGAACCAGGGAGAGGCCACAATCATAGCCCCAGGTGTGCAGGTAAGCCTGCATCAGGATCACAACCTTTAACCCCAGAAATGCCAGTCATCAGCACTGGTTCCAAACATTAACCCCACGTGTGCGAGTCAAACCCGCACTGAGATCATGACAATTTCTACATTCAGCGGAAATTGTTGGACAAATTTTGTTGCCATTTATACCCACTTCCAAGTGTGAAAATGTAAAATCTGTCGCTAAAACAATATTTTGGTGATAAAAATGTAATTTTTTTTTTTCTTCAATGCCCAATGATATAAAATTCTGTAACATACAGTGGGGAAAAAAAGTATTTAGTCAGTCAGCAATAGTGCAAGTTCCACCACTTAAAAAGATGAGAGGCGTCTGTAATTTACATCATAGGTAGACCTCAACCATGGGAGACAAACTGAGAAAAAAAAATCCAGAAAATCACATTGTCTGTTTTTTTTTCATTTTATTTGCATATTATGGTGGAAAATAAGTATTTGGTCAGAAACAAGCAATCAAGATTTCTGGCTCTCACAGACCTGTAACTTCTTCTTTAAGAGTCTCCTCTTTCCTCCACTCATTACCTGTAGTAATGGCACCTGTTTAAACTTGTTATCAGTATAAAAAGACACCTGTGCACACCCTCAAACAGTCTGACTCCAAACTCCACTATGGTGAAGACCAAAGAGCTGTCAAAGGATACCAGAAACAAAATTGTAGCCCTGCACCAGGCTGGGAAGACTGAATCTGCAATAGCTAACCAGCTTGGAGTGAAGAAATCAACTGTGGGAGCAATAATTAGAAAATGGAAGACATACAAGACCACTGATAATCTCCCTCGATCTGGTGCTCCACGCAAAATCCCACCCCGTGGGGTCAGAATGATCACAAGAACGGTGAGCAAAAATCCCAGAACCACGTGGGGGGACCTAGTGAATGAACTGCAGAGAGCTGGGACCAATGTAACAAGGCCTACCATAAGTAACACACTACGCCACCATGGACTCAGATCCTGCAGTGCCAGACGTGTCCCACTGCTTAAGCCTGTACATGTCCGGGCCCGTCTGAAGTTTGCTAGAGAGCATTTGGATGATCCAGAGGAGTTTTGGGAGAATGTCCTATGGTCTGATGAAACCAAACTGGAACTGTTTGGTAGAAACACAACTTGTCGTGTTTGGAGGAAAAAGAATACTGAGTTGCATCCATCAAACACCATACTGTAACGTCCGTCTGCGGTTCTGGGCTGCAGCCAGGCAACACCCCGAGAAACACTGATACCCTTTACCCCTATACAGGGATCTGGATTTACAACAGAGCCCAGGAGGTAGCTGTCTGAATAGGAGCAGCGGCCAGAGCAGGACGGTCGTCAGAGTGAAGTACAAAAACGGCAGGCAATAGCAGAGTCAAATTCAGGCCAAGGTCAGAGTCAAAAACCAGGAGGGCGGCAGAGGTACAGAATCGTTAGGAAGTAGCAGAGTCAGAATATCCAGGCCAAGGTCACAAACCAGGAGAGTAGCAGAAGTACAGAATCGTCATGCAAAAGAGGGGTCAGAAATCCAGGCTGAGGTCAGAGTCAAACAGAAATCAATCACTAAGTAACACACAGGGGAACCAAGAATATATCCGGCGGCTTGCAAGACCAGTCCCAAGGTATTTGAGGGATCAGGTCATCCCTCACAGGTTCCTGGACTGGTGATGTCATTAGGGCCGCCCCCAGGACCAGGCCAGATGGAGTTGCAGTAACCCCCTGATGACTGACAGAGGGGCGGAGCCTGCGCCCACCAGATGCCTGCGCAGGAGCCACTTCTCTGTCACCACCATAACTCACGGGCGGACCACGGCGCCTCCCAGTGGCCAAGGCAGGAACAGCCGTCCCCGAGTCTGACAGTGAAGTGGCGGTCTGGCGCCTCCTAGTGGCCGTGACCGGAACAGCAGGCCTTGAATCCAACGGTGACGTGACAGACCGGCGCCTCCTAGTGGCTAAAGCTGGGACCATAGGCCCTGAGTCTGACGGCGACGTAATAGAACCACGGCGCCTCCCAGTGGCCGAGGCAGGAACAGCCGTCCCCGAGTCTGACGGCGAAGTGGCGGCCTGGTGCCTCCTAGTGGCTGCGACCGGAACAGCAGGCCCCAAATCTGACGGAGACGTGACACATACCTACTGTAAAGCATGGTGGTGGAAACATCATGCTTTGGGGCTGTTTCTCTGCAAAGGGGCCAGGACGACTGATCCGGGTACATGAAAGAATGAATGGGGCCATGTATCGTGAGATTTTGAGTGCAAACCTCCTTCCATCAGCAAGGGCATTGAAGATGAAACGTGGCTGGGTCTTTCAACATGACAATGATCCAAAGCACACCGCCAGGGCAACGAAGGAGTGGCTTCGTAAGAAGCATTTCAAGGTCCTGGAGTGGCCTAGCCAGTCTCCAGATCTCAATCCTATAGAAAACCTTTGGAGGGAGTTGAAAGTCCGTGTTGCCAAGCGAAAAGCCAAAAACATCACTGCTCTAGAGGAGATCTGCATGGAGGAATGGGCCAACATACCAACAACAGTGTGTGGCAACCTTGTGAAGACTTACAGAAAACGTTTGACCTCTGTCATTGCCAACAAAGGATATATCACAAAGTATTGAGATGAAATTTTGTTTCTGACCAAATACTTATTTTCCACCATAATATGCAAATAAAATGAAAAAAAAAACAGACAATGTGATTTTCTGGATTTTTTTTTCTCAGTTTGTCTCCCATAGTTGAGGTCTACCTATGATGTAAATTACAGACGCCTCTCATCTTTTTAAGTGGTGGAACTTGCACTATTGCTGACTGACTAAATTCTTTTTTTCCCCACTGTACCTGTGGTGTTAATATGATCACTGCACCCCTCATTGAGAGGTGTAGTTAGTAACATGGTGTCTATTATGGGGGGGTTCTGCTGTTCTGGCACCTCAGGGGCTTTTCCAATGTGACATGGCACCCTCAAACCAGTCCATCAAAATCGGAACTCCAATATGGCGCTTATTCCCTTCTGAGCTTTGCACTGTGACTCAAAAGTAGTTTTCGTCCACATATGGGGTGTCACCATACTCAGGAGAAATTGCACAACAAATTTGAGTTTCCATTTTCTCCTGTTATCCTTCTAAAAATAAAACATTTGGGGCTAAAAGAACAATTTTGGGGGAAAAATGTGATTTTTTTTTTTATTTTCACAGTTCTACATTATAAACTCCTGTGAAGGACATGGGGGTTCAAAGTGCTCACTTCCCATCTAGATAAGTTCCCTGAGGGGTCTAGTTTCTAAATTGGTGTCACTTGTGAGGGATTTCCACTGTGTAGGCACATCAGGGGCTCTCAAAATGTGACATGGTGTCCACTAATTATTCCAGCAAATTTTGCATTCAAAAAGTCAAATGTATTTTCCCTTCCGAGTCCTGTCATGTGCCCAAACAGTGGTTTTCCACCACATAAGGGGTATCGGCATGCCTAGGAAAAATTGCACAACAAATTTTGGGGTCCATTTTTTCCTGTTACTTTTGTGAAAATAAAAATATATTTGGGTCTAATGTAAAAAATTTTGCAAAAAAAGGTAAATGTTAATTTTTTCCTTCCACATTCTAAAAATTCCTGTGAAGCACCTGAAAGGTTAGTAAACATTCTTGAATGTGGTTTTGAGCATCTTGAGGGTTGCAGTTTTTAGAATGGTGTCACTTTTGAATATTTGTTGTCATATAGACCCCTCAAAGTCACTGCAAATGTAATGTGGTTCCTAAAAGAAAGCGTTTTGTAAATTTGTTGAAAAAATGAGAAATCACTGGTCAGCTTTTAACTCTTATAACTTGCTAACAAAAAAATTGTTTCAAAAATTATCCTGATGTCAAGTAGACGTGGGAAATGTTATTTATTAACTATTTTGTGTGACATAGCTCTCTGAGGGCATAAAATGAAAAGTTTTAAAATTGCAAAATTTCCAGAGTTTTGGCCAAATTTCCATTTTTTTCACAAATTAACACAAGTCGTATTGAATAAAAAACTTAGAATCAGTGGGATCCGTTGCAGTGTTCTAGAGTTATTGCTTCATAAAGTGACACTGGACACTGGTCAGAATTGTAAAATTTGGACTAGTCATAAAGGTGAAAACAGGCTTGGCAGCTGAAGGGGCTAATTGTGCTTTGGGGTGACACACTCCCTTTAATTCTCAACATTCAGAGGTTAGAACATGAAAAAGCATATTGTTGTCAGCAGGTCTACCACATTTCTATATCTTATTTTTTTTTCTTTTATTTATTCCCCTCAAGATTATTTCTTAAAATCTGATCGCTTCTTTCAACAGATCCAGAATACTCCTTACATATTGTGTGTGGTAATGCACTTTGCATCAGTTTGTATATGTATCCTGTGATTTGTACAGGGCTGCAAACTATACTGGGGTCATATAAATAGTAGCATAGTCTGAAGTTTAGGTATCAAAGGTTTATCAGAGGAATTAGTGCTTAGTTGCTAGTGCAAACTGTGCACCTCATATAGAGTACTTATTCTTTGGAAAATACGTGACGTTGACTGCAGCAAAAGGTCTTACAATTACATCACAGAAACTAGATATTGCACACGATGTCCTATTGTAATGTCACGGTGATGTATTAATACTGGCAAAACAAACAGCTATGTTTCCGAACAGGTATATTAAAGACAATGGTGTGACAGCACATTGGTAATGACTAAAAGTGCCATAACATATTGTCACAGTGATGTCACAATACTGGCACAATATACACAGAGTGAATCACTTTATCTGGATTACTAACAGAACTATATAACAAAACAGGACAAAGAGCACAGTGATGTCGCAATACGTAGCTAATAAAGACTAAAGTCACATGAAAGGACTTCTGCACAGAGTGATTTCCTAGGACGGGAATAATGAAGGCAGTGATGTCACAGAACAGGAAATATAACCTGTGATGTCACAGATAATGGTTAAGTATTGAGACGTCACAGCACAGAGATAGTAAACATGCCCTTAAACCAGTTACGTTACGCAAAATTGTTAATAAATAACATTTACCACATGTCTACTTTAGATCTTCATCATTTTTTAAACATAATCCATTTTTTTCCTTGTTAGGAAGTTAGAACGGTATAAGGGGACTTGTCATCCCCAGAGGGCGTTTTTAAGATAAAAGGGCCACCTTCAGCACCACTAAGGCTGCATTCTGTGAAGGTGGCTCTTATGTTTCTGATCCCTAGTAACACTGAAATATTGACTTTTATAAATTGCTCCCCATACCTGTATTGAGTCCCAGAGGTATGGTGTCTCCCCCTGTATCAGCCGCCTCCCAGCCGTCCATCTTCCCCCTCTTGCGTCTGTGCGACGCCTCCTCCTGTGTTGTTGTTACATGCTGGCGCCTGCGGATGTGCCAACAGTTCTGGGGCATGACGCGTGTTGCGGAGGCCCCAGATCCCACCCTGCAGTGTGTTATGATGTATTCACACTGCAAGGCAGGATCTGGGGCCTCCGCGACACGCAGGCGCGATAGCCTGATGTCAGTTCCCGGGCAGTGCGCACTGTGCATGCCCGAGAACTGTTGGCACAGCGCAGGCGCCGGCATGTAACAGCAACACAAGAGGAGGTGGTGCACAGACGCAAGAGGGGGAAGATGGACAGTTGGGAGGCGACTGATACAGGGGGAGACACCATACCTCTGGGACTCAATACAGGTAGAGGGAGCAATTTATAAAAGTCAATATTTCAGTGTTACTAGGTATGAGAAACATAAGAGCCAACTTCACAGAATGCAGCCTTAGTGCTGCAGAAGGTGGCTCTTTTACTTAAAAATGCCCTGGGGGGGTGACAAGTTCCCTTTAAAAGTTGATCAGCGATTTCTCAATTTACAACAAAATTGACAAAACCAATATTTTTAGAGACCACATCATGTTTGAAGTGACTCTGAGGGGTCTATATGACAGAAAATACCCCAAATACCCAAAAGTTACACCATTTTAAAAACTGCACTCCTCAAAGTGCTCAAAACCATATTCAATACTTTTATTAACCCTTCAGGTGCTTACCAGGAATTAAAGCAACGTGGAAGGAAAAAATTAAAATGTTATTCCTTCCCACAAAAATATTGATTTAGCCCTAAATTTAGCATTTTTACAAGTGTGACAGAAGAAAATGGACCACACAGTTTGATGTGAAAATTCTCTTGAGTACGCCGATACCCCATATGTGGTCGAAAACTACTGTTTGAGGGCAAGGCAGGGCTCAGAAGGGAAGGAGCTTCTTTGACTTTTGTAGTGCAATGTTAGCTGGAATAGAATGCGGATGTCATGTAATGTTTGCAGAGCCCCTGATGTGCCTAAACAGTGGAACACATCCCCTCTACACACGTGATGTCATTTTGGAAACAACACTCCTCAAGGAGCTTATCAAGAGTTGTGGGGAGCACCTTGAACCCATAGGTGCTTCACAGAATTTTATAACGTTGAGCCATGAAAATGAAAAAATGCACTTTTCCCAAATAAATATTGGTTTTGCCCCAAATGGTTCATTTTCACAAGGAGAAAATGGACCATACAATTTATTGTGCAATTTCTCCAGAGGACACCAATATCTCATATGTGGTGGAAAACTACTGTTTGGGCGCACAGCAGGGCTCGGAAGGAAAGGAGCACCAACTGAATTCTGGAGCTCAATTTTGGCTGGAATAGATTGCGGATGACATGTCACATTTGAAGAGCTCCTGACATGCCAAACCAGCAGAAACCCCAGCAAGGGACTCCATTTTTGAAACAATACTTCTTCAGGAATTCATCTAGGGGTGTAGTGAGCATTTTTAACTTTCAGCTGATTCACAGAATTATTTAAGATAAGGCTGAGTAAATGGAAAATTACCATTTTTTCCACTGACATGAAGAAATTGTCCACATTGTCTTACTACACCTTTATACATTATGAGTCTCTTAAGAAATTGCTGCGCCAAGTTATGATCAGTGGTGACTAGTGTTGAGCATTCCGATACTGCAAATATCGGGTATCGGCCGATATTCGCTGTATCGGAATTCCGATACCGAGTACCGATATTTTTTCTATATCGGATACCGGAATCGGAAGTCCCCGTAATGCAATGAGCCACTGTTGTGGCTGTGATTGGCTGCTGAAATGATGTCATCATGATGCGCGGTCTGTGCGCATCATGATGCGCGGTCTGTGCTGACTGCGGGGGGGTCTGTGCCGACTGTCGGGGGTCTGTATGGGCCTCTCGGGGGTCTGTACAGGCCTGTCGGGGGCCTGTGCCGGCTGCCTGTGGTCTGTACGGGCCTCTCAGGGGCCTGTGCCGGCTGCCGGTGTTCTGTACAGGCCTCTCGGGGGTCTGTACAGGCCTGTCGGGGACCTGTGCCGGCTGCCGGTGTTCTGTACGGGCCTCTCGGGGGTCTGTACAGGCCTGTCGGGGGCCTGTGTCGGCTGCCGGTGGTCTGTATGGGCCTCTCGGGGGCCTGTGCCGGCTGTCGGTGGTCTGTGCCGGCTGCCGGTGGTCTGTATGGGCCTCTCGGTGGTCTGTGCCGACTGCCGGGGGTCTGTGCTGAGCGCCTGAGCCTGGACAGGAGGATACTAGTCTGTGTGTGGTGACCATGGCCGCCGCCTGCCTGCCTCACCGCGGGATTATTTACTTCAGTCTTCAGTTCAACTTCAGCCTGTGGTACACACAGGCCAACACCAGGTCAGTTGTATATGTGCAGTGCTGCTGCTTATTGGGGACCTGTGCTGTGCAGTGCTGCCTATTAGGGACCTGTGTGCCTGCCTATTGGGGACCTGTGCAGCACTGTGCTGCCTATTGGGGATCTGTGCCTGCCTTTTGGGGACCTGTGCTGACTATAGGGAACAATGCTGCCTATTGGGGACTTGTGCCTGCCTTTTGGGGACCTGTGCTGCCTACTGGGGATGTGTGCTGCCTATAGGGAACAATACTGCCTATTGGGGACCTGTGCCTGCCTATTAAGGAAACAATGCTGCCTATAGGGGACCTGTGCTGCCTATTTGGGAACAATGCTGCCTATTGGGGACCTGTGCCTGCCTATTGGGGACGTGTGCTGCCTATTGGGGAACAATGCTGCCTATTGGGGACCTGTGCTGCCTATTAGGGAACAATGCTGCCTATTGGGGACCTGTGCCTGCCTATTGGGGACCTGTGCTGCCTATTAGGGAACAATGCTGCCTATTGGGGACCTGTGCTGCCTATTAGGGAACAATGCTGCCTATTGGGGACCTGTGCTGCCTATTAGGGAACAATGCTGCCTATTGGGGACCTGTGCTGCCTATTAGGGAACAATGCTGCCTATTGGGGACTTGGCACTTTGTAGTTCTGATGTGATTTTATAAGTACTATACATTAATAAATTATTACTCTGTCGATTATACTTGTGGTTGTGATATTTTCATGAACCATTCTTTTTGTGGTGTTCTAGTTGTGGAAATATGCCAATTTAACTCTGCAATTAAAATCATCATTGTTTGACATAGATGGGACTTGAGTAACACCAGTTTACAGGAAGGGTATGGTGATTTTTACTTTTAATTTCCATTAGGACGCAGACATGTAGTGCACAGCCTGGCCAGCCGGACAGTCAAGTGAGACAGCTGCATAGAAATATATGCAGCTGTCACACTCGGGTCAGGAGAGCCGCTGGCCATAAAGTGCACTGTTCTGATCTCATTCCAATTTATTATTTTTTCAACTGTTTGACTGCGCCCCTACTTGTATATGTTTGAGGAAAAGGTGCGTGTAAATGGGTGTGGCTTAATAATGGGTGTGTCTTAAATGGGTGTGGCTTAAAATGGGGGTGGTTTTCCTACACACAAACACAGAACCTGTTGTTAAAAATTTGAATCCCACCACTGAGTAAAGTCCATCTTGATATGATATAAAATATTTGTATATATCATTTTGTATCTGTATATCTTACAATACCTTGTGGATGCCTAAGGGTTGCCTTGGTCACCATGAGCGTTCCACTGCTGAGACCCACACTGGCCCTGAGTTTGGGGCTCTAGAATTCTGTGACTGGTCTGTCTTGAATGGAGAGGAGGTGCACATACTCAACCTCCACTCATTATCAACTGCCAGATATAGCCGCACAGAGGGCACAGATTTTCATGAAATAACATCCGATTTGCAGTTAAATGCAGTTTATTTTCTGCACACAAAAAAAAAACACAGCAGTAAAAATGCAGCATTTACCTCTCTACATGGAAACATGGTCTAAAGTTTTTGCAGTATATAGTACAAGTGCTCAAACCCTAGAGGGAATAAAAAATTACGGTCAGTAAAAATGTAATAAAAAAGATTTTAAAAATATATAAAAGTCTGAATGACCCCCCCCCCGCCATTATCCCAATTAACAAATATAAAAATGTAAAAAATAAACCTATTTTTCATCGTCGTGTACTAAAAATCTGATTTGTCAAACTATAAAATGCATTATTCCATATGGTAAAAGCTGTAAAGAGGAAAGAGATCAAAATGCTAATAAAGCAATCAAAATGTCATATATACAGTGGGGCAAAAAAGTATTTAGTCAGTCAGCAATAGTGCAAGTTCCACCACTTAAAAAGATGAGAGGCGTCTGTAATTTACATCATAGGTAGACCTCAACTATGGGAGACAAACTGAGAAAAAAAAATCCAGAAAATCACATTGTCTGTTTTTTTTTCATTTTATTTGCATATTATGGTGGAAAATAAGTATTTGGTCAGAAACAAGCAATCAAGATTTCTGGCTCTCACAGACCTGTAACTTCTTCTTTAAGAGTCTCCTCTTTCCTCCACTCATTACCTGTAGTAATGGCACCTGTTTAAACTTGTTATCAGTATAAAAAGACACCTGTGCACACCCTCAAACAGTCTGACTCCAAACTCCACTATGGTGAAGACCAAAGAGCTGTCAAAGGACACCAGAAACAAAATTGTAGCCCTGCACCAGGCTGGGAAGACTGAATCTGCAATAGCCAACCAGCTTGGAGTGAAGAAATCAACTGTGGGAGCAATAATTAGAAAATGGAAGACATACAAGACCACTGATAATCTCCCTCGATCTGGTGCTCCACGCAAAATCCCACCCCGTGGGGTCAGAATGATCACAAGAACGGTGAGCAAAAATCCCAGAACCACGCGGGGGGACCTAGTGAATGAACTGCAGAGAGCTGGGACCAATGTAACAAGGCCTACCATAAGTAACACACTACGCCACCATGGACTCAGATCCTGCAGTGCCAGACGTGTCCCACTGCTTAAGCCTGTACATGTCCGGGCCCGTCTGAAGTTTGCTAGAGAGCATTTGGATGATCCAGAGGAGTTTTGGGAGAATGTCCTATGGTCTGATGAAACCAAACTGGAACTGTTTGGTAGAAACACAACTTGTCGTGTTTGGAGGAAAAAGAATACTGAGTTGCATCCATCAAACACCATACCTACTGTAAAGCATGGTGGTGGAAACATCATGCTTTGGGGCTGTTTCTCTGCAAAGGGGCCAGGACGACTGATCCGGGTACATGAAAGAATGAATGGGGCCATGTATCGTGAGATTTTGAGTGCAAACCTCCTTCCATCAGCAAGGGCATTGAAGATGAAACGTGGCTGGGTCTTTCAACATGACAATGATCCAAAGCACACCGCCAGGGCAACGAAGGAGTGGCTTCGTAAGAAGCATTTCAAGGTCCTGGAGTGGCCTAGCCAGTCTCCAGATCTCAACCCTATAGAAAACCTTTGGAGGGAGTTGAAAGTCCGTGTTGCCAAGCGAAAAGCCAAAAACATCACTGCTCTAGAGGAGATCTGCATGGAGGAATGGGCCAACATACCAACAACAGTGTGTGGCAACCTTGTGAAGACTTACAGAAAATGTTTGACCTCTGTCATTGCCAACAAAGGATATATCACAAAGTATTGAGATGAAATTTTGTTTCTGACCAAATACTTATTTTCCACCATAATATGCAAATAAAATGAAAAAAAAACAGACAATGTGATTTTCTGGATTTTTTTTTCTCAGTTTGTCTCCCATAGTTGAGGTCTACCTATGATGTAAATTACAGACGCCTTTCATCTTTTTAAGTGGTGGAACTTGCACTATTGCTGACTGACTAAATACTTTTTTGCCCCACTGTAGCCCAAAGTGGAATGAATAAAAACTATATCTTATCACACAAAAAACATATTCTCATTTAAGTCCATCTACAGAAAATAAGGCACTGGTCTCAGAAAATGGTGACAATGAGCAAAGAGGCGTAATTTGAGTGTATGTACTAGCATTAAACTTGTATTATTAAAGATATATATATTTTCTATGTGTATAAAAAATTGTATTGTTGGGGTAATGATAAAGGGAAACTGACCCATTGTACATGCAGCTCTATATATGGACAGCACGGTTTGGAGAAGAAGCTGGGTAGAATGATATGTTGGATTGTGGGAAAAGTTTCAGTAAAACTTGTATTGTAGTCACTGAAATCCCTGATATTTGCATGCAGAGGAGTCCAGTCGGCGGTCCTACTCAGTGATTGACAGCTATCTTTGCATGTACAGTCATAAAGGAATGACAGTCAATCACAGAGCTGGTATAATACATTATACCTGTAAGTGTTGAACTGACAGATCGCCTTTTAGACCATGGTCCGGGCATTGCCATAACAGGCCGTCGTAGCTGACAGACCCGAAGGTTGTCATGACAACCTCAGGTTGCTATGGCAATGATCAGGCCCTCGTGATGATGTCGTGGGGATACCGATTGCATGGGAGAGGGAGTCCTCTAAATCTACCAGCCTTATTAATGTTGCGATCACTACCAATCACGACATTTAGGGGGTTAAATGGCCTGTGGGGGGAAGGGTGTGCGGGAGCTGCTAAAGGCTGTGACAACCAAAGCTCCGCTATAACTTACACCAAGTTCCCGGCAGTGATCGTGCAGGCACAGCTCGGCTATAACGTACACCAAGCTCCCGGCAGCGATCTTGCAGGCACAGCTTGGCTATAACTTACACCAAGCTCCCGGCAGCGATCTTGCAGGCACAGCTCAGCTATAACTTACGCCAAGCTCCCGGGAGCGATCATGCAGGCACAGCTCGGCTATAACTTACTTACACCAAACTCCCGGCAGAGATCGTGCAGGCACAGCTCGGCTATAACTTACACCAAACTCCCGGCAGCGGTCGTGCAGGCACAGCTCGGCTATAACTTGGGGGGGAGGGGTGTGTGGGAGCTGCCAAAGGCCGTGACAACCGGAGCTTGGCTATAACTTACACCCTGCTCCCAGCAGCTATCGTGCAGGCACAGCTCGGCTATAACGTACACCAAGCTCCCGGCAGCGATCTTGCAGGCACAGCTCGGCTATAACTTACACCAAGCTCCCGGCAGCGATCTTGCAGGCACAGCTCAGCTATAACTTACGCCATGCTCCCGGCAGCGATCGTGCAGGCACAGCTCGGCTATAACTTACTTACACCAAACTCCCGGCAGCGATCGTGCAGGCACAGCTCGGCTATAACTTACACCAAACTCCTGGCAGCGGTCGTGCAGGCACAGCTCGGCTATAACTTACACCAAACTCCCGGCAGCGGTCGTGCAGGCACAGCTCGGCTATAACTTGGGGGGGGAGGGGTGTGCGGGAGCTGCCAAAGGCCGTGACAACCGGAGCTTGGCTATAACTTACACCCTGCTCCCAGCAGCTATCGTGCAGGCACAGCTCGGCTATAACTTACACCGAGCTCCCGGCAGCGATCGTGAAGGCATAGCTTGGCTATAACTTACATCAACTCCTGGCAGCGATCGTGCAGACACAGTTCGGCTATAACTTACCCCCAACCTTTCGGCAGTGATCGTGCAGGCACAGCTCAGCTATAACTTACCCCCAAGCTCCCAGCAGTGATCGTGCAGGCACAGCTAGGCTATAACTCACACTAAGCTCCCGGCAGCGATCATGCAGGCACAGCTCCTGTGCCCCGCATCATCGCCATGATGTAAATATATATGATATAAATATACATCATTATACTGGCTTAGTGATAGAAAGCAGAGGGTGGTTATAATTGGTATATTCTCTAACTGGGTTGCTGTGACCAGTGGGGTACGGCAGGGGTCGGTGTTAGGCCAAAAGGGGGCAGATACGGTTTAACAATGATAAATGTAAGATTATACACATAGGAAGAAGGAATCAATATCACCATTACACACTGAACGGGAAACCACTGGGTAAATTTGACATGGAGAAGGACTTGGGGATCTTAGAAGAATATATAGAATTGAGTGTTCTCAGTGGTTGATACCTTTTAATGGCTAACTGAAAAGATGGTAGCACATTGCAAGCTTTTGAGACTACTCAGGTCTCTCCATTCTTCATCAGGCTAGACTAATACAACATCTGAAGAGTCACATATTTATACACAAAACAGCACAGAAATAGTGCAGTAGATAAGACAAGTGACAAGAAGCAGAATTGTCATTATGGGAGAGGGATAAGTATAAATATTGGAACAGTTCATAGATAAGGAGTGTGAAAGTTTTATTGCCCTCTGGAGTCTGGTTCTGTGTTGTGTGATGACCCCAGAAGGTTTGAAGAGCAAATTCTTTAATTGATGTAAAAAGACATAAATCAATGCGACACATTCATTCCTGCACTGAGTGTGTCAAAAGTTATCATAAATTTATACTCCCAGACTCTTCTGTCTCTCTGAGACTTGAAGTTACCTTTTAATACAAGTAATTTAATGTCCATCATGCTATGACCGGGGATACAAAAATGTTTTGCCACAGGTAGATCCATTCTTTTTTCTCTTATTGTGTGGCGATGAGAATTCATCCTTGTTCTCAGTTTTTGCCCTGTCTCCCCCACATAGAGACCCCCAGTTGGACATTTGGTACAAATGATTTGGTACACCACATTAGATGTGATGCAGCTTAAAGTACCTGGGATCTTGTAGTCCTGATGTGGTCCTGATGGGGATCTTTATCTTGTCCGTGGTCATTATAAATGGACAGGTTTTACATTTTTTCTGGTTGCAAGGAAAGGTTCCTGCAGCTGTTGGGGAGGACAGGGAGCTTCGGACAATGATGCTTCTTAAAATTTGGGGGCTGCCTAAAAAACAGCAGTGGGGGGTCTGTAAATATGGATTGTAGTCAGGCATCTTTTTGTAGTAAAGGTTTTAATTTCCGTGCAGCTCCCCTTAGCACCTCCAGATTTGGATTGTAGGTGACTACTTGAGGCACCTGGTTATTTTCATCTATAGCTTTGTAATGTAGCAGTTGATTCCTTGATATTCTGGTGGCTCTTGTAATTAGGTTTTCAATTGTTCTTGGATGGTAGCCCTGATTCAAAAAGGTCTTTCTGAGGCGACCAAGGTGTTTGTCTCTATCCAAGGGGTTGGAACATATACGATTGTATCTGATGGCTTGGCTCTAGACAATAGAGTTTTTGTATGTGTTTTGGATGGAAACTGTCTCATTTAAGGTATGTTGGATGGTTGATTGGCTTCTGATACAGGGATTTCTCTATTTCATTGTTCTTTGGCTTAATGATGGCGTCTAAAAAGTTAATTTCAGTGCTGGAGTAGTTGAGTGTTAAGTTGATGGTGGAATGAAATTGATTAAACTGTTTGTGGAACGTCTTTAGCTGTTGCTCAGACTCCGTCCAGATGATTAAAATATCATCAATGTAGCGGTAGTAGGCCACAGGCCTGATGGGACATGAGGACAAAAAGTCGCTTTCAAGCTTGACCATGAAAAGATTTGCATACTGTGGAGCCATTTTACTTCCCATAGCTGTGCCAGTCTGCTGTAGATAGATCTTGTTGTCAAATTCAAAGTAATTGTGGGTGAGGATAAATTTTGAGAGTTTCACCACAAAATTCGCATCATTCCTGGTGTTTTCAATGAAGACTTTGCAGTCATTTAATCCATCCTGGTGTAGGATATTAGAGTACAAAGATTCCACATCCATGGTGGCCAGGATGGTTCCTTCTGGTAGAGCAGTGGTCCCCAACCTTTTTTGCACCAGGGACCGGTTTCAAGCAAGACCATTCTTCCATGGCCCGGCAGGGTGGGGATGGAGGTGTGGCAGGGGCGGGGCTTTGGTCATAAGGGGGCGGGACTATGGACGCAGTTGTAGTTTAGCAGTGCATACTTATAATTAAATAACATTTATAATGTGACTCAACTCACCATAGGTTTTGAATGAGTGCCCCATCACCCCCATCCTTGCCTGCTCCATCATCCCATCATTGCCTTCACCCCATCACTCCCTTCTCCCCATCATTGCCTTCTCCCCATCACTGCCTTCACCCCATCACTGCCGTCTCTCCATCACTCCCATCATTGCCTTCTCCCCATCACTCCCATCAATGGCTTCTCCCATTACCCCAGGCATCATGGCCTTCTCTCCCCATCACGGTCTTCTCCTCATGTCCCCATCTTCTCCAGGGCCAGGCTAACCTACACAAACACAGACAAACATACACACACACACACACAGACACCACCTCTCTCCTCTCACCTGTCCGCAGCATCGCCCGCGCTTCCTCGCTCTGACACAGCAGCGGCCGCGCTCCTCTCTGTGTCAGAGACAGGAAGCGCGGGCGGCGGCAGGAAGCTGGACGGGTCCTTGCAGCTCCGCTCCTGCTATTCCCTCTTGCAGGCAGCGGAGCTGCTTTGATCGCTCCCTGCCGCCGCTACACTTGAGAGCAATCTAAGAATTGATGCGCGCCGCCCCAGCCCCCGCTATGCCACTGACCGCCCCTGGCTCCCCTTGTGTCCGCGGACCGGCAAGGGCACTGCAGCGGCCCGGTGCTGGGCCGCGGACCGGCGGTTGGGGACCCCTGTGGTAGAGCACCTATTTCTGCTAGTTTATTCAATAGGTCAGTTGTGTCCTGAATGTAGCTGGGTGTATCCTTTACCAGGGGTTTAAGAACACCCTCTACCCATCCAGATAACTGCTCAGTAAGGGTGCCCACACATGAAATAATCGGCTTCCCTGGATTTCCAGATTTGTGGATTTTAGGAAGTATGTAGAATGTCCTTATTCTTGGACTCTCTGGTATCAGGTCATTGCCTCTTATGGATTTGTCAGACAGACAAGATACCAACTTGTTTAGTTCCTTGTTAAGGGGGTTTTACACATAACGATATCGCTAGCAATATCGCTATAACGTCACCGATTTTGTGACTTTATAGCGATATCGCTAGCAATATCGCTATGTGTGATACTTACCGCCGACCGGCTCCCCCGCTGTCCATCGCTGATCGCACGAGAATGTCCGGCTCCATTTCTCGTCGTCAGCTTCCTGCTGGGCTTCCTGCTGTGATGACGAGCGACGCGTGGAGGCGGGCGGGAGGACGTCAGGATCGCTGTGTGTGAAAGGTGAGTATCGTGCGCTGCGTTGCTGCTGCATCGCTGTGAGGTCTGCCTGTGACAGCTCACTAGCGATCATTTAGCGATGCACCAGCGATCCTGACCGGGTCGGATCGCTGGTCGGATCGCTGGTGCATCGCTAAATATAAAGGGGCCTTAATGGTCCTGTGTAGGATCTGACTCCATTTGGGGATCTTAGTTAATCATAAACTTACCTGGAGCAACCAGTGCCAGACAGTGGCTGCCAAGGCAAACAGGATCATGGGGTGCATTAAAAGAGGTCTGGATGCACAAGATGAGAGCTTTTGTGAGTTCATTTTCCCCTTCGTCACTGAGGTCTGGTGAACTCCCTATTCTGGTAAAGGAAGGTAATGAGCCTGATTATCAGGCACCTGAGCCTAATGAGGATGACTGGCTGAGTGGAGTCACGGACTGGATATAAGGCTGCCGACGCCCTTCTGCCCTGTGGGTGATTTCTCTGTGGACTTCTTTGAGACCAGTCTGATTCCTGCTCCTCTAAAGCTAAGTTTTCTGCTTTGCCTGTTAGCATTTGGTGTTTTGTTTTTTGTTTGCCTTGCTTTTCTGGATTCTGCCATTCCCTGCTGGGGTGAGCTGAATCTCCTTTTGCCTGTTGCTCTGTCTTCAGAATATTCCTGAGTACTGACATAGCTTTTTGAAGCTTAGTATCTTCAGGGCCTTTTTTCACTGTCAGTTTGTTGGCTCTTATTTTTGTAGGGTTTTTCACGGATTGCAGACAGCAGCCTTCCTGTCCTTTCCTATCTAGTTAGCTTGGGCCCCGTCTTTGCTCAGTCTATCTTTCTGTCTGTGTTAGTGTTCTTTCTTCTTGCCTCACCGTCATTATATGTTGGGGGCTGCCTTTTGCTTTGGGGTCTGCTCTGGGGCAGTTTAGATTTCCCTTTCTGTCTTTAGGCTAGGCAGTTCTCCGGCTGTGATCGAGGGGTCTAGGTCATCGTAGGAACCCCCCACGGCTACTGCTAGTTGTGTTGATAGGTTCAGGGTCTGCAACCCGATAGCTGCCAACTTCTCTGGTTTTCTGGACTTAGCTAGCATTTCTGTTTTTGCCTCCTACGGTGACTCATTCATAACAGAATCACCCGCCATACTGCAGATCCTAGGGTACTCAATAGCAGGAAAGAATTGTGTTAAAAAAAAAAAAAGTGTGTATATTCTTTCCTCTATATCTCTGAGGCCGTAGGGGGAATTTTTTTTTCCTCTCAATGGAGATAAAGCAATTGTCTGATCATGTGGAGCAGCTTGCTGCGGAAGTGCGGGGAATTTCCGCCTACCTTGCTCGTTTGCATGCTGTTGAACCAAAGATCCCTACACCTGATGTATTTTTTGGGGATCGATCTAAATTTTTGAGTTTCAAAAATAATTGTAAATTATTTTTTGCCTTGAAGCCTAACTCGTCAGGGAGCTCCGTGCAGCAGGTTAAAATTGTCATCTCTTTGCTGCTTGGCGATCCCCAGGATTGGGCGTTTTCTTTGAAACCAGATGATCCTATTCTGACTAATGTGAACGCATTCTTTCAAGCTTTGGGGTTGTTGTATGACGAACCTAATGCTATTGATCAGGCTGAAAAGACCCTGTTGGCATTGAATCAGGGTCGAGATTCTGCAGAGTTGTACTGTCAAAAGGTACGAAAGTGGGCGGTCCTTACTACCTGGAATGATAATGCCTTGGCTGCTCTCTTTCTGAAGGGTTTGTCAGAAGCCGTAAAAGATACTATGGTGGGATTTCCTGTTCCCTCTAGTCTGGACGATTCTATGTCATTAGCCATTCAGGTTGATCGGCGTTTACATGAACGCAGGATTGCACGAGAGGTGTTTCCACCGGTTGAACAGACGTCTGAACCTATGCAATGTGATAGAGTTTTGTCTAGGGCGCAACGTCAGGAGTTCAGAAGGCGTAATAAGCTGTGTTTTTTCTGTGGAGATGCCTCGCATATTATTTCTGTTTGTCCTAAACGAGAGAAACGCTTTGCACACACATTTTCTGTTGGTGGTGTTCAACCTAAGTTTCTTCTGGCAATTACTCTGATCTGCTCCCTGTCCACATTTTCCGCCAAGGCTTTTGTGGATTCAGGAGCAGCGCTAAACCTAATGGACTTGGATTTTGCCAAACGTTGTGGATTTCCGATGACACCTCTGCAGACGCCTATCCCTTTGAGGGGGATTGATGCTACTCCTTTGGCGAAAAATAAACCTCAGTTTTGGACCCAGGTGGTCATGCGGGTCACCCCAGACCACCAAGAAAATTGCAGATTTTTGGTGTTGCATGGTCTGCATGATGCCGTTGTTCTGGGGTTTCCCTGGTTGCAAATTCATAATCCAGTTTTGGATTGGAAATCTGTGTCTGTGGTGAGTTGGGGTTGTCGGTGTGCCTTTAGTGAGGCTCCGTTTTTTTCCACCTCTCCTCAGTCGCATGATGTTCCTGACTATTTGGCGGACTTTTATGATGTATTTAGTGAGAATGAATCTGCATCTTTGCCTCCTCATAGGAGTTATGACTGTGCAATTGAACTGAGCCCGGGGTGTAAATTTCCCAAGGGTCGGCTCTTCAATTTATCTGTACCCGAGCACGAGGCTATGCGATCCTATATTAAGGAGGCGTTGGAGAAGGGTCATATTAGACCATCCTCTTCACCCTTAGGTGCCGTTTTTTTTTTTGTGGCCAAAAAGGATGGTTCTTTAAGGCCTTGTATTGATTATCGTGCCCTCAACAAAATTACTATTAAATATCAGTATCCGTTACCCCTGATTTCGGATCTATTCTCTAGAGTTAGAGGTGCTTGCTGGTTTACCAAGCTTGACCTCAGGGGGGCGTATAATCTTATCCGCATTAAGCAGGGGGATGACTGGAAGACGGCGTTTAATACTCCGGAGGGACATTTTGAGTACCTGGTGATGCCTTTTGGGCTCACTAATGCCCCTTCTGTCTTCCAGTGCTTCATGAACGATATTTTCCGAGACTTTGTCGATAAATTTTTGATTATCTATCTGGATGATATTTTGATCTTCTCCAAGGATTGGGATTCTCATGTGGAACATATTCGGACTGTGTTCCGGATCTTGAGGGAGAATTCCCTGTATGTCAAAGGATCGAAATGCCTTTTTGGAGTACAGAGGATTTCATTTTTGGGATTTATTTTGTCTCCGTCAACTATTGAAATGGACCCGGCCAAGGTACAGGCCATTTATGATTGGGTTCAGGCCACTTCTTTGAAGGCCCTCCAGAAGTTTTTGGGTTTTGCTAATTTTTATCGGAAATTTATAGCAAAATTTTCTAGTATTGCCAAGCCATTGACTGATCTGACTAAGAAGGGTGCTGATGTGTTGAATTGGTCTCCGGAGGCTGTTGCTTCCTTTCAGGAGCTGAAGCGAAGATTTACATCCGCCCCGGTTTTGCGGCAACCTGATGTCTCACTCCCGTTCCAGGTAGAGGTGGATGCTTCTGAGATTGGTGCAGGAGCTGTTTTGTCCCAAAAGGATCCTGTAACATCTAAAATGAATCCCTGTGCTTTCTTTTCCCGAAAGTTCTCTCCATCTGAACGTAACTATGATGTGGGGAATCGGGAACTGTTGGCCATGAAATGGGCATTTGAGGAGTGGAGACATTGGTTGGAGGGAGCTAAACATCAAGTTGTGGTCCTCACTGACCACAAGAATTTGATTTACCTAGAGTCGGCTAAACGCTTGAACCCTAGACAGGCTAGGTGGGCCTTGTTTTTTACACGTTTTGATTTTGTGGTCTCTTTTCTTCCTGGAACTAAGAATGTCAAGGTAGACGCCCTCTCTAGGAGCTTCTTTGCTGATTCTCCTGTGGTGACCAAGCCTGCTACCATCTTAGGCGAAGGGGTAGTTCTTTCTGCCATCTCGCCCGATTTGAGACTTGCAGTGCAAGAGTTCCAGGAGGACAAACCTGAGCGTTGTCCCAGTGGAAAGTTGTATGTTCCTGACCAGTGGAAGAAGAGAGTGATGTCTGAGGTTCATTGCTCTGCATTGGCTGGTCATCCAGGTATTTTTGGTACTAGAGATCTGGTGAGTCGCTCTTTTTGGTGGCCCACCTTGTCTCATGATGTCAGGAATTTTGTGCAGTCCTGTGGGACTTGCTCCAGGTCTAAATCTTGTTCTCGCTCTAGTGGGTTGTTGATGCCTTTGCCGGTCCCCAGGAGGCCATGGACCCATATTTCAATGGATTTCATCTCTGATATGCCGGTCTCTCAAAGAATGACTGTTATTTGGGTGGTTTGTGATAGGTTCTCTAAGATGGTTCATCTTGTACCACTCCCTAAGTTGCCGTCTTCCGCTGAGTTGGTGCCCCTGTTTTTGCAACAGGTGGTTCGCTTGCACGGGATTCCTGAGAACATTGTATCTGACAGAGTTCAGTTTGTGTCTAGATTTTGGAGGACTTTCTGTTCCAAGCTGGGAATTCAGTTGTCCTTCTCCTCTGCTTTTCACCCTCAGACCAATGGGCAGACAGAGAGAACAAACCAGACCTTGGAGTCGTATTTGAGATGTTTTATTTCCGCTGATCAGGATGATTGGGTTTCATTTTTGCCCTTGGCCGAATTTGCTTTAAATAATAGAGCTAGTTCTGCCACTTTGATGTCACCTTTTTTTGTAACTTTGGGTTTCATCCTCGATTTTCTTCAGGGCAGGTGGAGCCTTCTGCCTGCCCAGGTGTTGACACTGTGGTGGAGAGAATGCACCAGATCTGGGACCAAGTGGTGGATAAGTTATCTCTCTCCCAGGAAAAGGCCCAGCGGTTTTCCAATCGACATAGGACCATTGGTCCCCAGTTTAAGATTGGTGATATGGTGTGGTTATCATCAAAAAATATTGCTATGAAGGTGGCTTCTCCTAAGTTTAAGCCCAGATTTATTGGACCTTACAAGATTTTGGAGATTATTAATCCGGTCTCTTTTCGTTTGGCTCTTCCTGTCACATTTAAGAGCCATAATGTGTTCCATAAGTCCTTGTTGAAGAGGTTTGTTGAACCAGTTGTTCCTGGGGTGGCACCTCCGGACCCTGTATTGGTTGAAGGTAACATGGAATATGAGGTAGAGAAAATACTGGATTCCCGTCTGGCTAGACGGAGACTCCAGTATTTGGTTAAGTGGAAGGGTTATGTTCAGGAGGATAATTCCTGGGTCTCTGCCTCTGATATTCATGCCAAAAGATTGGTGCATGCCTTTCATCGGGCTCACCCTGGTCGCCCTGGTGGCGTGGATGAGGGTTCGGTGACCCCTCCTCAAGGGGGAGGTACTGTTGTGAGTTCATTTTCCCCTTCGTCACTGAGGTCTGGTGAACTCCCTATTCTGGTAAAGGAAGGTAATGAGCCTGATTATCAGGCACCTGAGCCTAATGAGGATGACTGGCTGAGTGAAGTCACAGACTGGATATAAGGCTGCCGACGCCCTTCTGCCCTGCGGGTGATTTCTCTGTGGACTTCTTTGAGACCAGTCTGATTCCTGCTCCTCTAAAGCTAAGTTTTCTGCTTTGCCTGTTAGCATTTGGTGTTTTGTTTTTTGTTTGCCTTGCTTTTCTGGATTCTGCCATTCCCTGCTGGGGTGAGCTGAATATCCTTTTGCCTGTTGCTCTGTCTTCAGAATATTCCTGAGTACTGACATAGCTTTTTGAAGCTTAGCGTCTTCAGGGCCTTTTTTTCACTGTCAGTTTGTTGGCTCTTATTTTTGTAGGGTTTTTCACGGATTGCAGACAGCAGCCTTCCTGTCCTCTCCTATCTAGTTAGCTTGGGCCCCGTCTTTGCTCAGTCTATCTTTCTGTCTGTGTTAGTGTTCTTTCTTCTTGCCTCACCGTCATTATATGTTGGGGGCTGCCTTTTGCTTTGGGGTCTGCTCTGGGGCAGTTTAGATTTCCCTTTCTGTCTTTAGGCTAGGCAGTTCTCCGGCTGTGATCGAGGGGTCTAGGTCATCGTAGGAACCCCCCACGGCTACTGCTAGTTGTGTTGATAGGTTCAGGGGTCTGCAATCCGATAGCTGCCAACTTCTCTGGTTTTCTGGACTTAGCTAGCATTTCTGTTTTTGCCTCCTACGGTGACTCATTCATAACAGAGAGCATTATACTGCCTCTGTACAAATCCCTGGTTAGACTGCACATGGAGTAGTGTGTACAGTTTTGGGCATCGGTGCTCAGGAAGGATAAAATGGAACCAGAGCGAGTACAAAGGAAGGCAACAAAATTAATAAGGGGGATGGGGAACTACAATAACGATTAGCAAAATTAGGATTATTTAGTCTAGAAAAAAAGATGACTGAGGGGCGATCTAATAACCATGTATAAGTATATAAGGGGACAATACAAATATCTCTCCGAGGATCTGTTTAATCCAAGGAAGGTGACGGTCACAAGGGGGCATTCTCTGCGTCTGGAGGAGAGAAGGTTTTTCCACCAACATAGAAGAGGATTCTTTACTGTTAGGGCAATGAGAATCTGGAATTACCTGCCTGAGGAGGTGGTGATGGCGAACTCAGTCGAAGGGTTCAAGAGAGGCCTTGATGTCTTCCTGGAGAATAACAATATTGTATCTTACAGTTATCAGGTTCTTTAGAAGGACGTAGATCTGGGGATTTATTCTGATGGAATATAGGCTGAACTGGATGGACAAATATCTTTTCTCAGCCTTGCTAACTATGCTACTTGCTAACTATGTTACTATTCTATTAAAAGTTAATATTATGATAGATTCTTGAATTTCAAAAATGTATTCTCGAAATAACAAGTTATACTGTAAGAAATAACCATTGTCGCAAACAATATCAATGTCGAATTACAAGGATGCATCAATCTGATCATCTCCTCCTGCCCGATAACATCCTGCCATTTTCAACATGCCCAGTTCCCTTATAGGAAAAGGCTCCTGGGGTCAAACCTCGATGGTTCTGTCGCCATCTTAGAGACGTGATGCATCCGCAGCCTCATGGATATATCGAATGGATGCTGGAAACCTTAAAGTCATTCTGGAGTGACGGTCGGGCTGCCATTTAGGCCCAAATCCCCGCCATTTCCCCTGCTGTGGCGGTATGCCGCGTGGGGATGGTTTTTCCTGTCAGGTACTTGCAGAAAGTGAACTTTTTACTATGAAATGTTTCATTTTTTACCAGATTTTTTTTTTTTTTTTAAATTTTACGTATTTTCTAAATAGCTGAATTTTTCGCCTTTGGAGAACCCTTGTGACCACCGTTCCCGGGCAGGTTTATAGTAAGTGTACAGTAACAATAGTCAGGACAGAGCAGTAAATCCTGTCCTATTACACGCGGCACAGAAGAAGCCTCCCGCCCTCCCACAGAACAAGTCCCAGGTTGAGAAGGAGGAAGTGAGTACAGTATCGCAGCCACCGCACCTCAGCGCTGCTCACACGGACACATCTATGACAAACACTCACACTTCTCTGTAGCACGCTGTCCTCAAGATCCCCCCCGCGACACGACGTTTTGGATGATTCCTACAGAAGTAACGAACGGCACCGGAATGAACCATGAAGGGGGTCCAGGGGAGCCCCCTATCTCTCCAAATCTAGGCAGTGGTCGAAAGAGACTGAGCGTAGGGGAACTGCGACTCTACTTTGAAGCTCGGTGCGCAGCGGAGCGGGACGGCCAGAGGGAGCCGCGGCGCCGGAGGAGGATGGGCAGCGGGAGCTGGCACAGGAGCAACGGGGAGGTGTGCGAGGAGCCGAGGAGAGGCAGCTGGGACCCTGCGCGGAGGACACAAGTGATCCCGCAGCTGCTGGTGACCAGTAGTGAGGAGCCGCAGCCGCTCCCCAGCCCCGCGGCGCCGCTCATAGATGTGCCCGGCTGGCACGGGATGAGGACGGAGGGGCTGCTGAAGCTTGCCAACCGGCGGCTGTCCGTGTCCACCACGTCCCTGTCCTCCACCGGCTCCTCGTCTGCCCTGGAGGACTCGGAGGACGATCTGCTCAGCGACTCCGAGAGCAAGAGCCAGGGCAATGTGGACCTGGAGCACAGCGAGGAGCAGAACCTGGTAAGGAGCCTGGGATGGCACAGGGTGCATGACTTGGTGCCACTCTGTTCTGTATTTTGGATGGCACAGGGTGCATGACTTGGTGCCACTCTGTTCTGTATTTTGGATGGCACAGGGTGCATGACTTGGTGCCACTCTGTTCTGTATTTTGGATGGCACAGGGTGCATGACTTGGTGCCACTCTGTCCTGTATTTTGGATGGCACAGGGTGCATGACTTGGTGCCACTCTGTTCTGTATTTTGGATGGCACAGGGTGCATGACTTGGTGCCACTCTGTTCTGTATTTTGGATGGCACAGGGTGCATCACTTGGTGCCACTCTGTTCTGTATTTTGGATGGCACAGGGTGCATCACTTGGTGCCACTCTGTTCTGTATTTTGGATGGCACAGGGTGCATCACTTGGTGCCACTATGTTCTGTATTTTGGATGGCACAGGGTGCATGACTTGGTGCCACTCTGTTCTGTATTTTGGATGGCACAGGGTGCATCACTTGGTGCCAATCTGTTCTGTATTTTGGCCGGCAAAGGGTGCATGACTGGGTGCTACACTGTCCTGGATTTTGTCCAGCACAGGGGCATGACCGGGCGCCACACTGTCCTGAACCCTGGCTGGCGCAGGTTGCATGACTTATTCTGAAAGGCAGAATAGAAAAAGGTGCTGTAACTTTCTGAGCAGAGCAGTGAAACAGTTCAGGAAGTGTCCAAAGGTGTGTGATTGGCACAGGGTGTAGGATAGGGTATAAATGTTAGGGCATAACTCAGTAAATCCTGCCATAATGGCACCACAGGGACTGGATGCTACATGGAACCTGGCAGCATTAATGCAGTGTTGTATCATGTTAGACAGTTTTGACATTGCAAACAAACATTGCAGTCTTATAGGAGTTTTCAGGGGTGTGACTTTAGTGAGTGCAGGGATTGCAGTAGCACCTGGTCTCTGGAGACTTAGGGTACGTGCACACGCTGCGGATTCTGCTGCGTTTCCGCAGCGGTTTTGGCCGCTGCGGACCCGCAGCAGCTTTAGCTGCGGTGTACAGTACCATTCAAATGAATGGGAAAAAAAAAACGCTGTGCCGACGCTGCGGAAAAATCCGCGCGGATTTGCTGCGGTTTTGAATCCGCAGAAAGAATTGCATGTCAATTCTTTCAGCGGAATCCACAGCGGTTTGCCATCTCCTCTATTGTGGAGATGAAAAACCGCAGGGCAAAACCGCAGAGCAATCCACAGGTAAAACTTTTGACCTGCAGATTTACCTGTGGATTTTACAAAATCCACGCGGCCAAATCCGCACCCCATTCCGCAGCGTGTGCACGTAGCCTAAGGGGACCAAGAGGTTCCTTTAGTTTATATGAGCAGACCAGTTCAATTAGGCCGGGATCACACATGCGAGAAACTCGGATGAGTCTCGCATCTCAATACCCGGCACTCGGGAGCGGAGCGTTCAGCTGCATGTATTTCTGTGCGGCCCCATGCTCCAATCCGAGTGCCGGCGGCAGTGCCTGGTATTAAGGTGCGAGATTTGTCCGAGTTTCTCACATGTGTGATCCTGGCCTTAAAGAGGTTTCCATTTTTAAGAAAGTGGACCCAAAACACTTTAAAATGCCTAAAACAAGAAACACAGTAGGTATTCACCCTCTCCGGGTGGAGTGCTGGCTCCCCACTGCTGCTCTGGTCTCAGTGTTTTGGCTGGAGCTGGGGAGTGGAACACTAGACCGAAGCAGCAGAGTGGAGCTGACACCAGAGTTGCCAACTTCACTTTTTATGTTTTCTGGACAGCCTATCAAAAAATCACGGACAGACAATATTTTTTATGGACGCATTGGAAAACCATAATAAATCATTATGGTTATAATTGATACATGTCTGCAGCCCATCATTCTGATATATAGAAATCGGCTGCATTCACTGTAAACTGCAAAATGATGATAATTACAGTCATAATAATTTGTATGAATTTCTTCAGCTTAAAAAAAAAATCACATACTCCTTACATTTCTTTTACAAACAGGGCAGAAAAGGGGACAGTCCTGGAATTTCTGGATGGTTGGCAACCCAGGCTGGCACTGGAGATGAGGAAGCGGAGTAACGACTCTGTTAGTGGTTTTAGGCATTTTAATTTAAAGGGGACTTGTCAACAGGTTTGTCTCATGTGAGATAAGACCACCACCTTTCAGCCCTGATATGCAGCATTCTAATATGCTGTATATATGTCCCCAATCTGGCCTGCAAAACAAGAAAAACACCTTTTATAATATCTACTGGACGGTCTACTCTGGTCGATGGGTATCGCTGTCTTGGTCCGGCGCCTCCTCTCTTCTCGCGATGCCGTTCTAGTTCTTGCTTCGCATAGCTAACGCATCCTACGTCATCCACACAGGCTCCCTGGCACTGCGCTCCTGCACAGGCGTACTTCTCTCTGCCCTGTCGAGGGCAGAGCAAAGTACTGCAGTGCACACGTGCCGGGAAAGGTGAAAGAGCCGCGGCACCTGTGCACTACAGTACGTTTCTCTGCCCTGAGAAGTACACCTGCACAGGATCACGATGCCAGGACACTGTGTGCATGACGTAGAACACGTGATCCACGCAAAGCAGAAGAGAGGAGGATGGCATTGCAGGAAGAAGGGAGGCACCCGACCAAGACCGTGACACCCAGCGGACCTGACCACCCAGTAGGTGAGTGTTATAAAAGGTGTTTTTCTTGTTTTGCAAGCCAGATTGGGGACATACAGGTGCATCTCACAAAATTAGAATATCATCAAAAAGTTGATTTATTTCAGCTTTTCAATGCAAAAAGTGAAACTCGTATGTTATACAGAGTCATTACAAACAGAGTGATCTATTTCTAGTGTTTATTTCTGTTAATGTTGATGATTATGGCTTACAGCCAAAGAAAACCCAAAAGTCATTATCTCAGGAAATTAAAATACTTTATAACACCAGCTTGAAAAATGATTTTAAAATCCAAAATGTTGGCTTACTGAAATGTATGTTCAGTAAATGCACTCAATACTTGGTTGGGGCTCCTTCTGTGGCTTATTCACTAATTGGTGATTGTACAGATTGTGGCACAGGGTGCATGGCCACAGTCAGACTGGCACAGGGAATATTCACTGATTGGTGATTGTACAGATTGTGGCACAGGGTGCATGGCCACTGTCAGACTGGCACAGGGAATATTCACTGATTGGTGATTGTACAGATTGTGGCACAGGGTGCATGGCCACAGTCAGACTGGCACAGGGAATATTCACTAATTGGTGATTATACAGATTGTGGCACAGGGTGCATGGCCACAGTCAGACTGGCACAGGGAATATTCACTGATTGGTGATTATACGGATTGTGGCACAGGGTGCATGACAGTCAGACTGGCACAGGGAATATTCACTGATTGGTGATTGTACAGATTGTGGCACAGGGTGCATGGCCACAGTCAGACTGGCACAGGGAATATTCACTAATTGGTGATTGTACAGATTGTGGCACAGGGTGCATGGCCACAGTCAGTCTGGCACAGGGAATATTCACTGATTGATGATTGTACAGATTGTGGCACAGGGTGCATGGCCACAGTCAGACTGGCACAGGGAATATTCACTGATTGGTGATTGTACAGATTGTGGCACAGGGTGCATGGCCACAGTCAGACTGGCACAGGGAATATTCACTAATTGGTGATTATACAGATTGTGGCACAGGGTGCATGGCCACAGTCAGACTGGCACAGGGAATATTCACTGATTGGTGATTGTACAGATTGTGGCACAGGGTGCATGGCCACAGTCAGACTGGCACAGGGAATATTCACTGATTGGTGATTGTACAGATTGTGGCACAGGGTGCATGGCCACAGTCAGACTGGCACAGGGAATATTCACTGATTGGTGATTGTACGGATTGTGGCACAGGGAGCATGGCCACAGTCAGACTGGCACAGGGAATATTCACTGATTGGTGATTGTACAGATTGTGGCATAGGGTGCATGGCCACAGTCAGACTGGCACAGGGAATATTCACTGATTGGTGATTATACGGATTGTGGCACAGGGTGCATGACCACAGTCAGACTGGCACAGGGAATATTAACTGATTGGTGATTGTACAGATTGTGGCACAGGGTGCATGGCCACAGTCAGACTGGCATAGGGAATATTCACTAATTGGTGATTGTACAGATTGTGGCACAGGGTGCATGGCCACAGTCAGACTGGCACAGGGAATATTCACTGATTGGTGATTGTACAGATTGTGGCACAGGGTGCATGGCCACAGTCAGACTGGCACAGGGAATATTCACTGATTGGTGATTGTACAGATTGTGGCACAGGGTGCATGGCCACTGTCAGACTGGTACAGGGAATATTCACTGATTGGTGATTGTACAGATTGTGGCACAGGGTGCATGGCCACAGTCAGACTGGCACAGGGAATATTCACTGATTGGTGATTATACGGATTGTGGCACAGGGTGCATGACAGTCAGACTGGCACAGGGAATATTCACTGATTGGTGATTGTACAGATTGTGGCACAGGGTGCATGGCCACAGTCAGACTGGCACAGGGAATATTCACTGATTGGTGATTGTACAGATTGTGGCACAGGGTGCATGGCCACAGTCAGACTGGCACAGGGAATATTCACTGATTGGTGATTGTACAGATTGTGGCACAGGGTGCATGGCCACAGTCAGACTGGCACAGGGAATATTCACTAATTGGTGATTGTACAGATTGTGGCACAGGGTGCATGGCCACTGTCAGACTGGCACAGGGAATATTCACTGATTGGTGATTGTACAGATTGTGGCACAGGGTGCATGGCCACTGTCAGACTGGCACAGGGAATATTCACTGATTGGTGATTGTACAGATTGTGGCACAGGGTGCATGGCCACAGTCAGACTGGCACAGGGAATATTCACTAATTGGTGATTATACAGATTGTGGCACAGGGTGCATGGCCACAGTCAGACTGGCACAGGGAATATTCACTGATTGGTGATTGTACAGATTGTGGCACAGGGTGCATGGCCACTGTCAGACTGGCACAGGGAATATTCACTGATTGGTGATTGTACAGATTGTGGCACAGGGTGCATGGCCACAGTCAGACTGGCACAGGGAATATTCACTAATTGGTGATTATACAGATTGTGGCACAGGGTGCATGGCCACAGTCAGACTGGCACAGGGAATATTCACTGATTGGTGATTGTACAGATTGTGGCACAGGGTGCATGGCCACAGTCAGACTGGCACAGGGAATATTCACTGATTGGTGATTATACGGATTGTGGCACAGGGTGCATGACAGTCAGACTGGCACAGGGAATATTCACTGATTGGTGATTGTACAGATTGTGGCACAGGGTGCATGGCCACAGTCAGACTGGCACAGGGAATATCCACTAATTGGTGATTGTACAGATTGTGGCACAGGGTGCATGGCCACAGTCAGTCTGGCACAGGGAATATTCACTGATTGATGATTGTACAGATTGTGGCACAGGGTGCATGGCCACAGTCAGACTGGCACAGGGAATATTCACTGATTGGTGATTGTACAGATTGTGGCACAGGGTGCATGGCCACAGTCAGACTGGCACAGGGAATATTCACTAATTGGTGATTATACAGATTGTGGCACAGGGTGCATGGCCACAGTCAGACTGGCACAGGGAATATTCACTGATTGGTGATTGTACAGATTGTGGCACAGGGTGCATGGCCACAGTCAGACTGGCACAGGGAATATTCACTGATTGGTGATTGTACAGATTGTGGCACAGGGTGCATGGCCACAGTCAGACTGGCACAGGGAATATTCACTGATTGGTGATTGTACGGATTGTGGCACAGGGAGCATGGCCACAGTCAGACTGGCACAGGGAATATTCACTGATTGGTGATTGTACAGATTGTGGCATAGGGTGCATGGCCACAGTCAGACTGGCACAGGGAATATTCACTGATTGGTGATTATACGGATTGTGGCACAGGGTGCATGACAGTCAGACTGGCACAGGGAATATTCACTGATTGGTGATTGTACAGATTGTGGCACAGGGTGCATGGCCACAGTCAGACTGGCACAGGGAATAATCACTGATTGGTGATTGTACAGATTGTGGCACAGGGTGCATGGCCACAGTCAGACTGGCACAGGGAATATTCACTAATTGGTGATTGTACGGATTGTGGCACAGGGTGCATGGCCACAGTCAGACTGGCACAGGGAATATTCACTGATTGGTGATTGTACGGATTATGGCACAGGGTGCATGGCCACAGTCAGACTGGCACAGGGAATATTCACTGATTGGTGATTGTACAGATTGTGGCACAGGGTGCATGGCCACAGTCAGACTGGCACAGGGAATATTAACTGATTGGTGATTGTAGAGATTGTGGCACAGGGTGCATGGCCACAGTCAGACTGGCACAGGGAATATTCACTGATTGGTGATTGTACAGATTGTGGCACAGAGTGCATGGCCACAGTCAGTCTGGCACAGGGAATATTCACTGATTGATGATTGTACAGATTGTGGCACAGGGTGCATGGCCACAGTCAGACTGGCACAGGGAATATTCACTGATTGGTGATTGTACGGATTGTGGCACAGGGTGCATGACCACAGTCAGACTGGCACAGGGAATATTAACTGATTGGTGATTGTACAGATTGTGGCACAGGGTGCATGGCCACAGTCAGACTGGCATAGGGAATATTCACTAATTGGTGATTGTACAGATTGTGGCACAGGGTGCATGGCCACAGTCAGACTGGCACAGGGAATATTCACTGATTGGTGATTGTACAGATTGTGGCACAGGGTGCATGGCCACAGTCAGACTGGCACAGGGAATATTCACTGATTGGTGATTGTACAGATTGTGGCACAGGGTGCATGGCCACTGTCAGACTGGTACAGGGAATATTCACTGATTGGTGATTGTACAGATTGTGGCACAGGGTGCATGGCCACAGTCAGACTGGCACAGGGAATATTCACTGATTGGTGATTATACGGATTGTGGCACAGGGTGCATGACAGTCAGACTGGCACAGGGAATATTCACTGATTGGTGATTGTACAGATTGTGGCACAGGGTGCATGGCCACAGTCAGACTGGCACAGGGAATATTCACTGATTGGTGATTGTACAGATTGTGGCACAGGGTGCATGGCCACAGTCAGACTGGCACAGGGAATATTCACTGATTGGTGATTGTACAGATTGTGGCACAGGGTGCATGGCCACAGTCAGACTGGCACAGGGAATATTCACTAATTGGTGATTGTACAGATTGTGGCACAGGGTGCATGGCCACAGTCAGACTGGCACAGGGAATATTCACTGATTGGTGATTGTACGGATTGTGGCACAGGGTGCATGGCCACAGTCAGACTGGCACAGGGAATATTAACTGATTGGTGATTGTAGAGATTGTGGCACAGGGTGCATGGCCACAGTCAGACTGGCACAGGGAATATTCACTGATTGGTGATTGTACAGATTGTGGCACAGGGTGCATGGCCACAGTCAGACTGGCACAGGGAATATTCACTGATTGGTGATTGTACGGATTGTGGCACAGGGTGCATGACCACAGTCAGACTGGCACAGGGAATATTAACTGATTGGTGATTGTACAGATTGTGGCACAGGGTGCATGGCCACAGTCAGACTGGCATAGGGAATATTCACTAATTGGTGATTGTACGGATTGTGGCACAGGGTGCATGACCACAGTCAGACTGGCACAGGGAATATTAACTGATTGGTGATTGTACAGATTGTGGCACAGGGTGCATGGCCACAGTCAGACTGGCATAGGGAATATTCACTAATTGGTGATTGTACAGATTGTGGCACAGGGTGCATGGCCACAGTCAGACTGGCACAGGGAATATTCACTGATTGGTGATTGTACAGATTGTGGCACAGGGTGCATGGCCACAGTCAGACTGGCACAGGGAATATTCACTGATTGGTGATTGTACAGATTGTGGCACAGGGTGCATGGCCACTGTCAGACTGGTACAGGGAATATTCACTGATTGGTGATTGTACAGATTGTGGCACAGGGTGCATGGCCACAGTCAGACTGGCACAGGGAATATTCACTGATTGGTGATTATACGGATTGTGGCACAGGGTGCATGACAGTCAGACTGGCACAGGGAATATTCACTGATTGGTGATTGTACAGATTGTGGCACAGGGTGCATGGCCACAGTCAGACTGGCACAGGGAATATTCACTGATTGGTGATTGTACAGATTGTGGCACAGGGTGCATGGCCACAGTCAGACTGGCACAGGGAATATTCACTGATTGGTGATTGTACAGATTGTGGCACAGGGTGCATGGCCACAGTCAGACTGGCACAGGGAATATTCACTAATTGGTGATTGTACAGATTGTGGCACAGGGTGCATGGCCACAGTCAGACTGGCACAGGGAATATTCCCTAATTGGTGATTGTACGGATTGTGGCACAGGGTGCATGGCCACAGTCAGACTGGCACAGGGAATATTAACTGATTGGTGATTGTACAGATTGTGGCACAGGGTGCATGACCACAGTCAGACTGGCACAGGGAATATTAACTGATTGGTGATTGTACAGATTGTGGCACAGGGTGCATGGCCACAGTCAGACTGGCACAGGGAATATTCACTGATTGGTGATTGTACAGATTGTGGCACAGGGTGCATGGCCACAGTCAGACTGGCACAGGGAATATTCACTGATTGGTGATTGTACAGATTGTGGCACAGAGTGCATGGCCACAGTCAGTCTGGCACAGGGAATATTCACTGATTGATGATTGTACAGATTGTGGCACAGGGTGCATGGCCACAGTCAGACTGGCACAGGGAATATTCACTGATTGGTGATTGTACGGATTGTGGCACAGGGTGCATGACCACAGTCAGACTGGCACAGGGAATATTAACTGATTGGTGATTGTACAGATTGTGGCACAGGGTGCATGGCCACAGTCAGACTGGCATAGGGAATATTCACTAATTGGTGATTGTACAGATTGTGGCACAGGGTGCATGGCCACAGTCAGACTGGGACAGGGAATATTCACTGATTGGTGATTGTACAGATTGTGGCACAGGGTGCATGGCCACAGTCAGACTGGCACAGGGAATATTCACTGATTGGTGATTGTACAGATTGTGGCACAGGGTGCATGGCCACTGTCAGACTGGTACAGGGAATATTCACTGATTGGTGATTGTACAGATTGTGGCACAGGGTGCATGGCCACAGTCAGACTGGCACAGGGAATATTCACTGATTGGTGATTATACGGATTGTGGCACAGGGTGCATGACAGTCAGACTGGCACAGGGAATATTCACTGATTGGTGATTGTACAGATTGTGGCACAGGGTGCATGGCCACAGTCAGACTGGCACAGGGAATATTCACTGATTGGTGATTGTACAGATTGTGGCACAGGGTGCATGGCCACAGTCAGACTGGCACAGGGAATATTCACTGATTGGTGATTGTACAGATTGTGGCACAGGGTGCATGGCCACAGTCAGACTGGCACAGGGAATATTCACTAATTGGTGATTGTACAGATTGTGGCACAGGGTGCATGGCCACAGTCAGACTGGCACAGGGAATATTCCCTAATTGGTGATTGTACAGATTGTGGCACAGGGTGCATGGCCACAGTCAGACTGGCACAGGGAATATTCACTGATTGGTGATTGTACGTATTGTGGCACAGGGTGCATGGCCACAGTCAGACTGGCACAGGGAATATTAACTGATTGGTGATTGTACAGATTGTGGCACAGGGTGCATGGCCACAGTCAGACTGGCACAGGGAATATTCACTGATTGGTGATTGTACAGATTGTGGCACAGGGTGCATGGCCACAGTCAGACTGGCACAGGGAATATTCCCTAATTGGTGATTGTACAGATTGTGGCACAAGGTGCATGGCCACAGTCAGACTGGCACAGGGAATAATCACTGATTGGTGATTGTATAGATTGCGGCACAAGGTGCATGGCCACAGTCAGACTGGCACAGGGAATATTCACTGATTGGTGATTGTACAGATTGTGGCACAGGGTGCATGGCCACAGTCAGACTGGCACAGGGAATATTCACTGATTGGTGATTGTACAGATTGTGGCACAGGGTGCATGGCCACAGTCAGACTGGCACAGGGAATATTCACTGATTGGTGATTGTATTGTGGGGACTTATTTATATAGAGCAGATTGTGGTAGTCATAGGCAGAAGTGACTGGTCTGGCTGGCATATGCTAAAACCCTCCTCTAACTGGTTAGGGTGAGTGCATACGCTGCGGATTCACCTGCGGATTTGCAGGTAAAACCGCAGGTTAAGTGACCCGTGGTTTATCTGCGGATTTGCCTGGACAATGGAACAGTTGGCAAACCGCTGCGGAATCCACAGAAAGAATTGACATGCTGCGGATTTAAAACCGCAGCAATTACGCGTGGAAAAAACTGCAGCATGGGCACTGCGGATTTGAAATCCCATTGGCTAACATGGTACTGTACTATGTCTGCAGGCCAAATCCGCTGCGGATCCGCAGCAGAGTCCGCAGCGTGTGCACATACCCTTAGGCTGGGTTCACACGTGGCGTTTTTTCGCGTTTCCGCGGTGGTTTTTACCGTGAAAAATAAGCATCCCATGCATTCCTATGGGATTCCGCAATGCTGTGCTAATGCTGCGGTTTTTACCACGGCGGAATTGCTTCGCGGTAAAAAACGCAGCATGCTCATTAAGGCTGGGTTCACACATAGCGGAACTCTCGCGGAAATTACCACGAGAATTCCAGAATTCCATTCCGCGGGAAAATCGCATTTTAAATTCCCGCGATTTTTCCGTGGAAAAACTAGCATTTTGCAAGCGTAATTAGCTTGCAGAATTGCTAGCGTTTTCCAAGCGATCTGTAGCATCGCATGGAGAACTGATTGACAGGTTGGTCACACTCGTCAAACATAGTGTTTGACGAGTGTGACCAACTTTTTACTATTGAGGCCGCCTATGCGGCCTCAATAGTAAAAGATAGGATGTAAAAAATAATAATAAAAAAAATATTGTTATTCTCACCTTCCAACGTCCCGCGCAGCCTTCCCGCCTCTCTCCACGCTCCCGATCCCAGTAATCCTTTGCGACAATTACTGCGATGACATCCGTTTTTGCAGGATCGCGACGTTTCGCGGTCATTCGCGATGACATCGCGCGAATGACCGCGAGACGTCGCGATCCCGCGAGAACGGACGTCATCGCTCGCAAAGGCTTACTGGGACCGGGAGCGTGGAGAGAGGCGGGAAGGCTGCGCGGGACGTCGGAAGGTGAGAATAACAATATTTTTTATTTTAAATTCTATTTTTTACAGGGATATGGTACCCAAAGCTCGGAGGACAGTCTCCTCTCCTCCGGACTGTGGGTACCATCCGCAAATGTTCTGCTTACTTTTCGCATGGTGGAGGGAGCGTGGAGAGAGGCGGGAAGGCTGCGCGGGACGTCGGAAGGTGAGAATAACAATTTTTTTTTTTTATTATTATTATTATTATTTTTATTTACATTCTATCTTTTACTATTGAGGCCGCATAGGCGGCCTCAATAGTAAAAAGTTGGTCACACTCGTCAAACACTATGTTTGACGAGTGTGAGCAACCTGTCAATCAGTTCTCCAAGCGATGCTACAGATCGCTTGGAAAACGCTAGCAATTCTGCAAGCTAATTACGCTTACAAAATGCTAGTTTTTCCACGGGAAAATCGCGGGAATTTAAACTGTGATTTTCCCGCGAAATGGAATTCCGGAATTCTCGAGGTAATTTCCGTGAGAGTTCCGCTACGTAATTTCCGTGAGAGTTCCGCTACGTGTGAACCCAGCCTTAGGCTATGTGCACACGTAGATTTTGGTCCTGCGGATTTTTCCGCACGGATTTCTAAAAATCCGCAGGTGAAATCTCAGGTCAAAAGACCTGCGGTTTACCTGCGGATTAGCCTGTGGTTTAGCATCTCTACAATGGAGAAGGTGTGAAACTGCAGCGGAATCCGCACAAAGAATTGACATGCTGCGGATTTGAACCCACAGCAAATCCGCGCGGAAAAATCCACAGCATGTGCACAGCGTTTTTCAGTTTACCATTGAAAACAATGGTACTGTACAACGCAGCTATATCTGCTGCAGACCTGCAGAGCCTGAAACGCTGCGGATCCGCAGCAGAATCAGCACCGTGTGCACATAGCCTTACAGTCATCAGCGAGGAGTTCAATGATAAGGAAATTACTGCTTGTGCCAAATGCCTGTTCATTTTATTAGGTATTTTCCTGCTCCATCCTGTATGCGGAATTCTTTGTGTAGCCACGTGTATCATCTGGTGCCAACGGATACTTGCACAAGACATATTTAGATGGTTCAAATGTCCCTTTGCACAGATGCCCAGTTTTATATGTGTAAGAACGTTTCACCTACTCATATCCACAGTCCTCTCTTGGGGGTATTGTGCAGGAAAAGGAATATTTTTTTTTCTAGAAGAGACCATTCAATTGAAATGAAATTGTGGGGCATTATTGCCCCTTACGTGATGGGATGCATGTACTGACTGGTAGGGATCTTTTCCAATCTAATAAGTGACGCTGTAGTCGTGCGCACTCTGTAAAGTGTTGGATTATCTTCAGTAACAGTAAAGGCAGCCTACATGATTGTATTAGATCACAAATTCAGCAAGTGAAATCATCTTCTCTCAGTCTCTACAGATACTGGTTGTTTTATAGAGCCTGGCACAATATTTGGAAGTTTATGTTTAGAGAATTTGCTTTATTTTACTGTGTTTATTTTGTATTTTGTGGTGTTTTCCTTGCAAATAAATACTGTCAAGTATTGTATTGTTCGCATTGGCCAGTAGTTGTCAGCACTAGACTCCAGATTGATTTGTTCACTACAAAGAATCCCTTTAAGTGGGTTAACAGATTTTTGTTAGATAGATACCCCAAAAATGCGATAATATGGGGGAAACCTGGCAGCAGGTGATCATCTCCTGCAGCAGCACCACTTGGATGGGGGAGTAACCATTGCAGGATACTTCTTGGAATCATTAGCATGTCCGTGTACTTTATGGATGTCCCTGGTCCTCCAGAGAGTCTCATAGGGAACCCTCTCTCTCTCATTCTAGCCCGCTGTTAAAGGGTTTGTCCAGTCATAACATAAAAAATATATATACTTTCTATTCCTCCATTCACAGTGCTATGTCTCCATTGTGCTCTTAATGCAATGTACTATAGGAACAGAAAAAGCGCAATAGGGTCTTATCCGGGTTAATATTGAAAGAATAAAAGAGATTCACTCACCTATTTGTAGGAGAGATCAAGCACATGAGATTCGTAGTCAGCTGCTGCACGTCCAAAGGTCAACCAAGTGACCGCTGATATATCAATTCTTATGGAACTAATTTGTGGACTTCCATGCGCTGCTCGACAAAATACAGAATCCCAATTATGGTGAAAGATTAATTATTTATTCCCAACGTGTTTCGAAGTAAGGACTACTTCTTCCTCAGGGAAGAACAAACATAAACAGATAGCGCTATCTGTTCATGTTTGTCATCCCCTGAGGAAAAAGTAGTCCTTACTTCGAAACGCGTTGGGAATAAATGATTAATCTTTCACCATAATTGGGATTCTGTATTTTGTCGAGCAGCACATGGAAGTCCACAAATTAGTTCCATAAGAATTGATCCATTGTGGTCTTGTGATATTGTTATGTCAAGTGACTGCTGCAGCCAATCATCAACCATTGATCTGTTGTGGCCCTTCAGTATTCCTTCGAGTAGAAGTCCACTCTGGTGGAATAGTAGAGGCTGCAGCCGATCAGCGGTCGCTGATTAGCTTCAGCTGTCACATGCTATAGCAATGTAATGATATGGCATTGCGATTGAAGGAACAGCATAAAGACTGTACCATTTTTTTTTAATTTTATGATGAACAGTTTAGCTGTTAACAAGGCGTTGTGCAGTAGTGGACAAACCCTTTAAAGGGTAGTCCATTCGCAACATATTGATGGCTTATCCATCGATACATCACCATTATCAGATCTGTGGGGTTCGGACACCCATCATTAGGAGACACCCATTAATAGGAGCTGCTCTGTAGCACCCGGCAGCAGCTGCTACACTTTGAATATAGCTCCATTAATAGTGCCTACATGTGTCTACTGCTAAAGCAAATAAAAGCTTGATTGTTGGGGTGTCGGATGTCGGACTCCCACCAATCTGATACTGATGATCTATCCTATGGATAAGATCCTCAATCTGTTGTGACCAGACAACCCCTTTAATTCAGAAACTTCTAAGGTGTTTTCTAATCCAGGCATCACCTTTAACATAAAAGTCATACAGCAAACACACAGTTACAGGCTCCCCAGGTGTATTACGAGCACTTCTCCCCAGTAGTTGCAGCATTGTCTTGCCCCTTCTTCCCAGGTTGTGTTTGATCACTGTAGTGACTCACTTTCCGCAGTGATCACAGCAATGCTGTTTTCCAATTAGTTGTAGTTTTCCAAAATTTTCCCACTAGTGTACACAAAAGTTATGCTCCCTCTCTCCCCTCATGGTACTTGTTTCTGCATGTAATATGGGGTCTTATGTCAGTCTCTGCCAACCGATCACTCGGTAAAGTGTAAACCAATGCATTCTTAAAAGTATTAATATGTCGAAGAAAAGAACTGAGCAATAAACCTATGGGATTTTATTGTAGCCTACGGCCCATATTCCCACTTCAGGATAATTCGCCGGTGCCCTGACTAATGTGAAAAGTAAATGAAATGGTGACAAGTTGTAACATTAGAGGACGTTACTATGTGTCATAATGTAATATCTGTCCCGCTCAGAATATCTTCTCTGCATTACTGCATGTTAAATGGCAGCCCTGTGAGAGATTGAATCCGCGTGTGAAAGTAATGGCAGCATGCACTAGTTTCTTCCGTAAAACGGATGAGACTCGCCCATTCAAGTCTATTAATGCGCAAAAAAAATCAGATGCCGTACGGAGCCACAGTTTAAGAGCCAGCTTTTACAGGTACATTGCAGTTCTGTTGCATAGGAAACTGTAAATGGTCCTGTAAATGATTAACAGCTGAAATGGACTGTACACTGATGATAAGTGGAAAAAAATGTCCCACTTTTTGGATGGGATGAAGCACTGAACTGTTTTTTTATTTTTTCATGTGAACCTGCCCTTAGGGTGGTGATTCATCCCACATCAACAAAGCAATGCTAGGTCGCCTTCTGACCCAGAGTTGCTTTCTGTGATGGGGTGCCAAATGTTAGATCCCCACTGATCATAAAGTGATGGCTTACTTAACTCTGATGACATCAGTTTTTGAGATGGGAAAACCCATTTAAAGAGGATCTGTCACCAAACCGAAAGTGCCCAGTGTTTGCTCATATTTTTTCCCAAAATACAGTTCCAAAGATACGAGCCTTATTAGTGTGCCACTATGCAAATTTTAAGGACCCTTACAAAGGGGGGCATAGCTCACTGGATTCTCCGGGGGTGTGTATTTTGGCTGCTCTCCATTATTGCTCGGTAAGCAACGCCTACTTGGCAAAGGCCATAGGACTATGTGCACACAACGTCTTTTTCAATCAGAAACGCCAGCTTTTTTTTAGTGTTTTTTTTGGTAGTTTCCTAAGTGTTTTTTCAACGTTTTTGATTTACAGTGGGTTTTGTGGGTTTTATGAGCTTTTTTCCATTTTGGTTCTAGTCACTTCTTATAAAAGCACCACTCCAGCATTTTTTTTAATCCCTTTGTTTGGGATCATGTATGTGAGCGTAATGCATGTAATCATAGTCTTCACCCGTTTTCAGCCCCTCTCCAACACCACATGACTGCTTGTGACTGGTTGAATTACACATTGGTTGCTGTATGAAGCAGAGGTCAATGGTTCTCAATAGAAGTCTATGGGAAATCAGAAGGAGACTGTAGCCTTGATCTGAGTCCTATAGATTTGTACTGAGAAGAGTGACTACTGTAGCACACTGTGATCCAACCGGTTACAAAGGCTGTTCTGTGATGCTTACAAAGGCTGTTCTGTGATGCTGGAGCACGTCTGAAAACAGGCGAAGATGCCGACCGGTGAGTATGTGGATACATGCATTACATTTACATGCGTGATCCCTATCAAATGGAAAAAAACAAAACGCTGGAGTAGTGCTTTAGTCACTTTGAATGTTGGCTATCTGAAGCTCTTAAAAGACACTGAAAAGCCGAAACATTTGAACAAAAGGTCGTTTTTACATAAAAACAAATATGTATAATTTACTTTTGCATTTTTGGCGTCAACACGCCCCAAATCCACTTGAAAAGGGTGTCGTGTGAACATACGCTTAAATAAAGCACTGAATAAAAAGGCCCGTGTCTATGAAACCATATGATGGATTTAAAGAAAAAATAAAAAATGGAATAACCAGGGGAGCTGGGAGAATAAAATAAGAAGAAAAATGGCCACGTTTGACACGGTAAAAGGTCCTCTTTAAAGGGGTTGTCCAGGTTTAGGGTTCAAGTCTGCAGTCATTCTGTGTGACTTGTGAAGCTTCACAGCATGCAGTGTGCGCCCTCTCAGGATCATCTGCTGTCGAGAGCGGACAGGTGCAAGACAGCAAATATGTGATTTCCACACATTCTTTTATGTGCCAACTAGATGTGCGCATTCTCGCTCAATACTAGTGAATTGAGGCCGCACATGATTATTTAGGATGTGGCCAGAAGTATTCGTAACGCTTGCTTGTCTCATGACCCCCTCTCCCGCCACAGTAGAATCCTGACAGTGCGCACACTGAGGATTCACAAGTCTTCAGTCACAAAGAGTGACTGCAGACTCGAGCCCCAAGTCTGGACAACCCCTTTAAGCACTTTAATGCAAAAATCCTGGCTATTACTACTTTTTCCCTCCTATACTCTTTATGATGCAGCATTGGCAGCTTTCATTTGTGCAGTATGGCGCTAAGTGCATTATGTTTCAGTCTGTGCCGGCGCGGTGTCTGATAATATGTCACAGGCCACTACTGTTCAAATATTTGTTATCTGAAGCCTTGAATGTCAGGGAACTCCTCAGCAGCACAGACATTTCCATTCTATTTGTATACAGTGAATTTCTAAGTGTGCACTTGACAATCTGTTGCCAATTCTGGAGGGATTAAAACATCTCATGTTAACATAGGAAAATCAGAAGAGCAATCTAATAGATCTAGGCAGCTGCTGTCAGTGTAGAAGTGCTGTCACCCAATGTGATATTGGGGACCATGTGTAGGATTAGGTTTTTTTGATAAACACTTTGTAGCAAATTCTCCTCTCTATATAGAGCCCCTTGTGGTGTCTGGAGATCATCCTAAGACCGGGGTCACACTACCAAGTGCCATGCGAGAAAACATTGCATAGCACTCGTCCCAGTGTTAATCTATGGGGCAGCTCACATCAGCGCTTATTTTTTCGTGCGTATTCAGCGTGCGTGTAAAATTGCAGAACTGTACCCAAACTTGAACCAGAACCCAAACCCAAACTTTGAAGCAGGAACTTCTCTCTCTTGTCCCCAGACTTCCCCCAGAGCTCCGAACATGAAAACGGACTTCCGGGAGAAGTCCGTGTATGGGTTTAGCACCAAATACTAACTGTCCAGTACAAACCCCAAACTTTTAAGTTCGGGTATGCTCATCTCTAGCAGTAAGTACTCAGTGGCCCTTCAGTACTGATATCTGCGATAATGGACATGTGAAAAGGGGACGTGAATTGCAGACATCCCTTCTAGCTTGAACGGTCACCACCAGGCAGCATTGTATACCTCATGGCCTGAATAGCAATAGCAGAACATTTTGATTTCCAGCTTCGTTTTCTGGAGACAGATCCCACAAGCAGTTTATTACGGCTTATCCTAGATGTAGAAGAGTGTAAAACCTCTTAATTATTATAACAATACCAAATGCATAGTGGTGACTTTGACGAGCTGCATATGTATATGGGGGAGTTGGTGGACACCACTAACATAGGTGCGTGGGAATCATAGTGGTAAACTGACTGCTGGAAATCTCAGGCTGCTGAGTACTAACCAGGGTGTCTGATATAACGATGTACGGTATATCTTTGTATCGTGTTAGCCAGTAGATAGAAGAATATTCAGAATTGAGAGTCCTCAGTGGTTGATACCTTTTAATGGCTAACTGAAAAGATGGTAACAAATTGCAAGCTTTCGAGACAACGCAGGTCTCTTCATCAGGCATAGACTAATACAAAATCTGAAGAATCACATATTTATGCACAATACAGCACAGAAATAGTGCAATAGATAAGACAAGTGACGTGAAGCAGAATTATCATTTTGGGAGAGGGATAGACATAAATAATGGAACAGTTCATAGATAAGGAGTCTGGATGTTTTATTGTCCTCTGATTGAGGTCTGGTTCTGTTTTGTGATGCCCCCACAAGGTCTTAGGAGCAAATTCCTTAATTGATGTAAAAAGACATAAATCCATGCAACACATTCTTTCCTGCATTGAGTGTGTCAAAGGTCGTCATGAGTTTGTACTCACAGACTCTTCTGTTTCTCTGAGATGTGAAATTAACTTTCAATACCAGTAATTTCATGTCCATGGTGCTGTGATCAGGCATACAAAAATGTTTTGCCACATGTAGATCCATTCTTTTTTCTCTTATTGTGTGGCGATGAGAATTCATCCTTGTTCTAAGCTTTTGCCCTGTCTCCCCTACATACAGACCCCCAGTTGGACATCTGGTACATATAGTTAAGTACACCAGATTAGATGTGATGCAGCTGAAAGTACCTGGGATCTTGTAGTCCTGATTTGAATTGGGGATCTTTATCTTGTCCGTGGTCATTATAAATGGACAGGTTTTACATTTTTTCTGGTTGCAAGGAAAGGTTCCTGCAGCTGTTGGGGAGGACAGCGAGTTCCTGACAATGATGCTTCTTAGATTTGGGGGCTACCTAAAACACAGTAGTGGGGGGTCTGGAAAAATGGATTGTAATCGGGCATCTTCTTGTAGAAAAGGTCGTAATTTTCATGCAGCTTGCCTTAGCACTTCCAGATTTGGGTTGTTGGTGACTACTAGAGGCACCCAGTTATTTTCTTCTTTAGCTTTGTAATGTAGCAGGTGATTCCTTAACATTCTGGTGGCTCTTGTAACTTGGTTTTGAATTGTTCTTGGATGGTAGCCCTGATTCAAAAAGGTCTTTTTGAGGCGACCAAGGTGTTCATCTCTATCCATGGGCTTGGAATATATACGATTGTATCTGATGGCTTGGCTGTAGATAATAGAGTTCTTTATGTGTTTTGGATGGAAACTGTCCCATTTAAGGTATGCTGGACGGTCAATTGGCTTCTGATACAGGGATGTCTCTATTTCATTGTTCTTTAGCTTAATGATGGTATCTAAAAAGTTAATCTCAGTGCTGGAGAAGTTGAGTGTTAAGTTGATGGTGGAATGAAATTGATTAAACTGTTTGTGGAGCATCTTTAGTTGTTGTTCAGACTCCGTGCAGATGATTAAAATATCATCAATGTAGCGGTAGTAGGCCAGAGGCCTGATGGGACATGAGGACAAAAAGTTGCTTTCAAGCTTGGCCATGAAAAGATTTGCATATTGTGGAGCCATTTTACTTCCCTCACATGACTCGGTGGGTCAAAATATGGAAAAATTATAGCTCTCAATATGTGGTGATGCAAAAACTATTTTTACAATAAAAAGCATCTTTTAGCGTTTGACAGCTGCCAAACATAAAAACCCGCCATAAATAGTAAATCAAACCTCCCGTTATCACCCCCTTAGTAAGGGAAAAATAATAAAATTAAAAGAAAATGTATTTATTTCCATTTTCCCGTTAGGGCTAGGGCCAGGGCTAGGGTTAGGGCTGAGATTAGGGTTAGGGGTGTGTTGGCGTTAGGGTTGGAGTTAGAATTGGTGGTTTCCACTGTTTGGGCACATCAGGTGCTCTCCAAATGCAACATGGCGTCTGATCTCAATTCCAGCCAATTCTGAGTTGAAAAAGTCAAATGGTGCTCCTTCCCTTCCAAGCTCTGCCATGTGCCCAAACAGTGTTTTACCCCCACATGTAGGGTATCAGCCTACTCAGGACAAATTGCAAAACAACTTTTGGGGTCCAATTTCTCCTGTTACCGTTAGGAAAATAAAAAATTGGGGGCAAAAATATCATTTTTGTGGAAAAAAATGATTTTTTTATTTTCACGCCCGGGCGTTATAAACTTCTGTGAAGCACTTGGGGGTTCAAAGTGCTCACCACACATCTAGATAAGTTCCGTGGGGGGTCTAGTGTCCAAAATGGGGTGACTTGTGGGGAGTTTCAATAGTTTAGGTACATCAGGGGCTCTCCAAACGCACACGACACCCGCAGACCATTCCATCAAAGTCTGCATTCCAAAACGTCACTACTTCCCTTCCGAGCCCCGACGTGTGCCCATATAATAGTTTTCTCCCACATATGGGGTATCAGTGTACTCAGGACAAATTGGACAACAACTTTTGGGGTCCAATTTCTCCTGTTACCCTTGGGAAAATAAACAAATTGGGGACTAATTGATCATGTTTGTGGAAAAAATACGATTTTTTTATTTTCATGCTCGGGCATTATAAACTTCTGTGAAGCCCTTGGGGGTTCAAAGTGCTCACCACACATCTAGATAAGTTCCTTAGGGGGTCTAGTTTCCAAAATGGGGTCATTTATGGGAGTTTTCCACTGTTTTGGTACATCAGGGGCTTTCCAAATGCGACATGGTGTCAGATCTCAATTCCAAAGAAAAACGTCAAATGGCGCTGCTTCCCTTCCGAGCTCTGCCATGTGCCCAAATAGTGGTTTACCCCCACATGTGGGGTATCAGCGTACTCAGGACCAATTGCACAATAGCTTTTAGGGTCCTGTTACCTTTGGAAAAATAAGAATTGAGGTTGAAAAGATCATTTTTGTGGAAAAAATATGATTTTTTAATTGTACGGCTGTATGTTATAAACTTCTATGAAGCCCTTGGGGGTTCAAAGTTCTCACCACATATCTAGATAAGTTCCTTGGGGGGTCTAGTTTCCAAAATGGGGTCACTTGTGGGGGGTTTCCACTGTTTAGGTACATCAGAGGCTCTCCAAACGTGACATGGCGTCCGATCTGAATTCCAGCCAATTTTGCATTGAAAAAGTTAAACGGCGCTCCTTCCCTTCTGAGGTCTGCCATGTGCCGAAACAGTGGTTCCCCCCCACATATCAGGTATCAGCGTAATCAGGACAAATTGCACAATAACTTTTGCAGTCCAATTTCTCCTGTTACCCTTGGTAAAATAAAAACAATTGAACCTGAAATATTTTTTTTGTGAAAAAAAGTTAGATGTTCATTTTTTTTTAAATATTCAAAAAATTCCTGTGACGCACCTAAAGGGTTAATAAACTTCTTGATTGTGGTTTTGAGCACCTTAAGGGGTGCAGTTTTTAGAATGGTGTCACTTTTGGGTATTTTCTATCATATAGATCCCTCAAAGTGACTTCCAATGTGATGTGGTCCGTAAAAATAAAATGGTGTTGTAAAAATGAGAAATCGCTGGTCAATTTTTAACCCATATAACTTCCTAACAAAAAAAAATTTTGGTTCCAAAATTGTGCTGATGTAAGGTAAACATGTGGGAAATGTTACTTATCAAGTTTTTTGTGTGCCGTATCTCTGTGATTTAAGGGCATAAAAATTCAAAGTTGGAAAATTGCGAAAATTTCAAAATTTTCACCAAATTTCCGTTTTTTCACAAATAAACGCAAGTTATATGAATGAAATTTTACCACTAACATGAAGTACAATATGTCATGAGAAAACAATGTCAGAATCACCGGGATCCATGGAAGCGTTTCAGAGTTATTTCCTCATAAATGGACAGTGGTCAGAATTGTAAAAATTGTCCCGGTCATGAACGTGCAAACCACCCTTAGGGGTGAAGGGGTTAACAAAATAACCCATATCCTCTCTTTTGGGTGAAAGGCGGGGAGTCTCAGGTTGTCTCAAGTCTTTAGGTAACATTGCAGAGTTCTTGGAAAAGAAGTAACTTTACATTTTACCTCCTATTCCAAATCCTGTCCAATTTCATGAACTGAGGGATTTTAAATTTTGTAGTGTACTGATCGTTGCCAAGATTACCGGTCACCCTGCAATCTGAGAGTGGCCAGATGCATAGTTAAGTGCTTGTTCACAGGTTCTGTTTTTCCATGGATAAAAAAACCCCTGCATTATACACTATCAGCAGAGCAATGGAAATTTCTGAATCTTGTGTGGACCGAGTACCCCACGGTCCTGCACCTCGCGGCGGCGTGCACAGTGAGTGGCCTCAGTTATCTGCATAGTATGTGGCCCCAGTTATGATGCACAGTGAGTGGCCCCAGCTTTTCTGCACAGTGAGTGGCCCCAGTTATGATGCACAGTGAGTGGCCCCAGCTTTTCTGCACAGTGAGTGGCCCCAGTTATGATGCACAGTGAGTGGCCCCAGCTTTTCTGCACAGTGAGTGGCCCCAGTTATGATGCACAGTGTGTGGCCCCAGTTACTGTATCATGCACAGTGTGTGGCCCCAGTTATCATGCACAGTGAGTGGCCCCAGTTATCATGCACAGTGAGTGGCCCCAGTTATCATGCACAGTGAGTGGCCCCAGTTATGATGCACAGTGAGTGGCCCCAGTTATGATGCACAGTGAGTGGCCCCAGCTTTTCTGCACAGTGAGTGGCCCCAGTTATGATGCACAGTGAGTGGCCCCAGCTTTTCTGCACAGTGAGTGGCCCCAGTTATGATGCACAGTGTGTGGCCCCAGTTATGATGCACAGTGTGTGGCCCCAGTTATCATGCACAGTGAGTGGCCCCAGTTATGATGCACAGTGAGTGGCCCCAGCTTTTCTGCACAGTGAGTGGCCCCAGTTATGATGCACAGTGAGTGGCCCCAGTTATGATGCACAGTGAGTGGCCCCAGTTATCTGCACAGTGAGTGGCCCCAGTTATGATGCACAGTGAGTGGCCCCAGTTATGATGCACAGTGAGTGGCCCCAGCTTTTCTGCACAGTGAGTGGCCCCAGTTATTTGCACAGTGAGTGGCCCCAGTTATTTGCACAGTGAGTGGCCCCAGCTTTTCTGCACAGTGAGTGGCCCCAGTTATTTGCACAGTGAGTGGCCCCATCATGTTGCTGCTGCCGCTGCCTCCCTTACGAAAAAAAACAAAAACCTGTATGCTCACCTCAGTCTCTGCCCCCTGCTCATCAGCGTTGCGCTCTGCAGTGACTGTGCAGGCAGAGGGCACGATCACGCTCTCTGACCTGAATGTCACTGCAGAGGACGCAAGACAGCAGAGCGCAGGGACAGGTGACTATGCCTCCCAACCCCCCCTTCATACTCACCGGGTCCTGGCGCTTGTCTCTGCAGCTCCTCTGCTTGTTCCATGTTGTCGGCACTGCTCTCTTCCTGGTTCAGCGGTCACGTGGCACCCGCTCATTAAATATGCGCATATTTAATGAGCGGGTACCGTTTGACAGCTGAAGCAGGAAGAGAGCAGCGCCGACAACATGTAACAAGCAGGGGAGCTGCAGAGAAGGGTGAGTATGATCTGACACCCCAGCTCCCCCTCCCCCGCCGATCCCCCCGGTATATGACTCGTGTATAAGTCGAGAGGGGGACTTTCAGCCCCAAAAAATGGGCTGAAAATCTCGACTTATACACGAGTATATACGGTATATTGGTTGAAGCACTTATATATTATACATTTATTATATACCCTTTTGATAGTGTCTTTTTCCTCCCTTCTGGGCACTCTGTTTTTAATCTATATGTATTTTTTAATCATGATTAATAAAACTTGATTTTATATTTGACCTCTGCTTACTTCATCGGCTATTGGTATGTAAAACTGAATTTTGTGTATAATGTGATAAGAAGTATTAGGTATCATTTTTATGGGCATAAATTTGATAAATTATTTATGCTCCTGTTAAACCCTGATCTGTCCCTTTCCCCACCTCATGAGGCATCGGACAGAAATGTAAGGTAAACAAGACACAAAGACAAAACAGGGATAACAGAAAACCTCTATCATACAAAAACACAAACCAACAATAGGGAGGATGATAGGGACTGGGAGGAATAAACTAAATGGAAACAGGGACCAGGAGGTAAACATACACGTAGTACATCAAACCACAGAACACTTCTACAACAATTCTACTTCATCCACTTAGCTTTAGCGCACAGCACAGGAAGACAAATCTTTCACCCACAGGCACAGTTTATATAGGAAGAGCTAATGACCGGATCAGAAGCAGCTGAAATGGAGCTGCATGTTTCTGATCAGCATATAAATAGTCCTTAACCTTTTCTGCACCAGAAGAAAATAAATCAATTTAATATAGAACACAAATCACATCATCTCTAAAGAAGACCTGCGATTCATTACTCGACGTGACCGCCTAACTCCAGGTCTTCCAGGGGGACATGACACACTCGTGATAATATGTCCACCAGCCATGTAGTTCTACATTTTACCCTTCAGTGCCCATTGCAGAGATGTTTTCTTTGTCCTGATTTAAGTGGCAATATTAGCTGATCACCCCGATCTCCAGCTACAGATTTTAGATTACCACCCATCAGCCACCTGGAAGCCAAATAGCTGTCATTTATTGGCTTGTTTGGATCAGAAGATCTCACTTCTCTATGTACAGACCATTTTGGGCTTGTCCAGGTTTGAGATGAAAGTCTGCAGTCACTCTATGTGATTGCAGACTTCTGAATCCTCACAGTGCTTGCACAGCACACTGTTAGGATTTTCCGGTGTCATGTGACTGCAAGCATGGATTTGCACACATTTCACAATTGCCACATTTCAACTAGCCATGAACACGTCTAGTTGGCATGCGACTGTACTGTATGTATGTAAATCGCTTACTTGCAGTCATATGGCTGCCTGCTCTCGCCACCTGCACTGGACAATCCTGACCGTGTGCAGTGCAAGTGCTGTGAGGATTAAGAAGTTTAAAGTCACATAGCAGTCTTTCATCTCAAACCTGGACAACCCCTTTAACGCTCTCAATCAGTGCGTATAGAACATTATGTTCTCAGCAGTATTTGTCCTGTTTACACAGGATGATGTGCTACAGAGAATGAAGATTTTTTTAAGCAAATTAAATCATCTCACCTGATGATCCGACTGTTATTGTGACCGAGCTCTCCTAGGAACATTCACAATTATGGGTCTGTCTAAATAGGACCTGACTATAACTCCTACAAAAGCTGACCATGGAAATGTGATGTGAATGTGGCTACAAGTGCCGTTTGGAGATGCCGCTGCTGATAGCAGCAGGTTTACAGTTGTGGCCAAAAGTATTGACACCCCTGCAATTTTGTCAGATATTACTCAGTTTCTTCCTGAAAATGATGGCAAACACAAATTCTTTGGCATTATTATCTTCATTTAATTCGTACTTTTGGCCACAACTGTATGTATGCATAATACGTTTTCATCAGTGATAAACTGAGGTTTTCCCTTGTGTGATTGATCTTTTTCTGCACTTACATTTCATTACTATCATAGTTTAGAAGTTAATGATTCGTAGTTGCCAGTTACTTGGGAATTATTAGATTATTAAACCGCTTATCTTTATAAGGAAGCCTCTAAATTCCATCTTTGTGCATTCATGGAGTATTACAAAACAGTTAAAGCTCCCACATTTCCTTTTATAGGTTTACAGCCTCTTGTAAGATGTTTCTGACTCATTGTGTCCTTGAGAGTTGTATCAGCAGACCTGCCAGAGGTTTCATTATCTTACCATAAACCCACCAGTACAGCACATCTCTCATTTGTTTAAATGGGGCAAGAGTCAGGGCTTTGTGAATTGTATTCCATTTGTGCAATTCATTATCAACCTGTTGTCCTCAGTGCAGTGAGCAATTACTTCTTGTTACTTCTATTCTTCACACATTTCCATTGTCCTGAACTAGCTTCAGTTTATAGCTATTATTTTTTTTTTAAATTCGTTTATTAAACCATAAACAGGGTATACAACATACATACTTGTACATGGTGTGAAATACTGTATAAAATATATATGTTTCACATGACATTAAATGCAAAGCAAAATGTGCATACCAGTTGTATACAAAATAAAACATAATGTCAATTAAATCACATTGGTCTTTATATTATTACTCAAGTGATGAACCTAACTTCTGAACCGTACCTATATCTACAAAAAACAACAACTATTTCGCAGTTTAATTCCACACAATTAGCTATTTATTACTTTATGTGACATCTCCACTCTACAAAGTAAGGTGAGAGGAATTCCACCTCTCCCAAATCTTCTCAAATTTACCCAGGCATCCCCTGTTTTGATATAGTGTGCGTTCATATGGGATAATCGAGTTCACTAAATTGATCCAGATCCCGAGAGGGAGATGAGCCTCCCATCCACCGTAGTGCCAGTACCATTTTGTGCCATAAACAACGTCTCCCGCAAGAAAATCCCAGTATATTGACCCCATGTCTCATTATCCCATACCTCAAACAAACAGACCAGTGGCTCAAGAGGAACAGGAACTTGTACCAGAGATGTTAATAATGATGTCACCTCCTTCCAATATTGTGCAATGATAGGACACTGCCAGATCATGTGGATAAAGTCTGCGTCTACTGAATGGCATCTCAAACATTCCGATGATTGGTATCGGCCCATCTTAAAGAGTCGAGTCGGAGTCAAATATGATTGGTTTATAATATATAATTGTATCATCCTGTTGTTAACAGACGGAGATACCCAGACTGGAGACTCCAAAATTTCCTCACACTCCTCTTCCTGTACACCAGGGATGAGCCTTTCCCATTTTCATTTAACCGAATCTATGGCGGACTCAGACCCCACTGACAGCATGTATATATACAGAGAGGAGATGAGACCCTGGGGACCCTGTGATTTAAGGATTCCTATCAAGGGTAGAGATGATATACCATTGTCTACACTTATATAATCTCACGTGTGACAAAAAGGCTGACCTTAATTGTAAATAACGAAAGAATTGGGATCTCGGGACATTGCATTTAACCTGTAATTGTTCAAAAGATATCAGAGTTCCACGATCATGTAGATCACCTATCGTTAAAACATTGTATTGAGTCCAGAATTCGGCGGATGGGTGTTCAAGTAATGCCAGAAGGTAACCATTATTCCAAAGGGGCATTTCAGCTATAATATCCTCAAATCCAATCACCCTTTTAATCTGTTTCCATACTGATCGTGCCAGGCGAAGTAGGGGGTAACAAACGAGGGACATTTATTTTCCCCAATTCCAAAAAACCCAGCGGGCAATTAGCCCGTGCGGCATGAAGCAGATGATCTTCAGAATTAGGGAGGTGACGACTGGGCATCCACTTACTTATAACTCTGGCCTGTCCAGCCAGATAATACAGAAAAAAAATCCGGTAACGCTGTCCCCCCCCCCCCCTTAGGTCTTTGCAGAGTGGATAGTTTGGGTTTAGGGCCTGGTTTTCCCCCATATAAAAGACATAATCTGGGAGTTCAGATTCACAAAGAAGGATCTGGGCACCACCACAGCACTATGTTGAAGAGAATAGCTGAGCTTAGGGAGTAATATAATTTTAATTAAATTAATACGTTCGGCTACAGACAGCGGGAGTTTACTCCAAATTGTGAATTTGACTTTGACCATCTCTAGCAATGGGTGTATGTTAAGCTGCAAATCAAGCGTACTGCCTTGAAAAATATGAACACCCAGATATTTAAAACTGGGTACTATGGGTAATGAGGAGAGATTCTCAAGTCGTGGCATTGGGGCATGGGAGAGATGCATCAGGGCAGATTTCTCCCAGTTTATATACATACCAGGAAAGATCTTTGAACAAATTATTAAACAACATGTATGTCAATACCTGGATAAGAATGAAGTGATTAAACAGAGTCAGCATGGGTTTGTAACTAATAAGTCATGTCAGACTAACTTAATTTCCTTCTATGACGGTATCACTGATTGGGTGGATCAAGGAAATGCTGTAGATATAGTATATCTTGACTTCAGCAAAGCATTTGACAAAGTCTCTCATACAATCCTTATTGAAAAAATGATTAAGTATGGAATGGACAAGGCAACTGTTAGGTGGATTCATAACTGGCTTAGTGATCGGACCCAAAGAGTGGCCGTAAATGGCTGCACATCCAGTTGGAAGAATGTCTCAAGTGGGGTACCACAGGGCTCTGTCCTGGGCCCTGTATTGTTCAACATCTTTATCAACGATTTAGATGAAGGAATTGAGGGTAAACTGATTAAATTTGCTGATGACACAAAGCTAGGAGGGATAGCTAATACTAGAGAAGAGAGAGAGAGGATTCAAAAAGATTTAAATAAACTGGAGAAGTGGGCAGCAACAAACAGAATGGTTTTTAACAGGGAGAAATGCAAAGTACTACATCTGGGCAATAAAAATGGAAAAAGCATATATAGAATGGGAGGAATAGGGCTAAGTGACAGCACATGTGAAAAAGACTTGGGTGTACTAATAGATCACAGACTGAATATGAGTCAACAGTGTGATGCAGCAGCAAAAAAGGCAAATGCAATTCTAGGATGTATTAACAGAAGCATACAGTCTAGATCACGTGAAGTCATTATTTCCCTCTACTCCTCTTTGGTCAGACCTCATCTGGAATATTGTGTCCAGTTTTGGGCACCACATTTTAAAAAAGACATCAACAAACTGGAGCAAGTTCAGAAAAGAGCGACCAGAATGGTGACCGGTCTGCAAACCCTGTCTTATGAGGAAAGGTTGCAGGATTTGGGAATGTTTAGTTTGCAAAAGAGAAGACTGAGAGGAGACTTAATAGCTGTCTACAAATATCTAAAGGGCTGTCACATTGTAGAAGGATCAACTTTATTCTCATTTGCACAAGGAAAGACTAGAAGCAATGGGATGAAACTGAATGGGAGGAGACACAGATTAGATATTAGAAAAAACTTTTTGACAGTTAGAGTGATCAATGAGTGGAACAGGCTGCCACGAGAAGTGGTGAGTTCTCCTTCAATGGAAGTCTTCAAACAGAGGCTGGACAGACATCTGACTGGGATGATTTAGCGAATCCTGCTTTGAGCAGGGGGTTGGACCAGATGGCCCAGGAGGTCCCTTCCAACTCTACGATTCTATGATTCTATGATTCTATGATTCAAGCCAGAATATTTACTGAATTTATTTTATAATGGTGATCACTCTTGCCAGTGTTTCTTCCGCTCTATGCATAAATATCACCATATCGTCAGCATGTAGGCCTATGGTGTCTGTCCGATCCGCCATTTCTTTGCCCGCAATATTAGGGGAGGATCTTATGCGAACTGCCAATGAGTTTATCACTATTATTATTATTATCATCCTTTGGCTCAAATCCGACCCATGGCGACATGATGGAGGAACGCTCTGTAGGAAGATCGATCTTGTACAAGCCTACATAGGTCCACCAGAATCTTCTCCGCCATTATCTTGATTGTGTCAAGCCATCGGGTTGCTGGTCTTCCTTTTTGCCTTGTTCCTTTCATACTTCCGACCATGATGTCCTTCTCCAGTGATTGTTCTCTTCGTGTGATGTGTCCAAAGAAGGCAAGTCGTAGCTTGGGGATCCTTGCTTCGAATGACATGTCTGGCTTGGTTTGTTCCAAAATTGGTTCTTCTTGATATCCATGGTATTGATGACAACGTTCTCTAGCACCACATTTCAAAGGCGTATATTCTTCTTCTGTCTTGTTTCTTTATCATTCTGATTTCGCATCCATATGATTCTACAGAAAATGTGTTACTCTAACGCCGGGTTAAGATGGGCATATCTCACTGTCCGTATATGGACCATGATGAAGCTCCGACTGATCATGAGTCTCTCAACCCGAACTTACCACTTTAGGGCTGATTCAGATTACAGTCCTCGTACAAGTACCATACATGTTTTTTTACAAGTCACACTTGTACCTATGATATTTTTTGGTGTAGTTCACATGTCTGATTTCTTCCTTGGACTGAGTGGTCCACGTAGTACAGAGACTTGTCCGTCATTTATCCGTGTGTCTGATCAAACTCGTCAGTGCAATCTTTGGTTCCAGGGAATAATCGGACAGCAATCACAAGATGCCATCAGATGCAGGTTTATTGCAAGAATTTCTGGGGATCTCTGCTCTCCTCTGGAGAGGAGACAACTTGTTACTTTGGTAATAACCCTTTATGTTCCTGCAGAATTGTGCCCTGTATGAATATACCCATATGCTTCAAGATTTGAGTAGTCAGATGATGCCAAGATTGCTTTACATATGCAGTAGAAATGTAATAAATATATTTTATAAACACATATAATTCTTTACAACCATGAGTAGGGTGTTTATAACACAGAGGATGACACTATGAGGCCCCGTTCACACATCCATGTACCACAGTTTGAGTATGGACCATGATGGACCTCCTGGTTTCAGGGCTCTTGACCCAAACTCAACAACCTCCTATGTGCCTGTGTTCGAAGATCCCTGCCCCGCTCTAGTTGTTGACAGGTCTCTCCAGGAAAGATCTTGAAATTATGCAGTCGTGCAGCCTGCTTTTTGGCCAGCACGAATCCACTGACAGGCTCCCCTTAATGTATGTATGTGAATATGTTGCACAGTCTGTGCTAAAACTCATTAATTTTTCCACCTCGTGTGTTTGTTTTTTTTAATGTGAATTTTGAAGTGGATCAACATCTAAAACCTCATTCACATACTTTTTGAATAGTCTTCTTATTTATTTCAAAGAGAAATTCACATTGCTGTTTTTTTTCCAACACTTTATCTTGCAATGGAAAGTGTAGTCAGATCTGCCTGCTTTTGAAATCGTCGGCCATATGTGCATTAAACTTAAACACTCTCTGGACAACCCCTTTTTAAATGAAGAAGTCCCTGTTGTAAAATAATAAAATCATGTACTCATCTCGTGCGATGGCACAGTTCCAGCGATGTCGGCATCTGGTCTCTTAGGATTTGCGTGACATCACTATGCCGCACGAGCCCTGCAACCAATCAGACTGCCACCACACTCCCACTTTTTCCGCTTGTCCGAGTTTCGTCCAATGGCACAGCAGCCCAATAGTGACTGCTGATTGGCTGCAGCACTCCTAACAATATCATGTACACTTCTGAAGACCCGGAGCTGACGTCGTTGGATCGGCACCGGTCTGAGAGGTGAATGTATGCTATTTTAATTTTACTATGGGGACTGCAACCTTTTAGTAAGGGTTGTAAAGGCAGTGGACAACCCCTTTAATTTACCATTATACACACTGGGAGAAGATTTGTGGGATGAAATCCTAAGGAACAAAGCATTCAGTTCAGGCTGCGTGGATGCGGTAAAATGAAAGGTGATGGGAAATTCTTTTGCACCTAAGGCCGGGGTCACACTGGCGAGGAATACGGCCGAGTGAGAGGCGCTAAAAGCACGCATTAGACACGGACCAATGATTCTCTATGGGGTCCCTCGCACCAGCCGTATATTTCTCATCCGTATTCTACGGTCCGTGCCAATCGCAGCATGCTGTGATTGTCAGCGTTCTACGGCCGTAGTACGCCAATGCAAGTCTATGGGTGCGCAAAAAATACGGATTACACACGGACCACACGTGTGACCTGCGAGAAATACGCACCTGGTGTCTTTTAGCAAAGCCGGCAATTCAGTGCGCTATACAGTAAACTCACACTGACAGGTTTAATAAAGAAACGAAGGAATAGATATATACACATAGAATACATATACATATATATATATATATATATATATATACATACAGTCATATGTAAAAGTTTGGGCACCCCTATTAATGTTAACCTTTTTTCTTTATAACAATTTTGGTTTTTGCAACAGCTATTTCAGTTTCATATATCTAATAACTGATGGACTCAGTTATATTTCTGGATTCAAATGAGGTTTATTGTACTAACAGAAAATGTGCAATCTGCATTTAAACAAAATTTGACCGGTGCAAAAGTATGGGCACCCTTATCATTTTCTTGCTGCAGATGGTGTCACTGTGCATCGGTCAACAATACAGCGCATGCATAACGCCTTTTTGTATGACCAAACAACTCAATCTTTGTTTCATCAGTCCACAGGACCTTCTTCCAAAATGTAACTGGCTTGTCCAAATGTGCTTTTGCATACCTCAGGCGACTCTGTTTGTGGCGTGCTTGCAGAAACGGCATCTTTCGCATCACTCTCCCATACAGCTTCTCCTTGTGCAAAGTGCGCTGTATTGTTGACCGATGCACAGTGACACCATCTGCAGCAAGATGATGCTGCAGGTCTTTGGAGGTGGTCTGTGGATTGTCCTTGACTGTTCTCACCATTCTTCTTCTCTGCCTTGCTGATATTTTTCTTGGCCTGCCACTTCTGGGCTTAACAAGAACTGTACCTGTGTTCTTCCATTTCCTTACTATGTTCCTCACAGTGGAAACTGACAGGTTAAATCTCTGAGACAACTTTTTGTATCCTTCCCCTGAAAAGCTATGTTGAATAATCTTTGTTTTCAGATCATTTGAGAGTTGTTTTGAGGAGCCCATGATGCCACTCTTCATAGGAGAATCAAATAGGAGAACTACTTGCAAGTGGCCACCTTAAATACCTTTTCTCATGATTTGATACACCTGGCTATGAAGTTCAAAGCTCAATGAGGTTACAAAACCAACTTAGTGCTTCAGGAAGTCAGTAAAAAGTAGTTAGGAGTGTTCAAATCAAGAAAATGATAAGGGTGCCCATACTTTTGCACCGGTCAAATTTTGTTTAAATGCAGATTGCACATTTTCTGTTAGTACAATAAACCTCATTTGAATCCAGAAATATAACTGAGTCCATCAGTTATTAGATATATGAAACTGAAATAGCTGTTGCAAAAAACAAAATTGTTATAAAGAAAAAAGGTTAACATTAATAGGGGTGCCCAAACTTTTACATATGACTGTATATGCATTCTATGTGTCTATATCTATTCTTTGGTTTCTGTTAGAAACCCTGTCATAGGGCTCCATTATATGTCCATTTTGCAAGCCTGCGAGAAAATCTCACCATACGGATTACATACGGATTACATACGGATGCTTACATGCGCAAAATATGCGACCACATCTTGATTACGGATGACATATGGAGCACTATTTAGGGGCCATTCATCCGTATTATGCATGTAAAATACTGACCGTATTTTGCGTCGGTTAGTGTGACCCGTGTAGCCGGCATCTCCAGCCGCCCCTGCCCGCAGCTTCGAGGTGTCGTGCTTGTTTATTGCGTTGCACAAATGTTACTACAAGGCAATTTACTAATATAAACCTCGGCGTCCTGCCGGCAGGGACTTGTTCATGTGTTGTATACAGTTTACATAGTGCTAGAAACGTCTGCAGAATTACTTGTTTTGCCATTAGCAGGTTTATTCTTTCCCTCCAGGATTTATTGATTTGAGATCCACAACGGCCTTCATATCCCAACAGGTCTCACCCGTTCTCTATCTCCTGAGGGTTGTACAGTATTGTAGCAAAGCCCAGCACATAAACTATTGAGCTGCACTCTCTGACTAGTTATGCAGCACACAAGTGGCAGGCAAAAAATGAACATTATGTTAACAGCACTAGCTGCATTCTTTTTCTGCAGCCCAGACCTGCTCTCTTGACAGTAAAAATGCTGCATTAAAACTACCCATTTTTGCGGCATTATTTATGTGTTTTTTTGGGTGCGGATTACACGTGTGCATTGTGTACAGTACACGTTTAAAAAAGTTAGTTTTACTCAGCGAAAATGCTGCAAAAAGTCATATTTTTTGCAGCTTTTTTTTTTTTACTTTCACGTTGCTTTCTGTGGTTAAAAAAGTGCAGCAAAATAGATAGAATAGACAGGCTGCAGATTTCACAAGCTGCTGTTCTCAAATTCAGTCAAGAAAAAAAACAGCCCGTACATGAGATTTCTGATTTTCCTGGTACTGCCAGGCCTCATTCAGACAGCTGTGTGTGTTTGTATATGTGTTTTTCATGTCTGTTTTTTCAGGCAGCAGGGATGGCAAGACCAGTTTTAGTCTATGGGTCCATGAAAGAGACATGATGACACTGATAGTACAAATGGACACACAGACCATACAATGATGACACGCTGATGGTAAAAATGGACACACAGACCATACAGTGGTGACAGTGATGGTAAAAACCGACACACAGACCATACACTGGTGACACTGATGGTAAAAATGGACACACAGACCATACACTGGTGACAGTGATGGTAAAAATGGACACACAGACCGTACAATGATGACACGCTGATGGTAAAAATGGACACACAGTCCATACACTGGTGACAGTGATGGTAAAAACGGACACACAGACCATACACTGATGACACGCTGATGGTAAAAATGGACACACAGACCATACACTGGTGACACTGATGGTAAAAATGGACACTCAGTCCATACACTGGTGACAGTGATGGTAAAAACGGTCACACAGACCATACACTGATGACACCTGATGGTAAAAATGGACACACAGACCATACACTGGTGACAGTGATGGTAAAAACGGACACACAGACCATACACTGATGACACGCTGATGGTAAAAATGGACACACAGACCATACACTGGTGACAGTGATGGTAAAAACGGACACACAGACCATACACTGATGACACGCTGATGGTAAAAATGGACACACAGACCATACACTGGTGACAGTGATGGTAAAAATGGACACACAGACCGTACAATGATGACACGCTGATGGTAAAAATGGACACACAGTCCATACACTGGTGACACTGATGGTAAAAACGGACACACAGACCATACACTGGTGACACTGATGGTAAAAACGGACACACAGCACATACACTGGTGACACTGATGGTAAAAACGGACACACAGACCATACACTGGTGACACTGATGGTAAAAACGGACACACAGCACATACACTGGTGACACTGATGGTAAAAACGGACACACAGACCATACACAGGTGACACTGATGGTAAAAACGGACACACAGCACATACACTGGTGACACTGATGGTAAAAACAGACACACGGATGACACACTGATGGTACAAACGGGACACTCGGACTGTACATCAATGTCAATGATTGTAAAAATCCACACACTGACCAAACACTGATGCTAAAAATGGACACTCGGATGACACATTGATGGTAAAAACGGATGCTCGGAACGTACGCTGATGACACTGATGGTAAAAACAGACCCACGGTCCGTACACTGATGGTACAAAAGGACACACTGATGCAAAACACTGATGACCTTATTATTTTTTCACATACGTGTTTAAACAAAAACCTGTGAATGAACCCTTAAACAGAGATTTTAATTTACATGACAAGCTCAGCAAAGAATCACTGCAAAAATTGTGCATGTGAACATAGTCTAAGGACATGTGCGCACGATCAGTATTTGGTCAGTATTTGACTTCAGTATCTGTAAGAAAAAACCAGGAGAGGAACAATCAGAGGAAAAGTATAGAAACACGTCACCACTTCTGGATTTATCCCCCACTCCTGGCTTTGGCTTACAGATACTGATGCAAAATACTGACCAAATACTGATAGTGTGAACGTGGCCTAAGCATTAGGGTTAGCTAGTTATGCACAGGGTGAGCAGGTAAACATATTATGCGTCAATTTATTTATTTCACTTATTTATATATTAACTTTTTACGCTGCTTTAAATTTTTTGGATTTTTTTCGCATTTTTTTCAGATCACAAGGTAGAATTGTATAAATGTAGCTGTCAGTTCCCCCGACATATCTATGTTTAGTAATTACATGTATTCTCCACAATAAAACAATTCTGGGGCATCTTTCCTTAAAACTCCTTGTTGTGATATTGCTTCTCCTGGAAATGTTTGAATAAATTGACACCTGGGTGTGGCTAGTTTTGGGAGGGGGGGTACACTTCTTACAAAAGAAATGGTGAGGGGCAATTGACAATGTACAGTATTTATAAGATGCCAGGAGGAGGAGCACAGCACAGAGTTATAAGAATTATTATTTTCCGGAGAATACAAGTGTGGTAGAAACATTGACACAAAGTCAGTGCTGACAAGTCCTCTTTAAGGGGATTTTGCCACCATAATGTTTCCTTAACTATTTAAACATATTGATCAGTGGGGTTTGATCTTTAGGACCTCTGCTAACAAATCTAAGAAGGAGCTGGTTTTAGTACTCGTTCCGATGTGCACATGCAAGTCAGTGAGTCTATGGAAAACATTGCACTGCACTCGGATGACATCTGAGTGAAGTCCGATTCCCACGGACTGACACAATGGAGAAGATGGACATTTTTTTTCTCCATTTTCTGAACTGAGAGAATAGGATCACACTGTGATCTGGTCAGAGTTTGATCAGGGTGTCGTTTGCATAATCAACCCCGTTTTCTCAAAAGAGAAAATATACGGTCGTCTGAATCTGCCCTGAGTCTCATTCACAGGGATGTTTTCTTGAATGGTACACATAGAAATCCTACTGCTATAACTCCCATTCATATTAGGAAGCAGAGATCCTCTCTGCACAGTCTGCCCTCCCCTGATACATGGCGCCAAACCTGATCTGCCCGAGGTATTGGTTAAGAGTCCCAACATTTGAGTCCACATGATGACTATTTCTTTACCAATCCTGTTGGTCCTAAATATTTATTGTAGTAAACGATTTTTTATAGAAATGGGTGGCTGGAGCTAGGGAGTGGCATCCATGGGGGTCCTAGGGTGCAAGTTTAGGAGCGTTACATGAATGAGAAAACCCTCTATAAAGGGCAGTTTGTTATTTATTTTTTTTTTTACATGAAGAAACATACCAAGCAGAAAAGCAGCGCAGCGACGTCTTCAGAGGAATGTTATTGCCTTCATCCTTTTGACAATGTTTTGCACAGATGTTGCTTGTGTAACCGACTTACTGGCACATGTTTTATTATTTAGGACAATGCTGTAACTAGTTCCTGACAGTGACGCTCTGATTTCCCGTGTATTGTCTTGTGTAATTGCTCACATCTTGCAGTGTAAAGCAATATTTATTTTGATTTGGTTCATGTATGCTGAAAGTAACATAATAGGGCTGAAAAAGACACAGTCCATCTAGTCCGGCTTATTCTCCTACAATGCTGATCCATTATTCTGCTCCTTTTGTAGAAGGATGAGCTTTTTTTTGTAGACATTGACATATTAGAACAGTATTCCTGAAAATATTTTATACCTAATAATCAACCAGTGTTGCAAAAGTGTGTTAGGCTTTCTTCACATGTATCCACTATGCAAGCTCAGACTGGCCCACAGCAGAACGGGAGAATCCTCCGGTGGGCCACCACCCTCGTATATGAGCAGTACATGGCACAATATATAATACTTGAGTCACTATGCACAGACAACGGCAGCATCTTCTTTATTTAACAATTAACCCAATTTTTCCTTTAAGCAAAAGTAGCAAAACATATAAATAAAACCATATAAATTTGGTATTGCCATAATCAGGATGACCCACGGAATAAATGTAACACTTTACTTGTGCAGCAATTGAAAAGTGTACATTTATAAGTAGCAAAAAAAAAACAGAATTGCTGGGCTTTTCTATTTCTTCCCATAGTTATTAGGTCGAATAAACCCCCAGAAAGTGGCAGTGCCAAATGAAACTTATCATGCAAAAGACAAGCCATGGTACTGCTATGTTGACAAATAAATATTAAAAACAATGATGGCTCCTGGAATGCAATAGCAAAAAAGCATTGATATGTGTGGACGTAACGGCCGCATTATAGGCCTGGTTGTTACAGGGTTATTCCCATCTTCATTCATGGGTATCATCACACAGTACTTATATATAAAGAAAACAAAAACAAAAAACACAAATATCCTAAAATAAAAAAATATACTGCAAATAACGCATAAAGGTAGTAATAATAATAAGAGTATTTAGTAAACATAATTTTGATCAAAAGAATGTACAAGCCATCCCGCCACTTCAAGGCAACCCTTTTTTAATTTTAGGATATTTGTGTTTTTTGTTTTTGTTTTCTCTGCGTAATGGTCGTGTGTTAATATGCACTTACATTGTGCATACACATTAACTTACTTTCTCAGTTCAGACTTCAGTTTTTTTTTATTCATTTCATTGTGCATTCTGTGCATATAAGGGCGGTTTCACACGTCCAGATAATTCCGGTACCGGAGCTATCCGTGTGGATACGTAGGCCATCCGTGTGTGATCCGTGTGCTATCCGTATGTACCATCCGTGTGTGATCCGTATGCTGTCCGTGTGGTGAAATAATTGGTTTCAATATTAACCCTATGACTCTTAAAAACGCACAAAGACGGCACACGGACGCCATCCGTGTGCGGTACGTGTTTACACGGACCCATTGACTTGTATGGGTCCGTGTGATCCGTGTTGTTGCACAAAAATGGACATGTCAGCGTGTTTTGCACACGGTCCGTGAAAACACGCTGACATCTGCATAGACCCATTCATTAGAGTGTGTTTACGTGTGTCAGTGTCTCCAGTACGTGAGAAAACTGTCACTACACGTAGCGGAGCCACTGACATGTGAAACTGCCATAAGGGTGTGACCGCCCTCTTTCTGAGCTGGGAAAGCCATCCAGTCTGGCCTATGCTATTACTAGTGGTTCAGACCCTCTCTCCTTGTTCACATTCATGCCACTTGGCAAGTGGAAAGGCTTTAAATACTAGAGTAGGGACTGTCCCACAAGGGTTGCCGTGACGTGGCGGGATGGCTTCTACATTATTTTGATCAAAATTATGTTTACTAAATACCCTTATTATTATTATTACTACCTGTATGCATTATTTGCAGTTTATTTTTTACTTTTTTATTTTAGGATATTTGTGTTTTTTGTTTTTGTTTTCTCTGGTTAATGGTCATGTGTTAATATGCACTTACATTGTGCATACACATTAACTTACTTTCTCAGTTCAAATTCCTCCAGTTTTTTTAGTACTTATATATAAGCAGTTTTGCAATTTACTGCTTGGTAAAGTTTTCATCTGTTCATTAGATATTAGCACTTTAAGGCTATGTGCACACGTTGCGGATTTTGCTGCGGATCCGCAGCGTTTCTGGCCCTGTGGGTCCGCAGCAGAATCTGCTGCGTTGTAAAGAACCATTTTACTCTATGTAAAATGTAAACCGCTGTGCACATGCTGCGGAATTTTCCTCGCGGTTTTGCTGTGGTTTCAAATCCGCAGAAAGAAATGACATGTCATTCTTTTCTGCGGATTCCGCTGCGGTTTGCGATTTCCTCCATTGTAGAGGTGATAAACCGCAGGGCAAAACCGCAGCCTACTCTGCAGGTAAACCGCAGGTCTTTTGACCTGAAATTTACCAGCAGATTTTTACAAAATCCGCGGGGACAAATCCGCAGCACCAAAAAATACGTGTGCACATAGCCTTAGGGAGCAGAATGTGCGGAGTGCTTACAAGTAGGGATGAGTGGACATGTGCAAGGTCAGGCAGCCCTGTCCCAGTGGTGGAGTCTTCCCATCTAGGTCATGTTCATGCACTGATGCACTCGTGTGATCTGTTGTGGCATACAGATCTGAGCAGCATTGATTTATAATTTTTTTTTCCAGTTGTCTGCACATGACCAGCAGCATATTCCAGGATCCATGCTTGTTACAGCGCACGCCGACCCACGACACATCATATTTGATGATCATGCTTTCCATATTGGAGCTGTTTGTGTGCGTTTCAAATAGGCCATTTGCTACATGTCTGTAAGCAAGTAACTTCACAAAAAAAGAAAAGCTTCATAGAGATGTTCACAAAACGTCCAGTCAGTGGGAAAATGAAATTATCTGTCTTAAATTAGTGCATACCTCTTATTTCAGGTGACCTTTTAGCATTAGAAGTAACACTATTTGTTTGGTTATTATATGCCTTGAATCCAGCATTTTTCACCAGTTTTCTCACAGCCGGCTCTGAGTTATAGGGTAGAGACCAGCTGCTATAATGTTGTTTCCTGTGCACAGTGCACACAGAGAGATGTATTCCTGCTCCTCTTTGTCTGTATAGCCCACAGATAGAAGCAGTATCAGCTTGGAGGAAATTGTCCAGTAAAAGTGAGCAGTGTAGCTGTGAGACCAGCGCTGAATTGAGATAAACACTTACTAGAAACCTTCATGTCTCGTCCTTTCTCTTCCACTTCCCCGTAGCATAGAGTTTAATAGGAGCTATAAGTTGATGCTTTAGAGTCTTTCTTACTTTGTCCAAGACAGATTTTAGCAGTTTTTCAGAGTGCAAGAGTTAGGCTGGAGTCACACACAACCATTAAAAAATCGGTCCGATTTTAACGATACGAAATCACACAAAGATTTCTTGTCCAGGGATCCGTCTGTCATCCGAATTTCCGGCGATGAACCGATTTTATTCGCATCTAAGCATCAAATTGACATCCAGTGCCAATGCCTGATGCTCTTTCCTGTTGACTGGAGAAGTCTTGCGATTTAATCGCAAGTCACACGTGTGGTGGGTTTTCATTTCGATTTTTAATCGCATCCATAGACTTGCATTGTGGAATCCGATCCGAAAATCGGTGACAATCACAGCATGCTGCAATTGTCTCGGTCCAAGGAACGGATCCGATAAAAAAACGGATGATGAGAGCAGCACCATAAAATAACATTGGGACGAATGCAATGCGATTTTTTATCATATTGCACTCGTCCGATTTAATCGCTAGTGTGACTAGGAAAGAATAAATTTCTCTAATACCCTAAGCTCTTTTACAAATCAAAATGATTTATGCAAAGTTTTTTTGTTAATGCAAAAGGGAAAATTTTATTAAAGGGATGGTGTGGTTTAGATTGCGAGCAGCTATAAACACGTGAACTGTGTATGGATGTGTATTGATTTCAATTAGCAAAATGAAACACTTCGATCATGGTGAAATGCTTGCTATTATTTGCCAAAATTGTGAAAAAGTGATGATTTTCATTTTACAATGATTTTAGAAAATTGCAGCAAACAAATGCTGCACAAATTACATTGTGTAAACATAGCCTTAGGTGGTTCAGTGTTTTTGCAGCCGTTTTATCCATTAAGATGAATGATGTTTAGCAGGTAAAAAACACAAAAAGTACACAAAAAATCCCTATAAAGATGCATCTGAAACACATTAAAATGCCCCCAAAGCACAATATTTTGGATTTTACCATTCATAGTGTTTGTTTTACAGAAAACAATGCATCAGAAGTGCTACATGTGAGCAAACCCATGCGTAAAAAGCCAAGCAGTTTACAGAAAGCATGCTCAGCTTTTATCATGACTCCCACAGAAGTCATCGGATAGAAGCACACATGCACAGCTGCCTCTTATTTCATTCTTTGCATGGGTACAGGTTGGAAAAAGCAATTAGTTCCAGCTGCGTGTAAAAAAATTTCTTCTTTATTTCAACATTAAAATTATGTCATCTTCATAGTATGCCATACACACGGACACGGCAACGCGTTTCGATCTGTAACATCTTTGTCAGAGCCAAAGGGTACAGGTTCACCTCACGTTACCAGTGTGAGACATGTAATGACTGACAGTCTGCTCTCCTGATCTACATGTCTCACACTGGTAGCGCCCCCTTTCAGTTATAATAAGCCCTCAAGGTAGATTCTCAAGGAGATCTATGTCCGGCCCATAGATCTAAACATCTCATTTACATATTAAGAAAAATGTGGAATTCTTGGAAATAAGACATCAGATCTCCAATATCAAGATATCGTTTTATTCCACTGTCTATGACCTACATGCCCATATAGACGGCTTATGAGGGTTGATCCTGCTGACAGATGCCCTTTAAGCTTACAGAGCTGTGATAAATGATGAAGCAAATATTACGGTATATAGAATCGTTATAAAACAATCTGTCTGGTATTAAACTGACAAGTAAACAAGCTCTTATTCTTGCCCCATCATCCGTGTTCTCTAATTGGTTCTTCTTGTACAGAAAGATATTAGAAAAATAACTATATATATTACTTAATTGCTGGTTATGCAATATCTATAAATATATGCTGCATAGGGATGGAGACAGGGAGCTGATACACCTGACAATTTAGGTTGCTTGTTTGTCACGAGATAAAATTAATTGTTAACATATTCTTGTATCGTGTTCTTAGATAATTATTTAAAGGGAACCTGTCACGTTGCACATGGCCCGATCTGCTATATATAGTATAATATAGAGCAGGAGCTGAGCAGAGCTATATATAGTATAATATAGAGCAGGAGCTGAGCAGATTGATGTATATCGGTTGGTGGGAAAAAATCCAGTGTAATTCACCTTAGTAGTCAAGGGGACGGTTCTGATTAGTGACTGACAGCCATCTTTATGTTCATACTGTAGGGATGTGACTCGCTCAGGTGCAGCGGGAGACAATCATGAGGCAGGTTCTTCCCAAAATTCATGAGGTTTATTTGCTCCATAAACCATAAATCAGCGTATCACCAAAATAGCCTCTAGCTTAGGCACAAAAGAACATAAACGTCCGTGGCTTCAGACTCGGACCGAGAGTCTCAGCACATGCTGGGAGGTGTAGTCCTCCCCATATACAACCTCTGTAGTGTCCCGCCTGGACACATGGAAGTCTGTCCACACTCAGACAGACTCCCTCCACACACTCTCACATGTGCCAAACACCTCAATTACATAGCCCTGTAACCACACCCACAGGTGATCACATGGCTATGACATCACTAAAGGTTGTATAGACACACACTGACACAGTGTAACAGAAAGATCAGCAGTACCTCTGCTGATCAATACACCCTGGAGCCTGCATCCCAAGGCCACCCACCTTGAGACCCATAATGGTCACCCAGGACCCTGCTCCTGTTACCACACTGAATGTGCCTGTACACCCGTCCTGGGACACCCACACAGCGCCCCCTAGCTGACATAGTGGTAACTACACCACATACCTCCCCCCTCTGTTCAAACTTGTGGGGTTGAACACATGACATCACCCAGGGATCTTGAGACCGGGCACTCATGTCACCTTGCCCTACCAATCGAGAGGACCGTCTCCATCTGTTTCGGCAGTCATACTGCATCATATTTACGTTAGGCTTCCCCCGCCCCCAGCGGTCAGTATCTCGGCCTTGGGCTTTGGCCTTCCCGTCAAAGTCCGTCAGGGTGACCAGGCACTCTTTAGTCTCCATCTGTCTGCAGTGCGCTCCATCACCCGACCTTTCTCTCACTAGCTGACTCTCCCGGTTCATACGGTCATGAGTCCCACGTCCAGTTGGGCTAACTGGCTGGTATGAGTCTGACCCTCTGTCGCTACGTCCACCACCGGGTCTCTTGCCTATGCTACTAAGATTAGAACTGCCACTTGCGGACTCTCGACGTTCTTGTCTTCGACTACCTGTCCTTTCATTCTTTGGAGGATCCCTTCGGGTCTTTACAACTTGGGTTGGAGGTGGACGCCACCTGACGTTCTGTATCTGCTTATTCATCTGCAGCCGATCCTGTCTTAGCTGCTCAATCTCCTTCAGGTACGCTACCCGATATTCCAGGAGCAAGTGAAGCTTCCCAATGCTTTCCACCGAACCAACCACAATGACAGGAACCATGTCATCTTCAATAACGACTTGGATTTCACCAGCAGGTGGGATCCTCACTCTCTTCACACAGGATCGATTCACCATCTCCTGCATCACCTTTCCAAGTCTGCCAACGACTTTCCCCACCAGATTTCTGGGTACCGGAATTATGTCTTCCACAAAGCCCAGCCAACTTTGTGCTTCCCTTGCAAGCTCCAGACGTCGAGCGGCTTTCCTATTACGCTCCACGAGCATCTGTTTCGTGGGGAGACATTGTAGGTGCATCTCCTTCAGGACAGCCACCCTTCTCTCTGTGTCTTCCGTTTCTGCCAGTATCACCAACTGGTCTGTTTCTGGTGCCCAGCTCACACTATAGGCCTTTACTGCCTTTTTAAAGGTCTCATGCACACCTTCGCTGGCACACGCTTCTCGCACGTCTTCGGGTACCTCCATCACACACTTGAAGGTCATGGACTTGCTCTCATCCTGGACAGATGGCTCTGGGTTCCCCACGGACACTTCCCTCAAGGTATCTGCCAAGACCGGGTGACTGTCTTGTGCAGCTCTTGGCTCACCATCTTCCTGAGATTTACAGTCTTCAGGACCCTTTTCCAAGATGGGCTTTGGCAGTTCTGCCTTGCTATCAGTCGGGCACGGCCGCTGTACGTCTTCGCCCATCCACTTCTTCTGCAGAAGACCTTTTACTACTCCACTGAGTTCTTGCAGAACTTTATCTCGCTCCTCTGCCAGGTAGCGATGCTGATCCTCTCTCCTGAGAATCTCCTGTTGATGCTTCTCTTGGGCCTCTCTGAGCACCTCCATATCTTCCAACAGGGTCTTGTTCATGGTTTTACATGCTGACAGGTGACCTCTGAGCTCAGAGACTTCCTTCTCCAGCTCATCCACTCTGTGCTCAGCTGCTTGCCTTAGGACTCTTTCCCGTTCGACATGTTCTGTTACAGTCTCCTTTATCAGCTGTATCTCATGATCTTGTTCTCTTTTGGCCAGCACATGTCTCACCACTACCTCTTTAATTATATCATCAAAGGGTACCACTGGGTCAGTCACACCAGTCGAGTGAACCCTCCAGTTACCGTCCAGCACCAATGTGTCTAGTCCAGTAGTCTCATCTCCCAGCCCACCATCTGTCTTATCACGAGACGTCAGGTCCGTCAGTTGGGCAGATGTACTTCTTCCTCTGGTCAGTTCTACCTCTGACCTGTCCATGTCAGGAGCCGTCACTGTCTCAGTGTCTGCTTGCCCCACAGTCAAAGCATCTCCACCGTCCGACCAAACGTCATCAAACAAAAGAAAGTCCCGGCCCCTCTCCCAGGCATAGACTAAGTCCCGTGGTATTCCTCTACCTTGGCACTCACCACCTTTGGTCCCCTCAAACACTACTCTGTCTACTGCGTAGTTCACCGTGACCCCGTGTTTACAGCGAACCCTGATGTTTTTCTCGGTCAGAGAGAAAACGAGAGGAGTTCCTGTCAGAGTCACCTGACTCTGATTCCAGCCGACCAAAGGCTCCTTCCCGGTGCAGCATCACTGTACACATCTGTGGCCCATCATTACTCCCTGGAAAGGATATTCCACATTCTGAAAAAGACCTGCACATACACTGCGGTACTCCAGACATACCTACTGAGTCACCCAGTGCTGTCACTTCACACTTGGCCCCTTTCTGGACCACCACCCCGCTTTGGGTTGCCACCCCAATTTTGGTCACCGCCCCCTTTTGGAACTCCACCCCTTTTGGGGTTACCACTCCAATTTGGGTCACCGCCCCCTTTTGGGACTCCACCCCTTTTTGGGTTACCACTCCAATTTGGGTCACCGCCCCCTTTTGGGACTCCACCCCTTTTGGGGTCACCACCCCCTTTTGGGTCACCGCCCCCTTTTGGGTCACCGCCCCCTTTTGGGTTACCGCTCCCTTTTGGGATTTCCCCATGTCCGTCCTGCAGAACCTCTTAGGCCACAGTTCACACAGTACAGTTTGTCTTTTAACGATACCACACAAGTCTTTGCTGGCACCACCACAGCTCCTGCTGTCACTGATCACCGGCACCTCCGGCTGCTGTTCACACACATACACAGCGGCTGGTGTCACTGCAGCCCCTGCTGCGCCATCTTCGTGGACCCGCCGATCCACCGGAAGCCGCTTGTCACCTTCGTAACCCCGCCGGGTTACTGGAAGCCGCTTGTCACCCTCAAAGATAAAAAAGCCACAAAAGTGCACCCATAGGGCCTTACCAGTGCAGGTATAATGGGTTATGCAGCAATAATACAGGGTACTCACCCTTAATAGTTGTGTAAAGCCACAACTACTGTATCCGCTTAGTCATATGCAATAAAGCTGTAGCAGGATGGTGTAGACAGACAGCGTCTGCTACCAATGCTCCCAGGAAAAACACCAGGTCCCTGTGCTGGAGGCCTTCATGACCCCACTGAGCCACAGCAAGCACTTTCAGGTTTTTGCAGAGAAAACGAGGAAAAGGAAAAAAAAACACATGCACAGTCTCTCACGTGTCCTGTTCGTGTGCCACTCAGGACGTACCGTCTCTGCCTGAGACTGTCCACCACACAGGGCACATCGGGTGCTATTCAGGGAGCAGCCCTCCTCCCAGGGTCTCCCAACACACCGGCCTCACCAGGTCCAGGGGCTCAGCGGGTGCTCTTCAGGACATCCGTCTCCACCTGAGACTGCCCAACACACGCCTCACCAGGTCCAAGGTCATAGCACGTGCTTCAGGGCTCTTCCCAACACTGACCCTCCAGGACCTTGCTCACTGAACCCTCCAGGAACACAGTCTCTCACTGACCCTGGTCAGTGCAACACAGACTCCTGTCTGTTACCTGTGTCGGCCACACAGGTTCCCGGACGCCTCTTCTCCTCAGAGGTATCCCACAAATTTTAACACAGTCACTTTCTCTGACCTTGGTCAGTATTACTCACGGTTGTCAGACCGTCTGCTCTCCTGGCTCAGAATCTCCAGCGCTGCCACACGTGCTTCTGGGAATCGCTGCCCGCGTTCTCCGCCAATTGTAGGGATGTGACTCGCTCAGGTGCAGCGGGAGACAATCATGAGGCAGGTTCTTCCCAAAATTCATGAGGTTTATTTGCTCCATAAACCATAAATCAGCGTATCACCAAAATAGCCTCTAGCTTAAGCACAAAAGAACATAAACGTCCGTGGCTTCAGACTCGGACCGAGAGTCTCAGCACATGCTGGGAGGTGTAGTCCTCCCCATATACAACCTCTGTAGTGTCCCGCCTGGACACATGGAAGTCTGTCCACACTCAGACAGACTCCCTCCACACACTCTCACATGTGCCAAACACCTCAATTACATAGCCCTGTAACCACACCCACAGGTGATCACATGGCTATGACATCACTAAAGGTTGTATAGACACACACAGGCTTCCCTGACACAGTGTAACAGAAAGATCAGCAGTACCTCTGCTGATCAATACACCCTGGAGCCTACATCCCAAGGCCACCCACCTTGAGACCCATAATGGTCACCCAGGACCCTGCTCCTGTTACCACACTGAATGTGCCTGTACACCCGTCCTGGGACACCCACACAGCGCCCCCTAGCTGACATAGTGGTAACTACACCACAATACTTATACAGAGAAGGCTGACAGTCACTGGATAGGACCACCCCCTTAACTCCTAAGCACAGAATGAACTACAGTGTTTCCCCGAAAATAATCCCTAGCATGATTTTACTGGATTTTTTTAGTCTACGTACTTAAAATATAAGCCCCACTCCAAAAATAAGCCATAGTTACATTCAGGAACGGTGTTTTGTGGGGATGGAGGAAACTGGTCAATTTGGGCCCCCACTCTCTTAAGAGCCCCAACATTTCTCTTCTGAGGATAAAATTGCCACCACTTGGATAACTTCTTGACATATTCCTCACTCGGCCCCTAAAAAATAATAAAGCCTATACTCAACTCCCGTTCCGGCGCCGTTCCAATGGTGTCGGCAGTCTCTCTCTTCTGGTCTCTTGCAGTGTTGTGACGCCAGTGACCAATCAGAGCTGGCCTCACTGTCCCCACCTTTGGACAAATCAAACATGAAGAGGAAGTCCGAGATCAGCTGCAACCCGGACTTCCTCTTCATGTTCAATTTGTCCAAAGGCGAGGATAGTGGTTCCAGCTCTGATTGGGCGCTGACGTCACGTGTCACAACATCACACGAGAACCCCAGGGATAGCGACTGCTGACACTGCAGGAACGATGCCGGCACGGGAGGTGAGTACAAACTTTATTATTTTATGGGACCAAACATTTTGAAAAACAAAACCACAAAAAAGAACTTGAAAATCCTCCAGTAACCTAGAAAAAGCACACCAAAAAAACAGGCAGAGATGCTTACCTGTCTAGGCCTCAAGACAAATGCACTAGCAGTGGACCCAAATAAAGATGGCGGCTACACAGGTGCAGTAATACCTATGAGACAGCCAGCCTACAATCAGGGATTGGCCGATTGGTACACAGTGCAAACAAATATAACCTGTATGCGGCACTGTTCACACACAGAGGATGCAGAGCATCTGCCTTACAGCCTATTAATGACGCCCTATGGTGGGCTGCCAAGTGCTAACTATAATTCATCCTGTGTCAACAGAGGCCACAATTTACAGCGCCATCTGGCCAAACATTTTGATCAAGAAGGGGTTGTCTTTGTATTGGACAACCCCTTTAAGGAGCTTTATTGACATCACAGTTATGTGAGCATGATGTCACCAAAGGTCCTTTAAGTTCAGGAATCTAGGGGAACTAAAAAGGACACAGGCTGGTATATACCATATGTGCAGTGTGTGTGTATATACATGTGTGTATATACATCGATGCTGTGTGTGTATATACATGTGTAGTGTTTGTATATACATGTGTGCATATACATGTGTGTGCTGTGTGTATATGTACAGTTAGGTCCATATATATTTGGACAGAGACAACATTTTTCTAATTTTGGTTCTAGACATTACCACAATGAATTTTAAACAAAACAATTCAGATGCAGTTGAAGTTCAGACTTTCAGCTTTCATTTGAGGGTATCCACATTAAAATTGGATGAAGGGTTTAGGAGTTTCAGTTCCTTAACATGTGCCACCCTGTTTTTAAAGGGACCAAAAGTAATTGGACAATTGACTCCAACGCTATTTCATGGACAGGTGTGGGCAATCCCTTCGCTATGTCATTCTCAGTTAAGCAGATAATAGGCCTGGTGTTGATTTGAGGTGTGGTGCTTGCATTTGGAAGGTTTTGCTGTGAAGGAAACGTGTGCGGTCAAAGGAGCTCTCCATGCAGATGAAACAAGCTGCAAAAACAGAAAAAACCCATCCGAGAAATTGCTACAACATTAGGAGTGGCAAAATCTACAGTTTGTAACATCCTGAGAAAGAATGAAAGCACTGGTGAACTCATCAATGCAAAAAGACCTGGGCGCCCATGGAAGACAACAGTGGTGGATGATCGCAGAATAATCTCCATGGTCACAACAGCCAGCCAAGTGAACAACACTCTCCAGGAGGTAGGCGTATCAATATCCAAATCTACCATAAAGAGAAGACTGCATGAAAATAAATACAGAGGGTTCACTGCACGATGCAAACCACTCATAAGCATCAAGAATCAAAAGGCTAGACTGGACTTTGCTAAAAAACATCTAAAAAAGCCAGCACAGTTCTGGAAGAACATTCTTTGGACAGATGAAACCAAGATCAACCTCTACCAGAATGATGGAAAGAGAAAAGTATGGCGAAGGCGTGGTACAGCTCATGATCCAAAGCACACCACATCATCTGTAAAACACGGCGGAGGCAGTGTGATGGCTTGGGCATGCATGGCTGCCAGTGGCACTGGGTCACTAGTGTTTATTGATGATGTGCCACAGGACAGAAGCAGCCAAATGAATTCTGAGGTATTCAGAGCCATACTGTGTGCTCAGATCCAGCCAAATGCAGCCAAACTGATTGGCCGTCGTTTCATACTACAGATGGACAATGACCCAAAACATAAAGCCAAAGCAACTCAGGAGTTTATTAAAGCAAAGAAGTGGAATATTCTTGAATGGCCAAGTCAGTCACCTGATCTCAACCCAATTGAGCATGCATTTCACTTGTTAAAGACTAAACTTCAGACAGGCCCACAAACAAACAGCAACTGAAAACCACCGCAGTGAAGGCCTGGCAGAGCATCAAAAAGGAGGAAACACAGCATCTGGTGATGTCCATGAGTTCAAAACTTCAGGTAGTCATTGCCAACAAAGGGTTTTCAACCAAGTACTAGAAATGAACATTTTATTTACAATTATTTAATCTGTCCAATTACTTTTGGTCCCTTTAAAAACAGGGTGGCACATGTTAAGGAGCTGAAACTCCTAAACCCTTCATCCAATGTTAATGTGGATACCCTCAAATGAAAGCTGAAAGTCTGAACTTCAACTGCACCTGAATTGTTTTGTTTAAAATTCATTGTGGTAATGTCTAGAACCAAAATTAGAAAAATGTCTCCGTCCAAATATATATGGACCTAACTGTATATGTGTATATGTACATGTGTGCAGTGTGTGTTGATACATGTGTGCATATACATGTATGTGCTGTGTGTATATGTATGTGTGCAGATTATTTTTTTTTCTAAAAGTTTCCATGGGGAGCCCCATTTAAAAAAAGAAAAAACAACAAGAAAAGCAATGCAGCATTTTTAAGCGCAAAATCAAAACTTTTCTGTAATAAAAAGAAAAGCGCATTGAAAATGCTGCTGCAAATCTGCACCAAAAACAAGGGGGAAAACCCCCACAGCAAAAACCTAATAATCAGAGAAGATTGTAGTGACATATTTTGGTGTGGAAAGAACACAGGTTTGAGCTACAATAAAATCCATTATTATTGCCAGCATTATATATAATTACTGTGCCTCTACGGGTGATTGTGGTTTCTTATTAAGTTGGTGGACACACACACTTTGTTACTAGATATGTGTTATTACTGCTGCTGCGTGTTCCCTTTCTCAGTGCAGTTTCCACAATAAATTGATTTACATGAGTTTGAATAATTGCAAATGAGCCATTCTTATAAGTGTTTCACAACCTGTGTAACTGATAGTCAGGGTTTCTCCATTGCGCTTCTAGCCAATGCTATTTTAACCCCGAGCCATATAATTAGTGGGGTGGTAGAAAGTTTCCCATCCCAGCATCCATCACACAGCAGGTTTTATTCCATAGATATCCTCTGTGTGCTCGGGACTTACCACTGATCAGTCATGGGCGAGTATCTGGTAGGAGTTATCTACAATACTGTCTCGCACAAGAGCCAGGTAATCTGTGCTTTACACTCAATGTCTGGATTTTTCCTATAATCACAAAATTTAGCAGTCTGTGGCTTTGTCCTAGCGTCCTGGTGTTGATGCGGCTTTTTTAATTCTTCTTGTTTTAAACTTTCCAATTTATTTTGTACATTATTTATGTTTTATATTTATTCATCAAAAGAATAAGTGTGCCAAATAAAAAAAAAGTTTTGGAAGAGTTCCTCAATCGAGACCCTCTTCTACAAGCTAGAACACTCCTGTCTTTGCATTTATGGTTGACTATGATTAGAACAACCCTCTTGTAATTCTACATTTCCCCTGGATAGCCAGCAGCATCCTCTGGAGCCAGTTATGAAAGGGGTCTAAGAAGAATTTATTACCTATCCATGGATGGTGATTAATTGGTGGAAGTCTGAGCACTGAAATTGCCACATTGTTTCAGTGGAGCTACAGTGATGTCTCCAGCGTTTCATCCTACATGCAATCTACTAAATTAACTCTGACAGTCCTATAGATCTTAAATTGAGTAACAGGGACAAGTGCAGCCTCTAATTAATTCAACCAGGGATACAATCCCCATATCCTGGAAAACCATGGGGTCTCAGCAAGGCTCCCCTCACTAACTCGCTATAAATGATAACTTGTGTTGATGTCTAGATGCACTACAACCAGTATGTTTTATATGATGACATGTGGCAAGATGTATGTGTTGACATCCATGTGTCATCAGTGTAACACACATCAGCGTATGGGAAAAGCTTTACAGTTAGCACCTGTCTGTGTATTGCTCATATTCAGTAAATAAATAAATAAAAACAAACGGCGTGGGGTCCCCCGTAATTTTCCTACCCAGCTGAGGAAAAGCAGACCGCTTTGGGTTTTGTCATGTCGGACGCTGTTCACACCACAGCGTCCGGCAGGCAGCGGTAGTTCCATCTCCGTCCACTATAGCCTCAGTGGCGCCGGCTTGATTTTACTCAGGTTATCTGGGGTTAATCTAGCTGGAAATCAGGTGGGATGTTTGGTCACGCCCACGGTCTTTAAATAGTCGTGCTGGCCTGTGGGCATCGCCGATTATAGCTTGTGTTTTGTGCCAAGTGGTTCCGGTCTGGAGTGGAGGTGTTGGAGAGAGAAATTCATAGCTGGTGTCGTATGATCCGTTGTTACCTTTTCGTCTTCCTATATTTGTGCTTTGTTTTGCCCTGTTCACATTATAGTATTGTCCTGTGTGGTTGCGGCGCGGTGTGGTTTGAGTTCTCCCTGTCTGTCATTACTGTGTGGGTTTTGGTGGTTTGACAACTCACTGGGTGGAGGGTGGAGGGTTCAGCTTAGGGCTGAGCAGGAGATAAGGAGAGGCTGGAGGCTCAGGCATTTGCACCTTTAGCAAAAACCCTGGGTTGAGGGTCAGACAGGGTTTTCCCTAGTTTGAGGGACTCCGCAGGGGCCCGGGTTTTGTCAGCCTCCTTCGACCTAAGCCTCGCATAACAGGTTTGTGTTAATATTCTGGGAAGGGGCCAATAGCCATTAATATTCCCCGCCTCTTACTAACAGCTCACAGCTGTTTGCTTAGCCTTTACTGGTTAGTAAAAAGGGGGGGACCCCCTAAAAAAAGGATGTGGTAGCCTCTCTATTTTTACTAACCAGCAAAGGCTAAAAACACAGCTACGGGCTGAAATTAATAGGCTATTAAGGGGCCATGGATAGTGGCACACTCCCAGACTAAGAATACCATCCCTCAGCTGCCCCAGAAATGGCGCATCCATAAGATGCGCAAATTCTGGCGCTTAGCCTCGGCTCTTCCAACTTGCCCTGGTGCATTGGCAAGCGGGGTAATAGTTTTGGGGTTGATGTCAGCTGTTTTATGTCTGCTGATATCAAGCCCTAGATTTAGTAATGGTAATTAAGAGGCATCTGTCTGACACCCCCCCTTACTAACCCTGTAGTCAAAATGAATAAAGAGGCACACATAGAAAAGTCCTTTAATTGAGAAAAACACTACCTGACCCTCTTTTACTTATTTATCAACCTAAAAATAAAAAATCTATGTAATGCTTACCTGTAAGCTGTTAATCCATAATGATAAGGTCCCATGACGATCGCCAACTCTGCTACATGGTGTGTTGAGCGGTGATATCAATAATGTGACTGCTCACCACGCCAGCTGGAACACACTGAGCTTAGCGTGAGAACGCGGGTGTAGTGACGAGCTGTGATGTGATTGAGGTTACCGCAGGCCATAGGCAGCAGTTTTAATGGTAAGCTCTGTGTGAGTCAGCCTGTGAACTGTGGTAACTTACTGATGTCACTGCTCGCAGCAGGAGAAATTTGTCACTCTGAGTGGTGACGTCAGTAAGGTTACCGCAGTTCATATGCCGACTGATCACATAGTTTCCTAGATTCATGATAGAAATCTTGAAATCTTTCCTTAAAAATTGGGTGCCACTTGGATGGTTTATGTGACATCCAATGTTTTTGGATTCAGCTAGTCCGTTTTAATATATACAGTAAGTATATTAAGAGGATACAAACTTTGATGGGAGAAGGAGGAGTGCTTCATTAATGGCCGAGTCTGATCTACAACACAGGACCTACTCTACCACCAGAGACACTGATCCGTTTTTAAAATTCATGTGTCAATTAATGAAACTCTATGGGTCCATGTGCTGTCCAGGAAAATATGGACAGCACTAGGATGTTTCACACGGATGTGTGAATGGGACATAAAGAGAAGAAACTGTTCTCCTCTGCTTTCTGTGAACCTCTGTCTGTAGAAGCCCTCCCCAATGCTCTGTCCTCTATGGGAGATTAGCAAGAAGCTTCTCTTTTTTAGCAATGCTTGTCCTCCACAGCTGTCTATGTGATGGTGGAAATCACTAGGAAATCAACCCCTGTAGATAAGGAACATGAAGATAACCCTGTGTAATAACAAACACTGTGGATAAATCTACCACCTGTTTATCATTCTTCTCAAGGATTGGTATTTCCTTAAATTGATGGATATCTGCATTTGTCTTCAGGGACTAAACATGATTAATAAGTGATGGTACATGTTCTAAAAAAAAAATAAGCATTCTAGAATTATTCATTGTAATGACAATTGTAGCGCAGGCCATTATTCATCATACACGCAGCCCAGAACATAATCTTCTGAGGGTCCTTTATGTCATGGAGAAGTCTGATTAAAACATAGTCTCAAATCTGAAGTCAAGCTGTAAAGTTACAGAATAATATGACATTGACGTTAATGCAGTAAAGTGCAGACGCAATCTAAAGTAAACAATCAAAGATCATGTAAGATCAAAACTTTGCCACAGAGGGCAGAATAAAGAAACTGAAAGAATTTTTCACCAACTTTTGAGGCGCTGTCTTAATTTTCTATTTGGATGCAATCAAAAGTAAAGTCATTGAGATTTGCAGATGTATGCTACACTCAGTACTTAAAGCAGATAAAATATTCATGCGTTCCAATTAAAGAAATCCTAATAGAGGATCTAATGGCGTATACTTTGTGAAACCGGTTGTGCAAGTCAGCCATAATTTAACTGTATGTGAAATCTCAGAACTCTTGGGCAGGAAACCCCTGACTGGGTATGCTGGCCATAGGCTATTACAGGTCACCTCGTGTCTTTTCCACATTCTGTATTCACCTTTAATATTCTTATATTGATTTCATATAAGCCATAGTATTTTTCTGAAATTGTTGCAACCTTAAGGCCCCGTCACACACAGCGACTCACCAGCGATCCCGACAACGATATCAACGTGTCAGGATCGCTGGTGAGTCGCTACATGATCGCTGGTGAGCTGTCACACAGACAGCTTCACCAACGATCAGCACCAGCAACGCCGAGCGCGCGGCGTCACTGTGTACTTTAGTTACCAGCGCGCTGATGCAGGGAGCTGGTAACTAAGGTACACATCGGGTTTCTAAGGGACGTGCGTCCCTTAGATACCCGATGTATACGTTAGTTACCAGCTGACCACTGGTCTCCCGCCTGTCACACGCAGCGATGCGTGCTGGCCAGCGGGAGACCAGCGATCAAAGAAATGTCCAGGGCTTTCCAAGAGCGATCAGCAATACCGGCAGGGGGGCTGGTCGCTGATCGCTGTCACAGCAATCTCGCTGGTGAGATCGCTGTTGTGTCACAAAACTTGTGACTCAGCAGCAATCTCGCTAGCGAGATCGCTATGTGTGACGGGGCCTTAGCCTTACCCTATAGAAAATAATTTTCATGACCTCATAACTCAGACGTTCTAGTTGCAAGGTTAACTGAATTATTTTTTCTCTCCAAGGAGACACTATGAGGCCACATTCCTCGATTTTTCTCTGCATTTTTTTGCATTAGACCAAATGTTACCGTGTAGGGTGAAACCAATAATTCGCTGGATATATATCATATATGCCCGTATATTGAGCTGTGGAACTGGAGAAAATTTTCTTCAGTTGCCAGTGTCATCTTTTGTTGCCCCCCGGCCTATAAACTATCTAGACAATCAAAGAAGAAAAACAAAAACTCAAGTTGTCCTTAGTAAGAGTATGTTCACATGTAACTTTTTATCTTTTTTTTATGTATGATAATAACAGGCTGTGGCCAGAAAATTATACCGGATAGTTTTTTTTTTGCTGTTTATTTACTAGGTTTAAATGCGCTTTTTTATGAGGTTTTTGGTGCTAAGCCACTTTGATCAAAATTGGGAAAAGTGACAGTGAAAATGCTGTAAGAATTTACTTGCTGTGTTTTTTTTTTTTTTAATAAAACACATTACCTGTCAAAAAACTGGATGAAAAATGCAATCTGTGAACAAGCCCTTTATGGTAACTGATGATTTGTAAACCCTGATGGTGAGCACAGTATGCGCTAGTTAGTATTCTCCGATACCAGGAGCAGGTGGGGACGTTATTTGCATACAAGTGGTCACATGCTGACTAGACGTGTGCGGCCTCACTCAATTCAATTGTATTGAGCAAGGCCGGAGACGTCTAGTCGGAATGTGGCCGGGAGTATGCAATTTGCATACTTGCAATCACACGCTGGCACTAGAGAGAATGTTTTGAGGATTAACAAGTCTCAAGTGTGACAGCGGGCTTGAACCCCAAGCTTGGACAACCCCTTTAAACTTCAGAGCAACCTGTTGTACCTTAATCTGTTCTTGGTAAAGCCATGAGACAGCCAATCTGACATTAGCCTATTTTACATGTGCATTGTCAAAAAAGCCTTACAGAATTGCACAGGATTTTGCTCTATTTTGTGCAATAAGTTGGCAAACACCATGCTGGAAACAACAGAAACCCCTTATAGTCATTGAGCTCTTTCTTGCGCCAGTGTTGTCCTTTATGTAAAGGATCCAGCCATGCCGCGTTCTTCTACTCTTACGATGCAGATGTGAGCGAAGTTTTACAGCACTGACAGGTATCTGTCAACTCAATCTTGAAAGCTATGTAAGAAAATGTTTTGTAATATCTTCACGATAGGAGTAGGAATTTACTGATTTCTCGACCCATGATCTATGGTCATTCACTGTCTACGGTCCAATACTTTGACCGTTTGTGTAAGGGAAAGACAAATGGAGTGTCAATCAAGTATAAGTGTGATAGGTATTGGGGTTCTTGTTTTTTGTATACAGGTCTTTAGCTAAATGTAGCCTTATCCTTGCCGGAGAGGGTGATTGCTGAAGGATGTGGCATTTTCCAAAGCAAATACAACGCCCCATGCAGATAACAATGTCATAAGCTGTATTGACATTACTTACCTCCCATGAGGTTGGGTCTGATTACACAGAACTTGGCCACAAATGCTGCAACAGCCTGAAAACTTTGATATAGTGTTTTAGAAATCAGATGAAGTAGTGGACTTTGTTCCCAATGAATTAATTAACAAGAACTTTTCTGCTTTTCTTTTGTGTCTTGTAAATGCCAAGATGGGACTATTTACATGACTGTACAAACCAGACTTGTATCCTGTGTGCCATAAGCAGGGTTGTAACTACAATTGTCACATGGGTTGCAATCGCACCGTAGTCCTGGAACCTAAGGGGCCCAAAAAGTACTTCCCAGGCCAGTGGACTCCGCCTTGCTTCATACATTTGAATAGAGCGAGGTCGCGCCCTCTAGTTAGTCACGCCCACTGGATGGGCGCTTCACTAGATGGGGCGTGGCCTTGCTCAGTACAAGTGTACTAGTAGGGCGCTGGCCAGGAGTATGTATAACGCATACATCACCGCCAGTCCCAGGTGAGAAATCAGCTCACAGTGCATGAGCTGCGGTCATTCATAAGTCTGCGTCTTTTTCCAGCTAAAGTGGCCTACGCACATAGTGCCAACTAGCAACTTCTACTGCTTCTCTCAATGTTGTATTCGGAGAAACAAATGACACGCTAATTGACAAATTGTATACCCGCAGTCACCTTTCACACATGATCAAGCTGGAAATAAAGGGAAATTCTGACAGTAGGAATTTTGCACACTATCAGGATCCAGCAATATATCTGCAGTCACAGGGCGACGGCAGAAATGTATGTTGATCCCAGAAGACCCTTTTATTTTCCTAACAGGTAAAGGGATTTTCTCAATTTCATAAATGGTTAAAATTACGAAGTGCTTGTTTATAAGTCAACTTTGCAATTTATTTTTTCATTAAAAATCCTCCACACAGTTAATTCTTTGAAAGGTTTGTCAATCAAGATCTGACAGTGCTCTGTATGCAAAATGTAGAGGGCATAATTGTGCAGAATGCAGCAAAGTCGCCTTATTTGCATATGGTTTTTTAATGGCAACTAGACCACTAAATTCTATACAACAGATATGATTTATGGGTGTGAGCACTGTGTTAACACTGTTAAGTCCCCTATATACTTGCATAAGTGGTTTAGCTAGCATTTTCGGGGTGACAGCTTTCTGTTAAGATTGTGTGCACATGTTGCGTTTTTTAATGACCGGATTTGTCACTAAACCTAAAGATAATCCTGATTCCAACAAAGTGTATGAGATTGCTGACGTCTCATGCACATGTTGCTTATTTGTGGCTTTCAGATTTACTGCAGATTCAAATCTGCAGCGTGTCAATTCTTACAGTGTTTTTGCAGCATTTTTCACATTGACTCCAATGAAGTCAGTCAAAAACACTATAAAAGCGCAGCTATAAGGCCGGGGTCACACTAGAGAGGAATACGGCCGAGTGAGAGGCGTTAAAACCACGCATTACACACGGACAAATGATTCTCTATGGGGTAGCTCCCATCAGCCGTATATTTCTCATCTGTATTCTACGGTCCGTGCCAATCGCAGCATGCTGCGATTGTCAGCGTACTACGCCCGTAGTACGCCAATGCAAGTCTATGGGTGCGCTAAAAATACACATTACACACGGACCACACATGTGACTTGCGAGAAATACGCACCCAGTGTCTTTTAGCAAAGTCGGCTATTCAGTGTGCTATACAGTAAACTCACACTGACAGGTTTAATAAAGAAACGAAAGAATAGATATATACACATAGAATACATATATATATATATATATATATATATATATATATACATACATACATGTCATTGTGACAAACATATACAGTGGGGAAAAAAAGTATTTAGTCAGTCAGCAATAGTGCAAGTTCCACCACTTAAAAAGATGAGAGGCGTCTGTAATTTACATCATAGGTAGACCTCAACTATGGGAGACAAACTGAGAAAAAAAAATCCAGAAAATCACATTGTCTGTTTTTTTTTCATTTTATTTGCATATTATGGTGGAAAATAAGTATTTGGTCAGAAACAAAATTTCATCTCAATACTTTGTGATATATCCTTTGTTGGCAATGACAGAGGTCAAACGTTTTCTGTAAGTCTTCACAAGGTTGCCACACACTGTTGTTGGTATGTTGGCCCATTCCTCCATGCAGATCTCCTCTAGAGCAGTGATGTTTTTGGCTTTTCGCTTGGCAACACGGACTTTCAACTCCCTCCAAAGGTTTTCTATAGGGTTGAGATCTGGAGACTGGCTAGGCCACTCCAGGACCTTGTAATGCTTCTTACGAAGCCACTCCTTCATTGCCCTGGCGGTGTGCTTTGGATCATTGTCATGTTGAAAGACCCAGCCACGTTTCATCTTCAATGCCCTTGCTGATGGAAGGAGGTTTGCACTCAAAATCTCACGATACATGGCCCCATTCATTCTTTCATGTACCCGGATCAGTCGTCCTGGCCCCTTTGCAGAGAAACAGCCCCGAAGCATGATGTTTCCACCACCATGCTTTACAGTAGGTATGGTGTTTGATGGATGCAACTCAGTATTCTTTTTCCTCCAAACACGACAAGTTGTGTTTCTACCAAACAGTTCCAGTTTGGTTTCATCAGACCATAGGACATTCTCCCAAAACTCCTCTGGATCATCCAAATGCTCTCTAGCAAACTTCAGACGGGCCCGGACATGTACAGGCTTAAGCAGTGGGACACGTCTGGCACTGCAGGATCTGAGTCCATGGTGGAGTAGTGTGTTACTTATGGTAGGCCTTGTTACATTGGTCCCAGCTCTCTGCAGTTCATTCACTAGGTCCCCCCGCGTGGTTCTGGGATTTTTGCTCACCGTTCTTGTGATCATTCTGACCCCACGGGGTGGGATTTTGCATGGAGCACCAGATCGAGGGAGATTATCAGTGGTCTTGTATGTCTTCCATTTTCTAATTATTGCTCCCACAGTTGATTTCTTCACTCCAAGCTGGTTGGCTATTGCAGATTCAGTCTTCCCAGCCTGGTGCAGGGCTACAATTTTGTTTCTGGTGTCCTTTGACAGCTCTTTGGTCTTCACCATAGTGGAGTTTGGAGTCAGACTGTTTGAGGGTGTGCACAGGTGTCTTTTTATACTGATAACAAGTTTAAACAGGTGCCAATACTACAGGTAATGAGTGGAGGAAAGAGGAGACTCTTAAAGAAGAAGTTACAGGTCTGTGAGAGCCAGAAATCTTGATTGCTTGTTTCTGACCAAATACTTATTTTCCACCATAATATGCAAATAAAATGAAAAAAAAAACAGACAATGTGATTTTCTGGATTTTTTTTTCTCAGTTTGTCTCCCATAGTTGAGGTCTACCTATGATGTAAATTACAGACGCCTCTCATCTTTTTAAGTGGTGGAACTTGCACTATTGCTGACTGACTAAATACTTTTTTTCCCCACTGTATATATATTTATATTTCACAGAGTTCTTCATAGCAGAATAGCCGCTAATTAAATTGCCGGCTTCTATCAAATCATTCCCCAACCCGACATGAAATGACACATGGTTTACATTCAGTCAAGCATTTCATTTCACGTTTTTTTATATGTCCCTGACGAATAATTAGATGAGGGATTGTGTGCAAAATTTGGGAGTTGTAGTTGTTATTTTAAGGGGTTAATTTGTTGTAAAAAAATGCGTGGGCTTCCCATTGCCCTATAGTGGTGGCGAGTGGGTTAATCTAACAAAGGGTTAATGTCACCATTCGATTGTAAGGTGACATTAACCCTTTGTTAGATTAACCCATTTGCCATCGCTACAGGGCAATGGGAAGCCCACGCATTTTTTAACAACGAATATATGTATATGTTTGTCTCAATGACTTGTGTGTGTGTATATATATATATATATATATATATATATATATATATATATATATATATATATATGCATTCTATGTGTCTTTATCTATTATTTCGTTTCTGTTAGAAACCCTGTCATAGGGCTCCATTATATGTCCATTTTGCATGGCGGCGAGAAAATCTCGCCATACGGATTGCATACGGATGCCATACGGATTACATACGGATGCAGACATGCGCAAAATACGCAACCACACCTTGATTACGGATGACATACGGAGCACTATTTAGGGGTCATTCATCCGTATTACGCATGTAAACTACGGACCGTATTTTGCGTCGGTTAGTGTGACCCCAGCCTAAATATGATTGCTGATTTGCTGTGCATTTTTTGCATGCATGTTTACACAGCAGTGAATGCTATAGCGATAGAGACCGACAGACATATAATTGCACAACCCCCGACATAGTAAAAATGAATCCTGCGGAGCTTATTTGACAGCTTTTTATGATTAAATGAAAAAAAAAACCTGTGGGGTCATCCTATTTTTTTTGTAACCAGCAAAGGTAAAGCAGACAGCTGGGGACTAATCTTATCAGTCTGGGAAGCTCCATGGTTGTTGAACCCTTCCCAGCCTAAAAATACCAGCCCGCAGCCGCCCCAGAAGTCGACCCCATGTAGTTTTTTTTTCTTTATTCATAAAAAGCTATCCAATAAGCTCTACAGGGTGCAATTTTATTATATGTCTTGGGGTTGTGCAATTATATGTCTGTGTATCTATAACGACCATTGCTGTCCACAAACACATGCAAAAACGCACGTTTTTGCCACTTCATTTTTCCTGCCAAGAGATGCAGAAATTTCTGCATCCAAATACTCAACGTGTGCACATACCCTTGTGCTTCAGTCTTTGCTTTGGGTCGTGGCATTTAGAGAGTAAGCATAAGCCATGACACAATTATATCTGGCATTTCTCTGTTACTTTATAACTTTTACACCAGTTGCAATTGTGGTTGGAACCGGATGTAAACAAAGGATACACCTGTTATTCTATTTTTTTAGTCTCTAATCTCTATGTGAAGAAGAGTAGTATACAGCCCTGGCTATCTCCAGAACCAGCTATGTCAGAAGTCAGCTAATGCTTTATTGTGAAGGATGAAGGAATATGATGAAATGCAGTATCCTGTTCCTTATTATATATTGTATGATTGCATGGTACAATACTTAGCTCAAAAGGTAACGGAAGGGGTTTTCTCAAGTTGTATCTTCAGGAGTACGCCGCTCTCAGACCCCAGCTTCCAGCATTGCCGGGAGCAATGCGCTCCTGCAGATTGACAGTTTGGACCAGAACTTTTTTACTTACATCTGTTTTTGGAAAGAAGGTTGACAACCAATATGTTTGCTGTTGTTGCACCCTCAGGGGCTGTAATTCAGATCTCTTATAGTCATCGACATCACAGCTTTGTGGAATACTAGCTACTGTATAAAGCTCGGGTCACACGAGCGAATATCCCAAAGATATTGGTTGATTTTGCAAATGACACTCTTGGTAGAGTTTGATCAGAGTGTTAGCACAGTGTGGTCCGATTCGCTCGGATGAAGAAAAGATGGACTGCAAACTGCACTCAGTTGTTATCTGAGTGGATCCCGATGTTTTCCACCGGCTCATTGACTTGCATGGCCGAGTGCCATTCAATTATTGGATCCAGTTTAAACTTGCAGCAACTTTTATCCCTGGACCAGTTTTGTCGCATGTGCGCGGCCCCATAACATAGCATTGGTCCATTTGTGATCCGATGTTTTGTGGGATCGCACTGGCACCAATAATACAGCCGTCTGCAGGAGCCCTAATAATGAGGCTAAAATGCATTCAGCTTCACAATTTTGTCCATTTTAATTTCAAACTCCTATTTTATGTGTGTAAATGACAGCGCTCACATTTCGACTGAGTGGAAGGAGCAGTGTTCTTCCGGCTCAAACAAAAATGTAAAAGCTGCAGCCGCTGATTGGCTACAGCGATCACGTGACTACCCCCGCCGAATTCTGATCCCAGTAGACCGGTGAGGCAGCACTCGTTTGGGAGTTGATTATCGTTTTTGTGGGGGGTTCACCTCTCTGACATCATTAATAAGGGGTTGTCCAAGCCCAGTCCATACTGCTGTATTTTCCGTATCTTCAATGATAGAGTGTATATGATTTATAGACATTATATTGAGATCAGTAGCAGTTTCCTATTTTATGGTTGGTGTGAAAAAACTCACATGTGAATTACACAAATCCTGCCATGAAGTGGGAACAGTCACACTTAAATGCCAAGGAAAGAGCTCAGCTTGTGAAAGTCATACCTGTGTATGATCTCATTTTAAGATATACTATGTCCATCACTAAATAAATGACTGTGTAGTATCCATAGCATAAGCCGTTGCTGTGCTTATTAGGCCTCATTCAGACGTTCATGTTTCACTTGCGTGTCCTCTCCGTGTTTTGCATGGACAGTGTATTTAGTATTGTCTATATGCCTGTTCATATGTCTGTGGTTCTTGGCTATTTGCAGACTAAAACAAGTCTGCAGGTTGGTGCAAAACTCAGCTCACTGGTGGAATACTAGTGGCATCTTAATGCGGTCCATTTTTCGCTGACTATTAGGACTCATTAACACGTCCAATTTTTCCATGTACCAGAAAAACAGACCAATTATTTTGATCAAAGTTTTACCAAGCGTCATTCATATTGTCATACGTGGAGACATAAAAAAAAAAAAAGTTTCTCCGCTGAGTGTGGTCCAATTTTGGACCGCACTTGCATTGCCGATTTTGACCCCACCCTCAGATCCAAATCGGACATGTTTCCACACTTTTTCTGTGGACTTCTTGATCCACAAAAAAATCGTAAACATGTCAATGGCCTCATAGACTTTTACAACTAGTACATGTGCTATCTGTGAAAAATACAGGTAGCTCTAGTATGTGAAAATCGGACGTGTAAATGAGGCCTTAGGGCTCAGACATCAGTGATTTTATTGTACTATAAATTTGGTCTAAGTTCCATCAGCGATCTTTCTTATCAGAGCTAGATACAGTGGCATGTAAAAGTTTGGTCACCCCTGGTCAAAATTACTGTTAAAATTACATTAAATCCATTCTCCCCTCTACCCATGAAATGTTCCCTGTGCCACTGGCTGCAACAAAATCCCAGCATGACTGATCCACCCCCATGCTTAATTCTGTGCCCTTTTTTCTTCACACATACCTTTGATCATCGAGGCAAAAGAGTTCTATTTTAACCTCATCGGGCCACAGGACTTGTTTCCAAAATAAATCAGTTTGTTTAGACGCAGGAGAGGTTTTCTTCTGATGACTCTTCCATAAATGCCATATTTGTGCAGGTGTCTCTGTACAGTAGAACAATGTACCACAACTCCAGAGTCTGCTAAATCTTTCTGAAGGTCTTTTGCAGTCAAGTGGGGGCTCTGATTTGTCTCTCTAGCAATCCTATGAGCAGCTCTCACTAAAATTTAGCTTGGTCTTCTAGACTGGTAACTGTCATTTCTTAATTACATTTCGAACTGGGGAAGGGCAACTTGAAAAACCGCTTTGCTATCTTGTTATTGCCTTCTTCTGCTTTGTGGGACTCCACCATTTTCATTTTCAGAGCACTAGGCAGCTTCTTAGGCTGGTTTCACATTAGCGCTTTTTAAGCGCACGCACGGCCGGGGGTAGCTCCGCCCCCGAGCTGGCTCTCTGCCCGGCGTGCCCGCCCCTTGCTTGTAGCGCCGCCTCCTAGCGCACAGCGGCGCCTGCGATCGGCGCACCCTATCTTTAGCATAGGGTGCGCAGATCGTGCGCAGGCCGTGCGCTAGTTGCGCTTTGACCTGCGCTGCGCACTTTTGATGGTGCGCCGTGCGCGCCAAAATCAAACTTTTCGGATTTTGGCGCGCACGGCGCACCGTCAAAAGTGCGCAGCGCAGGTCAAAGCGCAACTAGCGCACGGCCTGCGCACGATCTGCGCACCCTATGCTAAAGATAGGGTGCGCCGATCGCAGGCGCCGCTGTGCGCTAGGAGGCGACGCTACAAGCAAGGGGCGGGCACGCCGGGCAGAGAGCCGGCTCGGGGGCGGAGCTACCCCCGGCCGTGCGTGCACTTAAAAAGCGCTAATGTGAAACCAGCCTTAGAAGAACCCAATGGCTGCTGTTTTTTGGCAAAAAGTTAGAGGAGGTTGGGTTTTTATAAAAGTGGGAAATATGTATCACCTGGCCTTTTCTAACAATAATGGTGAACAAGTAATAACCTTAAGGCTACGTGCACACGCTGCGGACTGGGGTGCAGATTTGGCCACGCGGATTTTGTAAAATCCGCAGGTCAAAAGACCTGCGGTTTATCTGCGGATTATCCTGCGGTTTCACCATCTCCACAATGGTGGAGATAGGAAACCGCTGCGGAATCCACAGAAAGAATTGACATGTCAATTCTTTCTGTGATTTCAAAACCGCAGGAAAACCGCACGAAAAAATCGGCACCGTCTGCACAGCGGTTTTTGATTCCCATAGGGAATAATGGTGCTGTACACCACAGCAGAATCCGCAACGTGTGCACACAGCCTAACAGGTTAATTAAAATGTAAAAAATGACTACCGGTACATATATTTTTTTGCCTAAAATAAAAAGGAAATATGTCATCTCTAATGTTAGCCATTTTAGAGATATTTAATCTTCAACTTGCTTAACTGTTCACATTAAGGCTATGTACCCACGTTTCAGAAATGCGGCAGAAATTTCCTCAACATTTCCGCACTCCTGCCGCTGGTAAAATGCATGCAAATTCACATGCGTTTTTCCCGCGGAATACAAGCGTTTTGCAAGAGTTTTTTTTTGCGGAATGCTTGCGCATTCCAAGCGATTAGCATCGCTTGGAAATAGGATGTAGGAATAATAGGGAATAATAGTAGGGAATAATAAAATAGTAGGGAATAATAGTAGTGAATAATGACCCGAGATGACGTCACGCTCGTGAGAGCGCGACGTCATCAGCGGTCATTCGCGCAAAGCATTACTGGGAACAGAAGATGCCAGCAGCGTGGCTGAGAGGCGGGAAGGACTTTGGGGGCTGCCGAAGGGTGATTATATCACTATTTTTATTCTATTTTTTTACAGGATTATGGTACCCAGGGCCTGGAGGACAGTCTCCTCTCCTCCAGGCCCTGGGTACCATCCGCACATGATCCGCTTACTTTGCTCATGGTGGGCATAGCCACATGCGTAAAGTGAGCGTTTCACGGCAATCCTATGGGTGCGGAATCGCCGCGATTCCACAAAAAGAATGGGCATGCTGCGGATTTTTCCGCTATGCGATTCCACAGCGGAAAAATCCGCATTAGCACAGCATTGCGGAATCCCATAGGATTGCATGGGATGCAGGGTTTTTTTTTGCATTTTTGCGGCTATTCCGCAGTGGAAAAACGCTGCGAAAGTGCAAAAAAAAACGCAACGTGTGCACACAGCCTAACAGTAATTTTGACCAGAGGTGCCCAAACTTTTACGTGCCACCGTAGGAGATGGTAGAAAAACTTTATGTTTTTGCTTCTCATTTGAGAAAAACTGATGAAATTCTCAACGAAATCACTGGTGAAACTGAGACCATTTTTCTTGTACGATTAAAAAAAAATGGATGTCTGAATAAGCCCTTAGTTTGGAGAGGTTTCCTTCATGATCCACTTCAAAGAAGTGATATACACTTTTTTTTCCTTTAGGCGTTTTTCAAAAGCCTTTCATGAGAAAAAAAAAAGTTCAAAAACTACTTACGGTATGTGAACAGCAAAGTGGATTTCCCATAAAAATCAAAATGAAGTTTTTTTTCTTAGTAATGCTATAAAAGAGGAGCTCCAGCCCTCTAACAACTTCTAATTGTTCTCATATTTGCTTACTTTTGCCAGAGTTTAACTTTTGTTGAAGACCCTAGTGATTCCGCCCACATCCTAACAGAGCAATGTATTCCAGAACATACTTTTACAAGTACAATTTTTCACAATTTAGTGAAAAATCCTATTCCATTATTTATATGTAGACGTGTAAAAGCTCCGGTGCCTTAGATTTTATCTGTGCCATACGCCACAAACCAGGGGAATCCTGTAAAATAAGAGAGTTGCCTAACCACGTCCTGCTTGTTTCTGGTACGCAATAATGTAATCAACTCAATGCATTCAATATAACCCCCTTATGGGAGCCTAGGGCAAATGTAGTCCATCTGCAGCCCCAGGCTTACGGAAGAAGTAAAGGTCAAAAATTATGATGTCACACGCCATTATAAAGTGGCAAATAAATAATCACTAAATAAAGAGGCATTTACATTGCAAGATAATCCTGAAAGACCATTGTTAATAATGACCATTTCTCCATTAGGTTGCCGGGTTTTACAGGCTGTCGATCACCCGATGAATGAACAAAATGCACGTTCACCGGGTGATATGATCATAACAAATCACCATGTAAACAGGATTCGCGCTCCCGAGAACAATGGCAGCCTATGTGCACTGAGCGATCCAGTAAAGGTCATTCAGGGCAATTTGTTTGCGTTGGTCTGCCTGTGTAAACAGGCATAGGACCATGGAACGTTACAAGTTTACCGATTGGCGGGCGCATCGTGCCGTCAGTCAGTCTACGCTAAACTGACCCTAATTACAGTGTTTAAGCTAATACTCTGCTCCATGTTTTTAAGCTATAGACTCCAGTAAAGGGAGTTTTGGCAGCTATACTGACAGTATAAGATAAGCACGTAACAGTGTAGGACCTATAGAATTGCACCTTTTGATGTTCCAATCGTAGCCTCGTAGCTCAAGTTTAATTAGATGGTAACTTGAGTGCTCAGTGCACCATTGGTGTGGCCAAGAGGATCAATGCACCGTTCCCCATACTAGTTTTGCATGTACCACCTCCTTCACTGATGATTGATAGCGCTGATTTGCTTGGAGCGAGCAGTATCCACAGAGAAAGCTCATGCCAGTGGTGTCAATCACCAATGAGGGAGTTGGGCATACACAGTCAGTGACCTGAGTCTCTTGGCTACACTAAGAGTGCCCCCAGGCACCACTCTTAGCATGTTTCTGCTGAACACAAGCAGTGATTAGGACACTAAAGGTGTGATATTTAGAGTTGCACTAGAAGGCTATGTGCTGAGTTTCTACTGTCAGTATGGGCTGATAGATTCCGTTTTAATGATTTTAAGGCAAAGTCTTTCTTTACAAATCAATTACATCAAAGCACTCCAAAGGGTATAATAATATACCATGGTGAGATTTATGAAACACAGAGTCACACAATGTGCATATAGGTAACAGTACGAATGCCCGACTTACGTTTCGCCTTCACTTTTTCTGGGGTATTATGCTAGGATCACCGGCCTGACTCATTTGCTTAGACTGAGCTGAAGTATAAAAGTTCATTTATAACTTATAAAACATAATTTTTAAAAGACAGTAATGTTAGTGTGGCACAAAAAAGAGCTTATTAGAATACAGAAATTTTCATATATAACACTATGGTGGCGGTTTGGGATAGGTAGGCGTCCTGACTGGTTCCCTTTAATGAATTTCTATTTGCCTTTGCAGTGTGTCTATTAGTTCTTTATCTAGTGTAAGGGGTTGACTAAGAAGCTTTCAGAGTTAGGCTAGTTTCACACTACTGTACTTGGGCGCAGGGCTGCCGCTAAGCCCCGCCCCTAGCCACGCCCCCTCCGTTCTGTTCCTCCTCTGATCACATGAGGCTGCATGCGATCAGTGTATCCTATATTTAGCGTTGGATACGCTGACCGTGCGCTGGCCTGATTTTGCTGGCGTTGCCCCTTTTGGCGCTGAGCCCAGCGCACAAAACCGCGCTGTGTTGCATTTTTATGCTCTGGGCGCAGCGCCAGCAAAATCAGACCAGCGCACGATCAGCGTATCCAACGCTAAATATAGGATACGCTGATCGCATGCATCCTCATGCGATCAGAGGAGGAACTGACCGGAGGGGGCGCGGCCAGGGGCGGTACTTAGCGGCGGCCCTGCGCTGCGCCCAAGAACGCTAGTGTGAAACTAGCCTTAGACACAGGAACGCTTCTTATGCAAGTCACCAGTTGGTTTATTATGGGACAGCATAAACCAGGGCAGGGTATAACAACATAAACATGGCCTTTCTGGCATAATGTCAAAACAAAAGATAAATCACAGCAAAGTCCTTATCCTTGAGGGGTTCACCCGCTCAGACCACCATATATCTTCAGCTTGTCTTGGAGCCACTTCTGAAGACTTTCGTCTACAAACACACAACACAGAGAAAAAAACAGTGGCTGCACATTTAACTTCCCAGCCACACCCTTGAGGTAGAGATATGGTGAGTAGGCATCAGGCCCATCTGTCACCTACTCACTAAACACCGACCCTTGTAATGGCTGGTTAATCCCTTCATCACATAGCATGCTGGGGAGAAAAATATGGGTTTCACATCATGGAAGAAAGCAATCTTCGTGACACATATCTCCCCTCACTTACAGTGCCAGTAACCCTGTCACATATCCCCCTCCTCTGCCTAAAGCCGGGGGTTTTGGCGCCTTCAGACACCAAACAAGGGATTCGGGACAGAGCATCCGCGTTACCGTGTAACTTTCCTGGTCTATGCTCTATGTGGGACCAGAAATCTTGGAGGTCTAAGAACCACTTAGTCATCCAGGCATTCTTACCCTTGTTTTCCCTTAACCATCTCAGAGAGGCATGGTCTGACACTGGCTTAAACCTATGGCCTAGTAGGTAATACTGCAGTGTATCCACGGCCCATTTTATGACTAGGCACTCTTTCTTAACAATGGTATAGTTTTTCTCTCAGGAAGAGAGTTTCCGGCTCAGATACAGGATGAGATGTTTTTCCCCATTTATTAATTACTTAAGAAAGCCATCTTCGGTATACATATCTCCCCTCACATACAACGCCAGTGACCCTGTCACACCAGCTATTCCAAAAAAAGTGTCAAAACAGCTCTATAAAATAGGCTATAGAAAAATAGGAAAGGACCTTTAGATAAAATAAGTGCAGGATAGAAGCTGGGCTGATGTATGAGACAAAGATGACAGCAGCACCCTGGTTACAAACAGAACTCACATCCAGCCTATATTACTGGAAGAGACACTCCCACAAGAGTAAAATCTGAAACTTGCATCGGGCTGCAAACTACGTTAGAAGGGGTCTGAAAAGAAGCACAGTTTTATAAATGAAAGATACCAGCACATATGTAAAAATCACTTTTCAATGTCAAAGGTTTCTATAGCTTTTAAGTCTTAACCTTCAATGTTTAGCCTTTTATGTTACAGACATACCTTTCTGATTCACTGAAAGGAAGCTGTTATTTTTGCCTGCCATGGTACAATTTGTCATGGTCTCTGTTTCTACAAGTCTGCAAGCTCAGGTTGCATTTGCCACTCCTTTAGATACTCTCTCTCCCTCTTTGGAAGACTTTTGCACAGTTCCTTAGTCGGTGCAGAGCCTGCTGTATATACAAGACTTTATTAACAAGGAGGTTCCCTTAATTATGCAAACTATTTATGATAAATTGTCTTGTTTGAGTATGTCACAGGCAAAGAATCTGCAAGAACAAGCTCTTTTCTCAAAATAGTTTGGAATCCCAGAACTGTTTGTTTGGGGAGAATACTCTGAATAAATAATAAAAAAACAGGCTTAGGTCTTGCATTATTTTGGCCCAGTGTACGGGAGATAAAAGAAGGATAAGTGCTGTTTTGCGGTCACCTGTCTGATCTTGTTTCATGATTGCATTCCTTCGGGTTACTCATGAATGCCTCACCCAATCAGTGCTAACATATTAGATTGCCAAATAAAGGAGGGGTACAGCAAATTATAGTTTATTCTTTCAGCTTTACGTTTATGTACACCTGAAATGAATTTATAGAGCACCTGCAGTTATATAACTCCTGAGGAGGATGATCAGTGAAAACAAGATCACAATCCAGAACATTTGTTTGCGGTATGTTCAGCAGTAAAAGTGGCTGGAAAATTTCTCTACAGCAAGAAAAAAGAGACTGTGCATATCAATGCAGGTACACTACCGTTCAAAAGTTTGGGGTCACCCAGACAATTTTGTGTTTTCCATGAAAACGCATACTTTTATTAATCAAATGAGTTGCCAAATGAATTTAAAATCTAGTCCAGACATTGACAAGGTTCGAAAAAAAGCTTTTATCTGAAATAATAATTTTCTCCTTCAAACTTTGCTTTCATCAAAGAATGCTCCCTTTGCAGCTATTACAGCATTGCAGGCCTTTGGCATTCTAGCAGTTAATTTGCTGAGGTAATCTGGAGAAATGTCACCTCTTGCTTCCAGAAGCCCCTCCCACAAGTTGGTTTGGCTTGATGGACACTTTTTGCGTACCATACGGTCAAGCTGTTCCCACAACAGCTCAGTTGGGTTGGGATCTGGTGACTGCGCTGGCCACTGCATTACAGATAGAATACCAGCTGCCTGCTTCTTCCCTAAATAGTTCTTGCATAATTTGGAGGTGTGCTTTGGGTCATTGTCCTGTTGTAGGATGAAGTTGGCTCCAATCAAGCGCTGTCCACAGGGTATGGCATGGTGTTGCAAAATACAGTGATAGCCTTCCTTATTCAAAATTCCTTTTACCTTGTACGAATCTCTCATTTTACCAGCACCAATGCAGCCCCAGACCATCACATTACCTCCACCATGCTTGACAGATGGCGTTAGGCACTCTTCCAGCATCTTTTCAGTTGTTCTGCGTCTCACAAATGTTCTTCTGTGTGATCCAAACACCTCAAACTTGGATTCGTCTGTCAATAACACTTTTTTCCAATCTTCCTCTGTCTAATGTCTGTGTTCTTTTGCCCATATTAATATTTTCCTTTTATTAGTCAGTCTCAGATATGGCTTTTTCTTTGCCACTCTGCTCTGAGGGGCCAGCATTACTGAGTCGTCTCTTCACTGTAGACTGGCGTTTTGCGTGTACTATTTAATGAAGCTGCCAGTTGAGGACCTGTGAGGCATCGATTTCTCAAACTACAGACTCTAATGTACTTGTCTTGTTGGTCAGTTGTGCAGCGGGGCCTCCCACTTCTCTTTCTACTCTGGTTAGTGCCTGTTTGTGCTCTCCTCTGAAGGGAGTAGTACACACCGTTGTAGGAAATCTTCAGTGGGATACTGTATGTTCAAGCATTCCAGAGTTATTACCACATAAAGTTACACTGGTCAGAAAAAATTTGGCCTGGTCAATAAGGGGTTAAGGCATTCCCTGGAATTTCAGTCCACAGCATGCCTATAAGGCCGGGATCACACATGCGAGAAACACGGCCAAGTCTCGCATGTTAATACCCGGCACTGCCGCCAGCACTCGGGAGCGGAGCCTGCAGCTGCATGTATTGCTATGCGGCTGCACGCTCCGATCCGAGTGCTGGCGTCAGTGCTGGGTATTAACATGCGAGACTTAAACGTGTTTCTCGCATGTGTGATCCCGGCCTAAAGTTAGGAAACTGATGCAGATTATTGCCATGAATATCACTCTTTACTAAAAGTAATTTTAATACCACGTTAAGTTTGCAAGTCACAACCAGGAGTTGGTGATAAATACAGAAGTGGTGCCGTGTTTCTATTATACTTTTTCTCTGATTGTTCCACTCCTGGCTTTGGCTTACAAATACTGATGTAAAATACTGACCAAATACTGAACGTGTGAACTTGGCCTGTCACTTTTCATATTTAAGAAGATGATTTCTTAGATATTTGTATTAAAATTCTTTCTGTGTCAGACATATTCCATCCTATTTCGTGTTGCCAGGCACAAATCTGACAGTGTTCTACTTTCCTGGTCTTTCGGGAACTGCGCTCATTTAAGTTATTTCTACAACTATTTTAAATCCAGCAATAGAGACATATAATTACAAAGCTTGATTATGAGAGGAAAATAGATATTGAGTTTTAGTAGCTCATCTAGGCTGAGGACTCTGGGGGGAACTTATATATTGAGGGAACTCATCATCTTCTTCAAACTGGCAAGAGATGGTGCGAAGAGAGCATTGTGACTTCTGTACATTATCTATAGTTGTCGAAGGTTAAAATAATGGAGACCTATCAAGAAGTTGAATCTGTAGATCCCGGTGTCATGAATATTAATGTAATACAAAGTCTGGATAGTGAGGTAAGTAGTTATCTGATTTATGCTTCACCTTTTTTAAATGGTAATTGATGTTGTGGTCTGAAAGCCAAAGCCAATTTTTAAATATCCTGTTGGGGAATTAGAAAGATCAGTTACAAAGAATGTCTTTTTCGCTCCGGAGAACTATATTGATTTCAATGTGTAATACCTTAATTCTCCTTTGGGAGTGCTGTAAGGAAAGTGAATACTTTTCTGCTGGATTCTACCACTGATTACTAGATCATAGGCACATTGAAAACTGAGGTTAATCCTTAAATTTTCCTACATTCTGTATTCATTTTCATATTGAAAGTTAAATGCAGTGACTAACCTAGTTATTGTGCAAAGTAAATCCACCTTTTATGTTGTGCAATGCAACATTGAAAATATTTCAATTTACTATGCGCTAATCTTGACTTACATAATCAGTTCTCTTACATTTGCTTATTTGCAATCAGACTGTAGGTTAGAGCTGCTTTGAGAAGTCGGTTGAGAAAATATAGGCAGCTTTGTATGGCACTTATATTCTGCTAAATATAATTTATACAAAGCACATTTTTCATAGAAAAAAAAGATTGCAACTTCTACAATGAGTGCTCTCTGCATCAAAACCAGGTTTTGTCAATATAAACTGTGGCCACCACCTTTACCACCACTTTTACAGTAGTCTAGCAATCTGCATATAAACCCTGCATAGCCCCAAAAAATACCTTTTATAATGCCCTCATATGGCGGCGCTGCCCAGTGGGCACTGCTGGTGTATCCCTGCTCCTCTCTCCCCATAATCCTGCCCAGTATCGGACTGGGATGCCAAGGGCCCACCGGTAACATTGACTTTAGGGGCCTACTTTTCACCTGCATACACATATTTAATTACCCTCGTTCACAAATATACCTCTACCTCTTTATAATAAACTGGGCAGTTTGATTAGTGAATGATGAGATGCTTTTTTTTCTGTACAGAGTGAATCAAGTGAATTATGCCAAGCACTGCCCATACAGTGGGGTTGGGGGCCCAGATCTGCACCAAGGGCCCACCGGGGGATTCCCCTGTTACCCCATGGGCCAGTCCGAGCCTGATCCTGCCTTGCTTCATGTGGATGACGAGTCCTATGTCAATCAAACAGCACCCTCAATCTCATTTCAGTGCTGGCGTGTTTCCCTCTGTCCTGTGAATGTAAAAAAATTAAAAAAAAAAGAAATCAACTAAGTCCAAAACTAGCTGTGAACTTAAGGGGTTCAATGAGTGGTCATATCTATTTATTTACAGTTTTGCCCTTTATAAATAGCTATTTTTAAGCTCTAACCACTTTTGTAATTTGCTATATTTGAAAAATCCCTACTGTTCTCCTGAAAATCTCTAAATGTATTTTTATTACCTTTTTTTCCTGTGATTTTGTTTGAGGGGAGTCTCAAATGGCATCACGGGAGGATGGCCCTGGAGTCGCTTTCCTGCAGCTTCTATTATTTTCCTCTTGTACAGTACGTCATCATGGGGCAGCGCTGAGGTCATTTACCTTATGTTCTGTTACCACCGTCCCCTAATGACTTATTGAATCAGTTGTGGTGATGGAGGCAGGGATAAGTGACTGAAAGTTCTTTCACTGCCATCACGCAGCTTTTGCATCGGTTGCCTCTTTCACTGAAATGATTTGTCATCGGGGAGTGGTGAAAGAAGCAGTGTGAGTGCATGAGTGACTGCAGAATTTAAAAATGGAGGCAGGTCACTAGCAAGGGATATGTGTAGGGTGTGCTAGGGTGACAGGTATCCTGATCGACGCCCGGTGCGGAACCGGCCTAGGAATCATTAGGAGTAGAGGGACACTGACTCGGGAGTGCAGGAGGTCTCCACGTCCCCGTTCCCTATCGCAGGGCCCACCGTTGTAACTGTTGCCCCTTCCCCCGTGTCTTGTTGTTTTAGTTACCGGCCTGCAGGTCGTGTCACACAGGACAGTTACACGTGCCTGTCTTGTTGTTTTAGTTACCGGCCTGCAGGTCGTGTCACACAGGACGGGTCCACGTGACAGCCATGTTGTGTCACGAGTGTTTCACATCCCTCTCGAAAACCTGGAGTTAGATGGTCACATTGGGTAATGAATCGTAGGTCTTCTTTAGAAATGGTGTGATTTGTGTCCCATATTAAATGGATTTAGTTTCCTCTGGTGCTGAAGAGGTTAACAACCCTTTCTTTGCTGGTAAGAAACATGCACCTCCATTTCAGCTGCTTCTGATTTGGTCTTTACCTCTTCCTATAAAAACTGTCCAGACCTTCTTGTCCCTGCTGGTAAATGACTCTATTTCCTGTGTTGTGTGCTAAATCTAAGTGGTTGGAGTGGAGTTGTTGTATTAGTGATCTGTGGTTTGCTGTAGTACGTGTGTGTTTATCTCCTGGTCCCTGTTCCGGATTTAGTTTATTCCTAACTGTTCCTATCCTCTCTATTGTTGGTTAGTGCTTTTGTATGATAGAGGTCTTCTGTAAGGTTATACACATGGGAAGAAGGAATCAATATCACCATTACACACTGAACGGGAAACCACTGGGTAAATCTGACATGTAGAAGGACTTGGGGATTCTAGTTAATGATAAACTTACCTGGAGAAGCCAGTGCCAGGCATCAGCTGCCAAGGCAAACAGGATAATGGGGTGCATTAAAAGAGGTCTGGATACACATGATGAGAGCATTATACTGCCTCTGTACAAATCCCTGGTTAGACCGCACATGAAGTACTGTGTACATTTTTGGGCACCAGTGCTCTGGAAGGATATAATGGAACTAGAGCGGGTACAAAGGAGGGCGAGAAAATTAATAAAGGGGATGGGGAAACTACAATACACAGAGAAATTAGCAAAATTAGGATTATTTAGTCTTTCAAAAAAGGCGACTTAGAGGCGATCTAATAACCATGTATAAGTATATAAGGGGACAATACAAATATCTCTCCGAGGATCTGTTTATACCAAGGAAGGTGACGGTCACAAGGGGGCATTCTCTGCGTCTGGAGGAGAGGTTTTTCCACCAACATAGAAGAGGATTCTTTACTGTTAATGGCTAACTCAGTCGAGGGGATCAAGGCCTGGATATCTTCCTGGAGTGTAACAATATTGTATCTTACAGTTATTAGGTTCTTTAGAAGGACGTAGATCTGGGGATTTATTCTGACGGGATATAGGCTGAACTGGATGTACAAATGTCTTCTTACGGCCTTGCTAACTATGTAACTATGTTATCCCTGTTTTGTCTTTGTGTCTTGTTTATCTTAAATTTCTGTCCCAGGCCTCATGGGGTGGGGTACGGAACAGATCAAGGATTAACAAGAGCATAAAAAGGTCGGAGACTCAAGCCTTTCTACCTTCAAGAGCACCCCTAAGACAAAGATAGTTAGGGTCCCAGTTCCAGGGACAGTTTGAGGCTGTCACAGCATGACATGTTGTGTGTACTATGACATAACATGAATCCAGAAGTAATTAGCTCTGACTCTTCACTGCTCATCAATGTTCAGTATCTGCGTAATTTCTATGGGGGATAATGTGCCTGCCATTTACCATATTTTTCGGACTATAAGACGCACCGGACCATAACACGCACCCCAAAAGGCAGTCCGACAAACAGTCAGAATTCAGCTTACCGGGGGGGGGGGGGGTGTCAGCAGTGCTGGTGGAGATGTTTCGTGGTCCGGCGATATGACTCCCATTCCAGGCAGGTGCGGTTGCCTCCGGGAAATCCCGTCCCAGGCTGAGGTGGCAGGTTCAGCGGTGGTGCACGGGGCTCCGCCGGCATCTTGTGAACGTCCAGAGGTCCCGCAAATCCATTACTGCGATGTGGTGGCCTCCGGGAAATCCCATCCCAGGCTGGTGCGGTAGGTTTGGCGGTGGTGCTCTGTAGTGCAGGGAGCTCCATCAGCATCTTGTGAAAGCCTGGAGGCAACGCATATCCATTGCTGCGATGCGGTGACATCCGGAAATGTCATCTTTCTGATGTTGGGGGGCTAAAACGACTGTTCTCTTTTAAAAATGGAGAATAGTATTGCAGACAGTTCATGCTTCATATTTACATATGTAACACATTGCTAAACAGGCAATACAGACTTTCCACATGTGTGATTGCAACAGATTCCTAAACTGTCTAATGACTCTTTCATAAAGAAGAAACTTCCCTGCTGATACGTGACCTCTGCGCTGATACGTGACCCCCTGCTGTATCAGGTGCCGGCAATCTGGAAACTATTTAGTACTATCAGTAATAGGGGCCACACTGCAGGGTTATAGACATTTCCATGTAACATTTGCTTAAGGGTATGACTGCCGGGGGGCACCGGGTGTCATCATATCTGTTGGGGCTGGCGGAACGCACCAAATTATAAAATAATAGGTGCGTTCGCAGCCCGGGGTCCACCGTGCAGAGGTGGTATACTGCTGCTAAATAATGGCGGAAGAATTAAGCGGTGTGAAACCTGTCACTCGTGGGTTACGTCACCCAATGTGAACAGGGGCAAACTCTGTTAATGCACAGAGCCGCACAACCACTGAACGTAGATGCCGGAGCTTGTTAAGCTCACAGAGCCCGACCAAAAGAGCGCACAGTGTACGGCCACAGAACTCTACCCCAAGGACACGGGGTTAGAGTCCTTCTAGGCCCACTGAACACGCAGCGTCGCTGCCGTGAACGCCGCTATAGACGCTGGCTATGGAGCACGTGCACTGAGGTGTGCCAAGTCCCTGGTGAGGCCTGATGCCTGACTCAACCTCAGACCTACCTACACCTAAGCCTGGGCGCTAGCAGGCTAGGCTGCACAACACATGCGTACCAAGGGTAGGGGTTTCAGAATGAGTCAGTCACCAGAGACATTCATACGTGCATACACCACTTGCTCCACATAGTCTGTAAATACAGTCTATCCTAGCGCATGGCCATGCGAACCTTTTATAGCCGCGAGAGAATCCTGCTGTCACTCGAACTGTCCAGATGCAGAAGTGCAATGTGTACATTCTCCTGTGCACGGTCAAGTGATTGGTAGAGGACTTGTTAGTGAGTACTGGTATAAACTGAGTTCCTCTAAGATAATATAAAGATTTAGAATCGTGCAGGGAACTGTGAGGCTCAGCTGGGAGTGTCCATCATGTGCACGGTCTGATGTATAATGATTATCTCATGTATGTGCAATCGCACTCAGCGTTGTGTATTCTGGTAATCCCATTAAGCCTATTCTACAGCAGACCTGAGGTTCCTACTCAGTTATGACATCTTTTCCTGAATCTTGCACATCCTGCTATTCCGTGATTGCTGCCCATTGTTTCGCGGGTGCATATAAATTGCCCATAACAATGATCAAGTCCATACATGCTCATTTACGAACATGTTGGAAGGTGTTGGCATGAATGATTCCTGAAATTGTGCATTAACTGGTAGCTTCGTAAAAACTGTATGACTTTATTGAAAATCCATTAAAAAAAAATCAATATAGATGAAAATGGATGTTGACGCGTTTTGACTCAATAGTCTTAACCCCTTCACGACCTTTGACGCCACATAGGTGTCATGAAAAGTCGTGCCAAAACAACCCATGACGCCTATGTAGCGTCATGACTTTAAAGCCCCTCTGCGGGTCGGATGACCAGGGTCACATGCGGCCAGTAAGCAGAACAATGCATTCCTATGGGTGCCGGATCGCCGCGATTTCGCGAAATTAATGAGCATGCTGCTTTTTTTACCGCAAAACGATTCCGCCACGGTAAAAACCGCAGCATTAGCACAGCATAGGAATGCATGGGATGCTTATTTTTCGCGGAAAATACCGCCGCGGAAACGCGAAAAAAACGGTACGTGTGAACGAGGTCTAAAAAGGGAATTTATCACCAGGATTTTGCTACTTGATCTAAGAGCAGCATGATGTAGCGATAGAGACCCTGATTCCAGATATGTATCACATACTGAGCTGCTTGCTGCAGTTTTGATAAAATCTATTTTTTCACTGATGCAGATCTAGCAGCTCTGAATGCTGAGCCCGGTAAAACCCCATCCACATCACTGAATGGCTGCTATCTGTGTACAGTTGTGGCTAAAAGTATTGACACCCCTGCAATTCTGTCAGATAATACTCAGTTTCTTCCTGAAAATGATTGCAAACACAAATTCTTTGGTATTATTATCTTCATTTAATTTGTCTTAAATGAAAAAACACAAAAGAGAATGAAGCAAAAAGCAAAACATTGATCATTTCGCACAAAACTCCAAAAATGGGTCAGACAAAAGTATTCGCACCCTTGTACGGTGTAAAAAAAATGTGTGGGCTCCCGCATTGACAAATTACAGCAGGAGCCCACACATTTTTTAATACGAATTAACCCCTTAAATTAACACCTACACCTCCCAAATTTTACACATCAACCCTCATCTAATTACTAATGAAAGACATACAAAACATGAAATGAAATGAAATGGTTTACTGTATGTAAACCATGTGTCATTTCATGTCGGGTTGGGGAATGATTTGACAAAAGCCGGCAATTGAATTAGCGGCTATTCTGCTATGAAGAACTCTGTGAAATATAAATATATATATGGGTCTCAATGACATGTGTGTGTATATATATATATATATATATATATATACAGTCATGGCCAAAAGTATTGACACCCCTGCAATTCTGTCAGATAATATTCAGTTTCTTCCTGAAAATGATTGCAAACACAAATTCTTTGGTATTATTATCTTCATTTAATTTGTCTTAAATGAAAAAACACAAAAGAGAATGAAACAAAAAGCAAAACATTGATCATTTCACACACAACTCCAAAAATGGGCCGGACAAAAGTATTGGCACCCTCAGCCTAATACTTGGTTGCACAACCTTTAGCCAAAATAACTGCGACCAACTGCTTCCGGTAACCATCAATGAGTTTCTTACAATGATCTGCTGGAATTTTAGAACATTCTTCTTTGGCAAACTGCTCCAGGTCCCTGATATTTGAAGGGTGCCTTCTCCAAACTGCCATTTTTAGATCTCTCCACAGGTGTTCTATGGGATTCAGGTCTGGACTCATTGCTGGCCACCTTAGAAGTCTCCAGTGCTTTCTCTCAAACTATTTTCTAGTGCTTTTTGAAGTGTGTTTTGGGTTATTGTCCTGCTGGAAGACCCATGACCTCTGAGGTAGACCCCGCTTTCTCACACTGGGCCCTATATTATGCTGCAAAATTTGTTGGGAGTCTTCTGACTTCATAAAGCCAAGCACACGGTCAAGCAGTTCAGTGCCAGAGGCAGCAAAGCAACCCCAAAACATCAGGGAACCTCCGCCATGTTTGACTATAGGGACCGTGTACTCTTCTTTGAATGCCTCTTTTTTCTCCTGTAAACTCTATGTTGATGCTTTTGCCCTAAAAGCTCTACTTTTGTCTCATCTGACCAGAGAACATTCTTCCAAAATCTTTTAGGCTTTTTCAGGTAAGTTTTGGCAAACTCCAGCCTGGCTTTTTTATGTCTCGGGGTAAGAAGTGGAGTCTTCCTGGGTCTCCTACCATACAGTCCCTTTTCATTCAGATGCCGACGGATAGTACGGGTTGACACCATTGTACCCTCGGACTGCAGGGCAGCTTGAACTTGTTTGGATGTTAGTGGAGGTTCTTTATCCAACATCCGCACAATCTTGCATTGAAATCTCTTGTCAATTTTTCTTTTCCGGCCACATCTAGAGAGGTTAGCCACAGTGCCATGGGCTTTAAACTTCTTGATGACACTGCGCACGGTAGACACAGGTACATTCAGGTCTTTGGAGATGGACTTGTAGCCTTGATATTGCTCATGCTTCCTCACAATTTGGTTTCTCAAGTCCTCAGACAGTTCTTTGGTCTTCTTTCTTTTCTCCATGCTCAATGTGGTACACACAAGGACACAGGACAGAGGTTGTGTCAACTTTAATCCATGTCAACTGGCTGCAAGTGTGATTTAGTTATTGCCAACACCTGTTAGGTGCCACAGGTAAGTTATAGGTGCTGTTAATTACACAAATTAGAGAAGCATCACATGATTTTTCGAACCGTGCCAATACTTTTGTCCACCCTCTTTTTTATGTTTGGTGTGGAATTATATCCAATTTGGCTTTAGGACAATTCTTTTTGTGTTTTTTCATTTAAGACAAATTAAATGAAGATGATAATAATACCAAAGAATTTGTGTTTGCAATCATTTTCAGGAAGAAACTGAGTATTATCTGACAGAATTGCAGGGGTGTCAATACTTTTGGCCATGACTGTATGTATTCTATGTGTCTATATCTATTCTTTCTTTTGTGTTAGAAACCCTGTCATAGGGCTCCATTATATGTCCATTTTGCAAGCCTGCGAGAAAATCTCAGCATACGGATGGCATACGGATTACATACGGATGCTTACATGTGCAAAATACGCGACCACACCTTGCTTACGGATGACATACGGATCACTATTTAGGGGTCATTCATCCGTATTACGCCTCTAAACTATGGACCGTATTTTGCGTCGGTTAGTGTGACCCCGGCCTTAGCCAAAATAACTGCGACCAACCGCTTCAGGTAACCATCAATGAGTTTCTTAGGCTAAGTGCACACGTACCGGAACTCTCGCGGAAATTACCGCGAGAATTCCGGAATTCCAGTCCGTGGGAAAATCGCATTTTAAATTCCCGCCATTTTCCCGCGGAAAAACTAGCATTTTGCAAGCGTATTTAGCTTGCAGAATTGCTAGCGTTTTCCAAGCGATCTGTAGCATCACTTGGAGAACTGACTGACAGGTTGGTCACACTCGTCAAACATAGTGTTTGACGAGTGTGACCAACTTTTTACTACTGAGGCCGCCTATGCAGCATCAGTAGTAAAAGATAGAATGTAAAAAAAATAAAAAATGGTGTTATTCTTACCTTCCGACGTCCCGCGCATCCGTTCCCAGTAATCCTTTGCGAAAATGCCCGCGATGACGTCCGTTCTCGCGGGATCGCGATGTCTCGCGGTCATTCGCGATGACGTCGTGCAAATGACCGCGAGACTTCGCGATCCCGCGAGAACGGACGCCATCGCGGGCATTTTCGCAAAGGATTACTGGGAACGGGAGCGTGAAGAGAAGCGAGAAGGCTGCGCGGGACGTCGGAGGGTGAGAATAACAATATTTTTTTATTTTTAAATTCTATTTTTTACAGGGATATGGTACCCAAAGCCCGGAGGACAGTCTCCTCTCCTCCGGACCGTGGGTACCATCCGCAAATGTTCTGCTTACTTTCCGCATGGTGTGCACAGCTACATGCGGAAAGTAAGCAGAACAATGCATTCCAATGGGTGCGGGATCGCCGCGATTCCGCAAATTAATGAGCATGCTGCGGTTTTTACTGCGAAGCGATTCCGCCGCGGTAAAAACCGCAGCATTAGCACAGCATTGCGGAATCCCATAGGAATGCATGGGATGCTTATTTTTCGCGTTTTCGCTGCAAAATCGCGCGGTTAAAACCGCCGCGGAAACGCGAAAAAAACGCCACGTGTGAACTCAGCCTTACAATGCTCTGCTGGAATTTTAGACCATTCTTCTTTGGCAAACTGCTCCAAGTCCCTGATATTTGAAGGGTGCCTTCTCCAAACTGCCATTTTTAGATCTCTCCACAGGTGTTCTATGGGATTCAGGTCTGGACTCATTGCTGGCTACCTTAGAAGTCTCCAGTGCTTTCTCTCAAACCATTTTCTAGTGCTTTTTGAAGTGTGTTTTGGGTCATTGTCCTGCTGGAAGACCCATGACCTCTGAGGGAGACCCAGCTTTCTCACACTGGGCCCTACATTATGCTGCAAAATTTGTTGGTAGTCTTCAGACTTCATAATGCCATGCACACGGTCAAGCAGTCCAGTGCCAGAGGCAGCAAAGCAACCCCAAAACATCAGGGAACCTCCGCCATGTTTGACTGTAGGGACCGTGTTCTTTTCTTTGAATGCCTCTTTTTTCTTCTGTAAACTCTATGTTCATGCCTTTGCCCAAAAAGCTCTACTTTTGTCTCATCTGACCAGAGAACATTCTTCCAAAACGCTTTAGGCTTTTTCAGGTAAATTTTGCCAAACTTCAGCCTGGCTTTTTTATGTCTCGGGGTAAGAAGTGGGGTCTTCCTGGGTCTCCTACCATACAGTCCCTTTACATTCAGACGCCGACGGATAGTACGGGTTGACACTGTTGTACCCTCGGACTGCAGGGCAGCTTGAACTTGTTTGGATGTTAGATGTTAGTCGAGGTTCTTTATCCAATATCCGCACAATCTTGCGTTGAAATCTCTTGTCAATTTTTCTTTTCCGTCCACATCTAGGGAGGTTAGCCACAGTGCCATGGGCTTTAAACTTCTTGATGACTCTGCGCACGGTAGACACAGGAACATTCAGGTCTTTGGAGATGGACTTGTAGCCTTGAGATTGCTCATGCTTCCTCGCAATTTGGTTTCTCAAGTCCTCAGACAGTTCTTTGATCTTCTTTCTTTTCTCCATGCTCAATGTGGTACACACAAGGACACAGGACAGAGGTTGAGTCAACTTTAATCCATGTCAACTGGCTGCAAGTGTGATTTAGTTATTGCCAACACCTGTTAGGTGCCACAGGTAAGTTACAGGTGCTGTTAATTACACAAATTAGAGAAGCGTCACATGATTTTTCGAACAGTGCCAATACTTTTGTCCACCCTCTTTTTTATGTTTGGTGTGGAATTATATCCAATTTGGCTTTAGGACAATTCTTTTTGTGTTTTTTCATTTAAGACAAATTAAATGAAGATAATAATACCAAAGAATTTGTGTTTGCAATCATTTTCTGGAAGAAACTGAGTATTATCTGACAGAATTGCAGGGGTGTCAATACTTTTGGCCACAACTGTATACCAATCAGTGAGGGCGGGGTTATGCAGCTCAATGGTTGTACTACCAGGTTGACAGCAGGTTTACTAGTCCTCTAGTGACCATCTCCTGCTGATAAAACTGATTTGATCAAAACTGCAGCAAGCAGCCCAGTAAGTGGTGCATAATTTGAATCAGGGTCTCTATCTCTACATTATGCTGCTCTCAGATTAGATAGCAAAAACCTGGTGACAGATTCTCTTTACAGTCTCTTGGAATGATGAAGGTAGCCAAGTTCGGTGGTCAGGGGTCCCATGGAGATTTAGGCTGTGTGCACACGCTGCGGAAAAGGTGCGGATTCATCCGCGCGGATTTTGTACAATCCGCAGGTGAAACCGCAGGTCAAAAGACCTGCGGATTGCTCTGCGGTTTTGCCCTGCGGTTTTTCATCTCCTCAATGGAGGAGATGGCAAACCGCAGGAGAATCCGCAGAAAGAATTGACATGTCAATTCTTTCTGCGGATTGAAAACCGCAGATAATCCGCGCGGAAAATTCCGCACCGTCTGCACTGCGGTTTTTGATTCCCATAGGGAATCATTGTACTGTACACCGCAGCAAAAACTGCTGCGGGTCCGCAGCGGCCAAAACCGCTGCGGAACCGCAGCAAAATCCGCAGCGTGTGCACACAGCCTAAGTGGAGCGTCAGTGACCACGCACAAACCATTCCAGCAATCAGTGTGTGTCTCAGCGGTGAAACCAACTCCAATCTAGCAATCACCTATCTGGTGAATAAGAAAATATTCCATCACTTTTAATAGAAAGCTAATGTTCTTGGTCCGATCTCTGAGCAGGAGTGTTGTCTTAAAATGGATCCTACACTTAGTTTTAGGCTGGGGTTAGACTTGCGGCAAACTCGCACAAGTCTCGCGTCTCAATACCCGGCAGTGCCGCCGGCACTCGGGAGCAGAGCGTGCGGCTTTATGCATTTCTATGCAGCTGAGCGATCCGATCCCGAGTGCCGGGTATTGAGACAAGAGACTCGTGCGACTTTCTCGCAAGTGTAACCCCGGCCTTAGAGTGGGAATCATCCAGATGTATGCCATATAATAACATATATTATTCATATGCCTTCATGCAAAAAATACATGACTGTGTAGGAAAGTGTAGCCTGAAGAGCTCTCTTCTACAGCCAGCCTTCTAATAAATGTCCGGTGCAAGACTTTCTTTTGGCATCTGTTGGGTAAATGTGTGGCCCATTCAGCCTTTGTACTAAGAGTATCTCACAGCGCATACTGTGACCTTGGTGTGAACAGAGCTTACACTAATAATCACATTTATGTTGTACATGAATGGACTGTTCTTTTACTATTGTATCACAATTTTTCTTTTTGTTCGGTTGCATAATGTTATTTGTCTCGTTTTTTGCTTGCAGAACAAATCTTGGCAGAAGATCAGAACAATTGTGAACATTCCTGTTATCAGTCCTTTCAAGAGACGCTGGGTGCAGCTTGCTGGCCATACAGGTGAGCAGGGCTGTCATACAGTTTCCCATCTGTAATTACTCACTGTGAAGTCTTTAATCGAATGGTCAAGGCTTATCATGTTCACTATCAGATTGGGGGGCCAACACCCAGATTTGGGCAGCATAGCTTCTTTCATTATGTAGTGCCATTTTCTGGGAACTGCAGTTCAGCTCCTATTCCCTTCAGTAGGAGCTGAGCGGCAGTACCCACAATAGGAAGGTGCCAAGCAAAATAGTACCATTAGGTAGCATGGTGGTCTACTAACGAGTTGGGAGGTACCCTGGTCCGTGTTTGGCCAGTGTTCTGAACCCGAAATCCCTGGTCCTTATGTGGCTAGTCCTGAAGTGGCTCCGGCAGTACCTGAACTGGTATCCGAGATCTGTGTGTCTGAACATGTGCCTATCTCAGTATTCCGTTCCTTTCACTTGAAGCCATACACAAGATTTGGTTTGTAAAAATGCCTTTTACAGTTCCTGTTTTTTCCCTCTTGCCCATGTCAGTGATTCAGCTGCTCCACATGAACAAAGAAGCTCTTTTTCTTAGGCCTCTTTCACACTTCAGTTTTTTACAATCAGTCACAATCCGCCAGGTTTTGAAAAAAACGGATCCGCAATTTTCTTTTGAGGATCCGTTTTTTTCCCCATTGACTTCCATTATTGGCGGATTGTGACGGATTGCCGTCCGTTGCATCCGTTTTTTTTGCGGATCCGCCAAAAGTTGCTGTCCGTCACCATCCTCAAAGATTTCAAAACGGAGCTTGCAACGTTTTTTTCTCTGGCGGATCCTCCAGACACTAATTTAACCCGAAATTCTTTCTGGGTGCCGGACAAGAAAAAAAAAATTCTCTCTCTCTCTCTCTCTCTCTCCTCTTTTCCAGGCAAAAAAAACGGACGCCTGGCATCCGTTGTCATCAGTACTACAACGGATCCGCCATCCGTCCTTTTGGCGGATTTTGACTGATGCAAAAAACTGAAGTGTGAAAGAGGCCTAAAGGGCAGCTCCATAGATGAGGCGTGACTGTTGATAGCATGCTGACTGATATCCAGCTCTCCGCAGTAAGGCAGCAGGGAGCCAACTGTCAGTTAGCATGACGTCAGCATTTACGTCCCATCGACAGAGCAGAAGAGAAGTGAAGCCACTGCTCTGTGTAGGTGATGTCAGCGGAAGCCACTGAATCAGCGGTCTGCAATTGTCCTGTGCTGGGAGAGATCGGTAGTAGGCACAACAGGTTAGCAACTACCTGCCTGTTCTTAGTCCCATAGTAACCAAATTAAATAGTACTGGATAATCTGTTTAAGGCTGAGTGCAGACGTACTTTTTGGCCCTGCGGATTTTTCCCGCACAGAATGGAAGAAATCCGCAGGTCAAATGACCTGCATTTTTCCTGCGGATTTCTTCCATTTTTCATGCGGTTTTCTTGCGGTTTTTGTGCGGTTTTCCATCGCGGTTTTCCCCCTGCGGATTTGGTGACAGGGGAGATGGAAAACCGCACAAAAGAAGTAACATGCCGTGCGGATTTTGTACCGCGGGAAAACCACGCGGAAAAATCCGCAGCGTCTGCACAGCGTTTTTTTTTTACATTGATTTTAAGGCTACTGTACATCACAATGCGGATATGCAGCGTTTCTGAGCGGTAAAATCCGCTGCAAATCTGCATCGTGTGCACACAGCCTAAAGCTTTTCAAACAAGTCCATGAACAACAGGTAGCAGTAGGATTCAACTGTGCGCTGTCCAAGATTTTCAGTAACCTATAGACGTGAAGCTGCAATTTTCATCCTTGACTTGGGTTTCCTTTTTCTCTGCAAAAAAACACACTCATGTGAACTGTCCCTTTGACTATAATGAGAAGTGTTATATCCATGAAAAACACAGCTAGATCAAGTACATAAAGCACGGACGGCAGAATGAGGCCTTATGCCATGTTCACACGTTCAGTATTTGGTCAGTATTTTACATCAGTATTTATAAAGCGAAACCAGGAGTGGAACCATCAGAGGAAAAGTATGATCGAAACACGTCACCACTTCTGTATCTATCACCCACTCCTGGTTTTGGCTTACACCACTTGCCCATCTTTCCAAGGGCTGCCACACAGAATGTTTTTCTTAACATCATGTTGATGGTCCGGTCCATGAGCGCCACTTATCCAGGAAAGTGGTAGCACCAGGATACACAAGTCTAATCCATGGAGACCCCTCTTCACACTTACAAGGCTGAAGTGCTCTTACTACTAACATTTGGATGTCAGACACAACAGGATACTTTCAAGGATCTTTTAGAGTCCAAGGGTCCGAGCTAGTTTGGCGCCACAAGGGGACCTAACAATATTGCAGAGGTTGTCCTAATGTTATGACATTAGATGCATTATTTTTCGACTGGGGTTTCATAAGTTACTTTCTTGAAGAAGCTTCACGTTTAAGCATTGTAGTTTAGTAAATCTGTATTGTACAGTATCATCTGAACATTGTGTGCCCTAGTCAGGGGATTTCCTTCCTTAAACACGTCTCTTTACAGTAAGGGCAGGATGAATAGAGAAGCTGCCCAACTCCAGCTGGAGTCCTCCATCTGCTGTGACGTCTTCTCAGCACTCTGTTACATTTCTCATGTGAAAAAGAGTAATATGTTCTTTCTATTGATAAGATTAGCGAACGTCCAGGTTAACGTGGAAGCTGCTTGCCAGATCTTGAACGGGAACCTGAAAGACTCTGCAGCCTTGGCTGACACCTTCAGACACATCCACCTGTGTTCTCGCTACCATTATGTGGATCCGTCTAATGCTGTGCTCTTGTCTTTATAAGGCCTTATTCAGACATCTGCTTTTTTTTTTCTCATACGTGAAAAAAGCATACAGTTTCCTTCAGTGTATTGGCTCAGTGGTTAGCACTGTTGCTTTTCAGCACTGGGGTCCTGGGTTCAAATCCCATCAAGCACAACATCTGCAAGGAGTGTGTATGTTTTCCCTGTGTTTGTGTGGGTTTCTTTTGGGTTTTCCCACACTCAAGAGACATACTGATAGGGAATTTAGATTGTGAGCTCCAGTGAGCACATTTACGATTATGTCTGTAACGCAATGTAACGGATTTAATGGCTCTATATAAGCAAGTAAAATAAGTTCAGCGTTTGGGCCTGTTCACACTGCGTCCCTGCATTCCATTCATTTTTGAACGGGTCCACTCAAAAAAAAAAGTGGCAGAAAAAGCACTAGCAAAATGATCTAATGATTTGTCCTATTAACTTGGATGATAAAATGACTTAGGCCGGGGTCACACTGGCGAAGAATACGGACGAGTGAGAGGCGTTAAAAGCACGCATTACACACGGACAAATTATTCTCTATGGGTTTGCTCCCAACAGCCGTATATTTCTTGGGCGTATTCTACGCTCCGTGCCAATCGCAGCATGCTGCCATTGTCAGCGTACTATGCCCGTAATACGCCAATGCAAGTCTATGGGTGCGCAAAAAATACGGATTACACGCGGACCACACGTGTGACTTGAGAGAAATACGCAGGTCTTTTGACTGGTGACAGGAAATGGCCCAATCCATCATCTGGAAGCCTAGACATGCAAATCACCTCAAATAGCGCTCCAGACATCCAGGAAGTCAGCCTCCACGGAGTACAGCAGCGTCATGGCGCCATATTTCCTAAATGTGGAGATGCTCATTGTACTGGTACAGGAGCGGCCAGAACTCTGGGACCAACGGGATGCCAATCATGCAAACCGGGCAAGAAAGGAGGCGTCATGGAGGCGCATATGTCGCCAGATGTTCCATGACTTTGGTGATCGGCCACGTGAGGAGCAGCAGAAACTGAGTAAGTACAAGGCCCAAAAATGATTAAAATTACCTCACAACCAAAAATGCATTCAGATTCTGCCCCCCTCCCCTTCCTGTGCTTCTACTTTTTTCCTCATGAGGCGGGTAGATTTTGATGTGACGCATAGTTTCACACTGCCATAATTTTGCCCAGGCCACAAGCTCCTCATCCTCTTAGCCAACCAAGTTATTAAGTGTAGTTACTTGATACATGAACTATTCAGACCCTGTGTATCTGGCCTGGATGGGCCAACTAGATATGCCACCCTGGCTAGAAAGCACACCCCAGAAGGCCACATGCCTTGACTACTGGTAGCAAATGTCACCGATCAAATATGTGAAATTGATAATATTTCCTGTCACATTGCAGTGGAAGATGTTATGAAACGCTGGGGCAGCATCCAGGATCAGTACCGGCGGGAACGTCAGCAGCGGTCCAGGAGTGGGGATGCGGGCTACGTAACAAGAAAATACGTATATTATGACCGCCTCTCCTTCCTCGCCCCAATTGTGGATCTGAGATCGTAATTAGATACCTCACACCACATTGCACCCATACTTTACAGGGCCAAAAATATTGATGTATTTTTGGCTCTGTTCTATTTCATAACAGAACTCAATCCAACCTTACGGATCGAGGAACGGGCTCATAGACAGAGGCCATAATTGATCCTGTAGGGGATGAGGTGGCTGGCCCATCTTCTACCCCAACAAGAAGCATGGGTGAAGAGTCATCAAACGAGAACCCATTGCCTGCCCAACAAACACCACCACCAGGACCGTCTGCTGCTGGCCCATCACCCATACTAGAGGAGCAGGGCAACATGAGCAGCAGCCCAACTGCCCAGATCCGGGGCTCCCCACAGGCTGCTGTAACATCCCGGCGAGGACGAAGAAGGCGGCAGATGGCTGTTCAAGATACCAGGACCAATGTGGACACTGGGGTCCTAAATTACCTATCTAGAGTCAATGCAGATGATGGGGAGGAGGCCTACTCACGTAGCCTTGCCCTTTATCTCCGTGCCCTTTCCCGTGAGGTGAGGATCCGTATTCGAGGATGTTTTCAGATCCTGCATGATGCAAGCACACCATCCAATACCCCATATGAGCTTTTTGAATATCTGGAGAGGTGGCAGCTTTCCCCCAGAAATCTTATGCGCATGAGACCACCCACACAGATGCTTGCTCAAGCAGGGTCTGAACATCCTCAAATACGTGGCCCTACACCTCACCCCCTTCCTCCCCCTTCCCAACCTTCCCTACAGCAGCAACATATGTCTGCCTCTAGCCAACCCCACGAATATGGCCACTTTTTCCCACCCAGTGTTGGAAGCTGGTCCCAACCTGGTTGGGGACGACATGGCTATATTGGTGGGTATGAGACACGGGCCTACCCGCCCCAACAAGAAGCCCCTCAGCAGTATTACTCTGGCCACTACCCCCAACAATCACAGGAGGAAGGTCAGTACCAACATCATGGGCAACAGTATGCCCCCACACAGGGCGATGTTGCTCAAAATAGTCAGCAGCAACCACAGGCTGCTCTCCCGCCTTCTCCTTCCCCAACATTCCACAATTTATAAGTGGCTACAAACATGCAAATTGTTGATCCATACTGTACATCAGTGTCCATAAGCGGACTGATGGCAGGAGATGTCCAGTGTGTTACAACTGGTGCTAAAAATCACAATCCTAAGTAAAAAAAAGGTGCTCTACATCATCAAAATGATGTAAAAACTATAAAACGAACATTTATTATGTAGGTTTTCAAAGCATATTAATAAACCACCATGACAGGCAAGGCTACCTTACGCGTTTCTGAGACATATTACACGTCTGTAAGAAATACAATATTTCACCGCGCTATACTGGTAAAGTCAAAGGATCAAAATAGACTACTCACTTGATAATACATAGAAAAGGCGTGCTGTCCATATAAAATTCGTAAATTTGTGGGCAGCTAACTTTCTTTCCAAATCAAGGCAAACAGCCTCAAGAACATCACACTCTCTCTATGTATTATCAAGTGAGTATTGTAATGTGATCCTTTGAATTTTCCTGTATAGTGCGCTGAAATATTGTCTTTTTTGCAGACATGTAATATGTCTCAGAAACGCGTAAGGTAGCCTTGCCTGTCATGGTGGCTTATTAATATGATTTGAAAACATTCATAATGTTTGTATTATATTTTTTATATCATTTTGATGATGGAGACCTCCTCTTTTTGACTTTGGAATCCAATTGTCTGATGTTGCAATGTTGTTATTGCATTATATATTTTGTTGGATATGTTTGTAAAGTTTATTTTGCAACAATGTTCAAATCTGCAAAATGGCCAATTTGGCCCATTGCCCAAGTTTTACATAGGGCAAGAATATGTTTGCCTTTAAGAAAAAAAACCCTAAAAAAAGGCAAAAGTAAAAATTTACGTCTCTGTCTCAATTCTCAAAAACCGTATCAACATACACTTACCAATGCAATTAAACAGTCATAGATTCAGAATGGGTAGAAATATATATTTTTGGACACACATCAATCCAAAATTTACAACATAGAGACAGCATGCTCTTGCCAAGAAGTTTCCCCCTCAGGTGCCTGAAAGTAATTAGTGAAAATATCACGCACTTTGAGGCCAGAGAGCGGTCTACGTTGAGGGTTGATAGGTGGTCTCACCCTACGCACATTGTCCAGCCTACGCACAACACCAGCAGAGGAGGAACAATCATGTATCCTGGTGAAGTTATGAAGAACCACACACGCTTTCACTACTTCATTAACATTTTGTTCACTCAGCTGAATGGCAGACTGAAGTACACACCATTTTGCACAAAGAATGCTAAAGGAACACTCCACCAGTCGCCTAGCACGTGATAGGCGCAAGTTAAAAATTCTGCGCCTGTGGTCAAGGTTGCGCCGGGGATATGGCCTCATGACATTGCGTGTTAACTGAAACGCCTCATCTGCCACAAGGACATAAGGGACAGATTCTTGAGTGGAGCCTGGTAGCTGGCGTGGTGGTAGATCCAACTGGTTGGTGCGTAGCCGCCGAGCCATAATGGAAGTATTGAAGACTCTAGAGTCTCCCGTCCTTCCATAGGCCCCAATGTCAACAATTATAAACTTGTATTGAGGGTCGGCCAGAGCCAACAATACAACAGAAAAGTATTGTTTATAATTGAAGAATTGGGAGCCAGAGTTCGGCGGCTTACGCACCCGGATATGTTTGCCATCAAGGGCCCCAATACAATTTGGAAACTGGCATTCCTCCTCAAAGTCCCTTGTTATCCTCAACCAGTCTTCCATCCTGGGCTCGGGCATGATGACTTGATGTAGTCTTGTCCAGATTTCACTACATGTTGACCTGACTATGCCAGAAATGGTAGATCTTCCAATCAGAAGCTCATGGTGTAGGGCAGCATAAGACAGGCCAGTGGCCAGGAAGCTGAAGAACAACAGAAAAGGAATATTTTAGAATGCACACATTTACAAAACAAACAGGTCCATACATAACAAACTTGGTAGGATTTCAGAGCAAATAACACACACATCTTTGTTTGCACAATGAGTTAGTGATATTCAGTACATATTACACATAACATTCTGGTCTGTAAGTTCACACATAGGTGGACTAAGATGAGGGCATAAAAGTTACTCCAAGAAGCAAAAAATACATACTTTGGGCAACACATCATGAACATTGAGAATGTGGTTGTGTAGTACATACCGTATTGTGAGTAGAAGTCGCTCCTCTGCAGATATAGCTTTGCGCATCCTTGTGTCCTGAAAGGTTATCCCAGGGCGCACTGTCTCCAAGAGTCTATCAAATGTTGCAAGGCTCATGCGACAGTATTGGTAGAATTTATCCGGATGCTCCCGCAGAGAAGAATAGAGGCGGTGAAAATGACCTCTTGTGAGTCGTTGCCTCAAAAGTGGATGTACCCACATGCGTCTCCTCCTCCGCGGATCCACTATCACTGGGTATGGTTGGCCAAAGCGGCGTGACAAAAGCCAGTTGAAGAGAACCTGCTCAGTTGTGTTGAAAGTCAGACTGTTTGCCATGTTGCACATACAACAGCAACACACCTAGTGAAGGCAAGGTCACAAATGGACAGAATGGAGGCAGCCACCTGTTCCTGAGCCAATAAATAGGGTGCAGGCTAAAGATTTAAATAGTTGGCAGGCCTCAACATCGTTAAATGTCCATTTTGCAAGCCTGCGAGAAAATCTCGCCATACGGATTACATATGGATGCTGACATGCGCAAAATACGCGACCACACCTTGCTTACGGATGACATACAGAGCACTATTTAGGGGTCATTCATCCGTATTACGCCTGTAAACTACGGACCGTATTTTGCGTCGGTTAATGTGACCCCGGCTTTACTGTTCTTATGCTCAGTCTTTTGAATAGGAAGATGCTCATTACTATACAATAGGAGTGAATCGGGAGGTTAAAATAATGTCCTGGTGCCTTCTTGAGCATTGTTCCGTCAAAAGAATGGCAGTGTTTTCTTCGTTGTTTAATGGATTTAAAAAAAATGTCAGGAAGAAACCAGTAAAAAGAAAGCTTCAGGTTTACAAAACTCCAAAGAAAAGGAGCGATTCGTTCGTAAAAAATGGATGTTTTTGACATCCTTCAAAAAAGACAGTGTGAACATAACCTTTCAGTTTTTACCTTCAGTGGGCTTTGCCTTCAGTCTTGTGACATTTTGAATGCCGGCGTCTTTTGCTCTGTGCTGTGCAGAATGAGCATGTCAATTCCTTGCCGAACCCTGAAGCAGTTAAAAGAAGTGATGTAAGATGGAACATGTGCACAGCAATGTCGTTTTGATACCGCTGTGCATTACGTTGCTTTTATGTGGTACTTTTCTGGCACATTTTGGATGCAATCCTCCTGACGGAAGACTCTACCCCTACAATGTAAAAAACAGACAGCACATGGATTATAGAAGGATGGCATCTGTGTGCCGCTCAGTGATTTTCTCGGATCCATAGTCTTGTGTAAGTCATCTTGATCCTGGATTCATATCAAAATCTGCCATGTCTCCGCCTTTCTTTGCGGACCACTTGGTGCGTAGACTATAATTGGTATGTGACGTATCTGTGGAGAACACCGATAGCACACGTACATGATAAACAGACGTCTGGATGATTTCTTCATAGCATTGGGGAACACCTGGCAATTTCATGGCTCTAACCTTGGCAGGCGGTTAATGATTTACTCTTGCACAAGTCATGCTTAGGAAACCAAGGCTGATAATCTGCTAAAAAGAATAAAGACATCAGAAGCCAATCATTAGATTAAAAAAGACGCCACATTAGAAGTAACAATATCCTTGACCCTGCTCAAGGATGGAACAGGTTGTTTCCAAGCCTTATTCTATTTAAATCTTGAAAAAAAATGCAAGAGTCTCTGCAGCTAAACCCAATATCCCATTCACCCCTTTGTCACACTCAGATGGGTTCAGGAACCTGAGATATGGGACGCTGTTTAAAGGGGTGTTCCCATCTCCAAGATCCTATTCCAATGTGTCATAGGTGTAATAATAATAATATTAGCAAATACCTTCAATTAGAAATGTAGTATAGTTCTTCTGATTCGCTATGTCACTTACCCGATGTGCAGGGCATTGCAGGAGCTTAGGTATCCAAGGTTACAACCTTTGGAATGCTCCCAAATCCCGCAATGCACAGTTACAGCCATGACTTTGGTTCTGTACAGGAATATTGAAGGGATAGACGCCAATAGGTGCAATGCAAGACGTGAGAGTTGGAGAGTAAATATATAATTTGGGATCTGAAAAAGTTAGGGGTCATTTTATTTAAGTCATATCCTTCAAAATAGTCAGTCCCAATTTTAAAATGTCTTACTGCTTATGTTTATTCCAGAGATTTTAAACTTTTTATATAGTTCTACTTTTTGTGGTTTGTGGTCTACCACCAAGGGGGTGGTGCTCACAAGGTAAATATGCAAAGTAGCCTAAAGACACCCCCCCAGAGAATCATGTGAGTCACGCTCCATTGGCAAGAACGATAAAATGTGGCACTAAATAAAAAGGTACATATCTCTGATACTATATAGTGGATTTACTTTTGACCTGGTTAGACTTCTTCTTTAATAATAAATCATTTCATAGAATCCTAGAAGGTTAGAGTTGGAAGGGACCTCCTGGGTCATCTGGTCCAATCCCCTGCTCAAAGCAGGATTCGCTAAATCATCCCAGACAGATGTCTGTCCAGCCTCTGTTTGAAGACTTCTTTTGAAGGAGAACTCACCACTTCTCGTGGCAGCCTGTTCCACTCATTGATCACTCTGTCAAAAAGTTTTTTCTAATATCTAATCTGTATCTTCTCCCTTTCAATTTTATTCCATTGCTTCTAGTCTGTCCTTGTGCAAATGAGAATAAGGATGATCCGTCTACAATGTGACAGCCTTTCAGATATTTGTAGACAGCTATTACGTCTCCTCTTAGCCTTCTTTATTGCAATCATACTGATTATACACTTCAGTAAAAGAGAATTGTACATGCTGGTGCACTGAGGCAGAAAAACTACATGAACATTCACACTTAACTTTAAAGGAAAAGTAAGCATAGAAAATCCACATAGATCTCTGCATCTCCTTCTTTTACTTTTTCACGATTGCAGAATTATTTTCATTATTGAGCTGCACATAGCGCCATCATTTTTTTCATTTTTCCGTTAACGTGCCTGAATGAAGGCTTGTCTTTATCAGAAGGAGTCAGCCATGGTTCATCTCCTTAATCCTGTGTCTGGCTGAGAGACAACTGGCTGCAGCAGATGCCTTCCCTCTCTTTTGTGTTTCTAGTTAAAGAGAGAGCCCTCTCTTACCTAGAAATGCCACTCAGTTGTTTCATGTTCAAAAATGATTCAGATGGGCAGGAGATAAATCCATTTTCTAAAAGGCTCTAATTTGACAACATAATAAAAATTCTTTAAAGGCAAACACTGATTCCTGGAGCACTGTGAATCACCCAATCCGAACTAAACAGCACATTAGGCTGTTGAGTTTGGCTAAGAAGACCCATGGTCGATCTAGAAAATGTAGTCCATACACAGATTGTGAAACTTGGACGTGTGAGAGCATCCTACTTTTATAATTTTTTAAGTGTAATAGATTGGCTCACTCTGCTGCACACAGAGGTAGAAACAAGAACACTGCCTCTTTAAGGCTACTTTCACACTTCAGGTTTTCGGCGTCAGGCGCGATCCGGCGTCGTGCCGGAACGCCGGATCCGGCAAATGTTTAGTAAAACCGGATGTGACTGATCCGGTTTTCTGCCGGATCCGTCTTTTTCTTGACAGACAAAACCGGATCCGTCTCATCCGGTTCATCCGTTTTTCTATCCGTTTTTCGACGGATTACGCCGGATCCAGTTTTTAAAATTGACCCTTGTGGCCTTCCGAACGGGATTGGCTACTGGAAAACTATATATAGCATGTTCCTACAGCCCTTCTTTGACAGGTTGTAGAGGAGAAAGTGCAGGTTGGAGAGAAGAGCAAGTTATTGGCGAAGATGGATGTTGTCATTGGAAATATTTTGAAGAATTTGGCGGATTTTATAGCGGAGGCGAATCGTTTGAGGGTGATTGTTCTGGAGAAGGAGAGAGCGAGACAGCAGCGCATCAGGCATCGTAGACGACGTTTGTGGATCCACCCCATCACAGCCAAGAGAATGACGCGTGGGGTCTATTCTACACTCTGCATGGACCTTCGACGAAACCCGGATAAATTTTTTGGATATGTTAGGATGAAAATGGAGAATTTTGATTACTTGGTGGAGCGCATTGCACACCTCATAAGAAAAGCGGACACCTATTGCCGCTTCTCTGTTTCACCCGCAGAGCGTCTGATGGTGACTTTAAGGTAAGCCACATTTATTGGATGTGATCGCATCAGAGCACACTTTCACTGCAATCTTGTTGGTGGTAGTTTGTATCTCCAAGTGTTATAGCTCAGTTTTGGTATGTAATGCTGTGATTTAAAACTAATTTATTGTTTTTTAATTCCCCACAGATTTCTTGCAACTGGAGAATCCCTTTCGTCACTGCATTTCCAGTACAGACTCGGGATTTCCACCATATCTGGAATAGTGAAGTACACATGCCGTGCACTGTGGGACTCCTTAGCTGAAGAGTTTTTACCAGAGCCCACAACAGAGAGGTGGATTGAAATTGCTGACAAGTTTCAACAGATATGTCAGTTTCCCAACTGCTTGGGCGCTGTGGACGGGAAACATATCCGCATTGTCAGCCAGCTGGATCGGGATCGGAATATTTCAATTACAAGAAATATTTTTCAATTGTCCTCATGGCCATCGCTGACGCGGAATACAAATTTATTGCGGTTGATATTGGGGCCTATGGCCGCTCCAATGACTCTCAAGTTTTCAAACTGTCTGCCATGGGGCGTAAACTGTATGGAAACACCTTCCAGTTCCCACCACCTAGACCGCTGCCGCAAACATCTGGTCCACCTATGCCATTTGTCTGTGTAGGGGATGAAGCCTTCCAGCTGTCAGAACACCTTTTGAAACCGTACTCTAGCAGAGGATTGACAAGACCAAAATGCATTTTTAATTACCGCCTCACAAGAGCAAGAAGAATGGTTGAATGTACCTTTGGTATTCTGACAGCCAAATGGCGGGTCCTGTTGACTGCGATCAACCTCAAGACAGAAACTGTGGACGAGGTGATCAAAGCGTGCGTGGTACTCCACAATTTTGTTATCTGCAAGGAACCCATTTCCATTGAGGACACCTCTGAAGAAACCACCTTGCAAGATTACCATGACATTACCACTAGAAGTTCTGTGACGGTTTCAGTAATGAGGGACAATTTTGCACTATACTTTATGTCACCTCAAGGCAGAGTACACTGGCAGGATGACAGAGTGTGAAAGATTTGTGCCCAACCAAACTTGTGTACCTTCTGTACCAACAGTATATACCTTTGCCAACCAAAGTTGGCTATCTTGTCATGGTCTCTATTTTTAGCTTTAGGCCACAGGTGTGTACCTGGTTGTGTTTTATGCAAAGTATTTCACCTTTTAACAAAAGTTGTGTACATTGTTAGGAAATCACCAACAATAAACACAACTTTTTAGGTGAAATACTTTGCTTCAAACACAACCAGGAACACAACTGTGGCAAAAAGCTAAAATTTACCCACAGTTATATACCTAGTTTTGAATACCATTTCACCTTTTAAATACCCTGTATTTAACCTTTTTCGCCGCAGAAAGAAATGACAGACAACCAGTGTAAAATAATTTAACTTTTATTGAAAAATGTTTTTTTTAGTAAACTTTTTTAAAATTTTAATAAACTTGTTTAATAAAGCTTTGAAACTATAAAACTGAAACCATAAAACTGGTCATTTTTATTTAAATACACACATTATAAATCTGTGTAGTGTGTGGTGGAAATACTGCTGTAGGGGCTGCGGGACACTTCGACACTGGGAGTGTGGAGAGAGGACTGGGATCGTGGTGGGGAAGGAACAGTTAGAGGTGAAGGTGTGGAAAAAACTACAGAATGGGTGGACATGTGGGAAGCAGAAGAGGTGGTGGGTGGTGGAGTGGAGGGATGGGCAGGGACTGTAGGAGCAGATGATGTTGATGGCAAGTTGTATGGGGAAGGAGTTTGGTACGGGGCAGGTTGCTGGAAGTGGGGAGATGTCTGGTACGGGGCAGGTTGCTGGAAGTGGGGAGATGTCTGGTACGGGGCAGGTTGCTGGAAGTGGGGAGATGTCTGGTACGGGGCAGGTTGCTGGAAGTGGGGAGATGTCTGGTACTGGGGAGGTTGCTGGTACTGGGGAGTTTGCAGGTACTGGGGAGGTTGCTGGTACTGGGGAGGTTGCTGGTACTGGGGAGGTTGCTGGTGCTGTGGAGGTTGCTGGTGCTGTGGAGGTTGCTGGTGCTGTGGAGGTTGCTGGTGCTGTGGAGGTTGATGGTGCTGTGGAGGTTGATGGTGCTGGGGAGGTTGATGGTGCTGGGGAGGTTGATGGTGCTGGGGAGGTTGATGGTGCTGGGGAGGTTGATGGTGCTGGGGAGGTGGATGATGCTGGGGAGGTGGATGGTATGTAATAGGAGGGGGAGGATGGAAAGTGGCTGGAGGGGGTGTAGATGTAATAGGAGGGGAAGGATGGAAAGTGGCTGGAGGGGGTGTAGATGTAATAGGAGGGGGAGGATGGAAAGTGGCTGGAGGGGGTGCAGGTGGAGGAACTACTGTGGTGGGAGGAGGAGGTTGGGAGGTAACTTGCTGGAGAGCAGCGTGGCATGAATGCATTACATGCATCTGCTGGGCAGGAGAGAGCGTTTCCATGCGCTCCACAACAGACCTGAAAAAGGTGTGGTTTGGCGAAGATCTTGCTTCTGAATGCATGGTTTGCAGAAGTGTCTTCACCTCCAGAATGCTGGAGTTGATCTGCTGATAGCCTGCGGAGATTTGCTCTGACAAGACTTTTAGACAGTTCTGGAAAGATGCATTCAGATGCAAGAACTCTGGCGCATAAGTCTTTTCCCGACCCCTCTGCCGCTGCCGCCCAGTACCCGCAGGTGTACTAGAGGTGGCAGGGGCAGAAGGGTGGGGTAAAGGGAAAGCGATCTCCTCACCAGCAGCTTCATGTAATGCAGGCGGCCACGATGCTCCTGTGCTGGTGGATGGGACAGATGGGTCGAATGTGTGGGAAGGCTGGGAAGGTGCAGATGTACCGGGGCGGTCGAAGTCTCCCTCGTTGCCGGTCTCCTCAGGGATCGCCTCAGAAGGGTCCAATCGTGCAGGCTCCCGAGTGCTGCTCACCGTGCTGTGGAATAAAGAGAAAAAAAAACAATTAAAATAGTGACATGGTATGGCCCTGGCTGAAAAAAAAAAGTTACATCTAAACATTTTTTTGTCACATGTGGTGTGTAATATTTACCTTCTGGTGAGCGTTGTCTCCCGGAGGAACGACAGGGCTCGTGCGTACTTGTACTTGCTCCTGCGTCCTCCAGATCCACTCGGGGCCCGCATCTCTTTATTGAACTCCTTCTTGAAACGATCCCTCACAGACCGCCACCGCTTCACAATTCTCTCCCCTGAAACGAGAAAGGACAAAGTGGTTAGTATACAACATCAGTGTTTCCCAAACTCCAGTCCTCATGGTCCCCAGGGGTCATGTTTTCAGGATTTCCAAAGTAAATAGAAATCCTGAACACATGATCCGTGGGGACCACGAGGACTGGAGTTCGGGAAACACTGGTTTAAATCAAGCAACCGGTACTGTATATACTTACGCTCTTTAATCTGGGCCCGAGCTTCGAGGTCCTCCCAGCGGTCCACAAGGAGCGAACAGATTTCCTCCCAGAGTCGTCGGGTAACAATCAGGTCAGCGTGGCGGCGGTCAGCCATATTCCAGAGCGGCTCCCTTTCTCTGACGAGATCGATGAGGCGGTCGACATCAATCCCTCCATCCTCACCGTCAGAGTCGGGAGCACGCTGTGAAGGCTGTTAAAGAAAAAGACAAAAATAACATAATTAGCCTCCACAAAAGAAATGAAATAAAAAGTGCAAAAAAAACAAAGCAAAAATATTTATACTTACACGCTGGTAACCGCCGCGTTGCTGTCGCCGACGACCCTGGGAGGCACTGCGAGGACCACTTGGCCGAGCACCAGATTGGGAAGACTAGAGAAGAAAACAAAAAATGTTATGTCTTTGGATGTAGGCATTTGTTTGCTGTGTGTGGTCTGCAGAACATTGTTTTCTATGTGTTGTGTGTAGTGTGATGTTGTGTTTCTGCGTTTGATGCAAAAAACTTACCAATTGTGAGCCCACTCCAAGTGTCTGTCCACCCCTTCCTTCTTCTTCTGGGAGCTCCTCTTCATCTTGTGATTCCTGTTTTGAAATAAAAGGCAATGAATACACATATATTACAGAGATGATGGATTTTGGAAATAAAAACTTACCGTCAAACGCTGACGATGCGAAGGAGGGCTCCCAGAAGATGTGCTGTCTTCCTCATGGCCAGACTCCATGGCTGTGGGTGGTGTTTCTGCTGCTGCCATTGCTGCTGCTGCTGCATCTATTGGGCGGCTGTTGAATAAAGAGAAACAAAGGGCCAATGAATATCTTGATATTCCATAGCCCTAGTTTGGAGGAATGGGGGATTTGATAATTACCGTCTCTCATCTGCTGCTGGACTCCCCTCCCGTTGTTCAGCATGCTGCTCCATTTGGGGTGGTGCTGATGGTGCTGCTGCTGCAGATGTCTGCTGCCTTCTCCTGCTCCTGGTTCTTGGCTTGGGTGGCATGTTGGGTGTGGCTGAGGGTCCCATTGTCTTGCTTTTATATATGTCCTGTGGGCAGAGCTACTGAGCATGCTCAGACCAAAAAAACCGGATCCGGCCGCCGAATCCGGCTGTCGCCGGATCCGGCGCATTGCGGCGCTCATAGGCTTTCATTGTATGAAAAAGCCGGACACGCCGGATCCGGTGTGTCCGGCTTTTTCGATGGATACAAAAAACGTTACAGTCACCGTTTTTTCCAGACGCCGGATCGCGTCACATTGCCGGATCCGGCGAAAATCGGATGAAACGCATGGCCATCCGGCTCGATCCGGCTCTAATGCAAGTCAATGGGGGGGAAACCGGATCCGGCATTGCATTTCGACGGATCCGGTTTTAGTCAAAAGCGCCGGATCGCGCCTGAAGCAGAAAACCTGATGTGTGAAAGAGGCCTTAGGCTACTTTCAGACTTCCGGCTTTTTGATTCCGGCACCCTGCGGCAAAAATTTCCCAAACCGGATCCGGAGATATGTGGTGCCGGATCAGGCTTTTACCCCATTGGGATACATTGTTGGCGGATGATGCCGCATTAACACGCAGCGTGTCCGGCTTTTCCTGGATCCGGCGAAAAGTGACGATGCAGCGTTGTGAAAAAACGTTGCATGCAACGTTTTTTCCCTCTGCCGCACCGCTTTTCTCTACTGCGCATGCCCGGCATATTTCCTCGGGCGTCAATTAACCCTGCAAGCGGCGGCAAAAATAACATCTCTCCGCGTCAATTAACCCTGCAAGCGGATCTCTCCACGTCAACCCTGCAAGCGGATCTCTCCATGTCAATTAACCCTGCAAACGGATCTCTCCGCATCAATTAACCCAGCAAGCGGATCTCTCCACGTCAATTAACCCTGCAAACGGATCTCTCCACATCAATTAACCCAGCAAGCGGATCTCTCCACGTCAATTAACCCTGCAATCGGATCTCTCCGCATCAATTAACCCAGCAAGCGGATCTCTCCACGTCAATTAACCCTGCAAGCGGCGGTAAAAAATAAAATCTCACTCTCTCTCACTCTCTCTCATATTCACTCACATTTGCTGATCTGTTCCTTTAAATTTCTCCTCCACCGTATCCGGCTAAATGAAGCATCCGGTGTCTGCGTTTTCAGCCGCATCCGGTACTACGACTTTTCACCGCAGGCCGCCGGATTCCAAAGCCGGATGTCTGAAAGTAGCCCAACAGGGCTGTGGAGTCGGTAAGCCAAACCTGCAACTCCGACTCCTCAATTTCCCTTACACCGACTCTGACTCCCACATATATTGCTTATATTTAAGTGAAAAATTTATTGTAGTACAATGTGAACATCAGACATTCAGGCTATGTGCCCACGTTGCGTGTTAAAACGCACACAGAAAACCGGACTCCTTCCCAGAAATCGCTCGGTTTTTACCGCGATTATGAACGCGATTTTGCCGCGATTTTCGCGTGCGATATTCAAGTACTTTCCAAGCGATTTGAAGCATCGCTTGGAAAGTGATTGACAGGTTGGTCACACTCGTCAAACATAGTGTTTGACAAGTGTGACCAGGTTTTTACTATTGAGGCTGCCTATGCGGCATCAATAGTAAAAGATAGAATGTTAAAATGCTAAAAAAAATAAAAAAATCGGGGTATATTTACCTTCTGGCGTCCCTCGCTGCCATCCCGGGCCACAGCGTTCCCAGTAATGCCTTGCGAGACCTGTGATGACGTAGTCTCGCGTTGCTATAGCGATCTCGCGAGATCGCTAGAGTCACTCGAGACTACGTCATCACAGGGCCTTGCCGCAAGGCATTACTGGGAACGCTGAGGCCCGGGAATGCAGCGCGGGACGTCGGAAGGTAAATATACTCCAATTTTTTATTTTTTATTCTTTTTTTTACAGGGGTATGGTACCCAGGGCCTGGAGGACAGTCTCCTCTCCTCCACACCGTGGGTGCCAACCACACATGAGACGCTTAACTTCCTGCATGGTGGGCATAGCCACATGTGGGAAGTAAGCGATTCTCATGCATTCCTATGGGTGCGGAATCGCGGCAATTCTTTGCGATTCCCTCCCAAAAGAATGAGCATGCTGCGATTTTTTCCGCGATGCGATTCCGCCGCGGAAAAAAGCGCAGCATTAGCACAGCATGTGCGGAATGCCATAGGAATGCATGGGGGGCATTCTGTACACAATTTTTAAATGTTTTCGCGCCGAAAATCGCGGCAAAAACGCTTAAAAATCGCTACGTGGGCACACAGCCTCAATCATTTTTATGATATAATAATCAAGATATTTAGACAGAACATAATATATATTTATTGGAATACAACTTTAGAACACAAAAAACTGTAATAAATTGTAAATATGTAATATCGAATATACACTCACTGGCCACTTTATTAGGTACACCATGCTAGTAACGGGTTGGACCCCCTTTTGCCTTCAGAACTGCCTCAATTCTTCGTGGCAGAGATTCAACAAGGTGCTGGAAGCATTCCTCAGAGATTTTGGACCATATTGACATGATGGCATCACACAGTTGGCGCAGATTTGTCAGCTGCACATCCCTGATGCGAATCTCCCGTTCCACCACATCCCAAAGATGCTCTATTGGATTGAGATCTGGTGACTGAGGAGGCCATTTGAGTACAGTGAACTCATTGTCATGTTCAAGAAACCAATCTGAGATGATTCGAGCTTTATGACATGGCGCATTATCCTGCTGAAAGTAGCCATCAGATGTTGGGTACATTGTGGTCATAAAGGGATGGACATGGTCAGCAACAATACTCAGGTAGGCTGTGGCGTTGCAACGATGCTTAATTGGTACCAAGGGGCCCAAAGAGTGCCAAGAAAAAATTCCCCACACCATGACACCACCACCACCAGCCTGAACCGTTGATACAAGGCAGGATGGATCCATGCTTTCATGTTTACGCCAAATTCTGACCCTACCATCCGAATGTCGCAGCAGAAATCGAGACTCATCAGACCAGGCAACGTTTTTCCAATCTTCTACTGTCCAATTTCGATGAGCTTGTGCAAATTGTAGCCTCAGTTTCCTGTTCTTAGCTGAGAGGAGTGGTACCCGGTGTGGTCTTCTGCTGCTGTAGCCCATCTGCCTCAAAGTTCGACGCACTGTGCGTTCAGAGATGCTCTTCTGCCTACCTTGGTTGTAACGGGTGGCAATTTGAGTCACTGTTGCCTTTCTATCAGCTCGAACCAGTCTGCCCATTCTCCTCTGACCTCTGGCATCAACAAGGCATTTCCGGCCACAGAACTGCCGCTCACTGGATTTTTTTTCTTTTTCGGACCATTCTCTGTAAACCCTAGAGATGGTTGTGCGTGAAAATCCCAGTAGATCAGCAGTTTCTGTAATACTCAGACCAGCCCTTCTGGCACCAACAATCATGCCACGTTCAAAGGCACTCAAATCACCTTTCTTCCCCATACTGATGCTCGGTTTGAACTGCAGGAGGTTGTCTTGACCATGTCTACATGCCTAAATGCACTGAGTTGCCGCCATGTGATTGGCTGATTAGAAATTAAGTCTTAACACACAGTTGGACAGGTGTACCTAATAAAGTGGCCAGTGAGTGTATATATATATATATATATATATATATACTCGCGTATAAGCCGACCCCCCTAATTTTGCCACAAAAAACTGGGACAACTTATTGACTCGAGTATAAGCCTAGGGTGGTGAAATGCTCCATAGATTATTCCCCCATATGGTGTCCCCAGAAGAAGCTCCATAGATTATTCCCCCATATGCTGCCCCATAAGAAGCTCCTTAGATTATTCCCCCATATGCTGACCCCATAAGAAGCTCCTTAGATTATTCCCCCATGTGCTGCTGCTCCTGCATGTAAAAATAAAAAAAATGACATAGTCACCTCTCCGTCGCTGGGTGTCAGATACTCACCTGTCCTGCATCCATGGCTGCTCACCGCTATCTGCCACGTCATCGGTCAGTGACATTCAGACTGCAGGGGGCGCGGCGTGCACTAATCACATCACCGCGCCCTCTGCTCTCTGAAGTCACTGACCGATGACAGACAGCAGCAAGCAGCCATGGACGCAGGACAGGTGAGTATCGCTATACTTACCCGTCCTGACGCTGACTCTTGAGCCCCCAGCTTCTCTGCGCTCTCTCTTCCTGCGTTCAGCGGTTATGTGATACCGCTCTTTAAAACTCATGAATATGCACATATTCATGAGTTTTAATGAGCGGTACCACGTGACCGCTGAAGCAGGGTGGATAAAAATCAATGTTTTTTTAAAAAAAAATAAAAAAAATCGGATTTTTTTTATTTAAATCGGATTTTTTTTATTTAAATCGGATTTTTTTCAATAAACTGCTTTTTGAGGAAAATATTTTACCATCCAAAGGTTCTTCCATCATGAGATAAAGCTGAGTTGTTTAACTCAGTAGAATAAAGGCTGTATATGTGTAACATTCACAATGCCATGCTCTTCCAGAGGTTTCTGTAGGATTAGTGGGCAGTTTCTCTCCTATATTATCACAGACGCTCGCTTTACTTACGCAGTTCTCAAAACTGAATTTGACTCCGCAGAGGTCCCAGCCTCTTCTTCACGGCAAAAATGTTACAACATGAACAGAGTTGAGAAAAAGACCTTAATCCTATTGTTCTACAAACCTATGAATACAGAATCAACCCCTTCAGTGCCAAGTCCAAGAAGTTAGACAATATGTTTCTGATTGTTTGGAGTGGAATAGATCTGCACAACACAAGAAGAATGTGAATCTAAGTGTGAGGAGGAGGAAGGGCAAGCAGACAAGAAAATGAAAGTGAAACTTTGAGCACAATACTGCAGCATAGCCACAGACAGACAAGTCTGGATCTGTTTGTGTGTACGATCTGAGGTTTATTACATTCTTTCCTTATAATGACAGCAGGCCGTAAAAGAGACCCAGTTTGGGAATATTTTAATGAAGCTCCTTCGCCTATCGGTAAGGCAGGCATGCGTGCAAAATGCAAACGATGCAACAAAGAGATGCAAGGCCTGGTGGCGCGAATGAGGCAACATCATGAGAAGTGCGGTGATGAAGATGACCAAAGAAACACTTCTGAACAGGCAGGATCTTCAGGTTGGTAAACATTTTTATTGAATCCTATTACTAAAGACTGAACTGTCATGTGTGAGAAAAATTATATTTCTTATTACTGCATGTTACTGTCATTTGGTACAGTTATGAAGAAAAACAAATATTCCTTTTGGGGCAGGGGCAGTGATGTGTTGTGTACAATAAGCAGAAATTGTATAAACAATAAAATAACAGCATTGACTTTTTTTGTTTAGGGGAATTCATGGATTCTGGAAACTATCCACCTCCAAGATCACCATCATCCTGTTCTACAGTTTCAGAGTTATCCATCCAGGATAGTGCTTCCAGCATCATCATCAGACACCCACAGCCACATATCACCATCACCCAAAAGGAAGAAAAAACCTTTACCTCCTGGAACCACCATAGATAGGTTTGTGATAAGAACTAGCAGATTAGAAAAAGAGTTGATTGATAAAAAAATTGCCCAGTTTATTTATGCAACGAACTCTTCTTTCCGTCTGACTGAGAACCCACATTTCATTAATATGGTTCAGTCACTGAGACCAGGATACAGTCCACCCAGCAGAGCTGATGTTGCAGGGAAACTGCTGGATCAAGTGTATGACAGAGAAATGGAGCAATGTGCAACAGCTCTGGAGGGTAAAATTGTTAACCTAAGTATTGATGGGTGGAGTAATGTCCACAATGATCCTATTGTATGTGCTTGTATAACAACAGAAGAAGGTAAAGTCTTCCTTGCACAAACAACTGATACGTCAGGAAATGCACACACAGCAGAATACTTACAAGAAGTGGCAGAAAAAGCTATAACTACATGTGAACAAAAATTCAAATGTCTAGTACGTAGTTTGGTCACTGACAATGCTGCAAACGTATCCAAGATGAGAAGAGATTTAGAAGAGCAGGGAGGGAATACAAAGCTGCTAATAACATATGGTTGCAGTGCTCATTTGCTGCACCTCTTAGCCAAAGACTTAAGTGTTCCAGAAATAAAGGCTAATGTTGTTGAAATTGCTAAATACTTCCGTAATAATCATTTTGCTGCAGCAGCTCTGAAAAGGATGGGTGGAACCAAGCTAACGCTCCCACAAGATGTTAGATGGAACTCTGTGGTGGACTGTTTTGAGCAGTATATCAAAAACTGGCCTATTCTGATGACACTTTGTGAAGAAAATCGAGATAAAATAGATGGCACTGTCACGGCCAAAATCCTCAAGATTGGGCTTAAGAGAAATGTTGAACATATGCTGAGCTTCCTGAAACCCATCTCTCAAGCTTTAAACAAAATACAGAAAAATAGCTGTTTTATTGCGGTTGCTGTTGAAATTTGGAAGGAACTGAGTGAACACTTAAAAACAGAACTACACATGGACAGAATTAAATTACAAGCAGTAAACAAACGAATGGGACAAGCACTGACTCCAGCTCATTTTTTGGCAAATATTGTCAATATCCAATATCAGGGTCAAAACCTAAGTGCTGAGGAAGAGGAGTTAGCTATGACATGGGTATCCAGCAATCATCCATCTTTAATGCCAACTATAATAAACTTCAGAGCTAAGGGGGAACCATTCAAGAAATATATGTTTGCTGAAGATATTCTAAGGAAGGTCACACCAGTAAACTGGTGGAAGTCACTTAAGCGCTTGGATTTAGAGACTGTTCAAGTAATGATTTCACTTTTAACAGCAGTAGCTTCTTCTGCAGGCGTTGGAAAAATATTCTCTTCCTTTGGACTCATTCATTCTAAATTGAGAAATCGGTTGGGACCCAATAAAGCAGGAAAGCTTGTTTTTCTTTTCCAGATTATGAATAGGAACAAAGAAGAAGATGATGATGAAGATGACGACAAGTGAGCTACAGAGGACAGCAGGGACAGGAGTATTTAAGGTTTTCATGTGTCGGCTGGGCTGACAGTCTAAGTTTCTTAAAATATATATATATTTTGTTTAGCCAAATTAGTTAACAAACATGGATGTTTGTTTAAGCAAATAACTTATGCTGTAATGTTGTTATTGTTTCAGTTGAATAAATCTATTTAAATTGTTATTAAGGTCAGGATTATTTTTCTCCTTCCTAAGGGTGGTTTCACATTAGCGCTTTTTAAGCGCACGCACGGCCGGGGGTAGCTCCGCCCCCGAGCCGGCTCTCTGCCCGGCGTGCCCGCCCCTTGCTTGTAGCGCCGCCTCCTAGCGCACAGTGGCGCCTGCGATCGGCGCACCCTATCTTTAGCATAGGGTGCGCAGATCGTGCGCAGGCCGTGCGCTAGTTGCACTTTGACCTGCGCTGCGCACTTTTGACGGTGCGCCGTGCGCGCCAAAATCAAACTTTTCGGATTTTGGCGCGCACGGCGCACCGTCAAAAGTGCGCAGGTCAAAGCGCAACTAGCGCACGGCCTGCGCACGATCTGCGCACCCTATGCTAAAGATAGGGTGCGCCGATCGCAGGCACCGCTGTGCGCTAGGAGGCGGCGCTACAAGCAAGGGGCGGGCACGCCGGGCAGAGAGCCGGCTCGGGGGCGGAGCTACCCCTGGCCGTGCGTGCGCTTAAAAAGCGCTAATGTGAAACCACCCTAAGTACAACAGAACAGTGGTGTCCAAATATGAATGATTAACCCATTAAACTGGGGAGAAAAAAGTAATATAAAAAGTGATTCTAAAAATCTTCATCTACTTGCATGTTAAAGTAGCAAGAACTAGTTTAGGTAGAAACTTTGATTTAAATCACTGATTTAAATCAAGCCTTACTGACTAGTGATTTAAATCGTGATTTAAATCGTGATTTAAATCAGTTAGATTTAAATCAAATCCACCCTGCGCTGAAGGCAGGAAGAGAGAGCGCGGAGAAGCTGGGGGCTCAAGAGACAGCATCAGGACGGGTAAGTATGACCTGACACCCCCGCCCACCCTCCACTTCCGACCCCCCCGTGTGTATATGACTCGAATATAAGCCGAGATGGGGGGACTTTCAGCCCAAAAAAATGGGCTGAAAATCTCGGCTTATATTCGAGTATATATGGTGTGTGTGTGTGTATATATATATATATATATATATATATATATATATATATATATATATATACAGTATATATATATACCACTATGTAATAAACTATGTAAGTGGCAAAAAACTGTTTTCAACAAAAACATACTAAATAACATTTGTGCAGTCTATGAATTTGTTCTAAGAAATAGAATTGCCTCCATCAGATCCTCCTTCATAGAGGACCTCAAATCTGACCTAATAATTTTAAGGCCAGAGAGCAACCTCTCTACACTAACTTGGGTTGGAGGCAAAGCCGTAACCACATGGGCAACATCTCTAACAATTTCCGGGTATAAAGGAATTGCCTCATGCACAGTCAGTTTTGATGAACGGTTGAATTTTTCTATTTCTTTGAGAGCAAGTGAAACATTTTGCTGAAATATGGTCAATCTGCTTGCTATAGGAGACGGAGTGAAATCTTTTTCCTTGTGGCAAAGCTTTGCCTGCTACATGTCATCCAAATACTTGTCAAAGTCAAACTCCTCATCTGATGAGGATGAAGATATGGCGGCAGTAGCACTGTCAGGACCCAAGTCCTCTTGCGCCTGGCAGTCCTCCTGTAGGCCACTCATCCTAACTGCTACCTCAGTCAGAGCTTCTTTTCCTTTAGTAAGCTGTTGATCATCAAGCAGTATACGATGACTTGGGTCCACATAAACAGCTGCCAGAAAAATTTTATTTTCCAATAGCTGTGTCTCTCTCCGTTATCATGTTTGAAGTATTGTCCGTTACAATAGCAAGAACCTGTTCTTTGTTGAGTTTGTAATCTTGCAGAACTTTTTCCACTAAGGCCTGTAGAAACTGGCTGTTGTGATGAGCTTTAGTATCTTTTACTGCCAGTGTCTTGGTAACAATTTCTTTGTTGTCACAAACATATCGAACATTGATGGCAAAATAGTTCACTCTGTGACGTGTGCAGGCATCCATTTTAAGAAACATGAAGTGTCTTTTGAGAGTCTTTTTAAGATCTTCCTTTTGTTTAAGGGCTTCTTCAATCACTAATTTTCTAATACTTTCTCTTTCCAGAGAAACACCAAGTTTGCGGGCCATTTCTCCATTAAGAGCTGTAAAAGCTGGTCGTGCAAATAATGTTAATGGTACACCGTCCTTCACAACAAGCTGTATGAGCTGTCTTTTAAACATATCTGCTGTCATTGTTACAGTAACTTTGTCACTTACAAAATATCTTGTTAATGTTGTTTGAGATGCTCTTTCCTCCTCCTTTGCCTGGCAGGAAGTGCTGGGCACAGGGTTTCTTGGTGCTGCTGTTATCTTTCTCAGTCACAGCTTTGAAAACTTCTGGGTGGAAGCGTTGTAAATGTCTTTTTAGATTGGAAGCTCTTGTAGGAGCATTTTTATCACTGCCTGAGTATGCACTGATTTTGGCATCACAGCATTTGTTTTCCTCTGGGTCACTTGTCATACATTGACACACAAAATATTTTTCATCTTGAGTCACTGTGAAATGCTCAAATACAGCTGACTTCATGGGGAGCTTCTTAGACTTTTGTAATCATATAAATTCACTATAAAAATAATTTTGTCCTATAAAATAATGTAGATTATAATTCTAGCAAGAACAGGGAACCATGTACAGTGGGGAAAATAAGATTTTGATACACTGACAATTTTGCAAGTTTTCCCACTTACATAGAATGGAGAGGTCTGCAATTGTACACTTCACGTGTGAGAAACAGACTAAAAAAAAAATCTAGAAAATCACATTGTATTATATAGATAAAATGCATTTTATTGCATGTAATGTGTATTTGATGCAATAGAAAAACAGAACTTAATATTTGGTTCAGAAATCTTTGTTTGCAATTACAGAGGTCAGACATTTCCTGTAGATTCTGTTTCTCTCAGTTGAAGTATACCTATGATTAAAAATTTCAGACCTCTCCATTCTTTGTAGGTGGGAATCGGCAGTGTATCAAATAATACTTTCCTCACTGTATAAATTTTAGATAGAAATAAAACAAACTTTGCATATATCAGTAGTACAGATGACAAATCTAAAGTTTGTAAAATATGTTATTAGATAGCTTTACTTTGAATTTCCAAGGCTTTTCTTAGGGTACAGCTCACTAAATGCTTCACAGTCTATGAAGAGGGGAGGAGGGAGGGAGCAAGTTTGTTGTGTATCATACTCCAGGAACAAAGAAACTGATAACATAGCTAATAACTTGATGTTTTGGCTTCTATACCTATACAAGTCCTCATATAAGTCCTCATCAATCCTATTGCTGTATTTTCCCTGTATATTGTATGCAAATTGTATAAAAGCTAGCTTCCCAAAAATATGAGCTCAAAGAAAAAACAAACAAGCATCGAACATACAGTATACTGGACTATTGGTTTATGCACAGTTTATTGAAAGTTTAAATATGCTTTAAGAAGTAATTACCTTAATCTTCTTATCCTGTTCACTCTAGCAATTGTTCTGAGATGAGTGCAGGCCTTCCTTCTTTCTGAGTGTGTTTACTTTGTACCCTTGTCTGTAGAGGAGGCGCTTCACTGGTGCTGGAGTGCAGCACTGACTTATCTCAGCTAAGACAATCTCCCAATCACCTCATACCATGCACTGTCCTCCCTCCCCCCACTGCATCTAGCTCACTCTCTGATTTTGAACCAGTCACAGAAGAAGAAGTAAGCAGGCTCCTTGCATCTTCTCGCCCAACCACTTGCACCAGTGACCCATTTCCGTCACATCTCCTCCAGTCCCTTTCCCCTGCTGTCACCACTCACCTAACTAAAATATTTAACCTCTCTCTCTCTTATGGTATCTTTCCCTCCTCATTTAAGCATGCCATCATACATCCACTACTTAAAAAAAACATCCCTCGACCAAAACTGTGCTGCTAACTATAGACCTGTCTCTAATCTTCCCTTCATCTCTAAACTCTTGGAACCCCTGGTCCACTCCCGTCTGATCCACTATCTCTCTGATAACTCGCTTCTCGACCCTCTCCAATCCGGTTTCCGCTCTCTACACTCTACTGAAACTGCCCTCACTAAAGTCGCTAATGATCTACTAACAGCTAAATCTAATGGTCACTACTCCATGCTAATTCTCTTGGATCTCTCTGCAACATTCGACACTGTGGATCATCAGCTCCTCCTCACCATGCTCCGCACCATCGGCATCAATGACACCGTTCTCTCCTGGTTTTCCTCCTATCTCTCTGACCGCTCCTTTACTGTATCTTTTGCTGGTTCCTCCTCTCATCTTCCACTTACTGTTGGGGTTCCTCAAGGATCAGTCCTAGGCCCCCTCCTCTTCTCTTTGTATACTGCCCCTATTGGTCAAACAATCAGTAGGTTTGGGTTCCAGTACCATCTCTATGCTGATGACACCCAATTATACACTTCTTCTCCTGATATCACGCCTGCCTTTTTAGATAACACCAGCGATTGTCTAAATGCTGTGTCTAACATCATGTCCTTACTATATCTGAAATTGAACCTGTCAAAGACTGAACTCCTTGTGTTTCCTCCCTCTACTAATGTACCTATACCCGACATTGCCATTTCTGTGTGTGGTTCCACTATTACTCCCCAGCAACATGCCCGCTGTCTTGGGGTTATACTTGACTCCGAACTTTAATTCGCCCCCCCACATCCGATCACTGGCTCGCTCTTGTTATCTGCACCTCAAAAACATTTATAGAATTCGACCTTTTCTTACTTTTGATTCCGCAAAAACTCTTACTGTTCTTATTCATTCTCGTCTAGACTATTGTAACTCTCTTCTAATCGGTCTCCCTCTTACCAAACTCTCCCCCTTCAATCTGACTTGAATGCTGCAGCCAGAATCATATTCCTCGCCAACCGTTACATCGATGCCTCTACCTTGTGTCAGTCCTTACACTGGCTACCCATCCACTCCAGAATCCAGTACAAACTTATTACCCTCACCCACAAAGCTCTCCATGGCTCAGCACCACCCTACATCTCATACCTCGTTTCTGTCTACCACCCTACCCGTGCCCTCCGTTCTGCTGGTGACCTGAGGTTAGCATCCTCAATAATCAGAACCTCCCACTCCCGTCTCCAAGACTATACACGTGCTGCGCCAATTCTTTGGAATGCACTCCCCAGGTCAATACGATTAGTCCCGAATCCCTACAATTTTAAGCGTGCCCTGAAAACGCATTTATTCACACTGGCCTACTGCCTCAACACATTAACCTAACTATCCCTGTGTGGCACAGTCAAAAATTTTACCACAACCAGGTTCCCCGCATCATGTTCCCACATCCTTTTTACATCTATTAGCCCTCTGTGTCTGTACTGTTAAACACTTAACATTATGGCTGGTCCAAATAATCAGGGCAATTGTTACCACCCACCTTTCGTGTCTCCTTTTTTTCCTCATAGATTGTAAGCTTGCGAGCAGGGCCCTCATTCCTCTTGGTATCTGTTATGATCTATGTGATTTTTGTTATGCTGTAATGTCTATCGTCTGTACAAGTCCCCTCTGAAATGTAAAGTGCTGCGGAATATGTTGGCGCTATAGAAATAAAATTTATTATTATTATTATTATTATTATTATTATTATGGCAAAGTCTAGATCCTCAGGCTACATTCACACCATGGGCGTAGCCAGGATCAAAACTAGGGGGGGGGGCAGAACCTCATACTGTGGCACAGAACCTCATACTGCACACCTCAGCTGCTACAGAACCTCATACTGCACACCCCTACACTTGAAAATAAAGCCTACACCTTAAGAAGATGTGGTGAATGCAGTCTATTTATTCCAACTATCAATTGATGTTGCTGTGTTACTGAAGACGAGCAGTGCCTGTCCTGGGCATCCTTTTGGGCAGCTATGAGGTGTACCTGACTGGTGCTAAAAAAAAGAGTGTTGGTCTTTGTGCTACCCGGCTTTCATTCTTTTTGATACAGATAAGATATGGATAGACAGATATGGATAAATGGATGGATAGATAGATAATGTTTTCAATAGCAAAAGCAGATTAGAAATTTGCTCTATCAGCTCAAAAACCTTTCAGATGATGCGGTTTTTTAAAAAGCTGATTTGCTTTTGCAGCTGAAAAACGTATCCTCAAAAAACGCAGCAAAAGCGCTGTGTGTGAATGTAGCCTTAGATCAGGAATAGAACAGCCATTTATAGGACATTTCATACCTTTCCCAAATTATTATGAAAAAATATTCAGCACATTCTGCATTGAACTACTGTACCCAATTTATTATATATTTTAGGAGTCGGAGTAGGTCCACCAAAATGAACACTGACTACGACTCCACAGCCCTGCTCTTTAAACCAATGCAAAGTAAAAATAAACACATCCCTTTGGGCAAAACAGGAAAGGAAAACAATATGGTACACAGTCTGTGTACCTGCAGGAATTACCAAACACAGGGTTTAGTTTACTACAAACACAAGCACCACTCTGGAGTTAAACTCCATTTACCTTCTAAACCCCACCCTGGGGTGGAGATATGGTGAACAAATTACACCATTCAATCTTTTCACAGTTTCTTTCACAAATGATTATACCCAACGGTATTTGATATGAGTTATTTTCCACCATACAGGTTCACTTACTTTTGAGCATTTTGTAATTTGACAGCAGTACAACTAATAGGTATGCTACTCCATGTTTAATGAATTTTCATTATACCAATATGGCTTTCTTTATCTTTGTCTTTTGGGTATGAGACACCAGTGTCTCTGCCACTGTGACATCCATGACCTTAGCTTTAGGATTGGCCCTCAGGCATGTAACTTTCACTGGTTCCCTGTCTCGCCACGGTATGAGCAGGTTGATGTTCTACATTTAGTACGGCTTTCTTTTTCCTGGCTAGAGAATCTCTTATAGTTTACGTCACTGAATTTTTCAACCACCTTGTATGGCCCCTGCCACTTGGCCAGAAATGTACTTTCGACCATGGGTGCCAACACAAATAACTGGTCTCCAGGGCTAAACTTTCTTAGACTTGCTGCCTGATTCTAGACCCTGGCCTGGGCCTCTTGTGCTTGAAGAAGTCTCTCCTTCTCAGTCTTTATCACCTTCGCAATCCTGTCCTGAATTTGGGCCACATGCTCGATGATGCTCCGGTGGAGTGTAACTTCTGCCTCCCAGGTCTCCTTCGCAATATCCAAAAGTCTCCGAGAGGTGCCATCCATATAGTAGCTCAAATGGTGAGAACCCCATAAAGGCATGTGGTAGTTCCCTGATAGAGAGCAGCAGGTATAGCAGTAGATAATCTCAGTCTCAACCATTCTTCTCTACGACCTCTCCACCATGCCGTCCGTCTACGGATGGTACATCATCATCCAGAGATGTGTAATATGGAGAGCCTTACACAACTCTCGATTCACTTTGGGCATAAAAGGAGTTCCTTGGTCCGTCAGGATCTCCTTTGGCAGGTCCCTCTGGAAGAAAATATGGATTGGCTCTCGGGCTATACTTTTGGCGGAGGAGTTTCTCAGTGGTACCGCATCTGGGTAACATGTTGCATAGTCAGTTACCACCAGGGTGTATTAGTACCCAACAAGGTCTATGGCAATCGATTCAAATGGGACCTCTATAATAGGCAATGGCACTAGTGGACTCTGGAAGTGGCATACGGGAGCAGTTAGCTCACAGGTAGAGAGGACCAACAGTAGATGGCAATCTCCCTGTGACATCCAGGCCAGTAGAACCTTTGAAGGACCCGCTCATGAGTTTTGTGTCCTCCCAGATGACCTCCCAAGACATGAGAATTGGCCAGGTCTAGTAGCCTATGCCTATAGGGGCCCGGTACTAAAAACTACTCTATCACTTCCTTTCTCAGTTTAGTAACCCGATATAGCAGCTTCTCATTTAAAGCAAAATGTGGAAACCAGGTGTTGGCCCCTGGCTTGAGTGACCCTGCTTATCACAGTCCAATGTCAGATGCCCCTTTTAAAGTAAAGTGCTAATTTATATGCTCTTTTTTCAAAGGAGCTTGTCCAACAAGATCCTCTAGGGCATGTCTTTAAGCAGATCTGCATAATTACCCTGTAAGCCACGCCCCTTTGTTAAAGACCATAAAATGAAGCACTAAATAAAAAGGTCTATATCTCTGGAATTGTATGGCGGATTTAAGGGGGGAAAAAAACAAAACCCACATGATACACCACAGGGGAGCATAAATTAGCCACTTTTGACCTGGTGTCAATTACTCTCTAAGGCTCAATTTTAGGCTTTATTATTTTAGGGCTTGCAAGTGCTTCTCACTAAATTAGAATATCATCACAAAGTTAATTTATTTCAGTTCTTCAATACAAAAAGTGAAACTCATAATACATAGAGTCATTACAAACAGAGTGATCAACTTCACGTGTTTATTTCTGTTAGTGTTGATGATTATGGCTTACAGCCAATGAAAACACAAAAGTCATTAACTCAGTAAATTAGAATAATTAACAAAAACACCTGCAAAGGCTTCCTAAGTATTTAAAAAGGTCCCTTAGTCTGTTTCAGTAGGCTCCACAATCATGGGGAAGACTGCTGATTTGACAGATGTCCAGAAGGCAGTCATTGACACAGTCCACAAGGAGGGTAAGCCACAAAAGGTCATTGCTAAAGAAGCTGACTGTTCATAGAGTGCTGTATCCAAGCATATTAATGGAAAGCTGAGTGGAGGGAAATAGTGTGGTAGAAAAAGGTGCACAAGCAACCGGGATAACTACAGCCTTGAAAGGATTGTTTAGAAAAGGCTATTCAAAAATTTGGGGGAGATGTGCAAGGAGTGGACTGCTGCTGGAATCATTGCTTCAAGAGCCACCACACACAGACATATCCAGGACATGGGCTAAAAGAGTCTCATTCCTTGTGTCAAGCCACTCATGACCAATAGACAACGCCTAGGCCAAGGAGAAAAAGAACTGGGCTGTTGCTCAGTGGTCCAAGGTGTTGTTTTCAGATGAAAGTAAATTTTGCATTTCATTTGGAAATCAAGGTCCCAGAGTCTGGAGGAAGAGTGGAGAGGCACAGAATCCAAGCTGTTTGAGGTCTAGTGTGGTTTCCACAATCAGTGATGGTTTGGGGAGCCATGTCATCTGCTGGTGTAGGTCCATTGTGTTTTTATCAAGACCAAAGTCAGCGCAGCCATCTACCAGGAAATTTGAGAGCACTTCATGCTTCCCTCTGCCGACAAGCTTTTTGGAGATGGGAATTTCATTCTCCAGCAGGACTTGGCACCTGTCCACAGTGCCAAAAGTGCCAATACCTGGTTTAAAAACAACAGTATCACTGTGCTTGATTGGCCAGCAAACTCGTCTTACCTTAACCCCATAGAGAATCTATGGGGTATTGTCAAGAGGCAGATGAGAGACACCAGACCCAACAATGCAGACGAGCTGAAGGCTGCTGTCAAAGCAACCTGGGCTTCCATAACACCTCAGCAGTGCCACAGGCTGATCGCCTCCATGCCATGCCGCATTGATGCCAAAGGAGTCCCGACCAAGTATTGAGTGCATTCACTGAACATACATTTCAGTAGGCCAACATTTCGGATTTTAAAATCATTTTTCAAGCTGGTGTTATAAAGTATTCTAATTTACTGAGATAATGACTTTTGGGTTTTCATTGGCTGTAAGCCATAATCATCAACATTAACAGAAATAAACACTAGAAATAGATCACTTTGTTTGTAATGACTCTATATAATATATGAGTTTCACTTTTTGTATTGAAGAACTGAAATACAGTAAATTAACTTTCTGATGATATTCTAATTTTGTGAGTAGCACTTGTAGCAATTCCCTCATATTCTTATATTATTGCAGCATCTCCTCCTCCCTCCTGTAGAAATAGAATAGTCGTTAAGGTATGTTGGGCACAACTGGACTTTTTTCAGTGTGTTTTGGACAATGTATTAGAACTATTGTTTGAATTAATAATTTTTTGTTCTGATCTGATCACTTTAAATATCCTCTGCGCTGAAAGACCTAAGTATTGGTATGTATGTATGTGGATATACAGCACATTATAATAATACTGTCTTCAATTTGTATTTTTGTAGGAAGCTTTAAAGCTGCCGCCGGGGGGACGATTTTAAAACGTTACTCAGAAAATGAGAAAAATTGCTTTGAGCTCCTGATGAGAGACCCTCTGGCCTCCTGCGTTCCCACTTTCCACGGGGTAACAGAAAGAGACGGGGAAAGCTACATCCAACTGGACGACCTTCTTAACAACTTTGATGAACCTTGTGTCATGGACTGTAAGATGGGCGTCAGGTGGGTGTGAGAATAAATGTTCTCGTACGTAGTTTTTATTTTATTACGTTGTAAATATCAGCTTCTTCTTTTCTATATCCTTTCCCTGCCCACACAGTGACATTTTACTGACTACAGCAGTTATTGAACAATGTGCATCAAGGCCGTATTTTATCTGCTCTAGGCAGGATTACCATGGTAACTGTACCTAGGGGAAAGGGGTAAATAGTGGCCAAATTTTATTTATTTTTGGCTGATTTAGAGATTTAGCATATTTTCTTAACAAATGCATATTGAGCTATACCTTAAAGCAGTTGTCCAGGTTTGTAGATCAAGTTTGCAGTCTATGTGAGCAGGTAGGCATGTAACTGCAAATATGCGATTTGTAATTTGCATACATGCGGTCATGTGCCAGACAACGAGGTAAGACACGTCTAGTCAGGATAAGGCGAAAGTATGCAAATCGCATTGTTAGGCTCATAGGTGAGGTGGATCCTCAAAGTGTTAGGAACGGCGGAACGCACTAAATAAGTAAATAATAAAGTGCGTTCGCCGCTCAGGGTCCACCGTGCAGAAGGTGTTAACACTGCTGCTAATTAATGGCAGACGCGCTATATGGCGGTATAATGCGCACGGGTTCAACGTCACCTGATGTGCGCAGAGCGGACTCTGTTAGCTCACAGAGGCGCTGTAACATAAACATAAACGCCGAGCCTGTTAGGCTCACAGGTCTCAGCGAAATTGTACGCACGGTATCTGGTCACAGGACACGGGCCCAAGTCTGGGGTCGGTGTCCGTGTAGACCTACCTTGCGTGTGGCGTCGCAGACACAACCGCTATGCGATAATGCCGAGATGTGACACCACCGGACGCTAGTGTAGAGGTGCGGTGTGCACAGTGGCCTATGGCTTGCCACTGACTGGCGCTGACTCCCTAGTTCCCTATCCACATGCGTAATATCAGAGGGAGGGGAATCTTAATAAGTCAGTCAGCAGAGTCATACATCCATCACCATTCACACATCTAGCAAGAAGAGTCTATCCTAGCGCATGGCCAAGCGGCCATGCGGGCCTTTTATAGCCGTGCGCTGCCGGGACCTTCCAGATCTCAGAGATGGACCAATCAGATCTGGAGAAGGACCTGAGCATGTGACTCCCGACCTCCAATGGGAGATCGTCTCGTGAGCATGCTCAGTGGAGCTGCAGAGGGACTTAGCCTCAGGAATGGCTTGCTGCAGAGCAGCATGTGAGGCTCTGGACTCCTGTCGTGCCGCTGCAGGAATCCGACGCCTAACATTACCCCCCCTCCTAGGGCCCCTCACCTCCTGAACCTTCCAGTCCACCAAATAAAGTTTTTTGCCTCGTACCACCTTGTGTCCCACAGAGGTATAGGCCTCAGGCTCATCCGAAGACAAGTCTGATGCTCCGGCAGATGACTTGAAAAACCGGGACATGTGAACAGGTTTGAGAAGGGACACGTGGAAGGCGTCAGGGATGGCTAAATCGCCAGGAGCAGAAGTTGGAACGGGGCGCCAGTGTGTGTCGGCGGGCGTCTTCATTCTCATTTTAGAGATTTGAGTGACATGCGGGGTGCGACCCAGACTGTCGAGGACCTCCATTGCCCGGTCTGCCACCGGCAAGGGATACAGTAACCCAGCTGACCTCTGTTTAGAGGAGCTACTCCGAGCACAAGAGGCGCATGCCTGAATGTATTTATTAGTGTCCCGAGCCCTGTGCAGCCACCAATAAGAGCTAGCCAGGAGTTTTGTGGTCCACTTGTAACCAAAGTGACCACCCACCCTGGACGCATGTGCCCACGCGAGAACCTTGGACCGCAGGTGAGGCGGGACAAAGGTCTTGCCCGGCGGCACTGGCTCAGGGACGTCTGGAACCATGGACCTCAAATTCCCAGTGAGGGGCGCGGAATGATCCACGGGCACCTCCGCAGAGGCTACTTGGACACTGCCCCCCATGCACCTTCCCACACAGTCCTTGCTCCAGCCCAGTATACTCCCCGAGGACCTCTCTATATGAGGGGAATGGCAACGGAGCCAAGGGAGTCCAGAAGCACCTGATCGATGCCCTTTGGCATAATGAGCAGGGACAACGTCTCGCGATGAGACGGCGAAATTGAGAACCCCAGGGGTGCTGTCTGGTGGGTAATCTGAGATGGTAAGGTAGATCCGTTGACCACCCTGACGGTCACGGGGTGAGGAAGTGGCACCAGTGGAATAGCGTGCTTTTGGGCGAAGGCTGAAGACATAAAATTTCCTTCTGCCCCAGAGTCTACCGTGACCTCTACCTCCCAGGTGGAAGCTCCACTGTCTAACGTCCCTCGGAATACCGGTTTGGAGGAGAAAGTTTACATATTAGGTAGATCCCCACCAACTACTACTGGAGGTGAACGCCTTTTCGATCGCTGTGGACACGTGTTAGCCAGGTGGCCAGACGGTCGACACAGGTAGCAGCATGTGGAGCCCTGTGCCGGACGCGGTTTAGGACCAATGCGAGACACATCCATGGGCTCAGGAGGTAAAACTTCCAGATCACGGGGTTCAAGAAATTCAGAGAAGTCAGGGGCCACCCTAAGCTTCTGTCTGGATTGAGTACGCTCCAGCCCGCGCTCCGTAAAATGGAGGTCAGTACGGGTGGAGATTGCAATCAACTCCTCCAGGCTTATGGGGACTTCTCTGGTAGATAAAGCATCTTTGACATGCTTAGCCAACCCTCTCCAGAACACAGGGATGAGTGCATTATCAGGCCACTCCAGCTCGGAAGCCAGTGTCCGGAAACAGACGGCGTACTGACTGACCGACAGGGGTCCCTGCGTTAGCGCAAGTAATTGGAGAGAGGTGTCATGAGTGACCCGGGGCCACAAAAAGACCTGCTTTAGTGATTTTAGAAACTGAGCAGCGCTCAGTACCACAGGGTCATCACGCTCCCATAATGGCGTAGCCCATTCCAACACCCTGCCCGACAGGAGGGAGACGATAAACCCCACCTTAGCCCGCTCTGTAGAGAATCGCGCGGCCAGTAACTCGAGCTGGATAGAGCACTGGCTCACGAAACCCCTACAGTTGGCGCTGTCACCAGAAAATGTATCTGGCAACGGGAAGCGGGAAATTGTCGGCATGGGCGTGGACATGGACGCCCGGGAGACAGCCTCTGCAATTGTCTGGGCAGCGACCGCAGCAGCATCCGCAGCCGAGGTGGAACTCTCGAGGGCTGCCAACCTGCCCTCCAGCTGCCGAATGTACCGCTGTAGCTGCTGCTGGTCCGCCATTATTAGCCAGACCCTGGCGCTAGTATAATGTTAGGAACGGCAGAACGCACTAAATAAATAAATAATAAAGTGCGTTCGGCGCTCGGGGTCCACCGTGCAGAAGGTGTTAACACTGCTGCTAATTAATGGCAGACGCGCTATATGGCGGTATAATGCGTACGGGTTCAACGTCACCCGATGTGCGCAGAGCGGACTCTGTTAGCTCACAGAGGCGCTGTAACATAAACATAAACGCCGAGCCTGTTAGACTCACAGGTCTCAGCGAAATTGTACGCACGGTATCCAGTCACAGGACACGGGCCCAAGACTGGGGTCGGTGTCCATCTAGACCTACCGTGCGTGCGGCGTCGCTACTGCGGATGCCGGTAAGTGCTGCTGAATGCAGCGCGGCGGCAGACACAGCCGCTATGCGATAGTGCCGAGACGTGACACCACCGGACGCTAGTGTAGAGGTGCAATGTGCACAGTGGCCTATGGCTTGCCACTGACTGGCGCTGACTCTTTCCCTAGTTCCCTATCCACATGCGTAATATCAGAGGGAGGGGAATCTTAATAAGTCAGTCACCAGAGTCATACATCCATCACCATTCACACATCTAGCAAGAAGAGTCTATACTAGCGCATGGCCAAGCGACCATGCGGGCCTTTCATAGCCGTGCGCTGCCGGGACCTTCCAGATCTCTGAGATGGACCAATCAGATCTGGAGAAGGACCTGAGCACGGGACTCCCGACCTCCAATGGGAGATCGTCTCGTGAGCATGCTCAGTGGAGCGGCAGAGGGACTTAGCCTCAGGAATGGCTTGCTGCAGAGCAGCATGTGAGACTCTGGACTCCTGTCGTGCCGCTGCAGGAATCCAACGCCTAACACAAAGTCCAAGGTCCTGGTGGGCACACAGGCGTCGGTGCAGCAGGCAGTTGAGGCACAAGGGAAACAGTTGACAGAGGTAAAGGAAGCTGCAGGTAGACTGGAGACTTCCTAGAAATTTTAGGTGAACACGTAGCAAAGGTCCTGAAAGACTGGAAACAGCTAGCAGAGGTACTGGAAGATGCAGGCAGGCACATAGCAGAGGACCTGAAAGACCAGGAGCAGGTGAAAAGACAGAAGTAGCAGCTAAAATGTCTGAATACAAAGACACAGTATGCCAACGATGTTGCGTATTTGGGATCCATGGTTATGGTATTCTGTTGGGCTCATTAGAAGAGGTGGAGTCTCAAAGTCCGGGTGGACACACGGGCATAGGTGTAGCAGGCAGTTGTAGCACACAGGAAACAGATAGCATAGGTATGGGAAACCACAGGCAGGAGTCTCGAAACAGATAGCAGAAATCCTTGGAGACTACAGTCATTTAGCAGAGGTCTTGGATGCCACAGACAGGTAGCAGAGGTTCTTGAAGACCTGAAACACATATTAGAGGTCATGGTCAACCCTGAACAGGTAGCAGAGGTCCTGAAAGCTGTAGGCGAACATGAGACGTCTTGGAAGTCAAAGGCGGACACGTAGCATAGGTTCTAGAAGACTGGGAGCAGGTAGCAGAGGTCTTAGTAGACCCTGAACAAGTAGCAGAGGTCCTGAAAGCTGTAGGCAAACAGGAGACATCCTGGAAGTCACTGGCGGACACGTAGCAGAGGTTCTAGAAGACCGGGAACAGGTAGCAAACAGAACTCTGGAGTAATTGGAACGTCTGAATGCCATGACACAGGTGTGTGCCTTGGTAGGGCTCGTTTAGGCCCAGGCACAATATCATATGAGATCACGCCAGGCCATCTGCAAAGCCCGATATGGAGCAAATTAGAGTTCAGCAGACTGGGGAGAGCAGAGAAAAGCATGGATCCGAGACAGGTGCGATCACATGACTGCCTTCTTCCGGCACTGGAACCACATGATCCATCAGTCAGCCTGCTATGACAGGTTAGTAGGTAGTTTGTAACTCTTTTAACTGTTGTTTTTTGGGGTTTTTTTGCGCTCCTCTCAACTGATTTATGGTTACAGAGCACATCGAAGCTAAATTTGCAATGAAGAAATAGGCTGTAGAAGCTACATTTTTTATGAAACCCAGTTGCAAAAATGATTATTAGCCACAAATACATGTTTTTAAGTAAAAAAAAATAAAATTGGACAACCCTTTTAATTATTGAAAAGGACCAGGCAGCCAGACCCACTTCACACCCGGCTCTGAAAACATGCTGGCATAGGAAGTTCACTCTAGGGCTGGAAGTGAAGGTGCCAAGATCTGGCATAAAGGATGAAAAGGAAACATTGGTCTTGCTCTTCTAACGGAAGTGCATTAGGAAGGTGTATAGAATTGTATCACTCATACATGGATAACACCTTTAACTGGACAACAACTCTAATATGCTGCATGAGAGTTCTAACATGCTTGGTTCTTGAAAGGTTGTCTTCAAAAACGGTCCTCCAGCGATTGGGTAAACATAGGGTGACCTATGGCTTAGACCCCCAGTGATCAACTGTAATCCACAGGGGAACCAAGTACCAATTTTTTAATCATCCTATGGAGCCTCCACAAGGGAAATAAAACATTGCACAGTTCCCACTGACCATGGTCTGTGTACATTTATTGCATGGAATTGGCAAGTAGTGATGCGCGAATGTGCTCGGATAAGGTGTTATCTGAGCATGCTCAAGTGCTAATCGAGTGACCTTGGTGTACTCGAAAAATATGTTCGTGTCCCCGCGGCTGCATGTCTCACGGCTTTTTGACAGCCACAACAGATGGAGGGATTGCCTAACAAACGGGCCATCCCTTCATGTATTGCAGCTGTCGAACAGCCACGAGACATACAGCCACGGGGACTCAAACATATTATTTGAGCATGCCAAAAACACTCAGCTAGCACCCGAGCATGCTCAGATAACACCTTATCCGGGTACGTTCACGCATCACTACTGGCTAGTCCTTCAGAGATGCTCTTTGTTGTCGCTCTTTATCCTTGCTAGAAGATTAGGGCACCAGTTGGATGAGTATTCTTCTAGTCGCTGTTATAAAACTGTGTGTTTACTAGGTTTGACATCCGTGAATAAGGAAAAAAGTTCATTGAATCGTTTGGAACCAATAATTCCAGGTGGGAAATGGCTAAAGAAAATATCCATAATTATTACTTGACAATAATCACATAAGCGATTATGGTGAAGTCTAAGGCTATGTACCCACGTATGCTGAAAATTCCTGACTAAAAACCGGACTCCTTCCCAGGAAACGCGCTTTTTTTTCCACCCGATTTTTGCACGTTTTTTACGCGTTTTTTCCAGAGCATCCCCAGTCTCATAGAATATAGAAGAAATGTGGATTTTTCCGCGAAATTAATGAGAATGCTGCGTTTTTTACCGCAATGCATTTTTTTTGCGGAAAAAACGCATCAATATGCACAGAAAGTGCAGAATTCATTAAAATGAATGGGATGATTCTTGTAAGTGTTTTTGCCGGTAAAAACGCTTAAAAAATGGCGAAAAAAACTCTTACATGTGCACACACCCTAAAAGAAAACCAAACTCATCAAGTTTTAGTTTCATGAGATACTTTTGCTTTCTCTTTTGTCTCCAAGAGGTTTTTTTTTATTCTAAAGTTAGTAGTTTATTTACATGAGAAATAGGAAGTACTCAGTAAAGTCTCAGTTTCAGCTTGGATCTTGATTGAGCTGTGTTGCGCTTTCTTAAATCTCTATATATAAAAATCAATGTGTGTGTGTGTGTGTGTGTGTGTATCACCAACCAATCATGAAGCATCTTTCAATTCACTAGAGCTGTTCAAAAGAAGCTAAGCTGTGATTGGTTGCTACGACCAACAGTTTTCCTTGCAACCAATCACTAAGCATTTCTCATTTCACCAGAGCTGGTTAACAGTAGCTGAGCTCTGATTGGTTGCTATGCGCAAGTTTTCCCACTTGACAACACCTCAGCAGACACTGACATGGTGGGAGAAATCTAGCATCCCCAGGAACATAAGCTCCCAGCCATCGTCTGTCCACCAGAAAGGAGCAGAGAGCATGACAGAAATGAATCCTTCCCTCCCGTGTGGTATCATTAAGTGACACACATGAATGTAGGAAAGTGCACATTTTAAATGTCATGTGTTTTTAATATTTTCTCACAGACACTTTTATGCATTATTGATGTGTTACTGTGCTCTGATGCTGTCAGTTTTTTTAAAGTGCTACTTTCCCCATAATTCACCTGAATATACCCATATAACGCGTAACGCTTTTCCCATAACAACCCATTAAATATGATACTATACTGCATACAGATACTGTACATCCATGAGCAACTCAACCGGACAAATTACAAGTTGACGGTGCATGAAAATGTGTGTGAAGGTTTCTCTACTGTACTAATGTATAAGGTTTGTGCTTGTACATTGGTGAAAAGCATGACTGTGATATTTATGGTGGCAGATAAGTGAGAATGTCAGCCTGATCAGTAGAAAACCTGGTATCTTAGTGAACCATGTTTCTGTGCAATTTCACTATTCTACTTTTACTGGCTTTGATGGGATGATGCGGGTAGTCCGGTGGCTTTCACGGGATGATATGGGATATTAGGGGTAGTAGTCCGGTAGCTCTGGCTGACGGGATGATGTGGGATATTATAGTGAATGTGGCTATGCGGAGTGGGCGGGACTATATGCTCAGCTTTATATATATAGATATAATCATTATAATTTGTTATAACTAACCGTAGTTAGTTACTATGCCCGGGCAACGCCGGGCTCTTCAGCTAGTATCAAAATAAAGTTGAGGGAACCTAATTTGCCTATTACTAAATGCCAAAATTTTGGCACAACGGACGACACTATAATAGTTATTTTAATGTATTAACTGCTTGCCTAGGGGTAGTGTTATTGAAAGGTTCCCTTTAACACCTTTTACCCCAATTGGGACTTAATGTGTTACCATTTGGTGCTCACTTGAGGCCTTATAATGTTTTTAAAATAAGTCCATGAAAGTGATAACTTGAAAAATAACTTACGCACATATTGGACACCAGTGGCTCTTCAGTACGGCTGCCCTCCTGTCTCCCACCTTTCTCTTCAGGTGTATGCTGCAGCCAGTCTGTCACGCCGCTGCCGCCGCTTGTCACGTCACCGACTCCCGGCATACTTACCAGTCCTCGGCGTCCTGGCACGCACCCGCTCGTCCTCCGGTGCCTGCTCCAACTCCTGCCTCCCGTCGGGTGTGCGCCCGCACTGAGTTCAGCAGTGCACGCACACTCCTTCCCTCCTGATGTCGGCCGCTCCTTCCAGCCTGCTCTTTGCCCCTGGAGGATCCTGACCCGGAAGTCCCGCTGTGCACTCTGCTCATCAGGCCGCCTCTTCCTCCTGGCTATGCCTGTCTGTCATTTGTGCCTCACAAGTGATTCTGGTCCCACATCTCCCTGCGCTTTTCCCTGCTGCAAGCTCCTGTTGTCTGTCCATGATTCTCACCTCCCCTCTTCGTTTTCCTCTCTCCTAGTGCCTGCCCGTGGTTCCGTCCCGTGGTGTTCCCATGTCTCTGCCGGGTCTACTAGCCTGTGTCTCTGCCTAGCCGCATTCCCGTGTTACAGCCGTGCCTGCCTGCATCTTAGTCCTGCCCGTCTTCCCGTGTTCCTGTCCTGTTGGTCCTCCCTCCAACCTCTCCGGTCTCCTGCTGTGACTCCTGTGTCCGCCCCTGTGTACCAGCTGCCGTGGTGATAGTCTCCCCTGGGCCTGCCCCTAACGCTCCCTGTATAGGGGGTGGTCCACCTGGTCAGCTTGCCCGAGGGAGATTCGTTACCACGGTCCAGCGGGTCCACCCCAGGAGTTCCTCTAAAGTTCTCACACAGCCATAGTCTGCTGATTGGCTAAGGCCTGTTTCACACTTCCGTTTTTTCAAATCCGTCAAAATCCGTTGTTTTCCGTAAAAAAACGGATCCGCCATTTTTTGCAGGATCCGTTTTTTTTTGTCCCATAGACTTCCATTACGGTTACCGCGGATCCGTCAAAAAAACGGATCCGTTTTTAAAAAACGGATCCGTTTGCATCAGTTTCCGTCAAAAAAACGGAAACGGATCCGTTTGGCGGACACAAAAACGGAAGTGTGAAACAGGCCTTAGGCAATCACTTTCCATCTGAGCCATAAGAAACAGTTCTCTGGCACAATCTTCTGACTCAGACGGAACTTAACCACTGCAGCCAATCAGCTTATGCTGAGGAAGGCAGGAGGCTGGCCGGGACACTGGCATCCATTAGATGAGTAGGTATGTTTATTTTAGCACCACGTTGGGTCCATTTTTATAAAGCTAATTAGTAGTTGACGACCCCTTGAAAATCAGGGCTTCTTGGAGAGAATAGCTTTGTGAGATTGGTACAGTTTTTTTTTCTGCTGGAATTCTACAGAAAATAAACCTCTTTATGCCTCTGTATGAAAGACATAGCTGGATATGGACTGACAGCCATCGTACAGGAGTGACTTCTGATGATGCAAAAAACGGCAATCACACAACTGTCCAGAAAATCTTTTTTAACAACCACTTCTTCTGAAAGAGCTACATCCCTAGATTTAAAAAAAAAACAAAAAACACTTTTGTTAAAGAGGTCATCTGGCCTCTCAAAAAAAAATTTCAAGCAGCAGGCCTGGTTTCCAAACAAATAAGATCAGGCATACTTGTCCATGGATCCAACTTTGTCAGATCCGGTAGCCTGCCCAATAATATATATTGTGACGTAGCGATCACTAGTGGGCTGGGGTATGTGCGTTTGGCAGCGATATTGGAACACACAGGAGCAGATTCCTTTTAAACAAGTCCACAGCTCCGGTTTATTACAGCCTCATAAACCACTTTATAACCCCTGGTAGGCATGTAAACAACACAGAATCCATGATCAGTCTATTCCAGTCCGGTTCTGTTCACACATTTCCAGTGCCTCCGTCAGAACATTAGGCTCTGGGTTACCTGGCTAACAGCACCTCAGGTGTCCCAGCCTAGCTTCCTCTGACTCGTGTCCGTAGTCCAGACCCTTGGTGTCTCCTGGACCGTTTGGAGCTCCAGCCCGCTCCAATCTCACACATGGACTTCCTTCATGTGCTCCACACAGGAAACAAATAGGACCTTCCTGTCTTTACAGGAGCACACCCCTTGGGAGGTGTGTGGTGAACCAGTCCCACCTATCACTTCTAGTTAACCCTAAATCCAGCCCTTTACTAAAGATACAGGTTTATGGGACTACAGGACCCAGCAACCTGTCTTGGATTCAGATCACAGCAGACTTCTGTCTGTGTGATACACACCTATTCCTCAGTACACCACTACCACTAGTTAGGACATCACAATATATATGGCCCTCTTTATTAGATAGTTGCTGGACCATATTTGGTCATTGATTATACAGCTGAACCAATAAGAAAATGATTCAGTCTGATGACTAGCTGTTGGTAGACTGGGTGTAGACAGATTACACCCAGAATTACCCGGTAACAATATATTTTATGATGATGAAACAAGATATAATGACTTTCCTACATGACTGGTTGTAATAACACATTAACGTTAATTGCCGCTGCGGTGAGATGTATGCACTTATTGTTGACGTAGCCTCACTTCATAGGGTTGTTACCTAATTTGACCTAAATGCAATATTTCATTAGGACCTTTTCAAATTACCATTTATTTTGAAAGTTCAAGTTTTCTGTTACATAAATGAAATGGTAAAAAAACATGTTTTTTCTGTAATTAGTAATTATTTATGCAATGTTACTACAAGGAGTTCCACAAGATTTCCACATCTATCTTGGAGTTCTGTACTCGACTATACACCAATGGAGCGATGGCACAAATACACCATTCCCTATTTTCAGGATCAGTGGGGCTTCCACTGATCACACCATCACCAACTTTAGGGGGGTTTCCCAGTTTCCTTTATTCACCCTTCCCAGGTCCAGCAGTGAGACTCCGCCTCCGCTCCTAGTGTCTGTTATTGTCACTTCGTCCAAGATGTAGCCAGTCAGTGAGCTAAGTAGATGACACAAACTCCAGAGACCCACTGAGATCACTGATTGGCAGCAACCATGTCGATGTGATGTAAGCGGTGGGACAGACACTGGAAGCTCATCACTAAACCTGGGAAGGGTGAATATAGCTCGGGGTCCAACACTGAGCTTCATGTATAAGAACTAGTGCAGGAACCGTTGCCCTAAACAACCAGTGGAATCACATATCATTGCCTACATTACACTATAAAAATAAAGCAGCCATCCGATTTGCTTTCATGGACACTGGCTCAGCTGTCCGTGTGACCTCATTATACATCTATACATAGCTCTGTTATATTTTGCACTATACGTTAGATCATTCTTTATATTTTTTTGTCTTTTCAAATGCTCAACTCTTTACTTCGAGAGTTGAGAGGCGAGAGCAGGAAACTGAATCCAGTAGCATGCAAGAGCAGATCCATGTTTTGTAAATCATTCCCAATTTCTAATTATTATCCACATGTCAGCCTCCAGGATACACCAATATTTAATAGTTTAATATGTTTCCACATGCCCGAATTAATATATTCAATTTCCAGAAGCTTTTGAGTAAATGAAATTAACTATATTGTTATATTGGTTGATCCACAAGGAAATTGGTTCCCTACTGGTGACTTTGGCCAGGATCACACATGCGAGGAATACCTAATACCCGGCACTTGAAGCGGAGCGTGCGGCCGTATAGCAATACATTCAGCCTCACTCTCCACTCCCAAGTGCCAGCGGCAGTGCTGGGGATTAACATGCGAGACTCGGCCTTGCTTCTCGCATGTGTGATCCCGGCCTTACTCGTAGCTTGGTTAATCATTCTACTGATTGATGTCAGTGGGCTTACACAAATGTTTTTCAATAAATTCAGATGCTTGAAAACTTTAGATTATGTTTCAAAATATGAAATATTTTTTCGTCAGGACTTGCAGTTAGGCCGGTTTCACGCAGTCCTTGTACATGTACCGTGCGCGGATTAGAAGAACCTGACTGACTACTTGGTTTCCAGACCTGAGAGGAATGCTTTATATATATACTAGCTGAAGAGCCCGGCGCTGCCCGGGCATAGTAACTAACTACGGTTAGTTATAACAAATTATAATGATTATATATATAAAGCTGAGTGTAGAGCCCCGCCCCCTCCGCATAGCCACATTCACTATAATATCCCGTCAGCCAGAGCCACCGGACTACTACCCCTAATATCCCACATCATCCCGTCAGCCAGAGCCACCGGACTACTAGACCTAATATCCCACATCATCCCGTCAGAGTCACCAGACTACTACCCCTAATATCCCACATCATCCCATCAGCCAGGGCCACCAGACAACTACCACTAATATCCCACATCATCCCATCACAGACGCAGGACTACTCCCCCTAATATCCCACATCATCCCGTCAGCCAGAGCCACCGGACAACTACCCCTAATATCCCACATCATCCCGTCAGCCAGAGCCACACTACTACTACACCTAATATCCCACATCATCCCGTCAGCCAGAGCCACCGGACTACTCCCCCTAATATCCCACATCATCCCATCAGCCTGGGGTCAGAACCAGAGCGCTGAGTGGAACGGTCCTAACGTCCATACCAGGGATCCCTTTAAGAGAGGCCTGGGGTGAGAATCAGAGCGCTGAGGGATTTACCCTAACTTTCATACCGGAGATCCCTTTAAGAGAGGCCTGGGGTCAGTAGCAAAGCGCAGAGTGGATTTGCCCTGACTTTCATACCGGAGATCCCTTTAAGAGAGCCTGGGATCAGAGCACTGAGTGGATTTGCCCTGACTTGCATACAGGAGATCCCTTTAAGAGAGCCTGGGGTCAATACCAGAGCATTTGAAGGCAATTGCCCTGACTTCCATATCGGGGATCCCTTTAAGAGAGGTCTGGGGTCAGAACCAAAGCGCTGGATGGATTTGCCCTGACTTCCATACTGGAGATCCCTTTAAGAAAGGCCTGGGGTCAGTACCAAAGCGCAGAGTGGATTTGCCCTAACTTCCATACCAATGATCCCTTTAAGAGACCCTGGGGTCAGAACCACAGAGCTGAGTGGAACGGTTTTAACTTCCATACCGGGGATCCCTTTAAGAGAGGCTCAGGGTCAAAACCAAAGTGCTCTGTGCTCCTTTCTGGGGGCAGACAATGGCTGGGAGCTTATGTCCCCAGGGATGCTAGATTTCTCCCACGCAGTCAGTGTCTGCTGAGGTGTTGTCAAGTGGGAAAACTTGCTCATATCAACTAATTATAGCTCAGATTCTTTTAACCAGCTCTGGTGAAATGAGAGATGCTTAGTGATTGGTTGCAAGGAAAACTGTTGCTCATAGCAACCAATCACAGCTCAGCTTCTTTTGAACAGCTCTGGTGAAATGAAAGATGCTTCGTGATTGGTTGGTGATACACTCATACATACATTCAGTTTTATATATATAGATGTCTATGAAGCTGTTGGTTCAAGTCGGAAGACCCAGAAGACGGATTTGGTCTTCCGATGTGAGAACAGTCCTTGCATCACAGATTTTGGAAATCAGCCTAAGTCTTGAAAGCTATCTATGAGGCCATGGGTGCTACCGCCACTCCTAAAATGTGTTTGTAAAAAAAATATTTTCCCAGAAAATAGCTCTGCAGCATCTCTGCTTTGTGTCGTTCCTCAGTTATTCCTTCTAAAAATATATGAATACATTGCCAACTAGGTTCTTCCATTCCACTTGTAAACATAGAATGTCTCAACACTGTCTGTCTCTATCCATAGACTGTCCACAGTGTCAGATTGTGTATGATCCCTGCCCCAGTTGTCAATTTACGGAAAAAAAAGTTTACAGATATAATTTTTTTATTTTACGGCAATTTTAAGTAAATTTTAGAAGTTTTATTTAGCTTTCCATCTCTTTTTTTTTTTTAGCATTTTTGCCGCGTTTTTGGAGGGTTCTTCATTTTATTTTACCGATTCTCTTCCTTGATCCTTGATCTTGTTGTTTTCCCTTTATAAATAATAAATATAAAAAGAATTACCATAATTTAATAGGAAAATCCTAGTAAAACTAAGATTGAAAAATAAAGAAATCCCATTTTAGATGAAATCAGTTGAACGACAGAATGCAGGATTCTAAGGGACGATAATCCAAAATTGTAGTTTAATGATTGTTAATTTGCTAAAATAGACTTGTAAGTAGAACTGGCTTCATGAATGATTTATATACCATAATATTTAAGCAATGAACCCTTCATATATATGATACTATGTCCAATACAATTACAGAGATAAGCTGTTTAAGCTCTGGTCAATCTATTTGGGGAATTGTGATCAAGGAATTCCCGATGTCATAGGAATTTCTAGTCTTTTTACAAATGGTATTAATTTTGTTTTTTCTATATTAATTCACATCTACAAATGTTTCCTAAAAATTTTCACTTAGAATGCTGAAAATTAGATCTTTTTAAAAAATAAAATAAAAAGAGATAAAATTCAAAAAGAGTAACGGGAAATTTTTGATGGAAAAGCAGAAGTGCCTGAGTCAATAAATGCATGTCAGAATCTCCAGAAGCCCCATGTAAGGGAAACGACAGATATAAATATGCATATATAATACGTTTGGTCTGGTCATGATTGTTTTTATATCATTTTTATCTCCCAGGACATATTTGGAAGAGGAGTTGATGAAGGCCCGTGGAAAGCCCAAGCTCAGGAAGGACATGTATAAGAAGATGATTGAGGTGGATCCTGATGCACCTACAGAGGAGGAGAGCGCTCAGCAAGCCGTCACCAAACCCCGATACATGCAATGGAGAGAGACCATCAGCTCAACATCAACTTTGGGCTTTAGGATTGAGGGCATTAGGGTCAGTGTGCTTTTTAGTGGTTAATAACAACTGTGTGTTTAAAGGTACTTCTTTCTATTCCTAGAAGGGCAAAAATACAGAATTTCCCAAACTAAAGCACAATGTTGGTCAACCTGATATATTATGGGGGGAGGGTGTCAAATATATCCCATCAGCTTGTCAATCACATTCAGCAGGTCAAGGGATGGGCATATAAAGATGCCAAATACATTATCATCCACAAGACTGGCCTCGTATATAGTGTATTATTGAGCAAAAATTCCGCATTTATAGTCATTCTCATGTGAATGCGGCTGCATCTTGACTGTGCCTTCGTTAGACACATGACGGACACCAATTAAGTTTATATTGCAGAACTATAAAACTGCTTTTATTTTGATAGCACTAGTTGGAATCTGTTACTTTTACTGTGTCGAGCTGGTTATCTTGTGAAAGAAGACTAAATCCTTGCTCTCTTCTGTAGAAAGGTGACGGCACATGCAACACACACTTCAAGACAACGAAAACTCGGGACCAAATCCACAGAGCCTTCCTTGGATTTATTGATGGGAACATGATAATCTTGGTATGTAGATTGGAGATATAATTGGTGGAGTAAATACCAATCCATAGTGGCGGACTAACTACTAGGGCTCTTAGCTGATCCCTAAAATGGTGATATTCTTACCTCCCATCCTTCTCGCCAGCACATGAACTTGATGTTTTGAGGTGTGATAGACAATCCACTGATATTACAACAGTGTTTTTCTGTATTCTGCAGAAGAAGTATCTGACTAGACTACAGGAAATCAAAGGTGTTGTGGAGTCCTCAGAGTTCTTCAGACATCATGAGGTAGGTTGATTATTTACAGTCCTTTTGCCACATCTCTTCCAGGACTTGCTCTTGCCACATCTACTTCTATCACTGGAAGCTGCTGTATTAATTCCTTGGGTGGCACCAATGATAGAGGAGACATCGGGGCCAGAAGCTCTGAAGTTCTGACTCTGTTCAGCCACTAAGGGAAGGGTGGCTGGAACCTGAAGTGCCATCCAGTCTGGCGGTATGGATGTGTGACTGTCCAGCTGGAATAGTCAGTTCCCTGCTTCAGCCAATTGGACAGCATTACACCCTACTAATACTCCCAGCTTACTGGCAGTTTGTTCTTCCGCTGACTTGCTTCTGCTTTTTAGCTGTTTTGTCCATAGGTTTCTTGTTCTGACCTCGGCCCATTTACTGACTAGTTTGGACAGCATTACACCCTACTAATACTCCCAGCTTACTGGCAGTTTGTTCTTCCGCTGGCTTGCTTCTGATTTTTAGCTGTTTTGTCCATAGGTTTCTTGTTCTGATGTCGGCACATTTACTGACTAGTTTTCTGATTTTATACATTGATTGCCCTTTTGAGTCTGACATGGGCAACTGACCACTCCTACAAACCTGTGCCACCGTCCAGCAGCCTACTCCATGGCCCCAACCCAGGGGACCATGTGTAAGTCCAGATCCCTGTACAGGGGTTAAAGGGTGAAGGCCAGTGCAACTCCTGGAATCTGGTAAACAGAGTGGCTTGCGCTAAGCCTGTCCGTGGTAGCCATTTTTAGAGCTGCCAGGCCGTCACTGACAGAGCTGTAATACACCTTATAAAGATTTGCATCTGGGCTAAAACGCTTACTATAATTTCATGTACCTAATCTAAAGTCTACATATTGCGTTACTGAATCCAGGATGCACCAACTGTTGGCAAAAAATGGTAACAATGGAAATAAAAACTATGCATTGCATATACAGCCCTCATTCTCTCAGTGATGTAATTACCCCATGTTGTCCTCACCTACAGTCTATTTCCGAGGTACAGACACCTACAGCATTGCCAATTAGCTGTGCATGAACACTTAAGGGGGTATTTATGGCTCATAAAATGGCGCCATATTGCTAAGTTAAAGAAAATTAGAATCCAGAGAAAAAATAAGGGGGACAAATAGCGTAGATTCTCAGATATTGCAGGCCTCTCTGTGTCCCTGCTCACACAACACCTACATCAGTCTTATCTGAAAACACATAGAGCAGCTGCTGGTAATCTGCTGCCTGGATCCAGATGATCCGTGCATGTAAAGCAGTATGGTGATAAATGTGAAGGTTTAGGCTGTGCTGCGCAGCCTGCAGAAGATGCAGATGATAGTTGTTCTCACTTTGAAAGCTTTATTAAAAGGCGATCAACGTGTTTCAGGGTCGCCAGACCTCTGTCAGGATGTACATGTAGCGAAGAGGTTAGCACGACCCTGAAATGTGTTGCTGTCACTTTACTAACAACTATCTCCTGCAAGCAGCATGGCACAAGCTAAGCCTTCACATTTAGCTCCAAACTGCTTGGCATTGCTAAGATATGGCACGAGTACATGATGAACGGCACCGATTCTGAGGACGCACAGGCTGCAGTGCTGAATCAGTGCTGCGGCCTCTGCACAGTGGCACCTTGAGCCATTGCTATTTAGTGAAGCCGTTCTGCAATTTCCGTTCACAAGCGTGTGAATCCTAAAGACATCTCTTGACGATATGCTGCCACTCTATAACATGGGAAAACTCACTATAAAAGCAGAGCAATGTGTATAGTATCATTCTGACATCAAAAAAATCTGTAAATCGCACCCCCTACTCTCAAATCGCGCCCTGTGCAGTTACCTACCTGGGGTCTCAGCATTGCTAAACACAAGACGGAAGTGAGTTGTATTCTGTTGGCTCATTTTACTCCTGATCCAAGTTCTTTTCTAGTTTCTTCTATATTTTACTAAATCTGTGATAAACCTTTGCTTTCTGCCACCGCAGGTAATTGGAAGCTCCTTGCTTTTTGTACACGACAAGAAATGCAAGTGTAACATATGGCTTATAGATTTTGGAAAAACGACACCACTACCAGAGGGACAAATTTTGAACCACCGTATTCCCTGGCAAGAGGGGAACCGAGAAGACGGTTATCTTTATGGATTTGACAATCTAATTGAAATCTTATCAAGCATTAGATCTTGATACGGATTCCTCCACCAGTCTCCTGACCACTACATTAGGATTTTACCTTCATTTTGATGCTGTTTACTATGGATTTTATTTACTGGTGATGGACCTGAAGAATCTTTTAACATAGGACTCACAATGCTTGTACTGGTTTTGGCATGGATTATTTATGCCTAACTATAGTAATCTATGATGATCTTCGCAAAAACCTTCCTTTCTTTGACGAAATTTCTTAGTACTGTACGACACCGAATCATCAGTCATCAGCATTGACGCATTTTCTGAATAATTACATAAAATTCAACATCAATACCCAACTAAAGCCCTCCTGCTATACTGCCAGAGACTATTCCAGACAATGGTGGCACACTCATGAAAGATGGACCCATGTACGTAATAGCCCCAGTGAGCCGGTCAGTTACATTAATGATTTTGTAGGATCGCTATGTGGGCTGCTCATGGACAAAATTATTAAATAATCCCACAAAAGAATATGTAATAATAATAATTTTACAACTTAGGAGTACCTAAGAAAAGGTCTTCATGTGCCAATACGCATTGGTCCCGGTTGGTAGGTTTCAGTGGAAATGACCAACAATTAATAAGTTTGGGCATCTGCAGAGCTCCATAATTGAACTATTGTTTGGCCAATCCTATTCTGTTTTTCCATATACAAATATGTGGGATAGCTGTTGGCCAAATAACTTTTCGGGTATAGTCGCATATGCAGTCGTGGCCAAAACTTTTGAGACTTACACAAATGTTGGTTTTGCTGCTTCATTATCTTTAGGTTTTAGGCCAATATTTCTTTGCTTACTGAAGTACAATTATCAGCATTTAATAAGTTTTTAAACTTTTACTGACAAATTACGTTTAAGTGAAAACTCAACTGCCCATTGTTGTCTAATCAGTGCTTGGAGTTTATCAAAATTTCTGTTTTTTTGTTTGTCCACCCGCTTTTTGAGGTTTGACCACAGGTTCTCAGTAGGATTGAGATCAGGAGAGTTTCCTGGCCATGGACCCAAACCTCATTGTTTTGTTCAATGAGCCACTTATCACTTATGTCTTGTGACATGGTCTCCATCATGCTGGAAAAAGCATAGTTCATCACCAAATTGCTCCTGGATGCTTGGGAGACATTGCTCTTAGAGGATGTTTGGATCCCATTCTTTATTCATGGCAGTCTTCTTAGGCAAAATAATGAGTCAACTCCCTCCATAAATGAAAAGCCCCCAGACATGAATGGTCTCAGGATGCTTTACTGTTGGATGACACGGGACTCATGGTAGCGCTCACCTTTTATTCTCAGGATAATCATTCTTCCAGATATTCCAGAGTCCTAAATAGTCTAGAGTGGGCTTCATCAGAGAAAATAAGTTTGTAGTGAGTACAGGGATTGGACTGCAGAGGACGAGGAAAATTATATTCTCTGATGAAGACCACCTCTAGGACTGGCCCAGAAGCTAATACCCAGCTGTAAAGGAAAATTGCACAAGTCCTAAAAAATAAGGTTCAACCCTGTAAATATTGAGTCTTTACATAAACTTGATGTATGTGTCTATAAAAGTGTAAAAACTCATGATCTAAAGATAACAAAAAAATCTAAAAATAGTGTAATAGCAAACGTGAAAACCAAAATTTGTGTTAGTCTCAAAACTTATGGCCACTACTGTATGTTGTCGATTTCCGCCCTGGAATTGTGGTTTCATCTGCTATTCCCCATGCTCCAAAGTATCCCTATAGTGATCTAAGTTCACATAGGTAATGCCAAAGACTTCTTGGTCTTGAGGTCTGATAGAAACTGAGTGGTCACTATTACGTAATTCGCAATCAAGAATTAAAAACCTGACTACTTTTAAAATACATTAGAGACTGTAACCCAAGGTTATTCATTGGGTTTATCCCTCGTATAGACCATCTATATGATGTGTTAAATGGACACGATGCGGGTCTGTAACACAATTACCTTTTATATACATGTATTGTTTTCTTACCTGTTCTAAGATTTTCAGGCTACACAATCTACAGTGTAGGGACTTTTTTATAGGAGATGAGCTATACATATTGTGCTCCATCTTATTTAACAGAGCATGTGACGCTGATGAGATGTATGAGCTGTAGAAAAAAATCTTCTCCATTGTCACTCTTCATTTCTCATGTACATTGTACCAGAATGCAGCTTTTCTTAGATGCTAATTTTCAGAAAATATAAATTAATATTTTTATTTTTCATTAGGCAAAGATATTTGTCATTGGTAAAGTAACTGAGAAATCCTAGTTCATGGTTTTGAGTTTTTTGTGGCTATGGGTCTGGTCTATGATATGTGTTATTAGTAACCAGGTCCTGACTTATTCTTATAAAATTAGTGGAAGGCAGCTGTTATCATTTGGGTGCTCTCGCAGCCTCCCATATTTTATCTCTGTACTGTATATTACAGCCCACAGTGCTCCAGGAAAGCATGGAGTCAGGCCACACATCTGAGACATCAGAGACCCCTCTAAATTTTCGAGAAAACATGACCACTGCAGTCAATCACTGGGCTCAGCAGTTCTCATACTGTTCATCTTGGTATGACTACTGGAGCGCAGCGGTCTCATGCTCTAGTTGTGACTTCACCGCTGCTACCAGAAAGATTGGAGGTAGCAGTGCAGAGGCAACAATGGAGTGGCAGGAGGAAAGTAAGGCCGGTTTTGTTTTTCTCACTAAGAAAGCCTATTCCCCAAAAAATGTAAACCTGGTCAACCCCTTTTAGTCTGTTTCATTCTCAGGGCCTACATATCGAATGCTGATGAACAGAGCCATAATTTGCTATATTTAACACTATGATGTTGATACTTTTGCTATAGGGAGGATTATGAGATCATTTTACATAATATCTCAACTGTGAACATCTCATGAACTGATCATGGAAAAGAGCCAGGATAGGAGCTGTGTGCTAAGTGTATGTGCTTAGTCACATATAAAGGCTGAAAATAATCTATTTACTGTAGTGCTGGTTCAGAGGACGGCACAAATGTAAAGGCACACTGTAGGTGGAAGCCTAGCAGCTTTTAGTTGGCTTTCATGCATAAGTCACTCCATTTACCAGGTCCCAGGAGAGCCTTGGCTTTTACCCATTAACCCCCAAACTGGACTTAGGGCCCACAGAGTTACATCACTGGAGTGACTGCTGGCCGGTGGAGAGAGGATCGCCAAGCTGTGTCATTTCCAGGAAGTCAAAGTCAAGTGGGAGACAATTGGGCAAAAAGAGAAACGACCTAAGGTCAGGAATTAAACACCAGGATATTTAGGATGCAAGAGACTCACAAAGCAATAGACCAGGGTAGTAACAAATTATAACTGGCAGATAGAAGTAGCTGCTGGTAGTGTAAATAGAGCATGATTTGTCCAAGGATTACAGCAGAGAGGTGATTACAAAAGATAAGCTGCACCCTGCAGTAAGACCTAGACTCCCTGTCTCAGAGGGCTCACAAGTCCCAGCAAGAATAATGTAAAACAGCAGTGAAGTCGGCAGGGCAAGCATGGCTCTGTCTCGTGGCAGAAGCCATGGGAGAAGGTTCAACCACTCCATTTAGCAGGTATCAGGGGAACCCAGGTCCTTATTCCTTAAGCACATACAGGAATCTGGACTTACTCAGGGCCCACTGGGTTACATCTTCGGAGTGGATATTGGCCACTGGAGTGAGCTAGCAAAGAGAAGGTTCGTCAAGATGGGTCGTTTCTAGGAGGTCAAAGTTAGGGACAAAATCGGGAGATGGTCAGGTAAACAGAGAAATTAACTAAGGTCATGATCTAAACAACCGGATATTTAGGATCCAAGAGACATACAAAGCAATAGACCAGGTAGTAACAAACTATAACTGGCGGGCAGAAGTAGCTGCTGGTGGCCATACCCAAGCCTGAGAGCAGAAAGCTGATTATAACAAATCAGCACCCTGCAGTAAGACATAGACTCCCTGTCTGGGAGAGATCACAAGTCCCAGCTAGAATAATGTAAATCAGGAAGACTTCTCCTGCACACCCCAATGAAGCTGTCAGTGCAAGCATGGCGGTACTGAGTTCCTGGTATTCCCTGGGTTGGTGTGGGTCCTCAGTGGTGGACTCTACTAATCTTATCATAAGCTGACTATATAGCCTAGCAATGTTCCATCACATTATCAGATTGGAATACTCCTTTATTCATTCTTCCCCTAGAAGAAACACTAATATGTTAGATTTAGTGCAGGTTGATATATGGTATAGGGATTCTCTTTTGGAGGTTACACAGTGTGCTATGGAGCGTTTTTTTCCTGTACATTAGCATACTATGCCGTATATTCTGTCTTTACACTGACAAACTGGTAATGATCACAGAATGCTGCTGTAGTGACCAGTTACTCTCACACCGTGTTCCCATGCAGTGTAAATGCTGCATTCTTTTTCAGAAAATCTGCTGCCCTAATTGTTTAAAGGGAATCAGTCACCCCTTTTTTGAGATATCATATAATGATATCATTCAATTGTGTGTCACATAAGGATTCTCTTAGACAGGGAGGGGGAGCAGGTGAATAAGCCCCGCCCAGCGGACCGGACCGTGGCAGTTTACATACATCTGAACCGATATAAAAAAGGTATTTATGCATGAAAGGTGCGGGGTCAGGGAGAAGCAAAAGTACTAAGAGAATCCTTATGTGACACACAATTGAATGATATCATTATAGGATATCTCAAAAAAGGGGTGACAGATTCCCTTTAAGCAAAGTGGATGTGATTTCATTAAGACTCATTCAAACTGTGCGTTTAAAGATGCAGTTGAACTTTTTTTTTGGTGCGTTTTTTCTGCCTACACTTCTAAGGCAACCATGAGAAAGTTACATTTTTAAGTGCAGAATCAAAGCTTTTCTCCATTAGAAAAAAATCATACTTCAAATCTGCACAAAAAAAAGTGTCAAATAAAGGGGAGAATTTCAGCAAAAAAAAAAACCCAATTCTCAATAGTCAGAGAAGATTATTAATGCTTATTTTGGTGCAGAAAACCTGCAGATAAAAAGCATCAAAATAAAATGGCAGCATTTAGGGTACGTCAGAACGCAGTCTTATACATTGAGTATAGACACATGCATTAACCCTTTGTGTACAGTTAGGCCCATGAATCATATAGTAGGTCATAATTAGGCCAATGAGTGCTCATTTAGTTTGCGCCTACTGTCAGACGTATACGTTCATGAGATATTAGTCCGATACAGCAGCCACAGTTTTGATGGCTACCATAGAACCGCATAGTAAAAAAATGTATACCACGTTATTATGTATTTTTTGGACAGGAGTGCAATTACAAGTGTCCTAGTTGGGATGCAGTACAATATCCCATCATAGCACGGTATGCATTGCCCTACTGTATATTCCTTACCTAAGCACATGGCACTTGATGGGTTTATATAGTGAGTCAGTATGAAGTTTGTAAAGATACGAGCATGCAGTCTCATCTCCACAGTTTTAAATGGCGTATGAGCTATATTTCAGATGACATTGACATGATGTTTTCACTGGATGCAGTTTATGGCCATTTTTGCAGTCTATATCTGCGCATGCGGCTCCACAGGTTGCACCAATTACATGTCCACCCCTGACCTATGCACAGGAAAGGTGATAACTTGTTTCCGCTGGACAACCCCTTTAAATTGAATCAGGCTGAAATGCAGTACTAGACACAGCCCATGGCCAAGACTGACACCATTTCTGGAGGAAAGCAGTCAGGACTTTCTAATCTCATATAACCCTTTAACATTTCCCAAATCTCAGCTGCTGCTGCCTCCATCTCCAGCAATGGTCATGAAGGTAGCTTGATACGAGGGGACTTTGGCCTTGTCATCATGGTTCCCAGATTATCCAAGGTGTCCTTAACTTTATAACTTGCCATTACTTTATCCAAACAGCTACAAAGCTATGTGATCCACTATGTTGAGGCCCGTTAATGCACTGTAATAAAGAACTTGTAAAATGTTATGTAAAATATTATCTATTTTTTCAGTGAACTGATGGGAACAGTTTTGCAAAGCAATGTTTTTAAAAAAAACGACAACTGAGATGTAAAAAAAAAAAACTTGTAATGCTAAATCATTGTACAAAAGAACATTTTAATAAAAGGGTTTGTTGGTAGATTAATATTGCAAGACGGTGCACCTATTTTTATGTATCATTGATGCATAGATCACATAGATAACCTCCTATTATTCCTATATATATATATATATATATATATATATATATATATATATGGGTTCATAACACTAAAACAACTGTAATATGACTTGTAGTATCTCCGGTAAGATATATTGTATATTGTTCACAAGATATCTGTTTTATGTGAATAAATAAATTGCCATCAACATTCAGGATAAATACCGTAGCCTTATAATTTGTAAAATGCCTGTGTATTTCTAGAACTGTTCTCCATTTTATTAATTATATGATAAGCAAGATGGATTCTATAAGCCGTAATTCAGGGTGAACAACATGGACCGGAGGAGATTGGATGGATTTGCCAAGACCAGGAAAGCAGAGTATACAGAACGGCAGACAGATAAATGCAGCAAGGAAGAGCAGATAAAGCAGACATACAAATGGCAACAGTAGACACAGAAGCAATCTTTTAACTACCTTGCATGAATGCTGTTATACACAGGAACAATAGATACATAGGAAATCTGAAAACTTGTTAGCAGAGATGTAAAACACAGGAATAGTTAATTAATAAGCAATTTGATAATTTGCTTGCATAGATGAAATACACACAGGAATTGTTGTTGAATAAGAACAATGGGGCAAAAACTATTTATTCAGCCACCAATTGTGCAAGTTCTCCGACTTAAAAAGATGAAAGAGGCCTGTAATTGACATCATAGGTAGACTGCAACTATGAGAGTCAAAATGAGAAAACAAATCCAGAAAATCACCTTGTCTGATGTGGCAAGATTTATTTTGCAAATTATGCTGGAAAATAAGTATTTGGTCATTAAGGGTATGTGCACACGGTGCGCATTCTGCTTTGGAATTTTCTGCGCATATTTCCTGCGTATTTAGTGCTTTTTTTGTGCGGTTTCACTACATGTTTTTTGCAGTTTTCCCCTGCAAGTGGGAGAACTTGCACAATTGGTGGCTGATTAAATACTTTTTTCCCCACTGTAACTGATAACTTGCTTGCAGATATGCGATACAGAGAAACAGAAGAGAGCTGCCAGTGCGAGCAGAGATGAAGTCTAGTAAGGGACCTTGCTTACAGAGACAAAGGTGTAAATTGCACTAGAATTAGAAAAGATGAATTCATTATCAGGAACCGAGTTGCAGCAGAGTTGAGAATTCAATAACACCAGGATTTACACGACTGAGCTAGAATGTATTTGCAGTTGGCTGTATAACAGGCAGGCGTTTGCTGGGGAGATGACAAGACAAGTGGCTGGAGCTGAGAGAAGTGGATGATGGGACAGACTCCTGTAAAACATAGTAGCTGGTAACTATGCTTACCTAAGTAACCTGGCGTGGGTTGGTACCAAGAGAGTCGGCCACAGGCGATGGGAGCAAAACCTGGCACTGAAGCTGGGATGACTGCCAAACAATTTGGAGTAGAAAAGTTATTTGAGTTAAGGTATTACACCATGTAAGATTGTCCAGAGTTAAAATCACAATTCTAACTGCTTTAGAGCTGAACTTGAGCATTACCTGCCACCTCATTTATCTATGCAGAGGTAGCATTCTGTGCTCTGTCATTAGCATACCTAGGTTAACTGGTGCAAGAACACTAAAGCAACACTGGTCACAAATCCTGAAGATCACGGTGATGCATTATTACATTGCATCTGATGATTGTCAATAGTGGTGTGTTGCAACCTGTAAAACTACAATTGCAAATAATCCAACACTGTTGGGTTTTGCTCACACCTGTCCTTCCCTGATTTTTTTTTAACCAGCTCACTCTGTAAAATGAAAGTTGTGCAAATGCTTTTGGTTACGAAATACGGTATCCAGTTTGCCTTCCTTCCTCAAGGATACTGGAGATCTCTTGCGGAAGGTCGATGGACTCTGTTTGGAGAGTGATTCTCTTCTTGCTTCTGTTGATGTTGAGTCCCTATATACCAACATAAAGCATATCGATGGCCTACATGCCGTACGATTTTATTTGACCACCTCCACTATTTCAGTGGGACTTAGGGACCTCATCCTGGAGCTCTTAGAGTTCACTCTCACACACAACTTTTTTGTGTTTAAGGGATCCTTCTACCTACAGCTCCAGGGGACCGCCATGGGTGCAGCCTTTGTGCCATCCTATGCTAATCTCTTCCTGGGGCTGTGGGAGAGGGACCTCTTCCTGTCTGATAAACAGGGGTTGATTGAGTGTGTCCATTTATGGGTGCGCTACATCGACGATATCTTCTTTATCTTTCAGGGCAGCTCCATCGACCTCCTGCAATTTATATCTACTTTGAATAGTAATGATCTGAATATCAAGCTTACATTGACTTGGGATCCGGAAAAAATCAACTTTTTGGATGTTTCTGTTAAAAAGGATATAGAAGGAACAATTCAGACTGATATTTACCGTAAGGAGACATCTACTAACACCTTACTACATGCCTCATCCTGTCATCTGCATCATCTCATTAAAGCTATCCCTGTGGGACAGTTCCTACGACTCCGTCGTATTTGTTCCACTAATGTAGATTTTGAGAACCGTGCCAATGAATTAAAAACTCGGTTTCTATCACGTGGATACAGTAAACGGAGTGTACAAAAGGCCTATCAACGTGCTAAACATGTAACTCGTAATGAGCTGCTCTACAGGGATCGCAATAAATCTAAGGGGAATGATGATGTGAGATTTATCACTTCTTTTCACCCCCAACATGGAATGATGCGTGATGCGATGAGGAGGGCTTGGCCTATCCTTATGGTGGATCCCATTCTGAATAAATTTCTCCCGGAGTGTCCGTCCATCACCTATAGAAGGGCTAGGAATCTACGTGATCAATTGGTGGCTAGTCATTATGTTGATCATCCAGTACATACTTTCTTGGATGACCTTCCGATTAGACATGGATGCTTTCCTTGCGGCAGATGTATAGCCTGCCCCAATATCGAACGGAGTACCTCATTCACTAACTTTGATGGTACCAGGACATTTTCTATTAAGCAACGTATATCTTGTACCACTCGGTAAGTGATATACTATGCCACCTGTCCATGTGGGCTCATTTACGTGGGCATGACCACACGGCAGTTGAAGGTACGCACAAGGGAGCATGTCTTGGGTATATTGGCTGCTGCCACTTGTACTGATGATTCAAGCTTGAAGACGCTACCTAGGCACTTCAAGGAATTCCATCAGTGCAATGCTACACTCCTTAGAGTAAGGGGTATTGATGCTCTTAACATCAATATAAGGGGTGGTAAATTGTCTAATCGGTTGGCTAGGTCAGAAACCAGATGGATCTGGACTTTAGGTACCATCTATCCACGTGGATTAAATGAAAATATTTCGTATGCCCCATACTTGTAATTCACCTGGGTGGACATTAATATGAGCATTGTGGTCTTGTGTTTTACTAATATGCATTTTTATATCCTTTTAGTGACCTGAATATGACATATTGTCTCTTGAAATTGTGGAAGGTGTCCGAGGGTTCTTTGGAATCATAAAAGCTGCTTGACGCATTGATCCACGATGATGTTTCTGGAATTCTTTGTGTGTGTTTTTTATATACATATGGGGCAGTGTATACCTACCCATGTTGAGTGATGGGCTTGGGTGTTATCCATATTGGCATATAGCCTATATGTATTTTGTATCTTTAATTTTGTTTATCATTTTTGAATTCTGTGTTGTGTTTTGTACATTTCTTTTATTATTTACATATATATATACATATCTGTGTGTATTTTTGTATTTTCCTCATATATGTGCAGTTTTATGGGGTATTTTTCGATGCTCTTTAGGTGCGTTGGCATTAGCAAATGTGATATAGATTTTCTATACCATTATGGCTATATCTACATATGGATACAGTTCATTTATATATTATGTACCGGATAATGAATCCTGTCTAATTGTGAGTCCTTTTCCAGCTCCAATCTTGACAATAGTAATTTATATGTTACCATATGTTATAGATGTGGCCTATTTATATATATGTGGAATTTATTCATTTAGTTCCACATGCTATGCCAAGCTCCTTATTCCTATGCCATTCTTTATGTACTGATTAATATGCAGTGCACAGATGGTATATTTTATTTATGTATACATAATGAGTATTATTTGATGCACTTTTTGTTTTGCCCTTATCCCTGCCCCTTTTAGATATGGCGGCTCTGGCTCGACGCTGTCTGCGCGCATGCGCAGTGTCCGTCGTACGGTCATCTGTGGTCCTTGCTTGGCGCGCTGGATCACGTGGGCCCGCGTGTTTCCGTTGTCACCGCAGCATGGATCCGGCTGATGCAGGGTGGGCATTTCGAGCGCGCAGACGGCCTCTGGCGGGCGCGCTATATAACCCCGGTGGTCGCGCCTTTTTCCACGCCCCCTGAGGAAGGAGTCCTTTGGCTCCGAAACGCGCGTCGGGGACTGGATCGACCCCACTGCCACCACTGCTTCCAGGTACATGAATGTAGCTATCAGCTATTCCATTTGCGATGCTCTTTGAGCATCGGTTGAGCTATGATGTGTGTCTCCAACTATCAGGGAACTCTTTCAGCTTATATAAGGGCAGTAGCACTTGCTACATGGAGATGTTTCTTAAACACTCCTTGCTTTAAGATCATTATTTTTCTGTGTCCCTGACTTATTGCAATTATTATTATTATTATTATTATTGCAATTATTCTATATATTGCTGTTTCCTGGTGCTGTGTCTGCAGTGTGGCTGGTCCTATGACCACTGTGTGTTCATATTTTCTGTTCCTCCCTATCAATACACTGTATGTCCATAATATTTTTTTAAACATTATTCAATAAAATATTGCATTTTATGGATTTTTTGACTGCTGGTTCTCTCTGGGTTGTTTCTACGAAATACGGTATGTAGGAGAGTTGCTGCATTACCCGTGTTGCAGTATAACCCTAGTCTAAGGCCGGAGTCACACTACAGCGAGATACGACTGAGTCTCGCAGGTTAAAACCAAGCTCTGGCACCGGCACTCCGGAGCGGAGCGTGCAGCTCCATGTATTGCTGTGCGGCTGCACGCTCCGCTCCGGAGTGCCGGCGCCAGAGCTTGGTTTTAACCTGCGAGACTCGGCCGTATCTCGCTGTGTGTGATCTCGGCCTCAGTCAGTTTAGCTGGGCTGGTAGGGATGTGAATGTCAGAATACTTATTGACTGTTTCCGACAGCAGTCAACTAGATTTTAGAAGCATCCCTCGATTCAAAAATAGTTTGTAACTCACTCTAAAAAATTCTGTTTTATAAAAAAAAAATACGTTATACTTCATACAGTTCCCAACTGTGCACCTCACATCCTTTGTTAACTATATGACATAAAGTGGCAAATTTACTAATTTTGCCTATCTTTAACCCCTTAGTGACAGAGCCAATTTGCAGCTTAATGACCAGGCCAATTTTTACAATTCTGTCCACTGTCATTTTATGAGGTTATAACTCTGGAACGCTTTAACGAATCCCGCTGATTCTGAGATTTTTTTTCATGATATATTGTACTTCATGTTAGTGGTAAAATTTCTTCGATATGACTTGCATTTTATTTATGAAAAAAACAGACATATGGCAAAAATCTTTTAAATTTTGCAATTTTCAAACTTAATTTTTATGCCCTTAAATCAGAGTATGTCACACAAAATACTTACTAAATAATTTCCCACACGTCTACTTTACATCAGCATGATTTTGGAACCAAAATTTTTTTTTGTTAGGAAATTATAAGGGTTAAAAGTTGACCAACGATTTCTCATTTTTACAACAAAATTTACAAAACCATTTTTTTAGGGACCACCTCACCCCTTTGAGGGGTCAATATGACAGAAAATACCCAAAAGTGACACTATTCTAAAAACTAAGGTGCTCAAAACCACATTCAAGAAGTTTATTAACCCTTTACCTGCCTCACAGGAACTGAACCAATCTGGAAGGAAAAAATTAACATTTAACTTTTTTTTACAAACATTTTACTTCAGAACCAATTTTTTTATTTTTAGAAGTACAAAAAGAAAATGAACCTCAAAATTTGTTTGCAATTTCTCCTGAATACGCCGATACCCCATATGTGGGGGTAAACCATTGTTTGGGCGCACGGCAGAGCTCATAAGGGAAGGAGCGCCGTTTGACTTTTTCAATGCAGAATTGGCTGGAATTGAGATCAGACGCCATGTCGTGTTTAGAGAGCCCCTGATGTGCCTAAACAATTAAAAGCCCCCACAAGAGACACCATTTTGGAAACTAGACCCCTTAAGGAACTTATCTAGATGTGTGGTGAGCACATTGAACCCCTAAGTTCTTCACAGAAAATTATAACACAGAGCCGTGAAAATAAAAAATCATTTTTTTTCCTCAAGCCTATTTTTTTATTTTCACAAGAGTATCAGGAGAAATTGGGCAACAAAAGTTGTTGTGCAATTTGTCCTGAGTATGCTTATACCCCATATATGGGGGAGAACCACTGTTTGAGCACATGGCAGAGCTCGGAAAGGAAGGAGTGCTGAATGCAGACTTTGATGTAATGGTCTGTGGGCGTCATGTTGCGTTTGCAGAGCAGCTGATGTGCCTAAACAGCATAAACCCCCCTCAAGTGACCCCATTTTGGAAACTAGACCCCCCAAGGAAGTTATCTAGATGTGTAGTGCTTCACAGAATTTTATAACGCAGAGTCGTGAAAATAAAACACACAAAGGATGTTTAGCCCTTAATTTTTTATTTTCCCAAGGGTAACAGGAGAAATTAGACCCCCAAAGTTGTTGTGCAATTTGTCCTGAGTACGCTGATGCCCCATATGTTGGGGTAAACCACTGCTTGGGCACACTTTGGGGCTCGGAAGGGAGGGAGCACCGTTTGACTTTTAGAACGCAAAATTGGCTGCAATCAATGGTGGTGCCATGTCGCGTTTGGAGACCTAAACAGTGGAAACCCCCTCAATTCTAACTCTGACCCTAACCCCATCACACTCCTAAACATAACTAACTACAATCCTAACCCCAACACAACCCTAACCCTAATCCCAACCCTAACCATAACCCTATCCACTCCACAGCCCTAACCCCAACACACCCCTAATCCCAACCCTAGCAATAACCCTAACCACAACCCTAATCCCAACCCTAGCCATAACCCTAACCAAAAACCTAACCCCAACACACCCCTAACCCTAATCCCATAAATAAATATATTTTCTTTATTTCATTATTTTTCCCTAACTATTGGGGTGATAAAGGGTGGGTTTATTTACTTTTTATTTATTTTTTATCTTTTTTTAATTTGTTTTTATTGAAAATACTATAATACAACATTAGCACAAATGTACGACACAGGTCAAAGTATCATAAATGTGTAATTATGCAACCATTGCAGTATAAACAAAGAGCTCCGGTCTTAATCCTCTCCCACCCAGGGCCCGTCCCCAACCTTTATTTGACTGGTTCAACTGTGACTCGCTAACTGTGGCTTCCCAAGCCTGCCAATCCCTGGTGAACTTCTGTAAGGCGTTATTTTACTATTTTTTTATTTTGATCACTGTGATAGACCAAAACGAACCAAAAGGAAAAATCTTCCCATTGTTGTCGTGTGCCGGCCGGCAGATCTCGGCGGGCGCACTGAGCCTTTTTTTCCCGGAAGAAGATGGCAGCGATCAAGGTGAGAAGCGCGCGGGCTGAGGACCAACGGGGGGATCGGGGACGCTATTTCTCTCTTCTGATGTGCAATCACATCAGAATGGAGAGAAAGTAAATGGCACATCGGACTTTTTTTTTTGCGGTCGCCGTTATACTGTTAATAACAGCGATCGCAAAACTGGGGTCGGTAAAACCGACCCGAATAATGTTCTCTGGGGTCTTGGCTACCCAGCAGCCGAGACCCCGGAGAAAATGCGACTCTGGGGGGCGCTATACACTTTTTCCACAGCACCATTAATTAACGGCGCTGTGGTTTAAGTACCCTTAACCACTGCCATTAAAAAGCTTATCAGCGGTTATTAAGAGGTTAAAGAAGCACTCTCATCAAAATTTTTATCCTCTTAATTTATTGCAGATGTCATATTATATAGGACTGTGTACTTACAATTGCTGATTTTCCCTTCCACCCAGCTAATTCTACTCTTTTCCATTAAGTCTATGACATGTTATTAAACACTGACTAGCTGAATCCTTCTAAGCGCTATGTGGAAACAGGAGGTCACTTTTCCCTGCATGAGTCTGCAAAAGTCCCAGGGAGGGAGAAGGAGGAGTTGAAGAGAGGAATGAATTCTGCAGTCAAGAGACTTCCCATTACTACATAAAGCTGAGAAAAGAGACAAATGAACTGGGTAACAGTGCAAAATGAGCAATTGTAAGTACACAGTGCTATATAATATGATTGCAGTACATCAAGAGGATAAAAACATTGATGGTAGTACTTGTTTAAGATGGGTTAGATCCGGAACAGACAGTCTTAACATACACAGGGATTCTTGATTTAGTTGAGCACAAATTTGTATAGAGAATACAGGTGTCACGAGGACGCTGATGGTGGTCACCTGGTAGCTCTGAAATAGCAGGAACCTGCTTGGTGGGAGCTACTCCATTTAACAGATCCTAGGGGTTGTCTGACCTTCAGCCTTTAACCCCTCTACAGTGATCTGAACTTACACGGGGGGGGGGGGGGGGGGGTCGGGGCCATGGGCTGAGGACACGGAGGCGGCTGCTGTTCAGTGGAGCAGTCTGACAAAAAGAATAGTCAGGACGTCGGGTCAGAAACCCTGAGTATCGGTAGGTACAAAATTGCCGGACAGGAGAATAGTCTGTAAACAAGCTGAAGTCAGAATACGGAATATCTACTGAGGGATATCTTGAGATACACACAAGAGCTTGTCAGGCTAGAACTGGCAGGGAAAACTGATTCTCAGGGAATCAAATGGCGAGCAACCCCACCAAGGGCTGACAGTGGGAAGAAAATCAAACTAGGATTTAAACCCAAAGCTTCCAGACAGGACAGAGCCACAAGTCCCAGGAGTAAAATAGGGCTGCCAAATAGTGGCTCTGCATCAGCCCATGATCGAAGCAGGAATAGAGTAGACAGGCTTTGGCATAGGTATCACATCAGCAGAGCTGTTGGCCAAATGATCAAGGTACCTAATGTGTAAGGGGCCTTAATTTTGTACCACCTCTTTTTTGGCTAAATGTTAGATCATTTTAGCAGCAAAAAATTGGTGCATGGCATTAATAAATTTGGTGTAGCTTATATATGCATGATCCCTTTTTTAGATACTTTATAAAAATTTGTAAAGGAGGGAATTTAATAATTCCACAACAATTTTTGGCATGGATAAACTTTTCAACTTTTTTACTTTTTCTCTGCTCACAAGATTTTCCTGAAGAGTGTACAAAGCTTGGCATAAGGGTATGACTGCTTGCATTTGCAGCATATTTAATATAATTTATGCCAGAAATTGACAGAAATTATGGCACAAATCTACATTTGTGTAAAAAATAAATTGTTATCTATTTAAACAGCATATAGTGATGTTGTACTTTTATAGCATCTCCTGAGGAAGACGTCTTAGTGACTTTGAAACGCGTTGAGAATAAACCATCATCTTTATCTCCAATACGCCTGAATATTCATTTCTACAGCAGCGCGGATGATATCCACAAAAACCTATTTTGAATACGCTGAATCGGTCACTAGTTTGACCAGTGGATCTGTGGCAGCTGGCAAACTCTGAGGAGTTTTTTCATGCTATAATTATTGGAAACATCAGGTGAGTGCAATCTCATTTTATATCTTACAATCTCCATCGGATAAGACCCTATCGCGCTTTTGTTCCCTGCAGTTGTTTTCCTTCCTTCTTTGATTAAAAAAAAATTCAGCACTCCATGCAATAGCGCTAGAGATATGCACTACTGCATTTGATTTTCTGGTGAGATGTGCCTGATTTATTAAGAGGTGTGTGTCTTTTTTAAACTAAATATGCAAATTGCCTCTTCAGAGAGGAACAAGACTTGAACTCTAGTGCTACCTATTAGAAGTAGCGATCCTAAAAGTCAATATCAACCCTTTAACGAGCCTTGCCACATGACTTGGGATAAAAGTCAAACCGGAATCCAAATGTGAAGACACGTGTTTTTGGGGTGTTGCCCCTGATCAGTGCAAAGCAAGTCATCTGATTTGGCTATATAAGAGGCCTCTGATTGGAGTCTAATGGGTAACATTTCACCCCTCATACAGCCATATCAGATCTTTTGCTTTCCACAGAGGAGGGGGTAACACCCTGAAACACATGTCTGCAAGTAAAGATTATGGAAAAGACAATTTGCATATTTAATTTCCCAGAAAAGCAATACATGGCCTGGAAGTCTCCTTACACTAGTATGTCACTCTTCACAAGGAGTAATGTGGAGACATGAGTCAGGGGGTGCTCTCATCCACTGGAATGGCTGTCTTTCCAAAGACCGCACAGGCCAGGGCTCATCCCACTGAACACCTGCACTCCTTCCTCGTGGGTAGAATGCTCCTCACACAACATAGGGTGAGGGTAACACAATATGGCAATACTTTATTGGATCACCAACAGTAAATAACATATAGCATAGTCCCAGCAAGTACACATGATGGTGCAAATGACAGAGTCTCACCCTTCCCCTGGCTCGCCGGGGATTAGAACATCTGCAACTTCGGGACATCCAGAGCCAACCACCCCAACCAGTAGCATCTCGCTTTTGATGGACACCCACAGAGGAGATAGTGGCAAGCTTAGGAAGCTGACTGAGTACAGTGAGGTATGTGGCCAGGTGACATGATTGTTCTAACCTGGATTCTCCAAACATCTTTGTGAGTTCACTGATGGGCAGTGGGGCAGATCTGTATTCCTCCAGTTGGAGTCATAGTTCCTTATCTGATGTTCTATAGAGTCTCTCTGGAAACAGAGGCAGCCCCCTTTTATATACTGGTCGCTGGTGTCGGCAGATGGAATTACTGTTCCCATCAACCGGCGCCTGCTGCTGCTAATAACAGTGAGAGCAGGTGGTGACTGATAGGAATATTCATCAGCCGGCGCCTGCACCATAAATAAATAATTTAAAAAGAAAACGGCGTGGGGTCTTCTATATTTTTGATTACCAGCCAGACAAAACTCACAGCTGGGGGCTGCAACCCTCAGCTGTTAGCTTCAGCAAGGATGGCTATCAAGAATAAAGGGGTCCCCACTCCGGTTTTTAAAAAATTATTTAAATCATTTAAAAAAAACGGCTTCCCCCATATTTGACAACCAGTCAATCTAAAACAGACAGCTGGGGGCTGGTATTCTCAGGCTGGTAAGGGGTCATGGATATTGGCTCCCCCAAGCCTAAAAATAGCAGCCCGCAAGCCGCCCACAAAAAGCGCATCTGTTAAATGTGCCAATTCTGGCGCTTTGCCTTGCTCTTCCCACTTGCCCTGAAGCGGTGGCAAGTGGAGTAATATTTGTACTGCTGATGTCACCTTTGTATTGTCTGGTGATATCAAGCCCACGGATTAGTAATGGAGAGGTGGAGAGGCACCTATCCATTACTAATCCTATAATTGTATGGTAAATAAAGACACACCCAGAATAAAGGCCTCTATTTGAAATAAAACAAAACACTTTTACTTTTTTTATTTAAAAATAGCAAACACTGCTATACTCACCTAATGCCCATTCCATTGAATCCCTCGTCTCCTGTACATCCCTCACCTGTCCGTCGTTGGGTCCCACGCCGTAATTCATGTCTGGGAGATAAACAGCTTTCAACCTGGACGGTGCCAAGATACGACCATCCAGGCTGAGAACCACTGATGAATGAGTTGCTGCGAGCTCAGCATCAGTGACCAGCGGTGATGTCATCAAGGTTACTGACGGTCATTGAGTCTGCGTTCCCAACTGGGCCAATGAACTGCGGTGACCTCGGTGAGATCACTGCTAGCACAGTGAGAAAGTCTCACGGTGCAGAGGCGAGTTCACTGCAGTTCAAAGTCACCGCAGTAAAATTCTCCCTGTGACCTGGAGACATGGATTACGGCGTGGGAAAGAGCGACAGACAGGTGAGGGAAATGGTTGTTTTTTATTTTTGTTTTATTACAGGAGATGAGGGATTTAATTAAATGGGCGTTGATGTGAGTATAGTTTTAATTTAGAATCATTAAAGGAGTCTGTCATTCTTTCAATTAAAGGACTTTATTCTGGCTGTGTTTTTATTTACAATATAACTGTAGGATTTGTAATGGATAGGTGTCTTAGAGACGCCTCTCCATTACTAAGCTATGGGCTTGATGTCACCAGACATCAACCCCACATATATGAACCCCACTTACCACCTCTACAGGGCAAGTAGGAACAGCTGGGCAAAGCGTCAGAATTGGCGCATCTAATATATGTGCCTTTTCAGGGCGGCTGCAGGCTGCTATATTTAGGCTGGGGTGGCCAATATCTATGGCCTCTTACCGGCCTGTCACAGAGTGACTCGACCCAATGGATGGTCAGTCAGCGAGCTGCACAATACACATACAAAGGGCATGGCATAGGTGAGAGGAAGGCCCTACCAATAGGGAATGAGGGATGGTCACCACCTGAGCTCCAACCTGAGCCTGTCCCTGCATTCACTTAACGCCCTATGCGGGTCCTTCCCCCCGCCGCCGTCATGATACCTCTTCCCTAGTATTCACCTATTACTGCCCTGGCTAGTGCACTGCACAGCAAGGAGCACTAGCCTCACCTCTGAAGAATAATACGCACAGGGGGAAGTGACTAACACAAAAGGGACAGGGTAACAAAAACACCACACTTAGCTTATGTACACGGCTGCTAAACTCCACACCGCAGATAACAACAGCAACTGGACTCCAAACACCAGACGTGGTTGATACCAGAAAGCTACTCTAGCTAGGCTGGTCTCCAGAAAGGAACTGTATCACCAACAGTCAGCTGACACATCAGGTGACCTTTTAAAGGATGATGGGAGTGGTCACCACCTGCATCAGCTGACCCAGCAGCACTGCAGTAACACCAGATTGCCAGCAGGGAAAAACTAACATTAACCCCCCCATGGTCCAAAAGGAAAAAAGTTTTAAACTGAGACAAACCAGAGCTGTCTAAAATCCAAAAATGGATCGTTACACAGCCTGAGAATACCAGCCCTCAGCTGTCTGCTTTAGCATGGCTGAATGTCAAAATTGGGGGACCCCATATCATTTTTTTATTATTATTTAAATAATTAAAAACAAAATGGCATGGGGACCCCCTATTCTTCATAAACAGCCTTGCTAACGCTGACAGCTGCTGTTTGTTAATTTGCCTGTCTGAGAATGCAGCCTCTGTGACCGGCTGTAATCTCGATGACGTCACCGCTAGTCATTGATGCCTGGTTGGTTATCAAAAATACAGGGGAACCCTGTAGTCCCATCAGCTGACACCAATGACCAAAGGTAAACTTTATACCTCCGATCACAGCTGTGGGCTATGCTGTCTTTTTACAGCATGGGAACCGCAGTTGTCTGACCAGCGGTGATGATTTTACCGTTGATCAGAAGTGGTGTTTGCTGCGCTGTCATGCACATGACAGCGTGGCAAATACTGGATGTTCGGGCTCCCCATTCAAGTGAATGAGTTTCCAGGCACTGTTCTGGTACTCAAACATTTTGTAACTGTGCTGCCGAACCCGAACATCCAATTGTGTCCGCCCATTTCTACAGATAAGCATTGAGTTTCCCAGTCTGAAATAGCTTTCATTGTCAACTTCCACACCACCACTGATTTATTAGGTCTCTAGCACACAGCCGGTTCTCAGATATGTGATGTCAGCTATAGAAAAATCTTTTGGCTCATGCAATACCTTTAAATGTCTCCATGCTCGATCAGATGTCGCATTGAGACACATGAAGTCATACTCATCATGTTGGTTTTCCTCAGATAAGTAAGAATGCAAAATCATACATGTCCCTAGATCTTACCAAATCTTCTCATCTGTTATGAAAGCTACTCATTCACAATACCACCATGCTTGATGGGTGTAGTGTGTTGTCACCTATTAAAGGGAATCTGTCACCCCATTTTAGCCCTATCAGCTGCCGGCACCACCATCAGGGGCGTATCTACAGCATTCTGTAATGCTGTAGATAAGCCCCCGATGTAACCTGAAAGACAAGAAAAACAAGTTAGATTATACTCATCGTGGGGCGGGGGCGGGTGCAGTGGGTGTCGTGGTCCGGCACCTCCCATCTTCATACGATGCCGTCCTCCTTCTTACTTCTGCCGCAGCTCCGGCGCAGGCGTACTTTATCTGCCCTGTTAAGGGCAGAGTAAAGTACTGCAGTGCGCAGGTGCCGAGAAAGGTCAGAGAGGTTCGGTGACTGTGCACTGCAGTACTTTACTCTGCCCTCAACAGAGCAGATAAAGTATGCCTGCGCTGGAGCCGCGGCAGAAGTAAGAAGGAGGACGGCATCGCTAGAAGATGGGAGGCGCCGGACCGGACCGCAACGCCCATTGGATCGGACCGGACACCAGGGTGAGTATAATCTAACTTGTTTTTCTTATCTTTCAGGTTACATCGGGGGCTTATCTACAGCATTACAGAATGCTGTAGATAAGCCCCTGATGGTGGTGCCGGCAGCTGATAGGGCTAAAATGGGGTGAGAGATTCCATTTAATAGGTGGCAACAACACACTGCACCCATCAAGCATGGTGGTATTGTGAACGAGTAGCTTTCATAACAGATGAGAAGATTCGAGGAAAACCCGAGGAAAACCAACATGATGAGTATGACTAAAATGGAGTGACAGACTCCCTTTAAAGTTTGCATATTTATACATCTTAACGCCAATATTTGATGATGGTAATGTACCCTTTCAATCTCTCTTCCAGGAAAAAAGTGGCACCAATGTGACTAAAGCTAGCCATACACATTAGATGGCTGTCGGTCGAACGTTGCATCCGTCGATCCTTTGGCCATCACCTTCTTCCCCTGTTCTCTCATATATAGGAGCTCTCATTCTGCTGAGCACTTCTGTGTTGTTTACGAGAAATATGGAGCGCCCGCCAGGGATGTGGGGATATTCGGTACTGGGCCAGGTCTTAAGGGGATGTGTCTCGGCAGCAGTGACCCGGTCCGATACCGAATATCCCCACGGCCCTGGCAGGTGCTCCATTTTGGCATCACAAACAGGATTTCGGAGCCCGGCATTGCTGTGTACTGTGCGCCAGAGATTTTGTTGAGTTGTGAAATCACCGCCATTGTTGTGTCCCACGGCGGAAGAGAGGGGCGTGTCGTCGTGGGTGGATCCTGAAAGAAGGGCGCGAAGTGAAGCACAGGCATTCACATTCTGTGGTGAGCGGAAGCAGGAGACCCCGACGGGAAAAATCTGGAGGAGCTCCATCGATCTTGTCTGCAGAGCAGCCGCTTGCAACGGTAACAACACGCAGGGCCTGGCTGAAGTTCACTGGGGGGGGAGAAAATGTCCAATCCGGGTGGAGGCCCAGCGACGGCCGCAGCCCCCATGATGTGGCCAGTTGCAGCAGTGGCTGCAGCCCCCATGGAGCAACCAGATCCAGCGGCAGCCGCAGACCCCATGGTGCAGCGATCATTACGACGAGGACGGACAGCCCATCCGTCGCCGCTAAAACAAGGTGGGGCACATTGCAAGATTCTGTAATTTGAATGAGCAACCTCTGGGGCTGAGGGCTAACCCCCAGGAGTAAGACGTCCAGGCCCACAAAACTGGCGAGACAAGTATGTGGGAGGACGGCCGGTCCTGCCCGTCGTGATTGATGGCTTCCCGATGAACGCCTTACTGGACACGGGCTCCCAGGTGTCAACAATGCCTTATGTCCTCTTTAAGCGGTACTGGCCTCAGGTGGGGTATAAAGAGGTGACCATTAAGATTGGCCAAGTAGAATTGCAGTCGCAAGGTTTGATTATAGTTGATATCGACAAACGAGAACGCCATCCTTTGATTAATTTAGGTACCAATGTAATAGAAAATTGTCTTGGAGAAATTATTGTTTTGTTGCAACGGGTAGCCGAGACCGCCCAGTTCCAGTCAACGAGTCCTGCAAAAGGAGATCAGAGCACAGATACAGAGACAACAGGTAGAGCTGTCTGGTGGAGAAGTCAGCAGTGTCAGAGTGAGTGATCCATTTCTCATTGCTGTACCCCTAAGGAGTGAAATGTTAACTTGGTGTTGGGCAGCAATAGGCCTCAGAGGTCAAGATTACCAGGCCCTGGTAGAACCAGTGTACTCTGATAGTAGGCCCACTGTCCTGACAGCCAGGGTGGTAGTCGATATCCGCAAGGGGAGGGTACCAATACGCATCTTGAATTGTGGAGAGAGAGGTCCAATTACCCCGGTACGCCACCCTTGCTAAGCTGTTCTCCGTCAGTAACAATTCAATAGAGGCAGCCGAGCCCTTGCTTCCATCCGACCAGGTGGAGGACAATGGCTCTGAGGGGCAGCTGTAGGAGTGGTGTCCGCAGCTACATGTAGGCACTGACTCCACCCCTTCACACCAAAAGCATGGGGCTTACCGGGTGGTTTGAGAGTATGAGCGGGTCTTCAGCAAACATCCTCTAGACTTTAGGCAGGCAAAAGGGTTCCAACACCATATCCCCACTGGAGATCATCCACCCATTAAAGAGTGGTACCGGCCTGTAGCCCCAGCACACTATCAATGTGCCAATGATATGTTTCGGGAGATGAAGGAGGCAGGGGTAATCAGATAGTTGTAGCCCCTGAGCAGCTCCAAGTATTCCTCATTAAAAAGAAAGATGGTACCATGAGATTTTGTGTTGACTATAGGCAGATAAACAAGATTACACATAAAGACGCCTACCCGCTACCTAGAATTGAGGAATCACTAGCTGCACTGAGATCCACTAACTATTTCTCTACCTTAGATCTCACCAGTGGGTATTGGCAGGTTCCTGTGGCCGAGGCAGATAAAGAAAAGACAGCATTTACGACACCAATAGGCCTCTGCGAGTTTAACTACATGCCATTCAGACTCTGCAGTGCACCACGAATGTTTCAGCAGTTAATGGAATTCTGCCTAAGACATAAAAACTTTGAAACCGTTCTGCTGTACCTGGATGATGTCATCATCTTCTCCAAAACCTATGAAAACCACTTGAAGCTCCAGGCCAAGGCGTTCGAAGTGCTGTCCAACTCTGGCTTGAAAGTAAAGCCATCCAAATGCCACCTTTTGAAACCCAAGGTGCAGTACCTAGGTCATATGGTAAGTGCGGGAGGTGTGGCACCAGACCCTGATAAAGTCACCATTATCCGGGACTGGCAAAGACCCAGCAACATTCATGAAGTACGGCAGTTCCTTGGGTTGGTGAGCTACTACCGAAGATTCATCAAGGGCTTCACCAAGATAGCCGGACCTCTGCAAGACCTGCTTGTGAGCCAATCCAAGAAGGCCAAGAACAAGAGCCCTTTATTCGAGGGGAACCACAGGATAGAAGAATCCTTCACTCGGTTGAAATTGCCTCTCACGGGAGATGAAGTCCTGGCCTATTCTGACTATGACCAACCATTTACACTTTACACGGACGCCAGCAACCTGGACTTAGGAGCTGTGCTGTAAAAAATGCAGAAAGGTAGAGAGAGAGTGTCCATGTCAGCAGGAAACTTCGTCACTCTGAAAGGAACCCCGACAACTACGGTTCCTTTAAGCTGGAGTTCCTTGCCACTGTCTCGGCGGTAACGGAACGCTTGAAGCACTGCCTGGCTTCAGCGAAGCTTACCATCTACACGGACAAAAATTCGCTAACCCACCTTGGAAAGGCTAAGCTGGGTGCGCTGGAGCAGCGATGGATGGCCCAGTTGTCCAATTAAGAGCTTACCATAGCATCCACAGACAAATGGCATGTACGAGAAGATGAACCAGGTGGTAGTTGACCTATTGAAGACCTTGCCCCTGGAAGAGCAAAACCTATGGCAAGAGAAGTTGTCGGATCTGGTAGATCTATACAACCATACCCCAGTAAACTCCACCAACTGCATCCCAGCCTACCTGATGAGGGCAAGACCTGGCAAGATACCCATTGACTTGGACATGGGCGTTTTAACACCTGAGACAACATCACCGGATGCAGACTGGGTTACAGAGCGGCAGAAGCAATACCGCAAAGTGCAAGAGTGCGTGGAACGAAATTTGTCCTAGGCAAGACAGAGGCAGGAAAGAAATTATAATTATCGCGCCCCTGCAGTTCCCTTGTCACCCGGAGAACAGGTACTCAAAAGGAGGAGACGAGTGCACAAACTAGACATACACCATTTTACCTTCAGACTTTGATAACATCAAGGTGTGCCTCATCAGTAAGGATGAAGGAGAAACCTCAGCGGCAGTGTCAAGAGATCATCTAAAACCGTGCCTGTTATGAATGAGTCACCGAGGAGGAAAAACAAAAGCAAGCTAAGCCCCAGAAAACCAGAGAGGTTGGTAACTAAGCGGATTGCAGACATCTGATCCTATCAACACAACTAGCAGTAGCCGTGGAGCTTACCTACGATGATCCTAGACGCCTCATCACAGCCGGAGAACTAAATAAGCCTAAAGCAAGAAAAGGGGAAATCTAAACTGCCCCAGAGCAGACCCCGAAGCAATAGACAGCCCCCAAACATGTACAGTCATGGCCAAAACTATTGACACCCCTGAAATTCTGTCAGATAATATTCAGTTTCTTCCTGAAAATGATTGCAAACACAAATTCTTTGGTATTATTATCTTCATTTAATTTGTCTTAAATGAAAAAACACAAAAGAGAATGAAGCAAAAAGCAAAACATTGATCATTTCACACAAAACTCCAAAAATGGGCCGGACAAAAGTATTGGCACCCTCAGCCTAATACTTGGTTGCACAACCTTTAGCCAAAATAATTGCCACCAACCGCGTCCGGTAACCATCAATGAGTTTCTTACAATGCTCTGCTGGAATTTTAGACCATTCTTCTTTGGCAAACTACTCCAGGTCCCTGATATTTGAAGGGTGCCTTCTCCAAAGTGCCATTTTTAGATGTCTCCACAGGTGTTCTATGGGATTCAGGTCTGGACTCATTGCTGGCCACCTTAGAAGTCTCCAGTGCTTTCTCTCAAACCATTTTCTAGTGCTTTTTGAAGTGTGTTTTGGGTTATTGTCCTGCTGGAAGACCCATGACCTCTGAGGTAGACCCAGCTTTCTCACACTGGTCCCTACATTATGCTGCAAAATTTGTTGGTAGTCTTCTGACTTCATAATGCCATGCACACGGTCAAGCAGTCCAGTGCCAAAGGCAGCAAAGCAACCCCAAAACATCAGGGAACCTCCGCCATGTTTGACTGTAGGGACCGTGTACTTTTCTTTGAATGCCTCTTTTTTCTCCTGTAAACTCTATGTTGATGCTTTTGCCCTAAAAGCTCTACTTTTGTCTCATCTGACCAAAGAACATTCTTCCAAAATGTTTTAGACTTTTTCAGGTAAGTTTTGGCATACTCCAGCCTGGCTTTTTTATGTCTCGGGGTAAGAAGTGGAGTCTTCCTGGGTCTCCTACCATACAGTCCCTTTTCATTCAGATGCCGACGGATAGTACGGGTTGACACCGTTGTACCCTCGGACTGCAGGGCAGCTTGAACTTGTTTGGATGTTAGTGGAGGTTCTTTATCCAACATCCGCACAATCTTGCGTTGAAATCTCTTGTCAATTTTTCTGTTCCGTCCACATCTAGGGAGGTTAGCCACAGTGCCATGGGCTTTAAAGTTCTTGATGACACTGCGCACGGTAGACACAGGAACATTCAGGTCTTTGGAGATGGACTTGTAGCCTTGAGATTGCTCATGCTTCCTCACAATTTGGTTTCTCAAGTCCTCAGACAGTTCTTTGGTCTTCTTTCTTTTCTCCATGCTCAATGTGGTACACACAAGGACACAGGACAGAGGTTGAGTCAACTTTAATCCATGTCAACTGGCTGCAAGTGTGATTTAGTTATTGCCAACACCTGTTAGGTGCCACAGGTAAGTTACAGGTGCTGTTAATTACACAAATTAGAGAAGCATCACATGATTTTTCGCACAGTGCCAATACTTTTGTCCACCCTCTTTTTTATGTTTGGTGTGGAATTATATCCAATTTGGCTTTAGGACAATTCTTTTTGTGTTTTTTCATTTAAGACAAATTTAATGAAGATAATAATACCAAAGAATTTGTGTTTGCAATCATTTTCAGGAAGAAACTGAGTATTATCTGACAGAATTGCAGGGGTGTCAATACTTTTGGCCATGACTGTATTGTTGGTGAGACAAGATGAAAATACAAACACAGATAGAAAAATAGGCTGAGCAAACGATGGGGCCCACACTAACTAGAAAGGACAGGAAAGGAAAGATGCTGTCTGCAATCACGCACAAAACCCTGCCAAAAAATGTCCAACACTTTCTGATAACAAAAACCCTGAAGTCGCTAGACTTCAATTCCCTATATCAGCACTCTGGTATATTCTGAAGACAGAGCAAAAAGAGACCAATCTGATCAGGGACAAAAAGCAAACTGGCATAAACAGAGACATAAGAATGGAAATTCAGCACAGCCCCAGCAGGGGCTGGCTGACCACAAAAACTGAGTAAACCAGACCGAATCTCATGTGAAAAATAGCAGAGCACACTTAGCTTGAGAAGGCAGGAACAGAACTGGAAACCAGAACCTCAGGGCAGGAGAAAATCACCAGCACAAAATTAGGGAGTCGGCTGTCTTAAATCCAGTCAGAGACTCCGGATGTCCACTCACAGTCCTCTTCCTCAGGTGGCAGGTCTCTGCCATTTAGACCAGCTTCATTACCTGCTGTCACCACCAGAGGGAGCCCGGATGGAGAACTCACGACTCCTCTGTCAACACAGCCATCTCCACCACCCTCACCAGAAGCCAGAGGTAAACCAGAAAATGAGTTCACAACACATGCCCTGACCAACTAAAGGAACGGATTGGAAGACCCAGACATTCCTCAGCCCATGGAAGAGGTGCAGAAAAAGATCAGCACAGTACTAGGAGAGTTCCCTCCAGATTGGACAAGAGTGAACCAGGCCATAGTTGTGCCCGTCTTGATCTTTCCCCAGCCAGTGGTGCCAGAAGGAGATACCACTCAAGACCAGCCTGAAGACCAGCGACCTCAAGCAGCAGATGCCACACCAGTAGAGGAGCAAGAAAATTAAACCCCTGCCAGCGGCGAATATGTCATGCCCACAGTGAGCATCAGCAGTCGTTGAAAATCAGGTATACCTGTGCTACGTAGAGTCACTTGTAGCGTAGCTGGAAAGAGCGCACTACACCAGTGGTAGCAAGCACAGCGAATCTGCTTAAGTCACTAGCAATACCAGTGCTACCAAAGTCTGCCCGTAGTACCCAAGGTCAAACCCCCATAAGGTTCCGCATGTAAGTAAAGTGCGTAAGGAAGATACGTAAATATGTAATGTAATACGTAACCGTTAAGCATATGAGCCTACAGAGACTTACTGTATGAACTTTTAAAAATGTTCGTAATAACCTGTTGAAGGACAATTGGACCATAGGACTATGTGTGACCAGGAACTTACTTGTATATAGTTAACAACATGGCTCAGGAATGAACAATGGACAATGACGCTTGGACTAATTGTCAACAGGACTATTTTTGAGCTTTAGGTTTTTGGAATTTTTATTTTTGAAATTTTGTAAATGGTTACATTGTTCACTTGTTATAATGTTTTGTTTCCTCTGTCCGGGAGTACTGAATTTCACTAGGGGGATTGTGGCACCCCTGGAGTCCGGTTGCTACAGTGGCATTGCCTCCCTCACAGGGGGTGATGACATGCCTGGAAGCAAGGAGGGGTTCCCTGACCAGATAACACTTACATCCAACACATTTCCTGACTCCAGACCAGAAGGAGAAGCTCTAAACCTGGTGTCAGGGGATCTTCTCTATTAGTTCTGGCCTGGAGGCGGAGTCAGTCAGTCAGTGTCTAAGTTGCTTCCAGGTTCTCCGGACCTCCATTGTCATTTGTACCTAGTGCCCCGGCTGCACTTGAAACCTTGTGTAAAAGTGTGGAAACTGCACCCTGCTGTGTCCTCTGAGTTGTTTACTGCACCATCCACCCTGCACTACATCCATCATCATCATCTTTAACAATATAATTGCCCTGGGACTAAGCTCTATCTGTGAAAAGCTGTATCAACTCTGCTGCTTCACCATTAGCCCCAGCGGTCTCTTTAAGCAGCGTCGACCATTCTTGGCCAAGTACCACAGGTGGCGTCACGAATCATCTCTTCTAATCTTTATTTCCCCTTTAATCAGCATTTTTCATTGGATACCCAGGGCTACGGACCGGGTCACTGATGCTGTGACATCCCCTTTAAGAACTGACCGGTCTGGTACCGAGTAACCCCAGCCCTAGCGGGTGTTGCAAATACTTTACCAAACATGTCTGGTGGAAGCTTATCTCTGGGAGACAATGTGATTGGTAGTCCAAAATCAGGCATCCCCTGACAATCAGATGGCACCTCCACACTCCTTAGACTTTCGTCTGAACTCTGCGATATCGGTGTGTGCGGCCAACATTAGTCTTATGTGTTGGGAGCCTTAAAAGATCTAAGCATCAGCAGAGGTTCTGCCATAAGGAGACTCTCATCTACACCCATCTATTGTTTGTCTTTCTGGAAGAGAGGTACCATAATTTGCAAACCTTTTTCGCAGAGATCATTGCCTGGCCTATTAGATTACATACATCAGCTGAAGGTCTCCACAATCAGAGACATTACTCCCACTTCATCCAAATACAGTAATAGGCCTCTTACACTGTCATCCAGTGCCCTGTTCAGGAATCATGAGGGGCAAGAATCCTGAACCAGTTGCCTGCAAATAGACTTCTCTTCCTGCTTTGGCCAAATGTTCTTAATAATGTAGCAAAGCTCATTAATGTCGGACATTGACATAGAGTATCTACCGATAGATGATACTAGAGTGGTAGCTTTTTTACCAATGGCATTGCCACCCTTTGCCAACTGGTGGTCTTCACAATGCACAATGAGAAGCATTACCTCTCTAGAATCATTATTAGAGAAGCAAAGCTCATTTTAAGTACTGGTTGGATTGTATAAGAAAAAAAATGTAATTTTCTGAACAGAATCATTAATCCAGATTCACAGGAGTAGACTGTAATGAACGGACTGGAAGTGAATCTCCTGACGCGAACTCCACAGCCTCATATCTGCCTATGAGACTGTCGTGTTCAGGAAGGAAACTGGGGTGTTTCAGTGGACCGCGAAACATGGATGTGTGAATCCGGCCTCAGTCTTTGAGCTCATTCATATGTCTGATTTTCACATAAGGGGTCCATGGAAAATCGTGGAGACATGTCCAATTTTGATCCGAGGGTCGGATCTAAATCAGCAATGCAAGTCAATGGGTCTGTGAAAAATATTGGTCTGTACTTGACATCTGAGTGCAGTCTGATTTTCACGGACTTTCAGAAAGGAGAAAGTGGAGAAACCTTTTTTTTTTAATTCTTCGTATATGAGAAAAATGGATGACACTCAGACCTCAGACTGTGATCAGAATAATCGGGCCATTTTCCAGTAGGTGGAAATATCGGACGTGTGAATGAGGCCTTATGATGATGTGGGATCCTTTGTTCTTATGAGTCCGTCAGCTGTATAAGATTTATTAAGCTTCTCGTTAATGAAGAAAATGACAGTTGGAAATCAGGGGCATCCCGAGTTTAGGAATCTGCGGTTCTCCTGGACTTTCCCCAGGGTGTAGTGACACTGAGTAAATAGACATTTATACCACTATACAAATTAGCTGTCGGGTGTTAACCACCCCTCTATAAAGGTGCCATCTGTAAAACAGGTCAGACAGGTTGGAGAATCCATTCTTAGGAATGTGTTGGCTGGCTGCACTGAGGATGTGTTAATGATCTTTTTTAAAGAAATGCCAAATTAAAGGTGATGTCACATGGAGTCCTGCTGGAGGGACTTTTAGCATTGGTAGCTGTAAACAGCGGGGAATCTGACAGCGCCACCGCTGGACAAATAATTAATTACACGGTCCCCACTGAAATTAATTGGCGGTCAATAGGGTGCACATAGCTGGTCCGCCACAAAATATTTTAAAAGGGGCATTTAATAATTAAAATATTTTTAAAATTATATATTTTTCCCCTGCACGGAAAATGAATTATATGGCAGCAATATACCGTATATAAATGAGTGGCCATGTGATAGATGGAAGACTTGGGCCTGTCAAAGTAAGAGACTCTGAAAGACCCTATCAACTCTGGTTCATAGTTAGGGACCCCTTCCATTATATCTATTAATTCTAATGTTGTATACTGAAGGTTTGGGATCAGACAGTCGGAGAAATGTAGGCACAAAAACATAAAATTCAAAGACTTTTATAAGTTTGAAAAAGTTGGAGCAAACTCTTGTATAGAGTGTACCTCGTAAAGTTTGGATGTGACAGATAAAGTATCACATAACAGGGCGTCACCTTCCCATAATACTCAGTGTACGTGTTCTCCCTGGTTTCTACTAGCAATTTGTAATATTTAGTATAAGCCCTGAGGTTTATATATAAATACCCATAAAACACAGAACTTCTTATTGTTTTCTCTATGTTTTGCTTTGTCCCCCGTGGCTAATATTACAAAACTTGGATTTTTTTTTTCCATGTAGCATGTCAACACAATAAAACTTGCCAAGATCCTACTGGAATCACGTATTTAGCTCGTACACGTCCCTGCAGGTAACAATTCCGATTACAGAGCCTGAAGTATGTGAGCGCCAGCGTTTAACTCTTTCCCTTGCATGTAAAGTAAGGGTTTGTGCGCATGGAGTTTTTCACAACGTTTTGGAGCAGAAACTGGCTAGGTGCACGCAACGTTTTGTCAGATGGATTCCGCTGCGGAAACAACCTGAAAAACCTATCATAAGAATGAACATAAACATTTCTATGTTAACACGACTTGCTGGACATATTTTCAGTCTTTTGAACATCTTTGAAGGAAGTGACCTGTCCACCCTTCTGGCATTTTCTGCTCGGACTTTACAAAAACCATAGAAAACCGCCAAAAAATCGTTGAAGGCGAATACAGTCAGAAAAACGCTCAGGAAGTGGCTGAAAAAAGGACACAAAAGACAGTTCAACAATAAAAAAATGCTGAAGTCTTCTGTTTGAAAAAACTCATCGGGTTCACCTACCCCTTGTGTGCACAAACTCTCCAACTTCTCTTCCAAAGCTCCTCAAAAACTTTTTCTGTGCCAAAAACTCCTCCAAAAGCCTTCATGTGCACATAGGCCAACATGTTAAATGCCATACTGCAAACATTACATTTTTTTTTGTCGCCTATTTGTGCAGAACATCTTCTGGATGTGATACCATGAAAACTCCTGCCATTTGCCTTAAAGATGGTGCTGAACTCTATGTTTATGGTGCAATTTTTCCTTTTGCAGGGCTTCTTTGGGGAGCATGAAAAAAATGTACAGTATGCAAGAAGCGCAACTGCATTTTAGCACAGAATTACAGCGGTTCTGTATAGAGGAGAATTAAAAATCACTGCGCCAAATCTGCACCTAAAATTCACAATTAAAAAGGGAAGAATGCAGTGAGGGTTTGATCAAAATCGGCAATGCAAGTCAATGGGTCCGTGTTCTCAAATCTGTACGTTCACACAGCTTTATACAATTCTAATTATCTGGGGATTTAGAAAAGCTCTCCTGAAGCTGGTTGGGGGTTATAGATTTATATTGCCAAGGCTTTATCTCCTTCTAGTGACCACCTTCTTGCCAAAAAACACTGTAAAAAACTGATCGTCCCTTGTGTACTCCCCTGGTGTCTAGCACGCCTTCCAATTTTTCGGAACCTCAAAGAGAGATGCTAATAGCTTATTGCATAACATATACTGTACATTTTTTTTAATGCATATCTATCTGCGTCATTACATTTTTTTTATTTGCCTATCCACAAGGAAAATGTATTGTACGCTAAGAAATACTCTACTGTGTAAACAGCGAGGCTGGTGATGACAGACATTGATCATTAATAGGGCGTTCTCTCTCCGCTGCAGTCATTTGCTTGAAGTTATTACTGAGCATAAAATATAATATGGCTATGTGCACACGTTACGTATTTTATGCAGAAATTTTGGAAAACGCAGCGTAAAATAGAAGCGTTTTTGCCACATTTTTATGATTTTTTTTTACTTGCATTTTTGGTGCAGATTTTCCCCATTCATTAGTATGGGTGAAATCTGCAGCAGTAGCTCTGAATGGACGTGTATTAACGGTGTCTGCAAAATCCTATGGGCTTATGCTGCCCCTGTGTGTGTCCATGAATTTAGCACCAAGTATCCAATGGCGGATTATGCAGGTAATGTACCAACATATATAACAGTACAACGTCTATAAATGGTGAGAAATACATAATAAAGAAGACAGTAAACAAAAAACAAGCGTTATTGAATAAACCTAAACTAACAGTAAATGCAAAAGTTTTATGGGGACATTTAGGCTGTGTGCACACGCTGCGGATTTTGCTGCGGTTCCGCAGCGGTTTTGGCCGCTGCGGACCCGCAGCAGTTTTTGCTGCGGTGTACAGTACCATGATTCCCTATGGGAATCAAAAACCGCAGTGCAGACGGTGCGGAATTTTCCGCGCGGATTATCTGCGGTTTTCAATCCGCAGAAAGAATTGACATGTCAATTCTTTCTGCGGATTCCCCTGCGGTTTGCCATCTCCTCCATTGAGGAGATGAAAAACCGCAGGGCAAAACCGCAGAGCAATCCGCAGGTAAAACCGCAGGTCTTTTGACCTGCGGTTTCACCTGCGGATTGTACAAAATCCGCGCGGATGAATCCGCACCTAATCCGCAGCGTGTGCACACAGCCTTAGGGGAAGTTCACACTGCTTTTTTGCAATTTTCTTTTCTGCATTAAAAACACAGAGTGTGGCAGGAAAAAATGTTTCTAAATTAACGCGTTTTCATTTTTTTTAGTTTTTTTTTACATGTTTTTAATGTATGCAATTGAAAAAAACTGACATGCTCTGTGGTTTAAAATTAAAGACAGCGCCCTGCAGCTCAAAAAAAAAGCAAGGCTAAAAGCCTGACAGTGTGAATGAGACTTACAAAATCTCATTCATTTTGCTGCTACTGTTAAACTACATTTTTTTCTGCATGGAAAAATGTATGGAAAAAAAAGAGGAAAAATGCTCTGTGTGAACAAGTCCTTATGTGAAAAAACGTGACAGCATTAAGATTGTTAAAAAAGGTCAACAAAATTTCAGCAATGATCCTGTTCTCACAGTAGTCAGCATATCAGTTCATCATGGGAACCATGGCCGTACCTAACAGGCCTATGATGAATTGTTGGTATGACACCAGATTTTGACTAATTTGCATTTCGGAGAATGAATGATTAAAGTAATTTCATTTATTTAGTGTTGATGATTGCATGTCTCCCTTGTACTCAATTCATCCAAAATGTGGTGTGTTGTAATTTTAGGCTGGGGTCACACTAGCGAGAAATACGGACGAGTGAGAGGCGTAAAAACACGCATTGCACACAAACCAATGATTCTCTATGGGTTAGCTCCCATTAGCCGTATATTTCTCGCGTATATTTTACGGTCCGTGCCAATCGCAGCATGCTACGATTGTCAGCGTACTACGCCCGTAGTACGCCAATGCAAGTCTATGGGTGCGCAAAAAATACGGATTACACACATGTGACTTGCGAGAAATACACAGGACTTTGGCAGGTGACAGGAAATGGGCCAATACATCATCAGGAAGCTTAGACATGCTAATTAGCTCAAAAAGCGCTCCAGACATCCAGGAAGTACGCCTCCATGGAGTACAGCATCATGGCACCCTACTACCTCAATTTGGAGATGCTTATTGTATTAGTGCAGGAGCGGCCGGAAATCTGGGACCAACGTGATGCCCATTATGCCAACTGGGCAAGAAAAGGTTTAAAATGACCTCACCGCAAAAAAGGCTTTTGGAATAAGGCCACCCCCCTTTCCTTCCTGTGTTTGGCCTTTTTGCCTCTTGAGGCGTGTAGATTTTTATTTGACCCATTGTTCTCATCCTCCTCATCCTCCAATTTAAGGCAAACAATTTAAGAGTAGTTACTTGACCCCTGAGCTATTGTGATCCTGTGTATCTGGCCTGGTTGCCCCAATTATATATGCCACGCTGGGTAGAAAGCACACCCTAAAAGGCCACATGACTATGCAACTTTTGGCAAATTTTATTTAGCAAATATGTGAAATTTAGAATATTTCCTGTCACATTGCAGTTGAAGATGTGATGAGACGCTGGCGCAGCATCCGCGACCAGTACAGGCGGGAACGTCAGCAGTGGGCCAGGAGTGGTGATGCGGGCCACACAAAGCGAAAATATGTGTATTATGATCGCCTCTCCTTCCTCGCTCCAATTCTGGATCTGAGACCGTAAGTAGATACCTCACACCACAATACACAGATACTTTACAGGCCCAAAAGTAATCTTTTTTTGTTTTGGCTATTTTATATTTCATAACAGAACTCAGTCTAACCTTACGGAAAGGGAAACTGGGTCTTATACAGAGCCCATCACTGATCCTGTGGCTGGAGGGGAAGAGGTGGCTGGCCCATCTTCTCCCCCTCCAAAAAGCATGGGTCAAGTTTCTTCTCCTGATCACCCAGCGCCTGCCCTTGCATGTGGACCTGCACCACAAACCCCACCACCAGGACCACATCCACACGCAGGACCGCCTGCTGCAGCACCATCCGCCATACAGGATGATCAGGGCAACATCAGCAGCAGCCCAACTACCCAGCTACAGGGCTCCCCACAGCCTGCTGGACCATCCCGGCGGCGAGGAGGAAGAAGAAGGCGCCAGATCCCTGTCCAAGATAGCCGTACAAATGTTGACACGGGGTGCTCAACTATCTGGCTAGTGTTAATAATGATGATGGGGAGGAGGCGTACTCACGCAGCCTGGCCCTTATCTTCAGTCCCTTCCCCGTGAGGTGAGGCTATGTAATCGAGGATGTTTTCAGATTCTGCTTGACGCAAGCACACACCACAATACGCCATATGAGTTATTTGAATATCTGGAGAGGTGGCAGCTTTCCCCAAGGAATCTGGTGCTCCTTAGACCACCCACACACATGCTTGCTCAATCAGGCTCTGAGGATCCTCCAATACGTGTGCCTACACCTCACCCCCTTCCTCCCCCTACCCAACCTTGCCCACAGCAGCCACATCTGTCTGCCTCTAGCCAACCTCACCAATATGGCCACTTGTTCCCACCCAGTGTTGGAGGCTGGTCCCAACCTGCTTGGGGACGACATGGCTATTTTGGTGGGTATGAGCCAAGGGCCTACAAGCTCCAACAGGAGGCCCCTCTCCAGTATCAGTCTGCTCAGTACCCACCACAATCACAGGAGGCAGTACACTACCCACATCATGGGCAACAGTATGCCCCCACACAGGGCGATGGCTAAGTTGGGCCAAATAGCCAGCAGCAAACACAGGCTGGTCTTTCACCTTCTCCTCCCCCAACCTACCACCATTTGTAATGTTGGAAAACTGTTTTTGCTATTTTTTTGTTTCTATATTTTTTTTTGTTCTGCAAATGTGTTGTTTGTTACTTTTATAATCTGCAAAAAGGCCACTTTGTGCCATTACCACATTTACCATATGGCAATAATATGGTTTGAAACCCCCCCTTAAAAAATTGGCAAAAGTAAAAATTTGTCAACATAATTTTACGTCTCTGTCTCAATTATGCAAAAAGCTCACGACATACTAACATACGCTTACCAAGGCAATTACAGAGTGAGAGAAACGTAAGGGGTTGAAAAATATATATTTACACAGACAAAAAGCAAAAATTTATAACATAGACACAGCATGCTCTTGCCAAGAAGTTTCCCTCTCAGGTGACATAAAATAATATCACACAATATAATAAAATATCACACACTTTGAGACCAGAGAGTGGTCTACGTTGAGGGTTGACATGTGGTCTTGCACTACGCACATTGTCCGACCCACGCACAACACCAGCAGAGGAGGAACAATCATGTATCCTGGTGAAGTTATGAAGAACGACACATGCTTTTATAACTTCATTCACATTTTGTTCACTCAGCTGAATGGCAGACTGGAGGACCTGCCATTTGGCACAAAGAATTCCAAAGAAACACTCCAATAGTCGCCGTGCACGCAAGTTAAAAATTCTGCGCCGGTGGTCCAGGTTGCGCCGGGGATATGACCTCAATACATTGCTCGTTAACTGAAACGCCTCATCTGCCACAAGGACATAAGGGACTGATTCTTGAGTGGAGCCTGGTAGCTTGCGTGGTGGGGGATAGATCCAACTGGTTGTTGCGTAGTCGCCGACCCATAATGGAAGTATTGAAGACTCTTGAGTCTCTCGTCCTTCCATAGGTCCCAATGTCGACAATTATAAACTTGTATTGAGGGTCAGCCAGAGCCAACAATACAACAGAAAAGTATTGTTTATAATTGAAGAATTGGGAGCCAGAGTTCGGCGGCTTAAGCACCCGGATATGTTTCCCATCAAGGGCCCCAATACAATTTGGAAACTGGCATTCCTCCTCAAAGTCCCTTGAGATCCTCAACCAGTCTTCCATCCTGGGCTCGGGCATGACGAGTTGATGTAGTCTTGACCAGATTTCACTACATGTCGACCTGACTATTCCAGAAATGCTAGATCTTACAATGAGAAACTCATGGTGGAGGGCGGCATTAGACAGGCCAGTGGACAGGAAGCTGAAGAACAACAGAAATATAACATGACTCCGAGCTTTCCTTTGCCCCCCACATTCCATCACTGGCTCGCTCTTGTCATCTGCACCTCAAAAACATTTCTAGAATTCAACCTTTTCTTACTTTTGACTCCGCAAAAACTCTTACTGTTTGTATTATTCATTCTCGTCTCGACTATTGTAACTCTCTTCTAATCGGTCTCCCTCTTACCAAACCCTCCCCTCTCCAATCTGTCTTGAATGCTGCAGCCAGGATCATATTCCTCACCAATCGTTACACCGATGCCTCTACCTTGTGCCAGTCATTACACTGGCTACCCATCCACTCCAGAATTCAGTATAAACTTATTACCCTCACCCACAAAGCCCTCCATGGCTCAGCACCACCCTACATCTCCTCCCTTGTTTCAGTATACCACCCTACTCGCGCCCTCCGTTCTGCTGATGACCTGAGGTTAGCATCCTCAATAATCAGAACCTCCCACTCCCGTCTCCAAAACTTTACACGTGCTGCGCCAATTCTTTGGAATGCACTTCCCAGGTCAATACGATTAGTCCCCAATCCCCACAATTTTAAGCATGCCCTGAAAACGCATTTATTCAGACTGGCCTAGCGCCTCAACACATTAACCTAATCTATCCCTGGGTGGCACAGTCAAAAGTTTTAACATATAACCAGGTTCCCCGCATCATGTTCCCACATGCTTTATGCATCTATTAGCCCTCTGTGTCTGTACTGTTACACGTTTAACATTATGGCTGGTCCATACAATCAGGGCAATTGTTACCATCCACCTTTCGTGTCTACCTTTTTTCCTCATAGACTGTAAGCTTGCGAGCAGGGCCCTCATTCCTCTTGGTATTTGTTATAATCTATGTGATTATTGTTATGCTGTAATGTCTATTGTCTACAAATCCTCACTGAAATGTAAAGTGCTGCGGAATATGTTGGCGCTATAGAAATAAAATTTATTATTATTTATTATTAACATTTAGAATCCAAAAATTAGAAAAACAACATGTCACGCCGGCGCCACCTGGCAGGTCGGGGCCGGTGTCACCTGTCTCGCCAGGTCCCGCTCTGCCTGCTCCTGCTCCCTGGGTCTTCCCCCGTCTCCCCGCTCACCACTCCAGCCGGCGCGCGGCGCCCCCAGTATCCTGTCCTGCAGCTCTGCATGGGGCTTCCTCCTCCTCCTCTGCTCCTGTCCCGGGCATGCGCCTTAGGCCACGGGCGCGCGCTCTTCCCCTCACTTAACCCCTGCTGCACCAGCCCTGTGGAGCGATTACCAATCAAGCTCCAGCAAAGGGTGTATCAGGCGGCTCCTCCCTCATGGAGGCGCCTGATTATCGTGTGCCTTCTGTACGGTACTCTGGCCCCGTCTGGTCTCTCATGTCTCCAGTCGCTCCTGACTCAAGTCACTCCTGACTCCTGTCGCTCCTGACTCCTGTCGCTCCTGACTCCGGTTGCTCCTGACTCCTGTCACTCCTGACTCCGGTCACTCCTGACTCCAGTCGCTCCTGACTCCAGTCGCTCCTGACTCCAGTCGCTCCTGACTCTCTGCCTTGTTTGTCTCATCCGCACCTGAGCCGCCCCTCTTGGTATCAGCTGTCACGGTATTCGACTCCTTCGGGCCTGCTCCTAACGGTCCCTGTATAGGGGTCGGCACCACCTGGCCAGCTCGCCCCAGGGATCCTGGTACCGTGACCCAGAGGGTCCACTCTTGCTACTCCTTACAGCATAATCAGGCCATGGACCCCGCTGGTGCCTCGGCAGCCACCCAAAAAGAACTACTCTTTTTGCGGGAGAACCAAACCCAGATTATGGCTTTTATGAAGTCCATGGACACTCGGTTATCCGCCATTCAAACCTCCGATCCAGGGAGTGCCCCCCTACTGGCAGGACTCCAGCAGGAGCTCGCGCAGCAGCGTGATACACAGTCCCATATTCTCTGCCCCGCGACCCTGTACCTCAGCCACCGCCATGTTTGGGGAAGCCTCCTAGGTATAGCGGGGATCCCAAATTGTGCCAGGGGTTTCTTAACCAGTGCCGCCTACATTTCGAGCTGTTGCCCCAGCAATACCTGTCTGATAGGGCTAAGGTGGCATTTATCGTGTCCCATTTCGAGGGGGAGGCCTTGGCATGGGTGAACCCCCTGTGGGAGTGGGATGATCCGGTGGTATCCAGCCTACACGACTTCCTGGATACTTTCCGTCGGGTGTTTGACGAGCCCGGGCGTCTGGCCTCCACCACGGAGTCCCTTTTCAATCTCCGACAGGGAACTCTTACCGTGGGACAGTACACTATTCGCTTACGGACCCTGGCCTCAGAGCTGGGGTGGAATAATGAGGCGTTGGTAGGGGCATTTTGGAGGGGGCTTTCAAAGAAAATTAAGGACGAGCTTGCTGGTCAGTATACCCCCACCTCTTTAGAAGACCTTATTTCCCTGGCTACTCGTATTGACTTGCGGTTCCAGGAATGCTCCCGCGAGACAGTCAGGGAGAGAGGCCCATTCTAGATTCAACCCAGCCCCCAGTCCTCGTTCATTCAAGCCTGCCAGTAGTTCTGCCCCGGTGCCCATGCAGGTGGACCGCGTTAAGCTATCGGAGCTGTGGCACAGGGAAAGGTTAGAGCAAGGATTATGCCTCTATTGTGGTGGAACCATCCACTTCCTGCGTTTCTGTCCTGAGAGGTCGGGAAACTCCTCCGCCTAGGCCAGGTAAGAGAGGCCTCCCTAGGTGACTCTGTTCCCTCTCTACCCCTTACTATCTCAGCTTTAATTCTCCTAGGTCGGGAGCGTAGATCTGTGGAAGCGTATGTGGACTCGGGTGCGGCGGGCAACTTCATTCGGATGGAAGAGGTGGACAAGTTTCGTATTCCTGTCATCACCCTTGAAGAGCCGCATGTGATCACCTCGGTGAATGGCAAGCCGTTACCTGTTCCTGTCACCACAGTCACTTTTGAGCTGGAAATGCAGATTGGAGCTCTCCACCGGGAGAGAATTGCTTTTTATGTTTTGCCTAATTTGTCTCACGCCCTGCTCCTTGGCCTGCCCTGGCTCAGGTCGCATGAGCCAGTCCTTGCTTGGCGCTCCGGGGAAGTCCTTCGCTGTGGTCACTCTTGCCAAGAATGTTGTCTACTGCCTGTTACCCGTACCAGTCTACAACAAGTGCCCGCGGACCTTCCGGGGCTTCCTGTGGCCTACCATTCGTTTGCGGATGTCTTCAACAAGAAGGAAGCTGACACCGTTCCTCCACATCGGGCCTACGATTGTCCAATCGAGCTAGTTCCTGGAGCTACTCCTCCCAGGGGAAGAATATACCCATTGTTACCTGCAGAACCCTTAGCCATGACGGAGTACATCCAGGAGAACTTGGCCAGGGGCTTTATCCGGAAGTTGTCTTCTCCAGCAGGGGCCGGTTTTTCTTTGTTCGTAAGAAGGATGGATCCCTTCGACCTTGCATTGATTACCGAGGCTTAAATAACATCACAGTCAAGAATAGGTATCCTCTACCACTTATTCCCGAACTGTTTGACCGCCTGCGTGGTGCCCGGATCTTTACCAAACTGGATCTGCTGGGGGCCTACAATTTGGTCCGAATATGTGCCGGAGATGAGTGGAAGACCGCCTTTAACACGCGGGATGGCCATTATGAATATTTGGTCAGGCCCTTTGGACTTTGTAATGCCCCAGCGGTCTTCCAAGAATTTGTTAACGACGTCTTCCGGGATCTTCTGTACTCGTGCCTCGTGGTGTATTTAGATGACATCCTCATCTTTTCACCAGACCTGTCCTCTCACAGGAGGAGTGTTTGCCTGGTCTTGCAATGCCTGCGGGAGAATCAACTTTATGCCAAGTTAGAAAAATGCCTGTTTGAGCAGACCTCCCTACCCTTCTTAGGGTATATCATCACAGACTTGGGGTTGCGAATGGACCCAGAGAAATTGTCCGCGGTGCTCAAATGGCCCCGACCTGTTGGAGTGAAAGTCATTCAACGGTTCTTAGGCTTCGCAAATTACTATAGGCAATTCGTTCCGCACTTCTCTGCTTTAACCAAGCCTATTATTGCCCTTACCCGGAAGGGAGCAAGACCGAACATCTGGCCCTCGGAAGCTGAAGACGCATTCCTCGCCCTGAAGCGGGCCTTTGCCACGGCTCCAGTTTTGCATCGGCCAGAGGTCGGCAAACCCTTCGTCTTGGAGGTAGACGCATCTTCTACTGGGGCTGGGGTGATTCTTTCCCAAAAGACGTCCACCGGGCGCTTGGCTCCGTGCGGGTTCTACTCCAAGTCAATCTCACCCGCAGAATGTAACTACATGATTGGGGATCGAGAGTTGCTGGCCATAAAGATGGCGCTGGAGGAGTGGCGTTATCTCCTTGAAGGGGCAGTCCATCCCTTCACCATCTTCACTGACCACAAAAACTTGGACTACCTCCAGTCGGCTCAAAGACTCAACTCCAGACAAGCCAGGTGGTCATTGTTTTTCTCTCGCTTCGACTTCGAGCTCCACTTCCGACCGGGTGACAAGAATACCAAAGCAGATGCTCTTTCATGGTCCCTGCAGTCACCTGAAGAGGAGGATGCTCCTTCGCATGTTATCGATCCTGCCCGGTTTATCACGGTAGCTCCTGTGAATCTTCGTTGTGTGCTGCCTGGCAAGACCCTCGTCCCGCAGGACAAAAGGGCAGAAGTACTATGCTGGGGCCACTCCTCCAAGATCGCTGGACATGTTGGCATCAAGAAGACCCTTGCGCTGGTTTCCCGTTATTACTGATGGCCTTCTCTATGCCAGGATGTGTTAGAATTCGTGGCCTCCTGCTCAATTTGCGCCAGGAACGAGGTACCTAGAAGCTTGTCCTCCGGTCTCTTTCAGCCGTTGCCTGGTCCCGAAGCCCCCTGGCAACACATTGCCATGGATTTTGTTACCGACTTACCCCGCTCTTCTGGATGCATGACTTCTGGTAGTAGTCGATCGGTTTTCCCCATTTTGTCCCGTTACCCGGCTTGCCAACGGCCTCCGAATTGGCCAGAATCTTCATTCATCAGATTTTCAGATTACACAGGCTTCCTCAGGGAATCGTGTCTGACCGTGGGGTACAGTTTACCTCCTGCTTCTGGAGAGCACTCTTTAAATTCTTGGGCATATCTCTGGACTTCTCTTCCGCTTATCATCCACAGACCAACGGGCAAGTTGAACGGGTCAACCAAGTCTTGACCTCCTACCTGCGGAACTTCTCCAACGCCCATCATGACAATTGGGTCGATCTTCTTCCATGGGCAGAGTTCGCCCATAACAATCATTCCAATGAATCCACCACCAAGTCTCCATTTTTTGTGGTCTCCGGTCAGAACCCAGGTGTGCCTCTTCCAGTATCTTCATCCTCTGGCATACCCGCCGCCGATGCCCTCTCCCAAGAGTTTTCCCAGGTCTGGAGGAGGACCAAAGAGGCTCTTATACAAGCCGCGGCCCGGATGAAAAAACATGACAAGAGGCGGAGGGATCTCCCACCATACCATCCAGGAGACAAAGTCTGGCTGTCAACCAAGCACATCCGCTTGAAAATCCCTCCGTATAAATTGGGTCCCCGGTACATCGGTCCCTTCGAGATTCTTGGACGCATCAAAAGTATGGCCTATAGATTGAGGCTGCCTGCTTCACTCCGGGTCCATAATGTCTTCCATGTCTCACTCCTGAAACCGGTCGTCCTCAATCAGTTCTGCCCTGTGCCTCCTGTTGTTCCTCAGCCAGTAGGGGCCGATGACGTCTTTGAGGTGAGAGATATTTTGGCCATGAAAAAGGTTAGGGGAAAGACCTTTTTCCTCATCGATTGGAAAGGGTTCGGTCCTGAGGAGAGGTCTTGGGAGCCGCGAGAGAACGTGGATGCTCCACGCATCATGGACCGATTCTTGGCCAATCTCAGAAGGAGGAGACGTAAAGGGGGGTACTGTCACGCTGGCGCCACCTGGCAGGTCGGTACCAGCGCCGCCTGTCAGGTCGGGGCCAGCGTCACCTGTCTCGCTGGGTCCCGCTCTACCTGCTCCTGCTCCCTGGGTCTTCCCCCGTCTCCCCACTCACCACTCCAGCCGGCGCGCAGCGCTCCCAGTCTCCCATCCTGCAGCTCTGCATGGGGCTTCCTCCTCTGCTCCTGTCCCGGGCATGCGCCTTAGGCCACAGGCGCGCGCTCTTCCCCTCACTTAACCCCTGCTGCACCAGCCCTGTGGAGCGATTACCAATCAAGCTCCAGCACAGGGTATATCAGGCGGCTCCTCCCTCATGGAGGCGCCTGATTATCGTGTGCCTACCGTACGGTACTCTGGCGCCGTCTGGTCTCTCCTGTCTCCAGTCGCTCCTGACTCCGGTCACTCCTGACTTCGGTCACTCCTGAATCCGGTCACTCCTGAATCCGGTCACTCCTGAATCCGGTCACTCCTGAATCCGGTCACTCCTGACTCCTGTCGCTCCTGACTCCAGTCACTCCTGACTCCTGTCGTTCCTGACTCCAGTCACTCCTGACTCCTGTCGTTCCTGACTCCTGTCGCTCCTGACTCCGGTCACTCCTGACTCCGGTCACTCCTGACTCCGATCACTCCTGACTCCAGTCACTCCTGACTCCAGTCACTCCTGACTCCAGTCGCTCCTGACCCTCTGCCTTGTTTGTCTCATCCGCACCTGAGCCACCCCTCTTGGTATCAGCTGTCGCGGTATTCGAGTCCTTCGGGCCTGCTCCTAACGGTCCCTGTATAGGGGTCGGCACCACCTGGCCAGCTTGCCCCAGGTATCCCGGTACCGTGACCCAGAGGGTCCACTCTTGCCACTCCTTACACAACAGCTACACACGTACCAAACATTTTCTTTTTTCACATCTTCTAACACACATATTTTTTCAAGCATAATGACTACGTGATATTCAGTACATATTACACATAACATTCTGGTCAGCTGTTTAAATATATCTGGACTAAGATGAGGCCAAAAAAATGAGAAAATACACATACTTTGGGCAACACATCATGAACATTGAGAATGTGGTTGTGTAGTACATACCGTAATGTGAGTAGAAGTCGCTCCTCTGCAGATATAGCTTTGCGCATCCTTGTGTCCTGAAAGGTGATCCCAGGGCGCACTGTCTCCAAGAGGAGATCAAATGTTGCAATGATCATGCGACAATATTGAAAAAAGCTCATAGTGTAGGGCAGCATAAGACAGGCCAGTGGCCAGGAAGCTGAAGAGCAACAGAAAAGGAATATTTTAGAATGCACACATTTACAAAACAAACAGGTCCATACATAACAAACTTGGTAGGATTTCAGAGCAAATGGCCAAGTTCTCCAAAAAATATGACATAGTTGTCATGGGAGATTTCAACTATCCAGACATTTGTTGGGAATCTCTCTCAGGCAAAACTAACAGGTCAAGGAAATTCTTATCCTCTCTTGCTGACAACTTTATCTTCCAAAAGGTAGGGGAGAAAACAAGGGGAACTGCTACCTTGGATCTAATCCTTATAAACAGGGAGGAAATGGTTGAGGAGGTAAAAGTGGCTGGAACCCTAGGAGGTAGCGACCATGCTATTTTAGAATTTTGGATAACTAGAGGCGGAAGACCTGTGAAGACTCAGACGTCAAGGTTAGATTTCAGAAAGGCAGATTTTAAGGGATTCAGAAAGATAATTGGAGGGATCCAATGGCTGGATATCCTTAAAGACAAAAATGTCCAGGAAGGATGGGAAATCTTGAAAAATGAAATTCTCAAAGCACAGTTGTTAACAATTCCGAAAAGAGGGAAGAATAGGAAGCATTTAAGGAAACCAGGATGGGTGAACACAGAACTTAAGCACATGCTAAAAAGGAAGAAAAAAATGTTTATAAAATGGAAAGAGGGAGGCATATCTAAAGAAGAATATAATGCTGTCTGCAGAACCTGCAGGGCACAAATCAGATTATCTAAAGCTGAAAATGAATTGAGGCTTGCAAGAGATGTCAAAAGCAATAATAAAGGATTTTGGGGATATGTCAAAAGTAAAAGAAAAGTCAAAGATGCTATAGGATTTTTACTGGATGAAAATGATGAAATGGTAAGACAGGATGTTGAGAAGGCTGAACTTTTAAATTCCTATTTTGCATCTGTTTTCTCTCAGAAAGGAAATGTAACACCAACTGTTATTCACTGTCCTATTAAGGGAATAGAAGAATCCAGGATATCTATAAACAGAAAGATAGTGAGGAAACACTTAGCTAACCTAAATGAATTCAAGTCTCCAGGTCCAGATGAATTACACCCCAGAGTACTGAAGGAGATAGCAGAAGAAATTTTTGAACCCCTCTCCATAATCTTTGAAAATTCTTGGAGAACAGGAGAAGTGCCAGAAGACTGGAGAAGAGCAAATGTTGTTCCTATCTTCAAAAAGGGGAAGAAGGTGGACCCAGGCAACTATAGGCCGGTGAGTCTGACTTCTATACCAGGAAAGATCTTTGAACAAATTATTAAACAACATGTATGTCAATACCTGGATAAGAATGAAGTGATCAAACAGAGTCAGCATGGGTTTGTAACTAATAAGTCATGTCAGACTAACTTAATTTCCTTCTATGACGGTATCACTGATTGGGTGGATCAAGGAAATGCTGTAGATATAGTATATCTTGACTTCAGCAAAGCATTTGACAAAGTCTCTCATACAATCCTTATTGAAAAAATGACTAAGTATGGAATGGACAAGGCAACTGTTAGGTGGATTCATGACTGGCTTAGTGATCGGACCCAAAGAGTGGTCGTAAATGGCTGCACATCCAGTTGGAAGAATGTCTCAAGTGGGGTACCACAGGGCTCTGTCCTGGGCCCTGTATTGTTCAACATCTTTATCAACGATTTAGATGAAGGAATTGAGGGTAAACTGATTAAATTTGCTGATGACACAAAACTAGGAGGGATAGCTAATACTAGAGAAGAGAGAGAGAGGATTCAAAAAGATTTAAATAAACTGGAGAAGTGGGCAGCAACTAACAGAATGGTTTTTAACAGGGAGAAATGCAAAGTACTACATCTGGGCAATAAAAATGAAAAAAGCATATATAGAATGGGAGGAATAGGGCTAAGTGACAGCACATGTGAAAAAGACTTGGGTATACTAATAGATCACAGACTGAATATGAGTCAACAGTGTGATGCAGCAGCAAAAAAGGCAAATGCAATTCTAGGATGTATTAACAGAAGCATACAGTCTAGATCACGTGAAGTCATTATTTCCCTCTACTCCTCTTTGGTCAGACCTCATCTGGAATATTGTGTCCAGTTTTGGGCACCACATTTTAAAAAAGACATCAACAAACTGGAGCAAGTTCAGAAAAGAGCGACCAGAATGGTGACCGGTCTGCAAACCCTGTCTTATGAGGAAAGGTTGCAGGATTTGGGAATGTTTAGTTTGCAAAAGAGAAGACTGAGAGGAGACTTAATAGCTGTCTACAAATATCTAAAGGGCTGTCACATTGTAGAAGGATCAACTTTATTCTCATTTGCACAAGGAAAGACTAGAAGCAATGGGATGAAACTGAATGGGAGGAGACACAGATTAGATATTAGAAAAAACTTTTTGACAGTTAGAGTGATCAATGAGTGGAACAGGCTGCCACGAGAAGTGGTGAGTTCTCCTTCAATGGAAGTCTTCAAACAGAGGCTGGACAGACATCTGACTGGGATGATTTAGCGAATCCTGCTTTGAGCAGGGGGTTGGACCAGATGGCCCAGGAGGTCCCTTCCAACTCTACGATTCTATGATTCTATGAAATAACACACACATCTTTGTTTGCACAATGAGTTAGTGATATTCAGTACATATTACACATAACATTCTGGTCTGTAAGTTCACACATAGGTGGACTAAGATGAGGGCATAAAAGTTACTCCAAGAAGCAAAAAATACATACTTTGGGCAACACATCATGAACATTGAGAATGTGGTTGTGTAGTACATACCGTATTGTGAGTAGAAGTCGCTCCTCTGCAGATATAGCTTTGCGCATCCTTGTGTCCTGAAAGGTTATCCCAGGGCGCACTGTCTCCAAGAGTCTATCAAATGTTGCAAGGCTCATGCGACAGTATTGGTAGAATTTATCCGGATGCTCCCGTAGAGAAGAATAGAGGCGGTGGAAATGACCTCTTGTGAGTCGTTGCCTCAAAAGTGGATGTACCCACATGCGTCTCCTCCTCCGCGGATCCACTATCACTGGGTATGGCTGACCAAAGCGGCGTGACAAAAGCCAGTTGAAGAGAACCTGCTCAGTTGTGTTGAAACTCAGACTGTCTGTCATGTTGGCCATACAACACCAACACACCTAGTCAAGGCAAGGTCAAAAATAGACAGAATGGAGGCAGGCACATGTTACGGAGCCAATAAATAGGGTGTAGGCTTATAATTTAAATAGTTTGCAGGCCTCAAAACCGTTAAATGTCCATTTTGTAAGTCTGCGAGAAAATCTCGCCATACGGATGCCATACGGATTACATACGGATGCAGACATGCGCAAAATACACGACCGCACGTTGATTACGGATGACTTACGGAGCACTATTTAGGGGACATTTCTCTGTATTACGCATGTAAAATACGGACTGTATTTTGCGTAGGTTAGTGTGACCCCGGCCTTAGAAGGGATCCAAGGGGAAATGTTTCTTCTTGCGGAGAGTGACATGTCAAGCCTGACATGCAGGAGGCTTTTAAGCCTTGCAGTGCCCCTATGGGAAATTAAATATGTAAATTCTAGTCCTCTTCAGAGAGGAAGAGGACTAGAACTCTAGTGCCGCCTATAGGAAGTAGCAATCTTAATAGTCAATATCGACCCTTGCCACATGACTTAGGAAAAACAAATAAACCAGAATCTCAAGTCACAGATACTTTTATAATGTATGCTCTGGGCAATGCTGCCACCCGGAGGCTATTCAGAATTATGCAGCCTGCGAGATAATAGAAAGCGTTTATTGATTTCTTTCTATAGAAAACCAGAATCCTGGAGGCAATAGGCAGATGTATTAAAATGTTATAGAAACAGGTGCCTCATGAAAACTGTCACTAAGGGGGTTGTTTGCTTTGGATAAATCCAATATCGTTAGCATGATCCCATAACAATAACCAGATCGCACCGATCCCACTAAACTAGAGATTCAAGCAGTAAGTAATCTGGATAGAAATAGGAGAGGAGATAACTTGCTGATTCCGGTGGTCTGATGTCTAGCAGTTCTAAGGGTGAGACTCAGCCCAGCTTCATCTTGGCAGTGCAAAGGTTTCATTCATTGTCTATTGGACTGGACAATAAAGACAGAATAGGGCCCCTGTGTAAGAACAATATATTTGGCTCTTTGCAGCCCAATAGTTCACCATAATGAATTCCACCTGGAAGTTGCCCCGGTTGCACCAATGGTATGTCCACCCATGGTCTATGAGACTGCCAGAAATAGCCAACTATAGGGGATAGGTTATGACTTGCTATCTTGGGAATAAGCCTTGAACTATATTGCAATTTTTTTTGCATAATTTATAATTTTTCAAAGGCTGACAAGTGATTAGACAATTGATTAAAGCGCCATTTCACGGTCCGGCCTGTTACCTCTATATAGTATGACAAATTAGGAGAACCGAGGGTCTCAGATTTACACCTGCTCCTAGGAACCCTCAATATGAAACCTGAAGAGGAATGAATGAACCGCTTCTGTATTCTCTTGTCCCAGCTACATAGAGCTCAATGAGCACACGTAGTGAGCAGAAACATCAACAGTATTGATGTTTCTATAGGACCCAACAATCACATTATAACCGCGTGTCTTAGGCTGGTTTCACATGTCCTGATATTTCCAGTACCGGAAAAAATGGTACCGGAGATATTCGTGTCCATGTGTCTACTTGCGGCACACATGTGGCAACTGTGTGCCACATCAGTACCACACGGACGCCGCGGATGCTGAAGACGGCTCTCATCATTCTCCCCTGCTCTGCCGGAGATGGCGCGAGCAGAAGAGAATGATGAAAGTTATATTAAAGTCAGAACGATGACAGCAGGTGGGACTCTTACTCCCATCATCCGACACCTGCAACCGCTAAGAACAGTGACAGCAGGAGCGGATGATCGGGGTATCCCTCACCCGCCGCCTGCAATCTAATGAAATAAATGAATGAAAAACCCGACGTGGGTTTCCGCCTATTTTCTTTAACCAACCAGGAAAATCTCACAGAGAGCAGGCCACCGGAATCAGCAAGTTGTCCCCTCTCCTATTTCTATCCAGATTACTAATAGTCCCAAAAGTCCCCTCCTGCTGTCATCATTCTGACTTTAATATAACTCTGATCGTTCTCCTCTGCTCGCGCCAATCGCCGGCAGAGCACGGAAGAATGATAAGAGCCGTCTTTAGCACCTGCCCTGGGGGAACAGCGCTTACTGTAGCGCTTCTTCCCCGGCTGCTGTCCGTGTGGTACTGATGCGGCACACAGGCGGCATCCGTATGCAGTATGTGTTTACACGGACCCATTGACTTGTAAGGGTCCGTGTGATCTGTGCAGATGCACAAAAATGGACATGTCGACGTGTGGAGCACACGGACACACGGTCCGTGAGAAAAGACAGATATGTGCACATATCCATTCATTTGAATGGGTCTACGTGTGTCAGTGTCTCCGGTATGTGTGAAAGCTATCACCACACGTACCAGAGACACTGACGTGTGAAACCGGCCTTATAGATATATGAGTCCCTCAAGTTCAGGTTGGGAGACCCGCGGCCCGTCCGTGAATCATGGTCCACACTCCGATCGTGACACACAGATGAATACAGATAAGCTCAGCAGGTGACATATGGCGGAGCAGAGGGGTGTTTTTTCCCCCGCACTTGGGCTCTGATGGAGCAATAAAGACCAAAAAAAGATATTTTTACTGTTAGGACATTTTATGTAACAAACACATGGAAAGAGAAAATATAAACAAGTTTAATTAAAATGTAATAACCCTCACTCACAAAAATGACAAAATTAAACATTTTTTATTGCATATTCATGTCACACACACACAAAAAACACAAACTTTATAAATTACACAGTATATTTTTGAATCCCCCCCTCCAAAAAAAAAGCAGATAAATAAAACAATTTCATAAAATGTAAAACAAAGCCTCGTACAGTCACATCAGTATAAAAAAATAAAATAAAAGGTATGACTGATAAAATGCGGAGAGGCAAAACCGCCAAAAAATTGCCAGGTAATTAATGCCCTTTCAGGCCTGGTAATTATGAGGTTAAAGGCTATGGACACCTCCGGAGACTTTTTGGTTTTCACAATTCATATTCAGCGTTGTATGATCATAAATCCACTGAGAGCCGCTCAAAAGAAGAAACTTTTTGGTCAGAAAGGTAGACATCCCCTGTAGGTGCAATTTTAGGCTCATTATTTACTTCCGAATACTTGACCACTCTCCGGAGGGATATCGGACACTCCCAGAAAAAGAGGCCGAGCATTTATCTTCCTGAAATATGCTGACACCTCTGCGCTAGTGATGCCCAGGCGTGAGGAGGACCCTGGGGACAGAAGGAGGCACTGGTGGACACAAACCGATGAGGGCCCCTGCGCCAGAACAGTATATGGGCCATATGCAGCCCAAGAGCTCCTAAAAATGCAAAACTGCACCTGCTTTGGAGGTAGAAGTGGACCCCTTTACCTCTTGGGCCCCTGCGCAGGTCGCCCCAATGATATGTCCACCTCTGGGAAGAGGTACCTATATAGCTGGCCCTAGATCTGTATTAAGGCTATGTGCCCACATTGCAGTTTTGAAGCAGAATATTCCTGAGCAGAAATGCACACCCTTTGCCGGAAAAACACATGCGGTTTTTGACGTGGTTTTGTAAGCAATTTTGACGCGTTTTCCTATGCGTTATTTCAATTCAAGTGTATGTATGCAGAATCGCACACGATTCCGCAAAATTAATGAACATGCTGCAAAATTAATGAACATGCTGAGTTTTTTACCGCGAAGCAATTCCGCAGCAGTAAAAAACGCACCATTAGCACAACATGTGCGGAATCAATTAGGATTGCATGGATTGACTGCACCTGAAATAACTCACTTAGGCCTCTTTCACACATCAGGTTTTCGCCGTCAGGCGCGATCCGGCGCTTTTGACAGAAACCGGATCCGGCGAAATGCAATGCCGGATCCGGTTTCCCCCCCATTGACTTGCATTTGCGCCGGATCGCGCCGGATGGCCATGCATTTCATCCGGTTTTCGCCGGATCCGGCAATGTGTCGCGATCCGGCGTCTGGAAAAAACGGCTACTGTAACGTTTTTTGTCTCCGGCGAAAAAGCCGGACCCGCCGGATCCGGCGCGTCCGGCTTTTTCACACAATGAAAGCCTATAAGTGCCGCAATGCGCCTGATCCGGCGAAAGCCGATCCGGTTTTTTTGGTCTGAGCATGCTCAGTAGCTCTGCCCACAAGACATATATAAAAGCAAGACAGTGGGACCCACAGCCACACCCAACATGCCACCCAAGACAGCAACCAAGCGCAGCAGGAGAAGGCAGGAGACCACTGCAGCACCATCAGCACCACCACCACCCCAAATGGAGCAGCAAATGGAACATGCTGAGGAGGGGAGTCCAGCAGCAGATGAGAGACGGTAATTATCAAATCCCCCATTCCTCCAAACTAGGGCCATGGAATATCAAGATATTCATTGGCCCTTTGTTTCTCTTTATTCAACAGCCGCCCAAGAGATGCAGCAGCAGCAGCAGCAGAAATGGCATCACTGGCAGCAGCAACAGCAGCAGCAATACCCACAGCCATGGAGTCTGGCCATCAACAGGACAGCACATCTTCTTCTGGGAGCCCTCCCTCGCATCGTCAGCGTTTGACGGTAAGTTTTTATTTCCAAAATCCATCATCTCTGTAATATATGTCTATTCATTGCCTTTTATTTCAAAACAGGAATCACAAGATGAAGAGGAGCTCCCAGAAGAAGAAGGAAGGGGTGGACAGACACCTGGAGTGGGCTCACAATTGGTAAGTTTTTTGCATCAAACGCAGAAACACAACATCACACTACACACAACACATAGAAATCAATGTTCTGCAGACCACACACAGCAAACAAATGCCTACATCCAAAGACATAACATTTTTTGTTTTCTTCTCTAGTCTTCCCAATCTGGTGCTCGGCCAAGAGGTCCTCGCAGTGCCTCCCAGGGTCGTCGGCGACAGCAACGCGGCGGTCACCAGCGTGTAAGTATAAATATTTTTGCTTTGTTTTTTTGCACTTTTTATTTCATTTCTTTTGTGGAGGCTAATTATGTTATTTTTGTCTTTTTCTTTAACAGCCTTCACAGCGTGCTCCCGACTCTGACGGTGAGGATGGAGGACTCGATGTGGACCACCTCATCGATCTCGTCAGAGAAAGGGAGCCGCTCTGGAATATGGCTGACCGCCGCCACGCTGACCTTATCGTTACCCGACGACTCTGGGAGGAAATCTGTTCGCTCCTTGTGGGCCGCTGGGAGGACCTCAATGTTCGGGCCCAGATTAAAGAGCGTAAGTATATACAGTACCGGTTGCTTGATGTAAACCAGTGTTTCCCGAACTCCAGTCCTCGTGGTCCCCACGGATCATGTGTTCAGGATTTCTATTTACTATGGAAATCCTGAAAACATGACCCCTGGGGACCATGAGGACTGGAGTTTGTGAAACACTGATGTTGTATACTAACCACTCCTTTCTCGTTTCAGGGAACAGAATTGTGAATCGGTGGCGGTCTGTGAGGGATCGTTTCAAGAAGGAGTTCAATAAAGAGATGCGGGCCCCGAGTGGATCTGGAGGACGCAGGAGCAAGTACAAGTACGCACAAGCCCTGTCGTTCCTCCGGGAAACAATGGTCACTAGAAGGTAAATATTACACACCACATGTGAAAAAAAATGTTAGATGTAACTTTTTTTTTTCAGCCAGGGCCATACCATGTCAGTATTTTAATTGTTTTTTTTCTCTTTATTCCACAGCACGGTGAGCAGCACTCGGGAGCCTGCACGATTGGACCCTTCTGAGGCGATCCCTGAGGAGACCGGCACCGAGGGACACTTCGACCGCCCCGGTACATCTGCACCTTCCCAGCCTTCCCACACATTCGACCCATCTGTCCCATCCACCAGCACAGGAGCATCGTGGCCGCCTACATTACATGAAGCTGCTGGTGAGGAGATCGCTTTCCCTTTACCCCACCCTTCTGCCCCTGCCACCTCTAGTACACCTGCGGGTACTGGGCGGCAGCGGCAGAGGGGTCAGGAAAAGACTTATGCGCCAGAGTTCTTGCATCTGAATGCATCTTTCCAGAACTGTCTAAAAGTCTTGTCAGAGCAAATCTCCTCAGGCTTTCAGCAGATCAACTCCAGCATTCTGGAGGTGAAGACACTTCTGCAAACCATGCATTCAGAAGCAAGACCTTCACCAAACCACACCTTTTTCAGGTCTGTTGTGGAGCGCATGGCAACACTATCTCCTACCCAGCAGATGCATGTAATGCATTCGTGCCACGGTGCTCTACAGCAGGTTACCTCCCAACCTCCACCTCCCACCACTGTAGTTCCTCCACCTGCACCCCCTCCAGCCACTTTCCATCCTCCCCCTCCTATTACATCTGCACCCCCTCCAGCCACTTTCCATCCTCCCCCTCCTATTACATACCATCAACCTCACCAGTACCAGCAACCTCCCCAGTACCAGACATCTCCCCACTTCCAGCAACCTGCCCCGTACCAAACTCCTTCCCCATACCAAACTCCTTCCCCGTACCAAACTCCTTCCCCATACAACTTTCCATCAACATCATCTGCTCCTACAGTCCCTGCCCAACCCTCCACTCCACCGCCCACCACCTCTTCTGCCTCCCACATGTCCACCCATTCTGTAGCTTTTTCCACACCTTCACCTCTAACTGTTCCTTCCCCACCACGATCCCAGTCCTCTCTCCACACACCCAGTGTCGAAGTGTCCCGCAGCCCCTCCAGCAGTATTTCCACCCCACACTACACAGATTTGTAATGTGTGTTTTTTAATAAAAATGCCCATTGGGTTTAAAACCTTTATTAAAAAGGTTTTTTGCACTTTAAAAACATTTTACAAAAAAAAAAAAAATTTTAAATAAAAGTTAAATTATCGTTTCACAATGGTTGTCTGTCATTTCTTTCTGCGGCGAACTATGTTTAAAAAAAAGGTTAAATACAGGGTATTTCAAAGGTAAAAAGGTATTCAAAACCAGGTATATAACTGTGGGTAAATTTTAGCTTTTTGCCACAGTTGTGTTCCTGGTTGTGTTTGAAGCAAAGTATTTCACCTAAAAAGTTGTGTTTATTGTTGGTGATTTCCTAACAATGTACACAACTTTTGTTAAAAGGTGAAATACTTTGCATAAAACACAACCAGGTACACACCTGTGGCCTAAAGCTAAAAAAAAAAGACCATGACAAGATAGCCAACTTTGGTTGGCAAAGGTATATACTGTTGGTCCAGAAGGTACACAAGTTTGGTTAGGGCACAAATCTTTCACACTCTGTCATCCTGCCAGTGTACTCTGCCTTGAGGTGACATAAAGTATAGTGCAAAATTGTCCCTCATTACTGAAACCGTCACAGAACTTCTAGTGGTAATATTTCCAATGACAACATCCATCTTCGCCAGTAACTTGCTCTTCTCTCCAAACTGCACTTTCTTCTCTACAACCTGTCAAAGAAGGGCTGTAGGAACATGCTATATATAGTTTTCCAGTAGCCAATCCCGTTCGGAAGGCCACAAGGGTCAATTTTAAAAACCGGATCCGGCGTAATCCGTCGAAAAACGGATAGAAAAACGGATGAACCGGATGAGACGGATCCGGTTTTGTCTGTCAAGAACAAGACGGATCCAGCAGAAAACCTGATCCGGCACATCAGGTTTTACAAAACATTTGCCGGATCCGGCATTCCGGCACGACGCCGGATCGCGCCTGACGCCGAAAACCTGATGTGTGAAAGTAGCCTTAAGCAAAATTTTTGTTCAGGAAAATGCAATCAGATAGTGAACATATATTTCCCTTAAAAGCAATAGTTTTAATTCTTCTTTATAAAAAACACCTAACTCAATGTGAAGGGTAATAAAAAAAATCAAAAAAATAAACAAAAATACAATAATCCTGCCTGCCAAGACCCTACACTATACCTAAACTGACTCCTTCCTTGCCGTGGAGGTTGGCACCCTAAGAAACGATTTTTTTGGCGCCCCCACTCACCGTGGGCTATCCCTCTCTTCCCTGATATAACCCTATAAATATAGGTGGGAAAACAATATAGAAAAGAAATGAAAGGAATAGATCCTTATATAACACATTTCATAAGGTAGGCTCACTACCTAGGACTGGCAGACAAGAACAAAAGACAAAAGAACCAAAACACACCCAAAAAAACTCCACCAATTGCATCAATGGCAAATACTTGATAAATTAATCTTGAAGATACGGCAGCATAATCATCAATCAATAGATAAAAATATCCCCCAAAAGTCAATAAAACTTCATCACACTTGAGGGTATCCAAGGAAATAACTCCTCAGCCATAAGAACACCAAAGCTTTAAATAAAGCCGAATATATGGATATAAACAATTAGAACTTAGCGTGTGTTGAGGCCACCCCGACGCGTTTCCCCGTTAGCACGGTTCATCAGGAGGAATAGATGATACGGATGCCGGATGCCATGATGATGCTAGGCATAGCCGGCAGTCACACAAGGGGGATTTAAATAACCCCCGTTTAATCAATCGCCTTAATAAGCTCCGCCCACCTATGGTCGGCGGTATCACATCCAGGTCGTATAATCACTGCATGTCCCACTTCCCCCTCACCTGCGTTCCACAGCTCAGCCCCAGGCGCTCCCAGGACTCGCAGGATGCGCTCGGAACATGTGACTCGCGTCACTTCCAGTTTCGGGAGTACAGAGCTCCGATCATGTGACTATCGTCGCTTCTAATAACCTACAGCTCAATAAACTTAGCGATCTCATCTATTCAGGCTCACTAATGGACCCCAAATTTTCAAAGTAGCGTTAATGAGAATACATTAATAAATGCAAACATGCGCATATAAATACATGGTAATATATAACCACATTGAAATGCTCATATGCAATAAAGATCTCCTTTCAGAGCTAATAAATGAAATCCAGATCAGAGCATGCCTAGTTATTCCCTGAAGGTTAATCCTTCTTGATTGAAATGTATATATTAATATAGGTATGTTTCATGTTTTTGTTCCTCATTGGTACCGTTGTGAGTATGTATAGCTATTGATCTGGATTTCATTTATTAGCTCTGAAAGGAGATATTTATTGCATATGAGCATTTCAATGTGGTTATATATTACCATGGTTACCATGTATTTATATGTGCATGTTTGCATTTATTAATGTATTCTCATTAACGCTACTTTGAAAATTCGGGGTCCATTACTGAGCCTGAATAGATGAGATCGCTAAGTTTATTGAGCTGTAGGTTATTAGAAGCGACGATAGTCACATGATCGGAGCTCTGTACTCCCGAAACCGGAAGTGACGCGAGTCACATGATCCGAGCGCATCCTGCGAGTCCTGGGAGCGCCTGGGGCTGAGCTGTGGACCGCAGGTGAGGGGGAAGTGGGACATGCAGTGATTATACGACCTGGATGTGATACCGCCGACCATAGGTGGGCGGAGCTTATTAAGGCGATTGATTAAACGGGGGTTATTTATATCCCCCTTGTGTGACTGCCGGCTATGCCTAGCATCATCACGGCATCCGTATCATCTATTCCTCCTGATGAACCGTGCTAACGGGGAAACGCGTCGGGGTGGCCTCAACACACGCTAAGTTCTAATTGTTTATATCCATATGTTCGGCTTTATTTAAGGCTGTGTGCACACGATGCAGATTTGCAGCGGATCCGCAGCGGATTTTATCGCTCAGAAACGTTGCATATCCGCATTGTGATGTACAGTAGCCTTAAAATCAATGTAAAAAAAAACGCTGTGCAGACGCTGCGGATTTTTTAGGCGCGGTTTTCCCGCGGTACAAAATCCGCAGCATGTTACTTCTTTTGTGCGGTTTTCCATCTCCCCTGTCACCAAATCCGCAGGGGGAAAACCGCAGTGGAAAACCGCTCAAAAACCACAATAAAACCGCAGGAAAAATGGAAGAAATCCGCAGGAAAAATGGAAGAAATCCGCAGGAAAAATGCAGGTCATTTGACCTGCGGATTTCATCCATTCTGCGCGGAAAAATCCGCAGGGCCAAAAAGTACGTCTGCACTCAGCCTTAAGCTTTGGTGTTCTTATGGCTGAGGAGTTATTTCCTTGGATACCCTCAAGTGTGGTGAAGTTTTATTGACTATTGGGGGATATTTTTATCTATTGATTGATGATTATGCTGCCGTATCTTCAAGATTAATTTATCAGGTATTTGCCATTGATGCAGTTGGTGGCGTTTTTTTGTGTGTGTTTTGTTTTTTTGTCTTTTGTTCTTGTCTGCCAGTCCTAGGTAGTGAGCCTACCTTAGGAAATGTGTTATATAAGGATCTATTCCTTTCATTTCTTTTCTATATTGTTTTCCCACCTATATTTATAGGGTTATATCAGGGAAGAGAGGGATAGCCCACGGTGAGTGGGGGCGCCAAAAAAATCGTTTCTTAGGGTGCCAACCTCCACGGCAAGGAAGGAGTCAGTTTAGGTATAGTGTAGGGTCTTGGCAGGCAGGATTATTGTATTTTTGTTTATTTTTTTGATTTTTTTATTACCCTTCACATTGGGTTAGGTGTTTTTTCATAAAGAAGATTTAAAACTATTGCTTTTGAGGGAAATATATGTTCACTGACTGCACGTTTGTGACTCGATTCTCTTCCGGTTCTGTGCGGGGAATGGATGAGAATCTAGTTGGCACGCGGAGACCGACGGTAACGGAATCACAGTCACGTGACCCCAACCCTTTGAGATGGAAACTGAGGGGGATCCTAACAGTGAGTATATTGCACACTGTTACTATTCGGCAAACTGCGTTTCCTGCCATTTACCCTGGAGTGGAAACCCCTTTAAGAGACATAGGATGGGATCTGTATTACTTTACATTGGACTGGGATCCACATTTATTTTTTTGGCCTGTATTGATTTTTGGGGGATTAGGTCTGGGTGTCTGTATCAAGTTAGGAACCGTGTTATTGGGGGGGATTCAGGACGGGCTCTTGTATCCGTATGTTGCTCTGCCGTCCCGGTGTCACCATTTGTCCCGCGCATGCGCAGTTGTCGCTGCCCAGTGCCTGCTGTTTGCGCCACGGTCAGGTGAGAGATGTCGTTCTGCTGTCCCCACTCACCGGGTGTGAATAAAAGAATGTGACGAGAAATCCTAGGACGTGAGGCATTGCGGGGGGGGGGAGAGGTGTCTCTGGAATCCCAGTGTGACTGTTTTTATTTCGGAAGAGTCTGGTTGCCATGGTAACGGCGCTGTGGACGTCGCCATGTTTTTTTTGCTGTGCAGGTGACCGGAAGCGGAAGTCGTTGGTTGTGTCGGTGAAATCGTACAGGTCTGGCTGGCGGGAGGTGTGAGGGGACGGGGCTGTCAGGTGAGTGGCGGGGTCCGGTATGTAACGCGTCCTGTCAGCTACAGGGGGCGCTGTAATGTTGCCAGTATGTGTAGGGGGCGCCTGGGCTGTGTCACACTGCTCTGCCGAGGGCACTCGGGTCACACATCACGCGGGAATCCTGTCACTGGGGTTTCTGCACCTATTCACAGCATTGCAAGTTGTTTTGTGCAGTTTTTTTTACAGTTGGTATAGAAGTAAGAAGTGCAAAGTGCGGCCCTGATAAGTAACGGTTCCACCCCTAAAATTAGACCCTTTAAATGACAGTGGGCTACGACCCTGGATCCACGGCGGTCCGACAGAAGTGCGGGCAGTGACCGCAACTCTGCTGTGGTTATATCCTCAGCTCTGCTGCGGCTCCTACTCTGCTGTGGTTACAAACTCAGTTCTGCTGCGGCTCCTACCCCGACTCTGCTGTGGTTACAAACTCAGTTCTGCTGCGGCTCCTACTCTGCTGTGGTTACAAACTCAGTTCTGCTGCGGCTCCTACTCTGCTGTGGTTACAAACTCAGTTCTGCTGCGGCTCCTACTCTGCTGTGGTTACAAACTCAGTTCTGCTGCGGCTCCTACTCTGCTGTGGTTACAAACTCAGTTCTGCTGCGGCTCCTACTCTGCTGTGGTTACAAACTCAGTTCTGCTGCGGCTCCTACTCTGCTGTGGTTACAAACTCAGTTCTGCTGCGGCTCCTACTCTGCTGTGGTTACAAACTCAGTTCTGCTGCGGCTCCTACTCTGCTGTGGTTACAAACTCAGTTCTGCTGCGGCTCCTACTCTGCTGTGGTTACAAACTCAGTTCTGCTGCGGCTCCTACCCCGACTCTGCTGTGGTTACAACCTCAGTTCTGCTGCGGCTCCTACCCCGACTCTGCTGTGGTTATATCCTCAGCTCTGCTGCGGTTCCTACCCCGACTCTGCTGTGGTTACAACCTCAGCACTGCTGCGGCTCCTACCCCAACTCTGCTGTGGTTATATCCTCAGCTCTGCTGCGGCTCCTACCCTACTCCGCTGTGGTTACAACCTCAACTCTGCTGCGGCTCCTACCCCTACTCTGCTGTGGTTACAACCTCAGCTCTGCTGCGGCTCCTACCCCGACTCTGCTGTGGTTACAACCTCAGCTCTGCTGCGGCTCCTACCCCTACTCTGCTGTGGTTACAACCTCAGCTCTGCTGCGACTCCTACCCCGACTCTGCTGTGGTTATATCCTCAGCTCTGCTGCGGCTCCTACCCTACTCCGCTGTGGTTACAACCTCAGCTCTGCTGCGGCTCCTACCCCGACTCTGCTGTGGTTATATCCTCAGCTCTGCTGCGGCTCCTACCCCGACTCTGCTGTGGCTACAACCTCAGCTCTGCTGCGGCTCCTACCCCTACTCTGCTGTGGTTACAACCTCAGCTCTGCTGCGGCTCCTACCCCTACTCTGCTGTGGTTACAACCTCAGCTCTGCTGCGGCTCCTACCCCGACTCTGCTGTGGTTACAACCTCAGCTCTGCTGCGGCTCCTACCCCGACTCTGCTGTGGTTATATCCTCAGCTCTGCTGCGGCTCCTACCCTACTCCGCTGTGGTTACAACCTCAACTCTGCTGCGGCTCCTACCCCTACTCTGCTGTGGTTACAATCTCAGCTCTGCTGCGGCTACTACCCCTACTCTGCTGTGGTTACAACCTCAGTTCTGCTGCGGCTCCTACTCTGCTGTGGTTACAACCTCAGTTCTGCTGCGGCTCCTACTCTGCTGTGGTTACAACCTCAGTTCTGCTGCGGCTCCTACTCTGCTGTGGTTACAAACTCAGTTCTGCTGCGGCTCCTACCCCTACTCTGCTGTGGTTACAAACTCAGTTCTGCTGCGGCTACTACCTACTCTGCTGTGGTTACAACCTCAGCTCTGCTGCGGCTCCTACCCCTACTCTGCTGTGGTTACAACCTCAGCTCTGCTGCGGCTCCTACCCCTACTCTGCTGTGGTTACAACCTCAGCTCTGCTGCGGCTCCTACCCCTACTCTGCTGTGGTTAAAACCTCAGTTCTGCTGCGGCTCCTACCCCTACTCTGCTGTGGTTACAACCTCAGTTCTGCTGCGGCTCCTACTCTGCTGTGGTTACAAACTCAGTTCTGCTGCGGCTCCTACCCCTACTCTTCTGTGGTTAAAACCTCAGTTCTGCTGCGGCTACTACCCCTACTCTGCTGTGGTTACAACCTCAGCTCTGCTGCGGCTCCTACCCCTACTCTGCTGTGCTTACAACCTCAGTTCTGCTGCGGCTCCTACCCCTACTCTGCTGTGGTTACAAACTCAGTTCTGCTGCGGCTCCTACCCCTACTCTGCTGTGGTTAAAACCTCAGCTCTGCTGCGGCTCCTACCCCGACTCTGCTGTGGTTATATCCTCAGCTCTGCTGCGGCTCCTACCCTACTCCGCTGTGGTTACAACCTCAGCTCTGCTGCGGCTCCTACCCCTACTCTGCTGTGGTTACAACCTCAGCTCTGCTGCGGCTCCTACCCCTACTCTGCTGTGGTTACAACCTCAGCTCTGCTGCGGCTCCTACCCCTACTCTGCTGTGGTTACAACCTCAGCTCTGCTGCGGCTCCTACCCCTACTCTGCTGTGGTTACAACCTCAGCTCTGCTGCGGCTCCTACCCCTACTCTGCTGTGGTTACAACCTCAGCTCTGCTGCGGCTCCTACCCCTACTCTGCTGTGGTTACAACCTCAGCTCTGCTGCGGCTCCTACCCCGACTCTGCTGTGGTTACAACCTCAGCTCTGCTGCGGCTCCTACCCCGACTCTGCTGTGGTTATATCCTCAGCTCTGCTGCGGCTCCTACCCTACTCCGCTGTGGTTACAACCTCAACTCTGCTGCGGCTCCTACCCCTACTCTGCTGTGGTTACAAACTCAGTTCTGCTGCGGCTACTACCCCTACTCTGCTGTGGTTACAACCTCAGTTCTGCTGCGGCTCCTACTCTGCTGTGGTTACAACCTCAGTTCTGCTGCGGCTCCTACTCTGCTGTGGTTACAACCTCAGTTCTGCTGCGGCTCCTACTCTGCTGTGGTTACAACCTCAGTTCTGCTGCGGCTCCTACTCTGCTGTGGTTACAAACTCAGTTCTGCTGCGGCTCCTACCCCTACTCTGCTGTGGTTACAAACTCAGTTCTGCTGCGGCTACTACCTACTCTGCTGTGGTTACAACCTCAGCTCTGCTGCGGCTCCTACCCCTACTCTGCTGTGGTTACAACCTCAGCTCTGCTGCGGCTCCTACCCCTACTCTGCTGTGGTTACAACCTCAGCTCTGCTGCGGCTCCTACCCCTACTCTGCTGTGGTTAAAACCTCAGTTCTGCTGCGGCTCCTACCCCTACTCTGCTGTGGTTACAACCTCAGTTCTGCTGCGGCTCCTACTCTGCTGTGGTTACAAACTCAGTTCTGCTGCGGCTCCTACCCCTACTCTTCTGTGGTTACAAACTCAGTTCTGCTGCGGCTACTACCCCTACTCTGCTGTGGTTACAACCTCAGCTCTGCTGCGGCTCCTACCCCTACTCTGCTGTGCTTACAACCTCAGTTCTGCTGCGGCTCCTACCCCTACTCTGCTGTGGTTACAAACTCAGTTCTGCTGCGGCTACTACCCCTACTCTGCTGTGGTTAAAACCTCAGTTCTGCTGCGGCTCCTACCCCTACTCTGCTGTGGTTACAACCTCAGTTCTGCTGCGGCTCCTACCCCTACTCTGCTGTGGTTACAAACTCAGTTCTGCTGCGGCTCCTACCCCTACTCTGCTGTGGTTACAACCTCAGCTCTGCTGCGGTTACTACTACCCCTACTCCGCTGTGGTTACAACCTCAGATCTGCTGCGGCTCCTACCCCTACTCTGCTGTGGTTACAACCTCAGCTCCGCAGGGGCTCCTACCCCTACTCCGCTGTGGTTATAACCTCTTCCCGCAGCGGCTCCTACCCCTACTCCGCTGTGGTTACAACCTCTTCCCGCAGCGGCTCCTACCCCTACTCCGCTGTGGTTACAACCTCAGCTCTGCTGCGGCTCCTACCCCTACTCTGCTGTGGTTACAACCTCAGCTCTGCTGCGGCTCCTACCCCTACTCTGCTGTGGTTACAACCTCAGCTCTGCTGCGGCTCCTACCCCTACTCTGCTGTGGTTAAAACCTCAGTTCTGCTGCGGCTCCTACCCCTACTCTGCTGTGGTTACAACCTCAGTTCTGCTGCGGCTCCTACTCTGCTGTGGTTACAAACTCAGTTCTGCTGCGGCTCCTACCCCTACTCTTCTGTGGTTACAAACTCAGTTCTGCTGCGGCTACTACCCCTACTCTGCTGTGGTTACAACCTCAGCTCTGCTGCGGCTCCTACCCCTACTCTGCTGTGCTTACAACCTCAGTTCTGCTGCGGCTCCTACCCCTACTCTGCTGTGGTTACAAACTCAGTTCTGCTGCGGCTACTACCCCTACTCTGCTGTGGTTAAAACCTCAGTTCTGCTGCGGCTCCTACCCCTACTCTGCTGTGGTTACAAACTCAGTTCTGCTGCGGCTCCTACCCCTACTCTGCTGTGGTTACAACCTCAGCTCTGCTGCGGTTACTACTACCCCTACTCCGCTGTGGTTACAACCTCAGATCTGCTGCGGCTCCTACCCCTACTCTGCTGTGGTTACAACCTCAGCTCCGCAGGGGCTCCTACCCCTACTCCGCTGTGGTTATAACCTCTTCCCGCAGCGGCTCCTACCCCTACTCCGCTGTGGTTACAACCTCTTCCCGCAGCGGCTCCTACCCCTACTCCGCTGTGGTTACAACCTCAGCTCTGCTGCGGCTCCTACCCCTACTCTGCTGTGGTTACAACCTCAGCTCTGCTGCGGTTACTACTACCCCTACTCCGCTGTGGTTACAACCTCAGATCTGCTGCGGCTCCTACCCCTACTCTGCTGTGGTTTCAACCTCAGCTCCGCAGGGGCTCCTACCCCTACTCCGCTGTGGTTATAACCTCTTCCCGCAGCGGCTCCTACCCCTACTCCGCTGTGGTTACAACCTCTTCCCGCAGCGGCTCCTACCCCTACTCCGCTGTGGTTACAACCTCTTCCCGCAGCGGCTCCTACCCCTACTCTGCTGTGGTTACAACCTCAGCTCTGCTGCGGTTACTACTACCCCTACTCCGCTGTGGTTACAACCTCAGATCTGCTGCGGCTCCTACCCCTACTCTGCTGTGGTTACAACCTCAGCTCCGCAGGGGCTCCTACCCCTACTCCGCTGTGGTTATAACCTCTTCCCGCAGCGGCTCCTACCCCTACTCCGCTGTGGTTACAACCTCTTCCCACAGCGGCTCCTACCCCATCTCCGCTGTGGTTACAACCTCTTCCCGCAGCGGCTCCTACCCCATCTGCGCTGTGGTTACAACCTCAGCTCCGCAGGGGCTCCTACCCCTACTCCGCTGTGGTTACAACCTCGGCTCCGCAGGGGCTCCTACCCCTACTCCGCTGTGGTTACAACCTCGGCACCGCAGCAGCTCCTACCCCTACTCTATTATAGGATTAGCTCATCTTTTATAGAGTTATGATTCCGGAAAAGAACTAACAAAAATAGCACACCATGTCTGGCAGAAATATTAGTAAAAATGAGTTATTGTTTGTCAGAGATATTGACTTTGATATGGATTATTTGAGGTACTGCTTTGATGCTACAGTTGTCAAATAAATCAAGGTAAACAGGTTGTCCTTGACAGAATTTTCTGAAATAACAGAAGAATGGTACTTTTAACACAGAATAAATCTGTCCTATTGAGGTCAACCATTGCTGCAAAAACAGTGCTTATGTAGACACAGATGATAACCACAGAAAAAGTATATAGGACATTTCTTATAGGTTCAGGAGTTCAGATATTAATCATTTCTTTAACATTATGTGATTATGTTTCTTAGTGGCACACATCCATAGTCCCATAATATCTCTGACCAAAACATTACCTTGACCAGCAATAATATAGGGTCATGGTGGATGGAGGAAGATTTCTTATAGGGGAACTCATAAGTCTGGAAAGCTACATTCTAAAAACAAAGGGTTAAGAAGCAGAAAAATTGATGTGTAGATCTTTGGGGACCGAGTAAGTAGCTTCATGCGTCGTCTTTTCACAGGCTGTGTATAAATCATTTCTTCCGGGCCGACTGCAGGTCTTCTAACCCAAACAGCCTCATATCAGATCTATGAAGCTGTTAGTTCGGGACAGGAGACCTGCAGCCCTTAAAGGTGTTGTCTCCTACTTTAATAACCCTTTTTCAGTTGCTACATTCCCCTATGTAAAATTATTTTATGCTCCCCTTTGGTGCCAGTGTCATTCCAGCGATGCCGGGGTCAGGTGTTCCAGGTCTTGTGGGACATTGTCACGTGAGCCCTGCCGCCAATCGGGCCGCTTCACTCTCCCCTCCTTCAGACATAACTGACAATCTGGGGTAGTTGGAGAGCAGCAGCTTTCGCTGCTTCTGGATGTCAGTTTCGTCCAAAGGAAGTGAGAGTGAAGCAGCTGATGTTTGGCTTACAACATAACTATGCCATATGAGCCTCGGGAGACCCGATGCTGACATCGCTGGGAACGGCCATAGGGGCACGTCGTATAGGCTATTATTTTACACAAGGAAATATTGCAGTTGGGAAGGGGATGTCCAAATAATGGACAACCCCTTTGAATGTACTGTGAAATGCAGACATGTGAAGCTGGCCTTTTAGGCTCATTCAGACGTCAGTTTTTCATTTGAGTTCTGTGCGTGATATGGATATCACTCGTATGTAGTATACTCTGACACTGTTCATATGTCCAATTTTTTTTTAGCAGAAACATATATTTAAGGCTGGAGTCACACTTGCGAGTGTGATGCGAGAAACTCGCGCGTCAATTCCCGGCACTCGGGATCGGAGTGTGCGGCTGCATAGAAATACATGCTGCCGCACTCTGGTCCCGAGTGCCAAGTATTGTTGCGAGAGACTCGCAAGTGTGACCTCGGCCTTATATTGATCCTAGCGTTGTATCAAAATCGGCTATGCATTTAAGTGGGTCCATTAAAAAAATTGGACTGTGCATGGATGCTATCGCGGTCCTCTAAATATTTCTATGCAGCTGAGCGCTCCGGTCCCGAGTGCTGGGTATTAAGATGTGAGACTCGTGCAAGTCTCTCGTAAGTTTGACCCCGGCCTTACTTGTATTTTATTGCTCCTTTAGAATTTAGGAGTTCAGTAAGTGGTATTAGTCACTGACTGATATTTGCCAATCACCGTTTTGGACCTCTCTTTTTACTCCTAAGCCCAATATGAGCAGTGATTTCAATGAATAAAATTAAATTTTATTTTTCCCCACACAAATTTGGATATCGTTCTGAGCGCCTGATGCTCTATAAGGTGCACATCGAACTGCATGGTCATGATGAATTCCCTTTATTTGACCAACATAGAACAGTATCAGCGGAATTATAGTGAACTATATAACTATAAAGTATACCAACTATAAAATATATGGGTATCAGAAATTGGTGTCACATAATGAATATGATGTGGCCTCATATTGCAAACACAAATCCAGCGTGCAGAGAGAGGTCAGAAACCATATGTCATTATTGTAGCAAATGTAGTAATCAAACAGGTAGGTGGCACACCCAATGAAATAGTTGGGAAAGGTGCACGTTCTGGAGCAAGCCACTGAGCTTTTGTAGACAAATAGAGTGAAGGAACTGCACAACTGAAGGCACTTGGATATGCTTCAGATAGGATTTATTGTTGTCAGTATTTAATTTCTATTGGTTACGCCATGGTGAGCACGTTGATGTGGTGAAAACCCTTCATCAGACGTATAGGCTATATTCAATGCATATAGTTGAAAGAGGTTCAGGCTGCGGAGTGAGATTCCCCCAAACAAGGGTAATCAGGATCCAACTGTGTCAAGGCCTTGTTGTTCCTGTTTGGATGAATTCCACCCCGCAGCCTGGGCCCCATTGGCTTATATGCATTGAACATAGCCTATATGTCTGATGAAGGGTCATGTTCAATGCATATAGGTCAAAGGGGTCCAGGTTGGTTTGAATGGCTGCTCTGACGCGATACAGATGATCATCAGCTGCTGATTGGTGGCAGCAAACCCATGACACAACAATGTTACATGATGTGCCAGGAGCAGCCGACGTTCCTAGAACGGTGCCGCTGCGAAACGTGTTTTATCTTTTACATAGGTGAAGTGATTATGTTGCGATTGTCCAGCAGTGGACAACACATTCAAGTATTTTATTTTTTTATATTAATTTCTTGAGGCATGTTTTAGCCCCTTTTACCAACCCAGACAACTCCTTTAGGAGACCATACTCCTAGGATATTTACCTACATTTCACTCTTTATTGGGTTACAAATTGAATATCAAATGCCACACCATAAAATACAATGCTGTGGTTGAGATTTCATAGGACTCCATCCACAAGCTGGTACCAAAGACAAAATCCATCATAGATTAATGGCAGCATACCCTCAAAACCTGTGGATTTCCAGGGGAAAAAAAACTGCCATCCACAGCTCACATAGTGCTGTAAATGATGAACCGTGAGATCGGGTGACGAGTGACGCATGTACGATTTGCAGTGTGTGCTTCTATATTTCCCTATTGTTTATTTTGGCAATATCACATAAAGTAGCGGGCTCTCAAATCAAAGTATTAGACATTACTGTTGTGTATTTGAAGATAATATGCGGCTTATGTCACTGCTGTCATTATTGACAAATATTAAAATTTGAGTCCTTGGTGGTTGATACCCTTTAATGGCTAACTGAAAAGATGGTAACAAATTGCAAGCTTTCAAAACTATTCATGTCTCTTCATCAGGCTTGGAATAACACAAAATCTGAAGTCGCATATTTATGCACAAGGCACAGGAATAATGCAATAGATAAGACAAGTGACGTGAAGCAGAACTATCAGCGTGGGAAGGGGAGAAACCGTTGTGGCCATAAATATTGGAACAGTTCATAGAGAAGGAATTTGAAAGTTTGAGGTCCCGTCCATGATTGTGATGCCTCCAATTGTCCAATGCAGGGCTGTGGAGTCGATAAGCCAAACCTGCGACTCCTTAATTTCCATGACTCCGACTCCCTCATACCAGAGCTGTGGAGTCCCACAGTTATGAAAATAAAGAAAACTCTTTGAATGAGAAGGTGTGTCCAAAATTTTGGTCTGGACTGTGTATGTGTGTGTGATATATATATATATATACATACACACACACACAATAACTTATCTCAGCTAAGACAAAGCCTAGATCCTCAGGCTACATTCACATCATGGGTGAAGCCGGGATCAAACCTGGGGGGGGGGGCAGAACCTCATACTGCACACCTCAGCTGCTGCCGAACCTCATACTGCACACCCCTACATTTGAATATAAAGCATGCACCTTAAGAAGATGCCCTAAAACCTCAAGGAAGAGAAAATATGCCCCTGAGGACATCTCAGATTCCAAACCCGAGTCATCGGTTTCAGCAAATTGGAGGGAAGAGGGTGAATTAACCCCAACCCAGACAGAAGATGAGAAATGGTTCTTTTCCTCAGACAATATGGAGGAACTGCTCCCAGCAGTCAGGGACACAATGGGAGTAGAAGAAGATAGACCACCCCGCTCTGGTACCCCTGACGAAGCCACTTAGGGTGGCGACACGCGTCGGGTCCTAGGTCTGCCTGGTTTTACTCCACATGGGTTCCCTTTGAAGATATTACTAATTTATGCCTTTTTTCCTGGGTGGCTATCTTAGCCCATTTTTTTTTTCTACTCTCATGTGCTCTGTGTCTGCTCTACCACATTGTTTATTCATAGTGCCTAGTTCTTGATACTGTGGACTCTGCTTAACTATACTTTGCAGGCTGGCCATTTAAGCCTATTTCTAAAACTTTGTGCACTATATATGGGGGTGGTAGCCATCCTTGGTAATATGTTTACATTCTGATTGCACTCCATGTGTGCTCTGCTGTGCAGTGATTTCTAACCATTACTATGGGTATTCTCATATAGGGCCCTTAATCTATTTTCTATGTGCTTATATTTATTCAGAAATCAAACTGCTTTTTGTATGGGCACTGAATGTACCTTATATACTCAGTATTTAATGGTATGCTGTTTATATGATCTTAGGGTTTCTATTTAAGTTACTATGTTGTGGAGTAATTGCTTCAGGTAGTTGGCTTTATTATAAGCCTTGTATTGTCTGCATATATGTCACGTGTGACTATTTTAATGTGTTTTTATATGTTTTGTGCTTGTCTATCTGTGTTCAATAAAAATGAATTGATTTTATGCTAGTCCATGCCTTGAGGTGATCCCCTTTTGTGGCCTATCTCTTTCTCTTCTTTATACTACTACGTTGTTTGTATAGGCCGTGGTTGGATCCGTTCAGTTCAAATCTGTGGTGCCCCCTCTTTTGATTTTGTTTGCAAACATGTCTGGTACCAACGCTTCAAAATGGAATCGATAAAGACCACGATACCATTGATCGGAAAAGACTTTGCCATGGCCACCATAGATCTCCAAGAGGCCTATTACCACGTACCCATCCATCTCATTGGCGATGTCTAAGGTTCGCAGTCACTCTAGACGAAGAAGTGCACCACTTCCAGTTCGGCACCCCGAACATTTACAAAAATAATGTCAGAAGTGGTAGCATTCTTCAGAGGAAAGGACATATGTGTCGTCCCTTACCTGGACGACCTCCTTGTCATGGCTCCTTCCAACACCACTCTAAGACAACACCTGCAATCAGTCCTGCAGACCCTGGCATCCCTGGGCTAGATGGTAAATTGGGAAAAATCTGACCTGAATCCCTCAACCAGGGATTCAACCCTCAATCCTCCTAGATTCCCAGAACCAAATATCCTTTCTTCCGTCCACCAAGCAGGTAGGCGTGAGATCCAGGGCTGTGGAGTCGGAGTTAGTTTTGGTCGGAGTCGGTAGAAATGTTCCGACTCCAGCTTTAAAAATTTTTTATTAATATTTCATAATTGAACTTTCATATGAATTTTATAAATGTTACTCAAATATATATGTTCTATCAAACTATGAACAACAGTGATAAGCAGTTCTGATGGAGATAGAGACATTTCTTACTTCTTGTGTGTCACTGTTCTCCACTGCCCTTATCTAATCTTATACTTGGTTAACCTCATGCTGCCCCAACCCCCCTACTTACAATGTATGAAACTGAAAGTGAAAATGTGTTGCAAATTCTTAGTAGTAAAGCTCCTCCTCTAGACTAGATCATACTAGGTGTGCGTCTTCCAAGCATCTCACAGCTGCCTGCTACTCAGAAGAGGAAGACTGTAAGAAGTATTATCCTTTCAACAAACTTTGCATCAGTTAACTGTGAGTACATGAGGAATAATAACAGTATTACTGACCACTATATCAGTTGTACGACCTGGCAATGATTTTGTACAATTGTTTTTAGGAAAAACAATTGTCATTTGGATTGTGAATGCAGAATTAAAAACCTGAGAATGTCAAAGAAGCATCACATTAAATCAGCTGTATTTGAACATTTCACCATCACTCAAGATAGAAAACATTATGTCTGTCAGTGTATGACAAATGATCCAGATGAAAACAAATGCTGTGAAGCCAAGATGAGTGCATATTCAGGCAAAGATAAAAATGCTCCTACCAGAGCTTCTAATCTAAAGAGACATTTACAGCGCTTTCATCCAGAAGTACTGAAAGCAGTGGATGAGAAAGACTGCATCCAAACCAATGAACCAGTGCCCAGCTCTTCCAGCCAAACAAAGGAGCAGAGAACTTTGCAGCCATCAGTTGCAAGATATTTTGTCAGTGACAAAGTTACTGTGACAATGACAGTAGATACATTTAAAAAACAGATCATAGAGCTTGTTGTAAAGGATAGTGTGCCTATTTCATTATTTTCACGACCAGCTTTTGTGTCTGAATGGGGAAATGGCCCGCAAGCTTGGTGTTTCTCTGGAGAGAGAGAGTATTAGAAAATTAGTAATCGAAGAAGCTTTTAAACAAAAGGAAGAACTTAAAAAACTCTCAAGGGATGCTTTCTGTTTCTTAAAATGGATGCCTGCACACGTCACAGAGTGAACTATTTTGCCATCAATGTCCGATTTGTTTGTGACAAAAATGAAATAGTTACCAAGACATTGGCAGTAAAAGACACCAAAGCTCATCACACCAGTGAGTTTCTCCAGGTCTTGGTGGAAAAGGTTCTGCAAGACTATGAACTTAAAAAAGAGCAAGTTCTTTCTGTCGTAACTGACAATGCTTCAAATATGATAAGTACTATTAAGCTAATGAATGAGAGTAATGATGGTGACCAGCAGCTAGAAGAACATTCTGGGTCCACAGACACAGAAATGTTTGAAATAGAGGAACACAGTATTGTAACTAAGGAGCAAACTGAAGTTGCTTCAGATGAATAGCAACATGATAGTTTAGATGATCTTGTTGAAACTGTGTCAATATGTTCTTTCATTCATCACATGCGCTGTGTTGTGCATACGCTACAGCTGGCTATAAGAGACTGTCTGCAAGAAGGACATGCTGCTGCACTGAATGGCAAGGTGAGAAAATTGGCTACTGTTGCCAGAACCCCTAAAGTTGACTCAATTTTGAAGAGACGTGCTGGAAAAGGGGCAATTATTGATCAAGCCACATGATGGGGCAGTACTTAATGATTCAGCGCTTGGTTGAACTGAAAACCTTTCTTGTAGACATGGCTAACCCTCAACTGACGCTAAATGAAAGTCAGTGGAATCAAGTGACTGAGCTGGAAAAATTGCTAGAGCACCCATTTACAGTGACTAAAAAATTACAAGCAGAGGACTTAACTCCAGGTATTTTCTTAAAGGAGTGGAAGAACCTGATGTTTCGCCTGTCCCAAAGCGGAGGGTTAATTGCAAGTGGCATTGCTACATCAATGAAACGGAGAGAGGAGCTACTATTACAAAATAACATTCTTTTGGCAGCTGTTTATGTAGACCCAATGCATCGGATTCTTCTAGATGATCAACAGCTAAGTAAAGGAAAAGGAAGCTCTGTTTGAAATAGCAGTAAGGATGAAAGGGTTGCAGAACAGTCAGGAGGAACAAGAAGAATTTAGTCGTCCTGCCACATCTTCACCCTCATCATCAACTGATGAAGAATTTAATTTCTAAAAATATTTGGATCACAAGGACCGTGCAAAGCGTTCCCGCATAGAAGAAGAGTCATCCCCATCAAGGAACACAGCCAGTACATTTCAGCAGAATTTTTCATGTGCACTAAAAGAAATTGAGAAATTTGACCGTTCATCAAAAATAACAGTGCAACAAGCGATTCCTCTGTATCCTGACATTGTCAGAGATGTTGCCCGAGTGGTTACTGCTTTGCCACCAACACAAGTTAGTGTAGAGAGGTTGTTCTCTGCTCTCAAAATAATTAGATCAGATTTGAGGGCATCCATGAAGGAGGATCTGACAGAGGCTATACTTTTTCTGAGGACAAATTTATAGATTTCTTCTTATTAACTGCATAAAAGTGTTTATTGCATATTTACTTACAGTTTAGAAAAGTTTATAAAAGTTATTTGCTATATTCTAATTGTATTCTAATAAATGTAGTTTTTGCTCTAAGTGGTCTGATTACTTATATGATGGTGAGAAACTGAATAAGCACGATGTTTAATATTTTACAACAGTAAATTTGTTGTTATGAATTGGCCATTTATGAAGGAGTCTGAGTCGGAGCCTGATAAAATCCAGGAGTCAGAGTCGCAACTGTGGCTTACCGACTCCACAGCCCTGGTGAGATCAAAAGTTCAGACTCTAAAAAGTCAGAAAACAGTGACCATAAGGTTTGCTATGTCAACATTAGGGTCAATGACCTCTTGCATCAAAGCGGTCCCCTGGGCCCAGGCCCACTCAAGGATACTCCAGAGATATATCCTATCCCTTTGGAACAAAGACCCGGAGACCCTCAATACGAGAATCTCTCTACCCCAGCACTTAAAACTGTCTCTCAACTGGTGGCTCAACCAGGGAAACCTAGTAAAATGGACACCCAGGATACAATATCCCATGACGTCAATCACAACAGACGCCAGCAAATGCGGTTGGGGAGCAATATCGCCTCAGGGAGTCTTCCAGGGACTCTGGCCCAAAGACATGGAAAAACAATCTTCCAATTACAGAGAACTGAGAGCGGTAGAAGAAGTCCTAAAGGCAACAGAAACATCAGTCCAGGGAACCCATGTCCGGATTTACTCCGACAATATGACCACCGTGGCCCATCTACGTCATCAGAGCAGCACAAAATACGGAAGCCTGCAGAACGTGTCAGCGCGAATATTCGGCTGGGCAGAACGCCATCTCCAGTCCCTATCAGCTCTCCACCTGAAAGGATCCAACAACATCGAGGCAGACATCCTAAGCAGGACAGACTTAGATCCAGGAGGATGGAGCCTCAATATTGAGAGTATTCCATGCCATAACCAAAAAATGGGGTCTCCCAGAGGTAGACATATTTGTGAACCGGGAGAACGCCAAAACAAAGCAGTACTTCTCCATAGGTCCAAGCGAGAAACATTCAAGGGTGGATGCCTTTGCTCACCCGTGGAACTTCGGACTGGCATACGCTTTTCCACCAATTCCCCTAATACCAAGAACTCTGCAAAAGGTCAGGACAGACGGGGTCAAAACTATCCTGATCGCCCCTCTCTGGCCAAAAAGGAGCTGGTTTGGAGCCCTAAAACTAATGAACTCAGAGCGTCCCCTGATCCTACCTTTGGACTGTGACCTTCTACATCAAGGTCCCATCCTTCACCCGGCTCCCCACAGCTTAAGCTTGGCAGCCTGGCTTCTGAAACCACAATCCTGAAAGCCAGAGGCCTCTCAGATGCGGTGATATCCACCTTACAAAAGAGTAGGAAACCAATCACAAACGACTTTCTCAGAATGGTACGGATCCACTCCCATGGATCCCTTCCACCCAGACTTAACAAAGATCCTAGATTTCCTACAAGACGGATTATCCAAGGGGCTAAGACCAAGTACTTTGAGGGTCCAAGTATCAGCCCTGAGTTCTTACTTCAACCAAAACCTAGCAGAGCATCGATGGATCAAGAGATTTTTGTCAGCAGCTTTCAGAATCCATTAAGATATATAGATTACTATAGAGGTCAGACAAAATGTATGGAAATTACAGGATTTTTAATAGTACCACCACCTTGGAGAAATGGCAATTATATAGCCCTTATGTCCCGTATGGAGACTAAATGGATTTTTACATTGGACACGCTCATCCCGAAAGGTCTTAATAGCAATTTGGAATTATTTGGTTTTCTTTAATTAGAATGACCTTGAAGGGCTGCATAAAAGGACCCTATAATCAGAAAGGACCATCCCTGATGAAGGAAAGCGTTCTTTTCGAAACGCGTTGGATGTTTTTTGGTCCTTTCTGCAACCTGTATTTTGTTTAGCCAGCAGGCAAGCTCTGGTCGTGTGATCATCCGTGGCATGCTAAGTCCGGCTCCTATTTTGTTTAACAGCAGATCTGCAGCTGCTAACCTAGACCATCAGAACCTTTTCTACAACTAACCGGCGCAAGTATCTCCTGTCTCCTAATTGTTGTAGAAATACGCCGCACTGTTCTCTAGCACTGGTGTTTCATTTGGATCGCACCTGAACACGTGACATCAGCGTCACGCTAGGTCCTGTTCCTCTCAATCCAGAGAGCGGAGACGCTGAAATTAATGGAGACGCAGCACTACACAGTTTGAACGCTGCTGAACACGTGTTATTGGCGTTACTTCAGGTTCTGCTTTCCTTACCTCATTGAACGGAGATGCCGTATCTAATGGAACCGCAAGTATAGATCTTATGTGCCGCAGTTGCTTATTAATAGCTGGCTATATAAATTTTTTGGGGACTTTGAAGGCACTTTTAACATAGAAAGTTGCCTCCTATCATTTGGCAGGAGATATAGCCACCGGTCGGGGCAAGGGCAATCTCCATGTGACTGCAATTAATCTGCCATTTTTCTGCAATTATTATTTATTCATCCGAAAAAAAGTTTCAGTCGGATGATATTTAGTAACATTTTTTACTTCAAGTGGTGGTACTTACATACTTTTTGACATCTTTTTAGTTTTTATTTAGAGATATAGCGCTAATATCTATTTTATACCTATTGTTGCTATCTTATATGTTTATTACTGGGGTTTTGTCTTCCAATGAGTATTTTTAGTTCTATAAGTATTGAAGTGATTTTTGTTTTTTTTGATTGAGCTTCCAACAGCATGTTTTGAGAAAATGTTTTAAAAAAATATTTTTAACTTAAGCATTTTGGTTTTTTTCTATGGAACCAATTAATTCACTACTTCTTTGGTGAATTGTGTGTATTGCAATCTAACAGTTTTTTATCTTAATAAATTCCTTATAGTGAGGTTTTTTGTGCGCAAAATTATTTTATATTATTGATTATACTGACAAAATAGTGGTTTTTTGTTCAATTTTGTAGCACTATACACTCTGAGCGCCACTGTAGAGATCTCCTTTGATTTGTAGCTTCCAGAATCCGTCCAAAGAAGTCCAGGGTGGTCCCAGCTTGGGACTTGAATATAGTACTAAAGGGTCTATCGAGCCCTCCATTTGAACCTATCGACCAGACCCAGATAGATAAACTATCCTGGAAAACAGCACTGCACGTAGCCCTTACAACGGCAAGGAGAGTGGGCAAAATTCAGGCTCTGTCCATCAGAGAGCCTTATCTAAGAATTCTGGACGATAAACTACCGTATATACTCGAGTATAAGTCGACCCCCCCCCTAATTTTGCCACAAAAAACTGGGAGAACTTATTGACTCGAGTATAAGTCTAGGGTGGGAAATGCTCCATAGATTATTCCCCCATATGGTGTCCTCAGAAGAAGCTCCATAGATTGTTCCCCCATATGCTGCCCCCATAAATAGCTCCATAGATTGTTCCCTCATATGCTGCCCCCATAAATAGCTCCATAGATTGTTCCCTCATATGCTGCCCCCATAAATAGCTCCATAGATTGTTCCCTCATATGCTGCCCCCATAAATAGCTCCATAGATTGTTCCCTCATATGCTGCCCCCATGCTGCTGCTGCATGTAAAAATAAAAAAAATGACATACCCACCTCTCCGTCGCTGGGTGTCAGATTCTCACCTGTCCTGCGTCCATGGCTGCTCACCGCTATCTGCACGTCATCAGTCAGTGACGTTCAGACTGCAGGGGGCGCGGCGCGCACTAACCACGTCACCGCGCCCTCTGCTGTCTGAAGTCATTGACCGATGACAGACAGCAGCAAGCAGCCATGGACGCAGGACAGGTGAGTATCGCTATACTTACCCGTCCTGACGCTGTTGCTTGAGTCCCCAGCTTCTCCACGCTCTCTCTTCCTGCATTCAGCGGTCTTGTGATACCGCTCATTAATATGCGCATATTCATGAGTTTTAATGAGCGGCACCACGTGACCGCTGAAGGCAGGAAGAGAGAGCACGGGGAGAAGCTGGGGGCTCAAGAGACAGCGTCAGGGCGGGTAAGTATGACCTGACACCCCCGCCCCCCCTCCCCCTCTGACCCCCTTTGTATATGACTCGAATATAAGACGAGAGGGGGACTTTCAGCCCAATTTTTTGGGCTGAAAATCTCGACTTATATTCGAGTATATACGGTAATTTTCCCGCTAGACCCTTCCTTTGTACCAAAAGTGTCTTCAGATTTCCACAGGTCCCAGGAAATAATACTGCCCTCCTTCTGTGATAACCCAAAGGATGAGAGGGAAGTGGTATTCCATTCTCTGGATGTCCTGCGAGCAGTCCTGGTCTATTTGGAAGAAACAAAACTCTGGAGGAAAGATCAGAATCTTTTTGTTCAATATGGCAGACCGAAAAAAAAGGGAAAAAAAAACATCCAAAAGCTCCCCAGTTAACTGGATCAAGAAAGCAATCACGGACGCTTGTAAAAATCAGGATCTACCTCCTCTGGTATCCCTGAAAGCCCACTCCATTAGAGCTGTCTCCGTCTCCTGGGCAGAAAAGGCTAAGGCTATGTGCACACGCTGCAGATTCACCTGCTGGTTTTTTCCCGTGGAACCGCAGGTAAAGTGACCTGCGGTTTTGCCCTGCGGTTTCACACCTCTACTATGTTAAAGGTGTGAAACCGCAGCGGAATCCGCAGAAACAATTGACATGCTGCGGAAAAAAAAACGCAGCAAAACCGCGCGGAAAAAAACGCAACGTGAGCACTGCGGTTTTGAAAACCCATAGGGTTACATGGTACTGTACCATGTCTGCGGAACTGCTGCGGTTCCGCAGGGCCAAAACCGCAGCGCCAAAACCGCAGCAAAAACCGCAGCGTGTGCACATAGCCTAAGGGTGTGTGCACACGCTGCGGATTCTGCTGCGGTGTACAGTACCATTATTCCCTATGGGAATTAAAAACCACAGTGCAGACGGTGCTGATTTTTCCACACGGTTTTTCTGCGGATTCTAATCCGCAGAAAGAATTGACATGTCAATTCTTTCTGCAGATTCCGCTGCGGTTTGCCATCTCCTCCATTGTGGAGATGAAAAACCGCAGAGCAATCCACAGGTAAAACCGCAGGTCTTTTGACCTGCAGATTTACCTGTGGATTTTACAAAGTCCGCGCGGCCAAATCCGCACTGCAATCCGCAGCATGTGCACGTACCCTAATGAATCTATCGAGCAGATCTGCAAGGCCGCGACCTGGTCTTCAGTCCATACCTTCACTAGGCATTAAGATCTAATCTATATGTCAGTACGAGATCTTGCCTTTGGCAGGAAAGTCCTGCAAGCCATGGTCCCTCCCTAAACCATTATTTTTTGGTATACCTCCTATGTGCTGTCGTGGAGGGGATTAGAGAAAATAGAACTACACTTACCGGTAGTTGGGTTTCTAAGGCCCCTCCACGACAGCACTGGTAATTTTCCCCCCCCTAACAAATTTTGTTCATGTGACTTATATGGATAAATAATATTTCAAGCATTCACGCTATGTGGTCCTTGGAAAACACTGGGGATTAGAGGAAGGAGAGGGCTATTTAACCTCTTGTTTCCTGTCCCTAATTAGGATGGGGAGGCAACCTCCTGTGTGCTGTCGGGTCTTAGGGTACCGTTACACCTAGCGACTCACCAGCGATCCCGACCAGCGATATGACGCGGTCAGGATCGCTGGTGCATCGCTAGGTGGTCGCTAGTGAGCTGCCACACAGGCAGATCTCACCAGCGACATCGCTGGGGACGGGGATCGCTACTTACCTGTCAGACGTGACGATCCTGACGTCCTCCCGCCCGCGTCCACGTGTCGCTCGTCGGCGCCACAGGAAGCCCAGCAGGAAGTGGCCGACGAGGAATGGTCGAGGAGCTTCTCGCGCGATCAGCGATAACCAGCGGGGGAGTCAGTCGGAGGTAAGTATCACATGCAGCGATATCGCTGCAACGTCACAAAATCGGTGACTTTACAGCGATATTGCTAGCGATATCGCAGTGTGTAACGGGGGCTTTAGAAACCCAACTACCGGTAAGTGTAGTAATATTTTCTTAGTTACATTTCGAACTGAGGAAAGGGCAACTTGAAAACACTTTTGGTATCATCTTATAGCCTTCTCCTGCTTTGTGGACCTCCACCATTTTCAGAGTTCTATGCAGCTGCTTAGAAGAACCCAATGCTGCTGATTTTTGGCACAAGGTTAGAGGAGGCTGGGTTTTTTTAAAGCTGGGAATTTGCATCACCTGGCCTTTTCTAACGATGATCGTGAACGAGCCATAACTCTAACAGACTAATTAAGGGCTGAAACCTTGGTCAGAGGAGCACACACATCTTCAAATGCTGCCTAAACTTTTGCAGTGGCGTATTTTCTTTTTTGTAATTTTTAAAATGTAAAAAATTACTATGTAGACTTTTTTGGCCTAAAATACAAAGAATGTGTCACTTTTAACTTTAGGCCTTTTAGAGATCATTTCATCTTCAAATAGCGTAACTGTTCACAATAACAGTAATTTTTAACCGCTTCTTGACCGGAGCTTTTTTCGGTTTTGCGTTTTCATTTTTCACTCCCCTTCTTCCCAGAGTCATAACTTTATTTTTCTGTCAATATGGCCAGAAAACAAGAAAAAAATTCCAAGTGCGGTGAAATTGCAAAAAAAAGTGCAATCCCACACTTCTTTTTTGTTTGGCTTTTTTGCTAGGTTCACTAAATGCCTAAACTGACCTGCCATTATAATTCTCCAGGTCATTATGAGTTCATAGATAAAAAAAGAACCTAGACATGTTTGGTGTCTAAGGCCTGTTTCACACATCCGTTTGTGTCCATCAGTCAAAATCCGCCGTTTTGGGAAAAAACGGATCTGCCATTTTTCTTGGCGGATCCGTTTTTTTCCCATTGAGTTGCATTACCGGCGGATCTTGACGGATGGCCATCCGTTGGATCTGTTTTTTTGCGGATCCGCCAAAATTTTGATGTTCGCCGACATGTCCGAACGGACCATGCAACGTTTTTTCGGGCGGCCGGATCTGCATTTGTCACTGCGCATGCCCGAAAGACTTCACTCAGCCGCAAATTTAACCCTAAACTGTTCTGACGGCTGAAAAATTCTCTCTCTCTCTCTTTCTCACTTTCCTTCCTTCCTTCCCCAGGCAGCGGTTCCTTTAAAACTCTTCCTTTGACGGATCCGTTCAAATAACGGTCCGGTGACAAACGTTGTGGTCACTGCAGGAACGGATCCGTTATACGCCATTTTAGCGGATTTTGACTGGACAAAAAAACTGATGTGTGAAACAGGCCTTGGTGAAAAAGAAAAAAAAATTGTGCCATCTTCCGAGACCCATTTTTCATGATTTCTGGTTTGGTGAGGGCTTTTTTGCGCACTGAGCTGACGTTTTTAATGGTACCATTTTGGTGCAGATATGTTCCTTTGATCGCCCATTATTGCATTTTAATGTAATGTCGTGGCGACCAAAAAAGAGTAATTCTGACGTTTTTATTTTTCTTCCTGCTACGCTGTTTAGTGATCAGGTTAATCCTTTTTTTTATTGATCGGGCGATACCTAATATGTGTATGCTTGATTTTTTTTAATTTATTTTGAATGGGGCGAAAGTGGGGTGATTTGAACTTTTTGGGTTTTTTATTTTTTATATTTTTAAAACTATTTTTCTTTAGCTTTTGGAATGCTTCAATAGCCTACATGGGAGGCTAGAAGCTGCTATAGCCCGATCGTCTCTGCTACCTAGTGGCGATGCTCCGATCGCCTCTATGTAGCAGAATTACAAACTTGCTAGGAGCGCCGACCACTGGGTGGCACTCATAGCAATCTGGCATCAACAACCATAGTGGTGTCAAGGAGACCTCTGGTTGCCATGCTGACACATCGGTGACCCGCGATCACGTGAATCGGGTCACCGGTGAGCGTATTTCCGGCCGGATGCGCTTGTTAAATGCCGGGCGGCTGTTGTGGGCACATGTCAGCTGTTCAAAACAGCCGAAATGTCCCGGATTTGAGGTGGGTTCTCCGCCGGAGGCCACATCAAAGTGGGGGATACTGACATCAGATGTACTAAACTGTCTGATGTCAGTAAGGGGTTAATATATATATTATAAAATCGGTGCCTGCGCTTCAGCATGATTGCATGTGCAATGCGTATTAGATTGTTTTATTTGACATACAGTACAGATCAAAGGTTTGGACAGACCTTCTCATTCAAAGAGTTTTCTTTATTTTCATGACTATGAAAATTGTAGATTCACTCTGAAGGCATCAAAACTATGAATTAACACATGTAGAATCAAATAATTAACAAAAAAGTGTGAAACTGAAAATATGTCTTATATTCTAGGTTCTTCAAAGTAGCCACCTTTTGCTTTGATTACTGTTTTGCACACTCTTGGCATTCTCTTGATGAGCTTCAAGAGGTAGTCACCGGAAATGGTCTTCCAACAGTCTTGAAGGAGTTCCCAGAGATGCTTAGCACTTGTTGGCCCTTTTGCCTTCACTCAGCGGTCCAGCTCACCCCAAACCATCTCGATTGGGTTCAAGTCTGGTGACTGTGAAGGCCAGGTCATCTGGCGTAGCACCCCATCACTCTCCTTCTTGGTCAAGTAGCCCTTACACAGCCTGGAGGTGTGTTTGGGGTCATTGTTCTGTTGAAAAATAAATGATGGTCCAACCAAACGCAAACCGCATGCAATAGCATGCCGCTGCAAGATGCTGTGGTAGCCATTTTGGTTCAGTATGCTTCCAGTTTTGAATAAATCCCCAACAGTGTCACCAGCAAAGCACCCCCAAACCATCACACCTCCTCCATGCTTCACGGTGGGAACCAGGCATGTAGAGTCCATCCGTTCACCTTTTCTGTGTCGCACAAAGACACGGTGGTTGGAACTAAAGATCTCAAATTTGGACTCATCAGACCAAAGCACAGATTTCCACTGGTCTAATGTCCATTCCTTGTGTTCTTTAGCCCAAACAAGTCTCTTCTGCTTGTTGCCTGTCCTTAGCAGTGGTTTCCTAGCAGCTATTTTACCATGAAGGCCTACTGCACACAGTCTCCTCTTAACAGTTGTTGTAGAGATGTGTCTGCTGCTAGAACTCTGTGTGGCATTGACCTGGTCTCTAATATGAGCTGCTGTTAACCTGCAATTTCTGAGGCTGGTGACTCGGATGAACTTATCCTCCGCAGCAGAGGTGACTCTTGGTATTCCTTTCCTGGGGTGGTCCTTATGTGAGCCAGTTTCTTTGTAGCGCTTGATGGTTTTTGCCACTGTACTTGGGGACACTTTCAAAGCTTTCCCAAATTTTTGGACTGACTGACCTTCATTTCTTAAAGTAATGATGGCCACTCGTTTTTCTTTACTTAGCTGCTTTTTTCTTGCCATAATACAAATTCTAACAGTCTATTCAGTAGGACTATCACCTGTGTATCCACCAGACTTCTGCACAACACAACTGATGGTCCCAACCCCATTTATAAGGTAAGAAATCCCACTTATTAAAACCTGAGAGGGCACACCTGTGAAGTGAAAACCATTTCCGGTGACTACCTCTTGAAGCTCATCAAGAGAATGCCAAGAGAGTGCAAAGCAGTAATCAAAGCAAAAGGTGGCTACTTTGAAGAACCTAGAATATAAGACATATTTTCAGTTGTTTCACACTTTTTTGTTAATTATATAATTCCACATGTTTTAATTCATAGTTTTGATGCCTTCAGAGTGAATTTACAATTTTCATAGTCATGAAAATAAAGAAAACTCTTTGAATGAGAAGGTGTGTCCAAACTTTTGATCTGTACTGTAAATAGATTCATTAAAAAAAGGCCTCCTCCAAGATGGCGGCGCTTGCGCCATCTTGCTAGAGTAAAAAAAAAAAAAAAGTTGTCTCCACTAAGAAGACACTGCCTGCGCAGTAGCATCCATCAAGCAACACGATAGACGTTATTGTGCAGGCGCTGGATGCAGTGTTTTGGGGTTTTTTTTTTTAACTTTTTTTTTTTTTTTTTTTTACTCTATCAAGATGGCGGCTCCATCTTGAAGGTTTTTTTTTTATTTAAGGAATTTACTTATCTCATCAAATAAAATAATTTAATAAGCATTACGCATGCGATCATGCTGCAGTGCAACCGCCTGCCTACTGCAGATGATTTATTTATTTATTTTACGATATATATAATGAAGACCCCACTCCTCACAAGCCCGCCCCGAAGCACGAGCATATCATTAATTTGAAATTGAAGATAAACATTAAACAACAAGCACAAGATGGATTTCATCACCAGGTATCAGTGTAATCAGCATAACAGCGCTGACCTGACACTGTCTGTCGGTTACTGTGCGCAATCCTGCTGACATGTTCCCTTTAAATTGTAAATGAAATGAAAACATGCTCACCTCCCAGGGCCGACTCTGTATTTCCTGGCACTGTGACCTTGTTGAACAAGTGCTGCACCCCATCTGTGACCGATGATGGACTGCAGACCTCACAGTACCATCATACAGAGTTCTGCTTTGGAACCAATCAGTGGCCAAATCCTTTAACCCCTTCACTCTGGGTGATTTTCCATTTTTGTTTTGAGAGAGAGAGAGAGAGAGAGATATATATATATATATATATATATATATATATATATATATATATATATATATAATATATATATCAGGGCTGTGGAGTCGGTAAGCCAAACCTGCGACTCCGACTCCTCAATTTCCCTTACACCGACTCCGACTCCGACTCCCACACATATTGCTTATATTTAAGTGAAAAATTTATTGTAGTACAATGTGAACCTCAGACATTTAATCATTTTTATGATCCAATAATCAAGATATTTAGATAGAACAGAATATATATTGGTGTACTACCCGGTTTTCATTCTTTTTGGTACAGATACGATATGGATAGACAGATATGGATAAATGGATAGATAGAGCAGATTTCTAATCTGCTTTTGCTATTGAAAACATTATCTATGAGCTCAAAAACATTTCAGGTGATGCGGTTTTTTAAAAAGATGATCAGCTTTTGCAGCGGAAAAACGTATCCTCAAAAAACACAGGAAAAATGCTGTGTGTGAATGTAGCCTTAGATCAGGAATATAACAGCCATTTATAGGACATTTCATAACTTTCCCAAACTCCTATGAAAAAATATTCAGCACATTCTGCATTGAACTACTGTACCCAATTTATTATATATTTTAGGAGTCGGAGTCGGTCCATTTTATACCGACTCCAACTCCGACTCCACGAAAATGAGCACCGACTCCGACTCCACGACTCCGACTCCACAGCCCTGATATATATATATATATATATATATATATATATATATATATATAATATTATTTTTTTTTCCGTCTATATAGCTGTATGAGGGCCATGTTTTTTTTCGTGGTGCGAGTTGTAAGTTTTGAATTACACCATTGATTTTACCATTTAGTGTACTGAAAAACGGGAAAAAAATTCCCAAGTGCGGTGAAATTGCAAAGTTAAAATACAGTTCCACAATTGTTTTCTAGGTTTATTTATTTACCATGCTCACTAAATAGTAAAAGTGACCTACCAATACGACTCGTGAGGTCAGTGCGAGTATGCAGATACCAGACATGTATAGGTTTGTTTTTTTTTAATTAAATTGTGAAAAAACTTTCTGAAATGTGTTTGAAAAAATGTTTTTGCGTTTGTCGCCACTTTCTGAGACCAGTAGCATTTTCAAGGTTTTATAACCTGAGGCTGGGTGAGGGCTTATTTTTTGCTGCTTGATCTGACGTTTTATTGATACCATTTTCGGGTAAAGACAATATTTTGATTGCAATGTTGCGATGATGACCAAATAGCATAATTCTTGTGTTTTTTATTTTTACTTTTTATCATTACGGCATTTGTTGATCAGATTAATTGACTTTATATTTTGATTGTACATTTCTGAATGCAGCGATACCAAATGTGTATATTTTTTATTTTTAATGGGGCAAAAGGCGGGTGATTTGAACTTTTGTATTTTTTTGAAATGTTAATTTTTTTTTTTTTTTTTTACTATATTCAATAGTCCATCACACAAGCATGGTGATGTCAGCAGACCCCCTGCTGCCTTACAACAACCCATCATCGTCCCGCAATCACGAGAGAGGCGTCTGTGGGCGGGACCTGTGACATGCTTTCGGCAGGCGCGTGTTAAATGCCGCTGTCAATGATTGAGGCATTTAACTGGCTAACCACCGCTTGTGGATCTCGGATTTTAGAGGCAGATGATGCCCGTATCAAAGGCAGAACATTGCCGATGACTGGGTTAAAATGCATCTTGCAAGTGCTGTGCTCGATAAGCTGCGACATAGCTAGTATGTGTTCATGCACTTTACACAATTATACCTACCCCCATATATTCTCTCGACTTTACAAACCTTGATCAGCTGATCGCCCTGGTCCAACTCCTGAACTCCCAGCCATTCATCTGTTAATGCCGGTGGCTATTCTTTCCCTCTAAATTGTCTGTATGTCCCATAAAGTTTTATGGAGCGGCAGAACATGAGTAAGCGCCTCTCTATAAAACTGCTTCCTCCCCACAGTCAAGGGCTTTCAGGTTGGCTTATTATTTTTTGAAGGGATTTATTTTTGCAGATGCATCTATTAAAATGAATAGTGTGGCCCTTTTTTACTTGTGGTATGTTTTCAATGTGTTTTTCTGGCCGGCCTTTGTGATAAGTGGTTACACTTTTCCCTTGCATCATTTCCTTCTACTTCTCTTGAGGTCTCGAATGTCTTTTCTTGCCAGGGAAATTTGCGAGCAGGGAAAGTCTTCAGATTTTGGGAACAACTGTTCCCGGCGCGTGGCGCGGCCTTGTTCCTTTCAGCTGTCGCTTCATATAGTTAGAACATTACAGGCATAGATCGGTGGGAAAAAATAGCCTTCACATAAGGACTTTACTGCAGACGGGGGGGACATCATTGTGGAAGAAAATACTTGTAGCACCCACACATTATGGGCCAGCGTGGCAAAAGATTGAAGGCAACTGGATAAACTTCGATCATGGTGTGACACAACTTTTCTCCATAAGAAAACCCTTTCACACATTAGTTTATTTTCCTTCTTAGGCAACATGTATTAATGTAGATAGATATATTGGCAATTTTCATTGGTTAATTAATGATTCTATATAACATGAGTTTCACTCTTTGTATTGAAATGAATGAACTTTTTGATTATGATCTAATTTTGTGAGATGCAACTGTGTGTGTGTGTGTATGTGTGTGTGTGTATATATATATATATATATATATATATATATATATATATATATATATATATATATATATGTGTATATATATATATATATATATATATATTGTATATATTATAATTATGATTTATTATGATTATTTTCGCAAATCATCTAGGTCCTTAATCATGCTAGTTGTGTTGTGACCGTTGTCCTGAATGCCCTCTCATATCCAATCATCAGTGTCCCATGTATTTATAGTGCTGGTTCCCAAGCAATTCAGTGTCTGCAGTGCTGCTGGCTGGTAGCCTTTACTGTAATAGAGTATTACTCTGATGCATGCTGTTAACTGTCAGGGTAATTTTAGAGAAGTGCTGTCTTATATGTTGCATGCTAGGATTTCTGCAAATTGGAATGATCTTATCATTGATTTATATATACATTCTTTTTAACCCCTTCATGACCGGAGCTTTTTTCTTTTCTTTTTTTGTTTTAGTTTCTCCCCTTCTTCCCAGAGCCATAACTTTTATTATTTTCCGTCAATATGGCTTTGTGAGAGCTTATTTTTTGCAGGACAAGTTGTACATTTGAAAGACACCATTGGTTTTACCATGTCATGTACTAGAAAACGGGAAAAATATTCCAAGTGCGGTGAAACTTCAAAAAAGCGCAGTCCCAGACTTGCTTTTTGTTTGGCTTTTTTGCTAGGTTCACTAAATGCTAAACTGACCTGCCATTATGATTCTCCAGGTCATTAGGAGTTCATAGACACCAAACATGCCTAGGTTCTTTTTTATGTAAGTGGTGAAAATTCCAAACTTTGCTGAAAATAAAAATTGCGCCATTTTCCATCACCCGTTATTGCATATTTTTAAACACTTTTTTTTTTCTTTTGGCATCCTTCATTCGTCACTGCAATAGCCCAGTCGACTCTGCTACATAGAGGCGATGATCAGATCGCCTCTATGTAGTAGAATTGCTGACTTGCTATGAGCACCGACCACTAGGTGGCGCTCACAGCTGTTCGGCACTGACAACCGTAGAGGTCTCCAGGAGACATGCCGATACACCGGTGACCCTCGATCACGTGACGCAGGTCACCGGTGTTTCTGGCGTGATTACTGGAAGCGCCATTTAAATGCCGGTCTACGAAGGAGCCACGACAGGCAGCAAAGAAGAGGGCATCATCGTTAGAAGATGGGAGGCACCGGACCGCAACACCCATCGGACCAAGACCGGACCGCCCCCAGGTGAGTATAATATAACTCGTTTTTCTTATCTTTCAGGTTACATCGGGGGCTTATCTACAGCATTACAGAATGCTGTAGATAAGCCCCTGTTTTCGGTGCCGGCAGCTGATACTCAAAAAATGGGGTGACAGATTCCCTTTAAAAACTAAAAACAACAGTATCACTGTGCTTGATTGGCCAGCAAACTTGCCTGACCTTAACCCCATAGAGAATCTGTGGGGTATTGCCAAGAGGAAGAGGAGAGACACCAGACCCAACAATGCAGACGAGCTGAAGGCTACCATCAACCTGGGCTTCCATAACACCTCAGCAGTGCAACAGGCTGATCGCCTCCATGCCATGCTGTATTGATGCAGTAATTGATGCCAAAGGAGCCCCGACCAAGTATTGAGTGAATTTACTGAACATTCATTTCAGTAGGCCAACATTCGGATTTTAAAATAATTTTTCAAGCTGTTATAAAGTATTCTTATTTACTGAGATAATGACTTTTGGGTTTTCATTGGCTGTAAGACATAATCATCAGCATGAACAGAAATAAACACTTGAAATAGATCACTGTTTGTAATGATTCCATGTAATGAGTTTTACTTTTTGTATTGAAGAACTGAAATAAATTAACTTTTTGATGATATTCTTATTTTGTGAGATTCACCTGGATGTGTGATTTCAGGCAGTGAACCCATCAGTCAAGCAGGAGGTGTCAGGGCTAGGGGGATTCTAGTGAATGTGGCTATGTGGAGTGGGCGGGGCTGTACACTCAGCTTTATATATAGATATAATCATTATAATTTGTTCTAACTAACCGTAGTTAGTTACTATGCCCGGGCAGCGCCAGGCTCTTCAGCTAGATTGAAATAAAACAAAACACACTTTTACTTTTTTATTTAAAAATAGCAAACACAGTTATGCTCGCCCATTTCATTGAATCCCTTGTCTCCAGTAATAAAACAAAAATACAACAATATCCCTCCCTTGTTCGTCGTTCTGTTTCACGCCGTAATCCATGTCTGGGGATAGAGTTTTCAACCTGGGCAGTGCCAAGATACGACCGTCCAGGCTGAGACCCACTGGTGAATGAACTGCTGCAAGCACAGCATCAATGACTAGCGGTGACTTCATCGATGTTGCTGCCTCCTCTGCACTGTGAGACTTTCTCATTGTGCTAGTGGGGATCTCACCGAGGTCGCCACAGTAAAGCTCAGCTGGGAATGCAGTGACCTGCTGTAACCGTGACAAATCACATCACCGCTAGTCACTGATGCCTCATCCACTGCAGCTCATTCACTAAATGCGACCGTCCAGGTTGAAAACTGTCTATCCCCCAGACATGAATTACGGCGTGGGATGAAACGACAGAAAGGTGAGGGATAAGAGCAAGGCTAAGTGCCAGAATTGGCACATCTTATAGATGCAACTTTTCGGGGGTGGCTGAGAGCTGATGTTTTCAGCCTAATGGGGAGGGGGGGACAGTATCCATGGCCCCTTCCTAGGCTATTAATATCAACCTGCAGCTGACTGCAGTTGTGAGTGGATATTAATATCCTGGGAAGCTCCATGGGTATTACCCCCTTCCTAGGATATAAACAGCCCCTAGCTGTCAGCTTTCCCTCTGCTGGTAATGAAAAGTACGTGCGAGTCCACGCCATTTTTTTTTTTTTCTTTTCTTTTTTTATGAAAAGTATTTCAGTAGATGTACAGTAAGGCCTCTTTCACACTTCAGTTTTTTACAATCAGTCACAATCCGCCAGGTTTTGAAAAAAAACGGATCCTCAATTTTCTTTTGAGGATCCGTTTTTTTCCCCATTGACTTCCATTATTGACGGATTGTGACGGATTGCCGTCCGTTGCATCCGTTTTTTTGCGGATCCCCCAAAAGTTCCTGTCCGTTACCATCCTCAAAGATTTCAAAACGGAGCTTGCAACGTTTTTTTCTGTGGCGGATCCTCCAGACACTCATTTAACCCGAAATTCTTTCTGGGTGCCGGACAAGAAAAAAAAAAAATTCTGTCTCTGTCTCTGTCTCTCTCTCTGTCTCTGTCTCTCTCTGTCTCTGTCTCTCTCTTTTTTCCAGGCTGCGATTCCTTTAAAATTGTTCATTTGTCGGATCCGTAAAAAAAAAACGGACGGGTGCCATCCGTTGTCATCAGTACTAAAACGGATCCGCCATCCATCCTTTTGGCGGATTATGACTGATGCAAAAAACTGAAGTGTGAAAGAGGCCTTAGCTGCACGTACCCTGTATTAATTATATATGTCACTGACCTCTATATATCTATTGTATGTGTATATACTGTATGTATCTATTCTTTGCTCTCGGGTCCTGCTGTGATTTTACAGTACAAGGCTGCTGAGTTGCTGACTTTTCATCTATGTATGTAATATAGATTGTGATTTAGAGGTAGGGTTCTACAGGAAGCTTTTTTTTTTTTTTTCCCCCGGGGGGTGGACGCTCGACATTATTAGCATGCACAAAGAGACACAAGATGGTGCCTTTTTGCACTAAAATGGCAACAAAAAAAGCACTGCAACATGCGTTTTTGCTGTAGCTTCTTTCCTGACAAGAAATCAGGTTTTGCTGCAGAAAAAAAAAATCAACAAAAATGCCCAGTGTGAACTTAGCCTAAGATGTTCAGATATAAGATATTGAAATATGGGTATGTATCATTTTGCATTCTGCATCTAAAACTTTATTCCTTTGGTCACTTTGTAAAAGGCCATAAGGGGGTTTTACACATAGCGATATCGATTTTGTGACGCAGCAGCGATATTGCCAGCGATATCGCTACATGTGATACTTGCCTCCGACCGGCTCCCCCGCTGGTTGTCGCTGATCGCGCGAGAACGTCCTGGGCCGTTTCTCGTCGGCGGCTTCCTGCTGGCGCCGACGCGTGGACGTGGGCGGAGGACGTCATCATCGCCGCGTCTGACAGGTAAGTAACGACATTTAACGGCATCTTTGTACTTTAAGCTACTGTAAACAATGACAGGAGTATCCTGAGAATCATGTCTAAGGACTCCGTTACATTTAGCGATGCACCAGCGATCCTGACCGGGTCGTATCGTTGTCGGGATCGCTGGTGCATCGCTAAATGTAACGGAGTCCTTAGACATGATTCTCAGGATACTCCTGTCATTGTTTACAGTAGCTTAAAGTACAAAGATGCCTGAGACCACATCTATTATATTACCACCATTAGGGGGTGATACCAACTGGTCATAAGGAGAGGAGAGATGATGTGAGACTGAAGAAAGGTTGTCATTCAGGGATGTGTTCCTGAGAAACATGGGCCACACCAAGGAGATGGGGGCCACGCCAAGGTTCCTTTCTGGTAACTGACATTGTGTGAATGACCATAAGCTTAAGGAATTAATATTTCTTGGCTGTAATGATTTTGTTGCTGTTTTGTTTTTATTAATTTTATACTACATATTTGATTTGGGATATAAAATAGTTTCTCTTTTATACACTTTTGTTGGTATGCTTTCTTTGGTGACCATCTTGGAGGATTTACATAGGGATGTTATTGTCATGAGATATTCTACATTGTCAGTAACATTTCTTGATGATATTATTGATCAGTATCTTTGTCATTCGATATTGATATTGCGCTTGATAATGGTATTTCTTAGAAATGTGTTGCTGGACTTGTCTTTGAAGGAGCTACTTTCATATATGTAGTTCGGGGTATGAAATTCTGCGGACAGATTCCCTTTAACAATTTTTTTTTAAATTATTTTGTTGGCTAGAGCAATTATGATGGAATATAATGTGTTATAAGTTGTGCAGAATCGTTGGAGTTTTGTGAGCATTTAACCTTGTAGATACCTATGTTTAGGAGGTTTGTGTGCAGCTATGTACATACAGGGCATTTCCATTGCAGCCCTTGCATAGATATTGCGTTATGGGCTATAGAGCTACATATTTTACCCTTTACTGTGCAAGGAGTGAAATCCAATAATTATGTGAAATTCTTTAATGACAATTTAATTTATTTTTATAGCTATGGCGTGAGTTTTCACTAAGGAGAGACCATGGTGCGGGAACGAAAATGCATCTTATGCGAAATCGTGTACAGTTCCAAAAAGGTAAACCGTTTATTTAAGTAATTTAGAGATAAAGAGTATTAAAGGTGGAATAAAAATTATGCCAAAAATCGTCAAACGGGTTGTAGGGATGTGACTCGCTCAGGTGCAGCGGGAGACAATCATGAGGCAGGTTCTTCCCAAAGTTCATGAGGTTTATTTGCTCCATAAACCATAAATCAGCGTATCACCAAAATAGCCTCTAGCTTAGGCACAAAAGAACATAAGCGTCCGTGGCTTCAGACTCGGACCGAGAGTCTCAGCACATGCTGGGAGGTGTAGTCCTCCCCATATACAACCTCTGTAGTGTCCCGCCTGGACACATGGAAGTCTGTCCACACTCAGACAGACTCCCTCCACTCTGTCTCTCACATGTGCCAAACACCTCAATTACATAGCCCTGTAACCACACCCACAGGTGATCACATGGCTATGACATCACTAAAGGTTGTATAGACACACACAGGCTTCCCTGACACAGTGTAACAGAAAGATCAGCAGTACCTCTGCTGATCAATACACCCTGGAGCCTGCATCCCAAGGCCACCCACCTTGAGTCCCATAATGGTCATTTAGGACCCTGCTCCTGTTACCACACTGAATGTGCCTGTACACCCATCCTGGGACACCCACACAGCGCCCCCTAGCTGACATAGTGGTCACTACACCACATACCTCCCCCCTCTGTTCAAACTTGTGGGGTTTAACACATGACATCACCCAGGTATCTTGAGACCTGGCACCCATGTCACCTTGCCCTACAAGTCGAGAGGACCATCTCCGTCTGTTTCGGTAGTCAAACTGCCTCATATTCACGTTAGGCCTCCCCCGCCCCCAGCGGTCAGTATCTCGGCCTTGGGCTTTGGCCTTCCCGTCAACGTCCGTCAGTGTGATCAGACACTCTTTAGTCTCCACCTGTTTGCAGTGCGCTCCGTCACCCGACCTTTCTCTCACTGGCCGGCTCTCCCAGTTCACACGGTCATGAGTCCCACGTCCAGCTGGGCCAACTGGCTGGTCTGAGTCTGACCCCTCTGTAACTATGTCCACCACCGGGTCTCGTGCCTATGTTACTACGATTAGAACGGCCACTTGCGGACTCTCGACGTTCTTGCCTTCGACCTGCCCTTTCATTCCTTGGAGGATCCCTTCGGGCCTTTACAACTTGGGTTGGAGGTGGACGCCACCTGACGTTCTCTATCTGCTCATTCATCTGCAGTCGATCCTGTCTTAGCTGCTCAATCTCCTTCAGGTACGCTACCCGATATTCCAGGAGCATGCAAAGCTTCCCAATGCTTTCCACTGAACCAACCACAATGACAGGAACCATGTCATCTTCAACAACGACTTGGATTTCACCAGCAGGTGGGATCCTCACTCTCTTCACACTGGATCGATTCACCATCTCCTGCATCACCTTTCCAAGTCTGCCAACGACTTTCCCCACCAGATTTCTGGGTACCGGAATTACGTCTTCCACAAAGCCCAGCCGACTTTGAGCTTCCCTGGCAAGCTCCAGACGTCGAGCGGCTTTCCTATTACGCTCCACGAACATCTGTTTCGTGCGGAGACATTGTAGGTGCATCTCCTTCAGGACAGCCACCCTTCTCTCTGTGTCTTCCGTTTCTGCCAGTATCACCAACTGGTCTGTTTCTGGTGCCCAGCTCACACTATAGGCTTTTACTGCCTTTTTAAAAGTCTCATGCACACCTTCGCTGGCACACGCTTCTCGCACGTCTTCGGGTACCTCCATCACACACTTGAAGGTCATGGACTTCCTCTCATCCTGAACAGATGGCTCTGGGTTCCCCATGGACACTTCCCTCAAGGTATCTGCCAAGACCGGGTGACTGTCTTGTGCAGCTCTTGGCTCACCATCTTCCTGAGATTTACAGTCTTCAGGACCCTTTTCCAAGATGGGCTTTGGCAGTTCTGCCTTGCTATCAGTCGGGCATGGCCGCTGTACGTCTTCGCCCATCCACTTCTCCCGTAGAAGACCTTTTACTAATCCACTGAGTTCTTGCAGAACTTTATCTCGCTCCTCTGCCAGGTAGCGACGCTGATCCTCTCTCCTGAGAATCTCCTGTTGATGCTTCTCTTGGGCCTCTCTGAGCACCTCCATATCTTCTAACAGGGTCTTGTTCATGGTTTTACATGCTGACAGGTGACCTCTGAGCTCAGAGACTTCCTTCTCCAGCTCATCCACTCTGTGCTCAGCTGCTTGCCTTAGAACTCTTTCCCGTTCGACATGTTCTGTTACCGTCTCCTTTATCAGCTGTATTTCACGATCTTGTTCTCTTTTGGCCAGCACATGTCTCACCACTACCTCTTTAATTATATCATCAAAGGGTACCCCTGGGTCAGTCACACCAGTCGAGTGAACCCTCCAGTTACCGTCCAGCACCAATGTGTCTAGTCCAGTAGTCTCATCTCCCAGCCCACCATCTGTCTTATCACGAGACGTCAGGTCCGTAAGTTGGGCAGATGTCCTTCTTCCGGTCAGTTCTACCTCTGACCTGTCCACGTCAGGAGCCGTCACTGTCTCAGAGTGTCCGCTTGCCCCACAGTCGAAGCATCTCCATCATCCGACCAAACGTCATCAAACAAAAGAAAGTCCCGACCCCTCTCCCAGGCATAGACTAAGTCCCGTGGTATCCCACTACCTTGGCACTCACCACCTTTGGTCCCCTCAAACACTACTGTGTCTACTGCGTAGTTCACCGTGACCCCGTGTTTACAGCGAACCCTGACGTTTTTCTCGGTCAGAGAGAAAACGAGAGGAGTTCCTGTCAGAGTCACCTGACTCTCTGAGTCCAGCCGACCAAAGGCTCCTTCCCGGTGCAGCATCACTGTACACATCTGTGGCCCGTCATTACTACCCGGAAAGGATATTCCACATTCTGAAAAAGACCTGCACATACACTGCGGTACTCCAGACATACCTACTGAGACACCCAGTGCTGTCACTTCTTCACACTTGGCCCCTTTCTGGACCACCACCCCACTTTGGGTTGCCACCGCAATTTTGGTCACCGCCCCCTTTTGGAACTCCACCCCTTTTTGGGTTACCACTCCAATTTGGGTCACCGCCCCCTTTTGGGACTCCACCCCTTTTTTGGGTTACCACTCCAATTTGGGTCACCGCCCCCTTTTGGGTCACCGCCCCCTTTTGGGATTTCCCCATGTCCGTCCTGCAGAACCTCTTAGGCCACAGTTCACACAGTACAGTTTGTCTTTTAACGATACCACACAAGTCTTTGCTGGCACCACCACAGCTCCTGCTGTCACTGATCACCGGCACCTCCGGCTGCTGTTCACACACATACACAGCGGCTGGAGTCACTGCAGCTCCTGCTGCGCCATCTTCGTGGACTCACCGATCCACCGGAAGCCGCTTGTCACCTTCGTAACCCCGCCGGGTTACTGGAAGCCGCTTGTCACCCTCAAAGATAAAAAAGCCACAAACGTGCGCCCATAGGGCCTTACCAGTGCAGGTATAATGGGTTATGCAGCAATAATACAGGGTACTCACCCTTAATAGTTGTGTAAAGCCACAACTACTGTATCCGCTTAGTCATATGCAATAAAGCTGCAGCAAGATGGTGTAGACAGACAGCGTCTGCTACCAATGCTCCCAGGAAAAACACCAGGTCCCTGTGCTGCGAGACCTTCGTGACCCCTCTGAGCCACAGCAATCTGCCTTGCAAAAAAACCTTCCTGACTGCTCTGAGCCACAGCAATCTGCCTTCAGGTTTTGCAGAGGAAAAGAGAAAAAAAAAACAACACATGCACAGTCTCTCACATGTCCTGTCCGTGTGCTGTTCAGGACGTACCGTCTCCACCTGAGAACGTCCAACACACAGGGCACACCGGGTGCTATTCAGGGAGCCGACCCTCCTCCCAGGGTTTCCCAACACACCGGCCTCACCAGGTCCAGGGGCTCAGCGAGTGCTCTTCAGGATATTCGTCTCCGCCTGAGACTGCCCAACACACACCTCACCAGGTCCAAGGTCATACCACGTGATCCAGGGATCCGATTCCTCTCACAGAACCTCCCAACACTGACCCTCCAGGACCTTGCTCACTGAACCCTCCAGGAACACAGTCTTTACCACTGACCCAGGTCAGTGCAACACAGACTCCTGTCTGTTACCTACTGGTGTCAGCCCCACAGTTTCCCGGACGCCTCTTCTCCTCAGAGGTATCCCACAAATATTCATAGTCACTTTCTCTGACCTTGGTCAGTATTACTCACGGTTGTCAGACCGTCTGCTCTCCTGGCTCAGAACCGCCAGCACTGCCCCACGTGCTTCTGGGAATCGCTGCCCGCAGTCTGTCACCAATTGTAGGGATGTGACTCGCTCAGGTGCAGCGGGAGACAATCATGAGGCAGGTTTTTCCCAAAGTTCATGAGGTTTATTTGCTCCATAAACCATAAATCGGCGTATCACCAAAATAGCCTCTAGCTTAGGCACAAAAGAACATAAGCGTCCGTGGCTTCAGACTCGGACCGAGAGTCTCAGCACATGCTGGGAGGTGTAGTCCTCCCCATATACAACCTCTGTAGTGTCCCGCCTGGACACATGGAAGTCTGTCCACACTCAGACAGACTCCCTCCACTCTGTCTCTCACATGTGCCAAACACCTCAATTACATAGCCCTGTAACCACACCCACAGGTGATCACATGGCTATGACATCACTAAAGGTTGTATAGACACACACAGGCTTCCCTGACACAGTGTAACAGAAAGATCAGCAGTACCTCTGCTGATCAATACACCCTGGAGCCTACATCCCAAGGCCACCCACCTTGAGACCCATAATGGTCATTTAGGACCCTGCTCCTGTTACCACACTGAATGTGCCTGTACACCCGTCCTGGGACACCCACACAGCGCCCCCTAGCTGACATAGTGGTCACTACACCACAGGGTTAAAAGAAAAAAATGTTTTACTACTTCTCCCTAATTTTCGTAGCGCCTGTAAGGGCATTCCCCTAATCCCTGCTGGTCTTAGTTTCATAGTCCTGTCCTTGACACACTGGACATGGTTTCTCGGCTGATCACTGGCCTCAGCTAATGATTTTCTGACTGGGCACTTCTGGCATGTCACAGACGTCAGCAGAGACCATGGGTGACACCAAGTTGGGAACCAAAATGGAATCAAGGAGTATTATCTCTCTTTAATATTTCTACCCAGTTTGAGGTATTGTAGCAATAAGTTTTTATTCCCCGTTGCACCCCTTTAACGCTTCGTAACAGGAAGAAGAAACCGCAGCCATAAACATCTACGTCATGAAGTTAGTTTGCGTGGAATCTTTTCAATTTATTACAATGAAAGAAAAGCAAATTTGAGATCAATGATGGGCATTCACTGAATAAGATGTAGGAACCTGGCACAAAGTATATGAATGAAAGGCAACACAAGGCTGCAGATGTAACAAAGCTCAGTGCATTGCATGTTCGCGCACCTCGTACTCAGGCCAGGGGCACACGATCCGGAAGTAGCCTTGCTTTGGACGCAGAGCATGTTCGCTGCTTCCAAAGCGCTGCCGTTTATTGAACACCGGTGAATCCGAATGTGTCCACTGAACCTTGTGGATTGAACCGCGGTGTCCAATATATTTGTATGGATGTGATTTCTCGCATCTCCGAAGGAGAAATGGACATGCTGTGGTCTGGAAAGACACACCGCATGTCCGTCTCTGCAGGTGATTCGTGGGCATCTGTGGATGCATAGTGGACATGGGATTTCTTGAAATCCCATCCACTATGCTGTAACATCCGACGTCCAACCTGCAGCAACTCCGGATTATGTGCACATACCCTCAGGCCTAAGGGAAGCCACAGATAAAATGTACAGGTACACTGTACAAAATGATAATTCCAGATTTTCTACATGTGCGTGAATATAACACCTGGTGGCTTACAGAAGTGATGGTATTTTGCACCTTTTTTCGGTACTATATGTATAGATGAATGAATGAGTAATTTTGCCTCTCTCCTACAGGAAATGGATGAACACATGCGGAGCATGCTTCATCACCGGGAACTGGAGAATTTACAGGGCAGGTAATACTTACATTTTGGCTTTAAATTCCTCTGATCTGGCACCATTTCATGTATGCCACCTGTTGTGATTTGTATTAAAGAGGCGTGAAATAGCCAGCAACGTCTATATGCTAGAAATCTCACATGCTTCCATGGGCAGAACAGCTGGCGCCCATTATCAACTTCATGCCCTCCAGAAATGTCTTTAGTGCAGGGGTTCACTGCCTGGAAATATCCAGTCAACTATTCAGTTTGTCATCGCACGTCCTACACACGTTCTCCCAATATGAAGACATCGGAGCATTTGTCATATTCTCATATAAAAGAGACGCGGGACATATAAGGACTTCCTAATCCATCCACAACATTATAGTACAGACTGTGTGTAGATACATACATCATTAAACCCCTTATCTCTTGTAAATTAAAGACATAAGGGTTATTCACGTTATTCATTTCAATCAATATGAGCTGTAGCGTATCACTGGACTCTATGGACTACTAATCCTCTTATCTTTGCCTCCAGCTTTGGCAGTCACTTGCCTGCTGAAGGACAATACCATAAGCATTTTATTGATGCCTCTCACTAAGATATGTTCCCACATGCATCCTCACCTGTCTAAATGTACCATACTACTGCACCTGAGTTTGTTCAATCCACGTGAAAAGGAGCCCAGTTTGCACTTGTCCAGAGCTCGGCAAACTGTGGCTAGCGGGCCACATCCGGCCCTCTGGCTGTTCCGTTCCGCCCTGCGGACTGAGACAGCTGGAGGGCTGAAATCATGCCCTTGCCTGGCGTCCGTCCGCTGTCACCGCTATCCGCATCCTTGGGATGCAGACAGTAGTGAATACATTAGCAGGAGTACGGAGCCGCCAGATCCTTTTTCCACCAATCAGTTTGTGCGACTGAGCCACCTGATGTGCCACTTCATCGCGACAGCTGTGCGGAAAGTCATTGCATCGGGGAAATGGGAGCAAGGGGGAAGTATTTGCTTTTTTGTTTGTATGGGATGTTTGGATATACAGCTGTGGCAAAAATTAAGAGATCACTGCAAAATTTTCAGTTAGTCTGATTTTTCTCTTTATAGGTATGTTAGAAACTACTGACAACATGTCTTCGAATTTCCAAGCACTAAATTTTGTATTTATTTTCAGAAAATGAGAAATGGTCAAAATGGCAAAAAAATGCAGTGCTTGCAGACCTCAAATAATGCTAAGAAAACAAGTTCATAATCATTTAGAAACAACAATACTAATGTTTTACCTCAGGAAGAGTTCAGAAATCAATATTTTGTGGAATAACCATGATTTTTAATTGCAGCTTTCATGCGTCTTGGCATGCTTTCCACCAGTCTTTCACACTGCTTTTGGGTGACCTTATGCCACTCCTAGTACAAATATTTAAGCAGTTCTTCTTTGTTTGATGGCTTGTGACTATCCATCTTCATCTTGATTACATTCCAGAGGTTTTCAATGGGGTTCATGTCTGGAGATTGGGCTGGTCATGACAGGGATTTTATGTGGTGGTCCTTTATCCACACATTGATTGACCTGGCTGTGTGGCATGGCGCATTGTCCTGCTGGAAAAAAAACAGTCCTCAGAGTTGGGGAACATTGCCTGAGCAGAAGGAATCTACTGTTTTTCCAGGATAACCTTGTATGCGGGCTTGATTCATACATCTTTCGCAAAGATTGACCTGCCCAATTCCAGCCTTGCTGAAGCATCACCGATCCTTCACCAAATTTCACAGTGGGTGCAAGACACTGTGGCTTGTACCCCTCTCCAGGTCTCCGTCTAACCATTAGGCGACCAAGTGTTGGGCAAAGCTGAAAATTAGACTCATTAGAGAAGATTACCTTACTCCAATCATAGAATCATAGAATCGTAGAGTTGGAAGGGACCTCCTGGGCCATCTGGTCCAACCCCCTGCTCAAAGCAGGATTCGCTAAATCATCCCAGTCAGATGTCTGTCCAGCCTCTGTTTGAAGACTTCCATTGAAGGAGAACTCGCCACTTCTCGTGAGAGCCTGTTCCACTCATTGATTACTCTAACTGTCAAAAAGTTTTTTCTAATATCTAATCTGTGTCTCCTCCCATTCAGTTTCATCCCATTGCTTCTAGTCTTTCCTTGTGCAAATGAGAATAAAGTTGATCCTTCTACAATGTGACAGCCCTTTAGATATTTGTAGACAGCTATTAAGTCTCCTCTCAGTCTTTTCTTTTGCAAACTAAACATTCCCAAATCCTGCAACCTTTCCTCATAAGACAGGGTTTGCAGACCGGTCACCATTCTGGTCGCTCTTTTCTGAACTTGCTCCAGTTTGTTGATGTCTTTTTTAAAATGTGGTGCCCAAAACTGGACACAATATTCCAGATGAGGTCTGACCAAAGAGGAGTAGAGGGAAATAATGACTTCACGTGATCTAGACTGTATGCTTCTGTTAATACATCCTAGAATTGCATTTGCCTTTTTTGCTGCTGCATCACACTGTTGACTCATATTCAGTCTGTGATCTATTAGTATACCCAAGTCTTTTTCACATGTGCTGTCACTTAGCCCTATTCCTCCCATTCTATATATGCTTTTTTCATTTTTATTGCCCAGATGTAGTACTTTGCATTTCTCCCTGTTAAAAACCATTCTGTTAGTTGCTGCCCACTTCTCCAGTTTATTTAAATTTTTGAATCCTCTCTCTCTCTTCTCTAGTATTAGCTATCCCTCCTAGCTTTGTGTCATCAGCAAATTTAATCAGTTTACCCTCAATTCCTTCATCTAAATCGTTGATAAAGATGTTGAACAATACAGGGCCCAGGACAGAGCCCTGTGGTACCCCACTTGAGACATTCTTCCAACTGGATGTGCAGCCATTTACGACCACTCTTTGGGTCCGATCACTAAGCCAGTTATGAATCCACCTAACAGTTGCCTTGTCCATTCCATACTTAGTCATTTTTTCAATAAGGATTGTATGAGAGACTTTGTCAAATGCTTTGCTCAAGTCAAGATATACTATATCTACAGCATTTCCTTGATCCACCCAATCAGTGATACCGTCATAGAAGGAAATTAAGTTAGTCTGACATGACTTATTAGTTACAAACCCATGCTGACTCTGTTTAATCACTTCATTCTTATCCAGGTATTGACATACATGTTGTTTAATAATTTGTTCAAAGATCTTTCCTGGTATAGTCCTCTGTGGTCCAATCCTTATGGTCTTTGGCAAACATCAGCCTGGCTCTGCTTTGCTTCTCTTTGATGAAAGGCTTTCTTCTAGCTTTACATGACTTGAGCCCTGCCTCTAGGAGCCTGTTTCAAACTGTTCTTGCCGTGCAATTCACCCCAGCTGCCATTTGCCATTCCTTTTGTAGGTCACTTGATGTCATCTTGTGGTTACTAAGTATAAGATGACGGTCATCCGGGTCAGTGGAGAGTCTGTAGCTTTGTTGTCCCCAATGTCTGCTTCTTGACCTTGTTGTAATGGACTGGAGGCAACATGACGCTTACTGTATCCCTAGCAAGTAAAGCCAGAATTGAGCCCTTCTTTTCCTCACTCAAGACTTTTCTTTTCAACTCCTTTGACATGGTTAAAAGTTATTTTGTCATTCCTATCACTTTTGGGATATTACTAGCACTTGTTTTGCCATCCAGCTTGTCCTATTGCAAGAGGATTGTGAACACCACAAAAGGGTTTTTTATTCTTTCCTTCTTTAAATAAGATTTGGTTCAGGTGATCACCTAATCAGAAGCACAGTAAAGGGAATCTGTCACCCCATTTTAACCCTATCAGCTGCGGCCACCGCCATCAGGGGCTTATCTAAAGCATTCTGTAATGCTGTAGGTAAGCCCTCGATGTAACCTGAAAGATAAGAAAAAAGAGTTAAGGTCCCGTTACATTTAGCGATGCACCAGCGATCCCGACAACGATACGACCCGGTCAGGATCGCTGGTGCCAAACAGGCAGATCTCACCAGCGACGCTTGGCGGTCGTTACTTACCTGTCACACGCAGCGATGATGACTTCTTCCACCTGCGTCCATGCGTCACTCGTCGGCGCCAGTGGGACTCCAGCGAGAAGAAAACGGCCCACGACTTTCTCGCGCGATCAGCGATATCCAGCGGGGGGGCCCGGTCGGAGGTAAGTGTCACATGTAGCGATATCGCTAGCGATATCGCTGTTGCGTCACAAAATCGGTGACGCTTTAGCGATATCGCTATGTGTAAAAGGCCTTTTAGATTATACTGACCCCCAACTTCATGCGATAATGTCCTCCTCCTTGCTTCTCCCTCGGCTCCGGCGCAGGCGTGCTTAATCTGCCCTCTTTAGGGCAGAGCAGAGTACTGCAGTGCGCAGGCGCTGGACCTCTCTGACCTTTCCCGGTGCCTGCGCTCTGCAGTACTTTACTCTGCCCTCAACAGGGCAGATAAAGTACGCGTGTGCAGGAGCCGATGGAGAAGCAAGAAGGGGGAGATTATCGTATGAAGATGGGAGGAGCCGGACCGTGACACCCACCGCACCCTACCATGCCCCCCGGTGAGTATAATCTAACAAATTTTTCTTATCTTTCAGGTTTCATCGGGGGCTTATCTACAGCATTACAGAGCTGTATATAGGAGTTACGTGGGGTCTCTCATTGTATTTTGGATGTTGTTTGTTTTTTCTTGTTTTTAATGTATCTTTATATGTTGTTTTTTGGTAAGACCTTTAACATATTAAATATTAAAGGTTGTGTTTTAGGTCCCAAGTCTCCTAGGTTCTTAGGCAATGAGTATGCTCATACGTAGCTGGTAATAATCTCACTGTGATCACACCGATACAAGAAAGCAGGAGTCTGGCAATGACTGATAACCGATATCTGCAAAACCTGCTATCACTGTCTTTTTTTTTTTTTTTTCTCTCAATGCTTCAGGAGTAAAAAAAATTTGGATGCATTAAAATCTAACCGTTCAGCTCCTTTCTGATGAGAGAAGGATGACATTGGGGATCAGCCGGTAACCTTCTCTTTAGGAAGCGTGGATAAATTTGCCTTCTGTGCGCAGATGCAGCCACCATTTGTGCCCCTGCAGCTGTTGGTGCCCCCACACAGAATTAGCCTCCTGCACCATAATGCCTTTTTTGCTGTAGCCATGCTCTACGTGTTGGATACTAGATAAGCATTCTCATCATTTGCTCCAACGCTGGAGTGTCTCCATTCCCATCCTGCTTTTCAGCTGTCCAGGCTCTGGTTACTGCCGTGTGATTGGTCACTCTCCCACCCCCCTTGGACCCTTTCCAAACTTGGGAGGTGTGAGTGCTATGCTAGAAATAAAAGTGATGCGCGCGTCAGAAGTGGCTCACAGCAGCTGCCACCATGCTCGGGCTACAGGGCTGGGGTCACTAGCTCTGTAAGCCCACCTCCCCTGTCCCTTCTCCCTTCTTCTATGCTGTGTCCCCTCTGTGGGCACGATTTTCAGTACAACAATTAAAGAAGATCTTTTTTTAATTTCTTTACTTTTTTTTTAAAGCTTTGCCTCTTAATTGTTGGAGAAAATCTATCCTAACTGTTCTTTACTTGTAATTTACTCCTTAAGTGGATGGTCGCGGAATAATCTTTCTCTGTGCCAGAAGTTTTCTCACAGCCATTGCAATTGTTCAAAGAGACCCTGCCTGTAGAGGAGACACAGCATAGCCAGCAATGCCTGTCGGAAGAATTGAGTGCCCTCCTTCTGCTTCTCTCCCTAGAGACTGTAGCCATGAGTGCCGAGTCTGCAGGGTGTCAGTGGTGGGCCTATCAACCTATGCCAAGCACATCTCTAGCCAGCTACATAAAGATAACATCAATGCCCTGGAAAAGGAAGAAGACAAGGAGGAGGCGGAGGAAGAATACTTTGACAAGGAACTTATCCAACTCATTAATAAAAGGAAGGAACAAAGTCGGTAAGTTCCTTTATTCTTATCACTGTTTGCACTTGGTCTTTTATTTGCACCTATATTGCTAATGGGATCGAAAATGAAATAGCCTGCTTCTTCACTTCACATTTTGCTAGCCGAGCTGTGTGACACGGAGGAACTTTCAGGCTTCAAATGTTTCCCCACCAACTCCATGACTGCTGTGCGAGCTCTATGAGCAAGCCAATGTGCGCTTTTTATTTATACGCTGGGGTCTATTTCTCCAACTATATCTGAAGTGACTGCTGTAAAAGAAATGCTCTCCTCTACAACGTAGCAGCAATATAAAACATGCGCTCTGACCAACATTAAGGTGCAAATTATTTTTTATAGGGTCAAATTTTTAAGGTGTTGGCTAATATTTAAAAATAAAATTGGCCTGCACCTTTTAATTTTTGCTTCTTTGACTAATGCACAGTGACCAAATTATTAAAGAGCACCTAATCTTTTTTTATTGATTTCTCATATTTAGCATTCACTTGAATTGCCTGCAGACCTGAAGTGATTTTGCAGAGCCTTTGGAATACACATGTATGCTCATTTCAGCCGAGAGCCAAGTGTTCATGTGTTAAGGATAGCAGGGGAAAAAGCTGCCGCCAGACACCTGCAGCAGCCTATTACATGTGAGAGCCAAGCAAAGTGTCAGTCAGGTGGAAATTCAGTCAGGAGACTGATGCATATATATAAGCCCCCCCGACTGTTTGCATAAAATGTGATATTCATCAGATGACGGACATTTCTGCTGAAAATGTCGGGTGCGGCCAATTGAATGCTGTGATAAAAGGGAAATATAGCATTTTGAATTCTTCACAACTTAGAAACACCAACATTATCCTCTATGCATATGTGACCATAAAGCAAAAGGTAAGAAGAAGAAAAAGCTTTACACACGGCCAAATAACTAATTAAAATATAGATAATTTTATTGACAACATAGTATGAAAACAAGGTAAAAAGTGAGGAAAAAAATACTACTGGTGCAGACACAAATAGGTGGCTACACCTGGAAAAGTGATTACCCTTGAAAGCAGGGGTCTCCTTGGTATAAATAAATTCAGCTAAGACAAGCAGTAAATGGTAATCACCAAAATACACATGTATGCATATATTTCTTATGTTAGTATGTTTATTTTGGTGAATAATTGTCTTTTAGTGCTGGTGTTAGCTGAATTTATTTATACCAAGGAGACCCCTGTTTTTAAGGGTAATCACTTTTCCGGGTGTATCCACCTATTTGTCTGTACCAGTGGTATTCACTTTTTACCTTGTTTTTATACTATGTTATCAATAAAATTATCTATATTTTAATTGGTTATTTGGACAGATGTAAAGCTTGTTCTCTTGAGTTCTTCACAATTTAGTAAAAGATAGGCGGCACTCACCCTAGGTATCTTAAAATGCTGTATTCAATGCAAAAAATGCAGCTCACAGGAGACCCCGATGGTGCGTAACTCAGGTGATGGCCATTTTTGCACTGGCATGCGCTTCGTCAGGCCAGATGAAGCATACCTCATGGCGAAACGGTCGTTGCATATGTTAAATACCAGCATAGTCTCCCATGATGGGCACTTTTTGCATGAAATAAAGCAATTTGAAGTTGCCAAGGGTCAGAGCTGCCTTTCTTTTACTATATTGAGTATTATTTGCTTCATAATATACTTTTGACTAGGCCCCATTGAAGGGATATACATATACAGAGGACGTATTATGCACGGTGTCATTAAAATAAGAAGGCCGCTCAGGTTATAGTTCGTCCATATATTCTCTCTAGCTTATTTAGCATTGTGTTTCTTGCCTTTTTCTCAATTTATACTGTATGTATGAATGAATATGAGTGTTTAACACTTCTTTTTTTTTTTTTTTTTTAAATTCTTGTTACATTTAATCTCTGCAAAGGCAATGAAATAAGATTTTGTCCACAATGCAGAATCTTTTATATGTGTGACAAACGCTAGTAGTGCTTCAGTTCCTTTTATCAACTGCTTATTTTCCTCTTTTACATGTGTAATATTAGGCAAGAGGAGACCCACGACTCCTCCAAAGGACCGGATGCTGATATATATCAAAGGAGAAGAGATGACCGTCTTTCATATCAAGAGATAGACCAACAAGAGTGGCTGCGAGATCCATCAGATAGGAACTGGCAGTGGCAAAATGACTGCTTCAGTAATTCAAGACAGGGTTTTCTTCATCCTGCTTTAAACCACAATCCTAATAGACATCTCAGTAATCCGAGGGGGAGAAGTGGTTGGCACATAAACAATCCTCCAAATCGACATTTGAACCATGTTAATGTTGGAGGCTCTTGGCACTCAAACGCAGGGGGGGCAACCAGCTGGCACCAAAGAAACACAGGTAGAAATTTTCATTGGTTTCAAGAAAGCAATGGAAGTTTTCCCAATCAGCATCCTAGAAACTGTGGTGGAAACTGGCAACCTAATTCTTACAATGGTAACCAGTGGAACTTCGGTGGTAATATTGATGCGTTTCCTCAAGGAAGAAACAGACCACCAAGGCACTGTGACACTGTTCAGGAAAAGGATCCGAGGTGGAACTCAAAAACGTGTTCATCCAGCGATTTCTGTAACGAACGATTTAAGTGGAAAAAAGTTGAAACTAAAGCTAGCAACAGCACATCTTTCCCAAATTCTAGTGTAAGCCCTTCTAAAAATATAGACTTCTCCAAGAGGAACACTTCAAAAATTAAAAATAGTTTGACAAACTCTTATGTCAACCCTACGAAAATTGCAGATGACTTTACAAGTGATGAACACATAGAAGACAACTTTTTGGGGTTTAAAATGTCAGAGAGTTTAGACTTGTCCTCCAAAAGCTCTGAGAAGAGCAATAACTCTTTGAGAGAGAAACCCCATCGATGGTCTCCGTACCCTTCACAAAAAGTTTCAGAGATTCAACCAGTAACTCCACAGTCCATTGACAAGAATCGAGTCGATCAGTCACTGAAATCCAAACATTTTGAGACTGGAGTACTAAAGACAGCCCAAATATCAGGAGCCAAAAATGTGCCTGATCCCAGTCCTGAACTGTCAGAAGGAAAGAAAACGGACCACAGTGAGTTTAAGAGTTATCGCATTCCATCACTGAAACCCCCACTACGTAACATATCTGATGTAAAAACCTCTTCTCTGAAAAGAGATCAGAAGAACCCGTTAAAAGGTGTAAAACTGGCGACTTCTACTATATCTGGGGAGAGACAGAATCGATTAAGTGCCCTTAATTTAGAAACCATTAGGTCTAATTCTTACATATCCAAGTTACGAAGCGCATCAAAAAATACAAAAACTAATCATGAGACCCAAGATCCAATCAAGAAAGAACCATTAGAAGCTTTTAGTGAAGTACTGCGCAGAGCTAAAGAGATGCTACATAGTAGTCGGTCAATTCAGAGTCCATACGTGCCATGTATGGGCGACCCTAGCAATCAAAACACCGTAAAAGCCGAGATGTCTACAGATTCCTCCCCGACTGCTATTTCCTTGAATGATGCCTTAGAAGATGTGAGTGATGATGACTTGTTCTGTTGTGGGTCAAAAATAGCTACAGCTGATAGGTCCAACTTCTTTTATGTAGCAGATGAGTACTTAAAATCTACCGAACACTCTCCTTCTAATAGTTCTTTTGCTCCATTGGAAGAAAAGTCTACTATTTCACACAATGACCCCGAGTCTCGTGACAGTGACGAGAACAGAAATCTTCATCTTTGTCAAGACTTCCAGGATAATGACAATTTGGAAAACGTTTCCGATCTTGAACTTCAAAAAGGTGCTACACATTCGGCCAACACAATTTTACCAGAATTAAGCAAGCTGGGACTTCCTGTTTCCCTACAGCGAGATCTCACAAGACACATCAGTTCGCGAAGTAAAGTCGGATCGCAACTCCCTGAACCCAACCTCAACAGTGCACGACGCATCAGAAATGTGAGTGGTCATCGTAGGAGTGAGATTGACAAGGATTCAGGTCTTAAACCAACCCTAAGGCAAATTCTGAATGCTTCGAGACGGAATATAAATTGGGACCAGGTCATCCAGCATGTGACCAAGAAGAGGCAGGAGCTTGGCAAAGGTTTGCCTAGGTGGGTATAAGAAGCATGGGGATCAACACTACAAAGCAGGGCAGACTAGTAATTTTGTAATTCAAATTGAACCCTTGCAACAAAGAATAATCCTCACTAGTTCCCTTGGAAAGCAATAGTGTAGTACATGCCAACATTAGGAGGGGGGACCTGACATGTCCAGAAACGCTGTTTACTTTGGGTATTCTGCAGGTAAATGGCATTTAAATCCTGTGTAGCCGGCATTCAGGAGATGCAACCACAGGGAGGAAATTAAGTTTTTGGTTCTGGTCATCGGCACAACAGCTCCCTATCCAATGAGTGCACTGTTATCACTCCCCAGCACTTTGACAGCTCGCTCTACATTGTGTGTGCTTTGTGTATAGTTAGCTGTCAACCAGTGTGGTGGGAAGTGACTACAGCAGCTGCTGGGAGAATAAAACTTCATTTTTTTTTCCCCTGTAACTGCTGCTCCAGTAAGCCAGCTATACGGGGATTTACCTACAGATTACCACTCCTATCTGCAGGTAAATAGAGTATCTAGACATGTTAGATTCCATTTTAAGTACACAGATGACATTATGTCCAACAGTCTTGCTGCTTTATTTCAATGCTTCTTATATATAATATCCTTGAATAGAAGGGTCTACAATTAACAAATGGGCCAATCGCAACCAACATACCACCTTTAAACCACAATTACCTATCTGTCTATTCAGGGGTGAGATTCAAACTTTAAATCCGTTCCCTCTTTGCTTGTGAGGAACCACTCCACCTTTTTGGGACCACACCTGTTTAGTCAACCCTTTCTCATTCATATAATGAAAGTAATGGTAACCAAAATTAAGGCAAATTTTTCTTTTTCTGCAGCAAATGCAGATGTGACCTGCCGTCTTATGTATCACCATAGATAACACAATGATAACGCCAGATAATATAGTAGATGTTACTCATATTTGCCAACTTTTCAGATCTGCCCATAGGGATGCCTAAGAAGGTGGCGCACCTAGTCCGCCATGGCAACATTTTGGGGACAAACTTGTCTCACTCTTGAAGGTCACAGTTTTGTTTTTTTCCAGACCTTAACTATTTATATTTCCCTTGCTACCTTAAAAATCAAAAGTAACAATAACCGAAATTAAAGGCACATTTCCCTGGCATCTGTAGTTCTATGTAACACCACAGATAACATACTGATACCTTTTTGAGTACATATAATGTAAGGCTATGTGCACACATAGCGGAACTCTCGCAGAAGTTACAGCGAGAATTCCGGAATTCTATTCCGCGGGAAAAACGCATATTAAATTCCCGCAATTTTCTCGAGGAAAAACTAGCGATTTGCAAGCGTAATTAGCTTGCAGAATGCTAGCGTTTTCCAAGCGATCTGTAGCATCGCTTGGAGAACTGATTGACAGGTTGGTCACACTCGTTACTATTGAGGCTGCCTATGCAGCATCAGTAGTAAAAAGATCTAATGTTAAAAATAATATTAAAAAAATAAAAAATGGTGTTATATTCACCTTCCAGCGTCCCGCGCAGCCTTCCCGGGCCTCAGCGATGCTTCCGTTCCCAGTAATGCCTTGCGAGACCTTTGATGACGTCGCGGTCTCGCAATGAATAGGGACCGCTACATTATCGCGAGACCGCGACGTCATCAAAGGTCTCGCAAGGCATTACTGGGAACGGAAGCATCGCTGAGGCCCGGGAAGGCTGCGCTGGACGCCGGAAGGTGAATATAACACCATTTTTTATTCTATTTTTTACAGGGATATGGTACCCACAGCCCGGAGGACAGTCTCCTCTCCGCAAATGTTCTGCTTACTTTTCGCATGGTGGGCACAGCCACATGCGGGAAGTAAGCGGAACAATGCAATCCTATGGGTGCGGGGTCGCCGCGATTCCGCAAAATAATGAGCATGAGCATGCTGCGTATTTTTCCGCAATGCGATTCCGCCGTGGGAAAATCCACATTAGCACAGCATTGTGGAATTCCATAGGATTGCATTGGATGCTGTTTTTTTGCGTTTTCGCGGCAAAATCGCTCGTTACAAAACGCCACGAAAGCGCAAAAAAAAGCGACATGTGAACGCAGCCTCAGAGATGTTAGGACTGCAGATAGCACATGGTGATAACGGAGTACAGATAATGTAGTATATGTTATTTGTAGTGTTACATAGGACTGCAGATAACGCTGGCAAAAGATTATACAGATGGTATCACTGATACCTGCAGTCCTATGCATCACTACACATCTGAGTGCAGAAAATGTAGATGTTACCTGCAGTTGTGGATGGTAGCCCCATATACATACATAGTGGTATAGACACAGGCGCTCTGTAAATCATGTGTGTAGTATTGAACATAATTCCAGTGGCTTTCTCACTCTTCTTAGTCATTCACTATCCTTTTTCTTGTGCCTCCATCCCAGACCGCAATGACCACTACCATCCCAAATACATCATTGCAGGATGGAACCCATAGACCTATTTAGCTTTTCCCCCCAAATCCCTTCCCTCTATCTATGACATAATCATTTCCCAATCAATCGCACAAGTGCTCAGTAGTGGGTACTTGGGTTGTCGGACAATCATCACCACGTGGTCTGTCGCCAGTATTCTGTGGAAGTCGGTGTGCCGGTCAGTACTCTTCTGTCCGTGATCTACTGTTGTACTGGCCATACATCTAGCGTTGGTACATCAGCAGGTCACCGGACTATTCATGTGTATAGCCTAGAGGGCATTACTGTGCAGGTCTTTTCATTCTCTACCATATCTCAATGCTGGTATCGGAGTCCTAGCCGGCAATCAGAGACGTGTATACACATCCATGTTTCTCTGATTGGTGCTTAGGATTCCGGTACTAGAGAATGAGAAGGCCTGCACAGTTATGCCCTCTAGGCTCTGCACATGAGCAGAGTCATGTTAACCTGTTGATATATTAGCACGCGGTGTAAGGTTACTATTTCAACCGTGCAAGAAACGTCCCGACACATTCTGCTCGAGGAATGCTTATTCTTAGCCAAAACTTTACACCATTTTCTCTACTGTACGGAAAGTTAAAATAAAGAAGCAAAACTATTGGACATGCTGGCATTATCTCTTTGCCTCTGAAAAGCTTATTGACTGCCACAGGTACAGTTTAGTTAAATAATTTGGGTCTTGCTGGATTAAACTATATGTCCTACCATGGATTGCATGGCCCCATTATTTAGAATCGACAGGCCTTGTTGTTAGCTGATGGACTTATTGGTCATCGGTCATCAGCAACAAAGCCAATTCTTGGCTATATGACTATTTTAATGACTACATCCAGTTTTATAGTCAGAACTTTAAAGAGTTGTCTCATCAGTTATAGCCATCAGGGTGGTCTCCCTTTCGTCCTGGGTCCCTTTTGCAGCAAACAGATGACTTTGCAGTGGCCAGTCAGACATTTCGTTTTTTAGGAGATTTTATATAGCTTGCTTTCTACCAAAAACGGGGCCAGGCTTGTCCACAGGCTCCTTCCTTGTATGGTAACTTTGTCTTTTTGGAGACATCCACCATTCTGATTGCGGCTGCTCTGGTCAATCAGTTGGGTCCCAATGTTGTATTTCCATAGCAAAATGTGTAACTTGCCGGGGGAAGCCTGTGACTGACTAGTTACTCTAGAAGGAAGTGTCGTATTATATGGCAGCTATTCTGAATAGTGCTACGGAATATGTTGGCGCTATAGAAATAAAATTATTATTATAAGTGGCTGTCCATGTAATAGAAGCAGAGCTCAGTTTGGTCCCATAGAGAGGTGCCTTGAGCGGTGCTACCTCTCTTCTATGATGTCAGTATGTACTAATATAATTCTTATCTATCACAGCTTGTAGACAAGTGCCCCTGTTTGTGGGGGAATAAAGCACTTGTTTCAGAAACTTTGCTGATTTTTTTTTTTTTTTCTCTTCCTGGTTAAGGTTTGGTATAGAAATGGTAGCACAGGTCCAAAGCGAACAAGAAGGTCTTGACTTTGATGAAGAATCAGACTTGGGGTTTGAAAGCTACCATTGGGAAGCAATCACTACAAGTCCCCTGAGTTCATTACGGAAGCGGAGCCTCTCTGAAAGCAGTGTTATTGTGGAAAAGGCCTCGGTTTTTGCCGTTTTTAACAGTCCTAGCACTGAATCATGTGGGGAACCAAGCAATCCAACCCCACAACCAACACAATCAGCAACTGGACAAGCAGTGTCCCCTGATTTCTCACTACCTAGAAAGCAGGAAGAGGAACAAGACAATCTCATGACATCTCCTGCTGTGGACACTACAGAACTTTCTAACCCAGCAATTACGGAAACCTCACAAAGTCAGAGGAGCAATGTGGAAACCTGTGTGGCCTCAGACAGCTTGCGCATGTGTCAGAACGTTAGAGAAGATATGGTTCTCAGTGCTGCAACCTTTCTAGAAGCCATTAATGCTGATGGAGCCACTGATAGCTGCACATCCGGCACTGAGCAGTATGATGGTCCTGGAGTTGGAAAGAAAAGAAGGGCCACTGGGGTAAGATGTGTGCGCTTGATCACTTAGTTAAGTTTTCTCTGGCGCATCAGGAGGTGAGCAGTGCTGACCATTTTCATTCGACAAATCCCTACTTGGGCCAGTGCATGATCGTCTGGTATTGTGCTCCCATCTAATTCTTAATAAATAGGCACGTATTGTTTATGCATCCTATCATGCACGCCTCCTGGTAGTCATCTGTCAATGTAACATCAGTGCTGCTCACCCATTGATGCAGAGGTGAGCAATGGCAGAGAACACCTTTAAATTTTGTCTAAAGGGAGTCATGTCGGAATTTGTAACCCACCAAAACTGCTGATACCACTAGATAGGTAACCTGTAAAGCAAGTAACATAAAAGTAGCCTGATGGTCATACTACATGCTTGTATTTCTCCTTCGTCTCATTGGGGGACACAGAGACTGTGGGTGTGTGCTTCTGCCGTCTGGAGGCCGACACTAAGTGTACAAAAAAAGAGTTAGCTCCTCCTCCGCCGCATACACCCTCGCCCCTAGGCCGGGCGTAACTCAGTTTTTGCTTAGTGTCTGATGGAGGCACACGCAGTCTGGAGCTCCAGACTAGATTTTTTTTTTTTTTTCTTCTTTCCTTTTTTTCTATGAAGATAAGACAGGGGCGACGGATCCTATAGAGAGGATCCGATCTCCCCAAATCATCAACGGGCGACCACGTGTGAGTAACCCTCCACGTGTCCTCTCCCGCACCGAGGGACACATCTGGGACTTTTTGCCAGACAACTATTTTTTAAAAGAGGGGCAACGCGTCCTGATAAGAGGATTCGGTTTCCCCATAACTTCATCAGGCGAGCACGTGTGAGCAGAACCAGGGGTCAGCCTCCACGTTGTTCCTCTCCTACAACAACAATGTATGGAGGCCCCTTCCACCCCTTGGTAGTGAGTCCAGGGGCTGAATTGGAGGCGCAGGTACAGGGGGAAGAAGCCGGTACCAGAAGGGAGTGGGACCCTGCCGGTGGGTGAGTGTAACTCCGTTTGGAGAACCGCACTGGTTGTCAGGGAAGGGGTTACCCTCCTCCTCCTTCTACCCTGCCTTCAGCCTGTGCAAGTATGTCTGCCAAAGGGAAAGCTCACTCTTTCCTTTACGCGGTTTGCGTGTCCTGTGGGGTCAGGCTGCCAAAGGCACAGGCGGGTAAATATTGTGAAGCCTGCGGGTCGGAGCGCGCCCAGGAGCCCCCCACTGTTTCTGAACCCAGGGGTCAGGACCCCCCGGAATGGGCGGTGTCCTTATCGCATTCTATGCTGTCCCTCACAAGGGCAATTGAATCCCTTCAAGGCCCGGGCAGGAACAAGGATGGTGGTCTGCCAGCGGAAGAGAGCTCGTCCTCGTCTCAGGACCCTCCAACTATTAGAGGTCGCTCCAGTACCAGGCAAGCTCATATCAAAAGGGCTCGTTCCCCGTCGGCCGGGCCCTCCGGGGCTTCGGCGGCGGGTATTAGGGCATCCCGTTCCCCGTCGCTGAGCTCAGGGAGCGATCAGGATGAAGGAGAGGAGGAGGAGGCCTGGAATCTAGAAAGCCTGGGGTTCCAGGACTCGGTGGACAGTCTCATTGAGGCAGTCAACCAGACATTAGAGATCGAGGACGAGGTGCCCACAGCCTCAGGTCACAAGGTCTCTTTCAAGAAATCCAGGCGACCACATAGAAGGTTTGCCACGCATCCGGAGTTTGAGGAGCTAGTCCAGAAACATAGAGAACACCCGGATAAGCGTTTTGCAATGCAAAAAGCGCTGCAAGCAAAGTATCCGTTTCCTCCTGAGCTCCATAAGGGTTGGGTAGAGTCGCCAGTAGTGGACCCACCGGTATCACGTTTAGCATCAAGATCGCTATTGTCGATACCCAGTGTTTCTTCTATAAAGGACCCAACTGATCGCCTCATGGACGGGCTTGCCCGCTCGGTATATGAGGCAGCAGGGTCGGCTCTGGCCCCCTCCTTTGCGGAAACTTGGGTGGCTAAAGCCATGGTTTCGTGGGGGGACGCTCTGTATAAGGCCCTCCAAGACAGGGATCTGCCCGCGGAGGTCTTGGAGGTGGCAAATCAGATATCAGGAGCGAGTGATTATCTTGTCAGCGCTTCACTGGACGCGGCCGAGTGTTCGGCCGTTGCGGCAGCGAATGCGATCGCCATTAGGCGTGCATTATGGCTGAGGCTGTGGAAAGCGGATTCTATCTCTAAAAAATCCTTAACCTCATTGCCTTTTCAGGGCAATCGGCTGTTCGGTGAGAAGCTGGACAAGCTTATCTCAGAAGCCACAGGGGGGAAAAGTAGTTTCCTCCCGCAGCAGAGAAGTTGCCCGGCATTCAGGCAAACGCAGAGGCGTTTTCGACCCTTTCATAGCCCCTGGGGGGGGACTTCGGCCAGGGCATACTCCTCCGCAAACGATGGCCAGAGTAGGGAAAAGCAAGCCTCTTACAGGGCCAATCCGCTGGGTAGAGGCCGAGGCCGTTTGCCCAGAGCGAGGGGGGCCAGGTCCCAAAAACCTCCAGCTAAATGACTGGAGGCGCTCCGTACCTACGGACGACAGAGTGGGCGGACGCCTACTAGGGTTCAGCCACGTTTGGGTCGCAGTGACACGCGACACTTGGGTGGCAGAACTAATATCGTCCGGGTACAAGATAGAGTTTGTCGGACGGCCACCACAGCGATTCTTCCGTTCCCGACTTTCCAAGACAGATTCGCAGGCGGAGAGTTTGTTACAGGCTATAAAGACGCTACAGCGCAAAGGGGTCATCGCCCCAGTGCCGCAGGGCGAAGAGTCGCAGGGGTTTTACTCCAATCTGTTTTCGGTCCCCAAAAAAGACGGGACTGTGAGGCCAGTACTGGATCTAAAGATCCTGAACAGATTCATCAGGGTCAGGCGATTCCGGATGGAGTCCCTCCGCTCGATCATTGCAGCCATGGATCCAGGGGAATTCCTAGCCTCGATCGATGTGCAGGATGCATATCTGCATATTCCGATATTTCCCCCACACCAGAGGTTCCTGCGTTTTGCGATCGGAGGACGTCATTTCCAATTTGTGGCTCTGCCCTTCGGCTTAGCCACTGCCCCCAGAGTCTTTACAAAGATAATGGCGGTGGTTATGGCCATCCTGCATGCACGGGGCATATCGGTGTTACCTTACCTGGACGACCTTTTGGTAAAAGGGCCGTCGTTTCAGGAGTGCCAGGACAATGTCAGTATCACTCTGGATACCCTGGCCCGTCTGGGCTGGTTGATCAATCGGAGCAAGTCGTCCTTGGTTCCAGCCCAAAAAATCGTGTTCCTAGGCATGATTTTCGACACCTCCCGGGGGCTGGTGATCCTCCCTCAGGACAAGGCGCAAAAAATCAAGCAAGGGGTACGGAACCTTCTACAGCCGGGCACCAGATCCATCCGGTACGGCATGAGTGTGTTGGGCAGAATGGTGGCGGCGATGGAAGCAATCCCGTTTGCCCAGTTCCATCTCCGTCCGCTTCAGCATGCGCTCTTGACAGCATGGGACCGGAGGCTGCTGTCTCTCAGTCATCGGTGCAAGTTGTCTCCGCTGGTACGAGGTTCACTCCGGTGGTGGACTCGCGACTCGTCTCTGGTCCAGGGGAAACCCTTTCCCCCGGAACAATGGTTGGTGGTGACGACCGATGCAAGCCTGCAAGGTTGGGGAGCAGTTTTCCAGAGTCACATAGCTCAGGGGCGGTGGTCCGTTCAGGAGATAGTTCTCCCGATCAACATTCTGGAGATACGGGCAATACGATTGGCCCTGCAACATTTCCAGTGTTTCCTGAGACACCGGCCGGTGCGCATCCAGTCGGACAATGCTACAGCAGTAGCATATGTCAACCATCAAGGGGGCACGCGCAGCCAGGCAGCCATGCGCGAGGTCGGACTGGTACTGCGTTGGGCAGAGAAGAACCGCGTGGTAATTTCAGCGGTGCACATTCCAGGAGTCGAAAACTGGGCGGCAGATTTTCTCAGCCGACAGGGGGTCGCGGCAGGGGAATGGTCCCTGCACCCCGAGATCTTTCAGCAGATCTGCCAACGGTGGGGGACACCAGACGTGGACCTTATGGCATCCAGAGAGAATGCCAAAGTACAAAGGTTTGTCGCTCGATCCCTCGATCCGCAGGCAATCGCAGCAGACGCTCTGGTGCTCCCGTGGAGCCAGTTTCGTCTCCCGTACTTGTTCCCCCCGCTGCCGCTGCTTCCAAGAGTTATCAGGAAAATAAGGAGAGAGAAGGTTCCAGCAATTCTGCTGGCCCCAGACTGGCCCCGGCGGACCTGGTATGCAGATCTGGTCCAACTAGTGGTGGACGTACCCTGGCGTCTTCCAGATCGGCCGGACTTACTGTCCCAAGGGCCGATCTGCCATCCGAACTTAGGGGCCCTGTGTTTGACGGCGTGGCCATTGAATCTTGGCTGTTAACACAGGCAGGATTCAGACGCGATGTGGCGGCCACGATGGTGAGTGCCCGAAAGCCTTCCTCGGCGAGAGTATATCATCGAACTTGGGAAGTTTTTTTCCGTTGGTGTAGGGATCGTGAAGTGGCTCCTCTGGTTTTTTCGATCCCCAACGTACTGGCTTTTCTACAGGCAGGGCTGGACGCAGGGTTGGCTCCGAGTTCGCTCAGAACGCAAATCTCGGCCCTGTCGGTGCTTTTCCAACGAAAAGTCGCTTCCGTCTGGCAGGTTAGGACGTTTATGCAGGGGGTCGCACATTTAGTACCCCCCTATAAGGCGCCGACGGAATCATGGGACCTGAACTTGGTGCTCAGGGTCCTTCAGGAGGCTCCTTTCGAACCATTGCAAGAGGTCTCCTTACCTTACCTGTCCAGAAAGGTCGTTTTTCTAGTAGCTATAACGTCTATTAGGCGGGTTTCGGAATTGGCGGCCTTATCTTGTAAACCGCCGTTCCTGACCTTTTATAAAGATAAGGTAGTTTTAAGGCCAGCTCCTCCCTTCTTGCCGAAGGTTGTGTCTGCATTTCATATCAACGAAGACATTGTCTTACCCTCGTTTTGCCCGGCACCGGTGCACAGGGTAGAGAAGGATTTGCACACCCTGGATCTGGTAAGAGCTCTTAGAAGGTATGTGACAAGGACAGCGCCATTCCGCCAGACAGACTCTCTATTCGTGGTTCCAGAGGGGCGGCGGAAGGGGCTCGCTGCGTCCAGAGCGACTTTGGCCAGATGGGTTCGCCTGACGGTCCAAGAAGCTTATCAAATCAGTGGCACGCCGGTTCCGGCAGGGATCAAGGCTCACTCGGCACGGGCAGTGGGTGCCTCATGGGCACTGCGACACCAGGCTTCAGCGGAGCAGGTATGCAAAGCAGCTACCTGGTCCAGTTTGCATACGTTTGTCAAACATTATAACGTACATACCCAGGCATCCTCGGATGCAAGCCTGGGAAGAAAGATTCTCCAGGCAGCAGTTGCGCACCTCTAAATCAGGGGCGCAAATTAGCATGGATTGGGTGAGCTAAGATCCCGCCCAGAGGACTGCTTTAGAACGTCCCACAGTCTCTGTGTCCCCCAATGAGACGAAGGAGAAACATGGATTTTTGTGAGTACTCACCGTAAAATCCTTTTCTCCGAGACGCTCATTGGGGGACACAGCACCCACCCTATCAGCCAGTTGGCATTTACTTATTTTGAGTTATACAAATCCTTGTACAAAGTTTAGGGTGGCCCCCTTTTTCAGACATATAGTTTTCTTGCCTGAGTTTAAGGCGCGTTCTCCTACTGCTTATGCACTAAACTGAGTTACGCCCGGCCTAGGGGCGAGGGTGTATGCGGCGGAGGAGGAGCTAACTCTTTTTTTGTACACTTAGTGTCGGCCTCCAGACGGCAGAAGCACACACCCACAGTCTCTGTGTCCCCCAATGAGCGTCTCGGAGAAAAGGATTTTACGGTGAGTACTCACAAAAATCCATGTTTCTGCACAAAGTGTTTGTCAGGGACCAGATTGGAGGCATCATTCAGAGGGAAGGTGTTTGGTGAGCGTTTAGTGCACAAGCCCAAAAAACTGCACAGTAGTCAAATCCCCAAGTTACGTTGTGTCTTGTTGCAAAGGTTTTTTGTTTTGTTTTTTTTTTTTTAAAAGACATCTGCGCTAACTTTACCTATCATCTGGTGCCTTAAAGACAACTGGAGACCGATTTGGCAATTTCACACAATGAATGCAAGTTTCCTTTATCTAAGGCATTCAGCATCTTCATTATGTGAGGTTTTCCTATTTAAAGGAATGTCAGCAGGTTTTTACTATCCAATATGAGAGCAGTATAATGTAGGGCTGGACACCCTGATTTCAGCGATGTCACTTGGCTGCTCGCTGCAGTTTTAATATAATCTCTGTTTTATTTGCCGCAAATCTCACCCACACTACCTATTGGCAGCTTTCTGTGTACACTGTGCATAGGCAGAAAGCTGCCAATCAGTGGTGGTGGGCAGGGTTATATAGAGCTCATGGATATGGAAGACTATATGGCAGTAAGTTTTCTAGTCCTCTAGTGATAATCTCCTGATAAAACTGATTTTTGTCAAAACTACAGCAAGCAGCCCAGTACATGACATATTGCTGGAATCAGGGTCTCTACCCCTACATTATGCTGCTGGCAAATTAATTTAAAACATTTGACCTCCCTAATGAGCCCGTCGCCTTGGCACTGCAGCATTGCCCTTCCTTCTGTATAGTGAAATGTTATTTGAGCTTTCCCCAGACAATTTACAGTTAATGAAAACAGTTTTCGCTCTTACAGAATGATCTTGGTCATCAATCCATTTGCTTGCTTTGTTTAGGATGGTTCCTGCCCTGAAACCTCAAATCTTGAAAGACACACTAAAAGAAGAAAAATCCGTGGAAGGAAAGGTAAGAAATTAATCTGCTGGGTGATCAAAAAGCACTTCCATCTAGTAGCAGCTCAGAATATTTCCATGAAAGGATTAGGATCAGTTTAATTTCTGGTTAATTTTTTTTTTTTTTTTTTGAGCGATGTGCTTAGTCTATACTGCTATTACTATTCCTGCAGAGCGTTCCCAGGTGGATCAGCTACTAAACATCTCCTTACGAGAAGAAGAGCTGAGCAATTCACTCCAGTGTGTGGACGACAACCTTCTACAGGCTCGAGCTGCTCTACAAGCCACTTACATGGAAGTCCAGAGGCTGATGGTGCTAAAACATCAGGTATGTCTGCAGCATATCGCGACCTACTGCAGAGGAACATAGTGATTAATTCCCATTTTGAGACTGCAATGAAAGAATATACCACTTGGTATAAGTTATTTTATCTGCTTTGGACAGAGCGGTAGTTTCTGCTTGACAACCCATATTAGTGTAGCATGTGCCAAATAGACACATGCTGGTTATGGGGGAATTGGGGCACACAGCACAGATCTACGTCAAGGAATACTCTTAAAGTGTTAACACAGCCTAAATAGAAGAACATCTGCTAAACAAATTTGCTATAAAAATACGAAGGCTACTGACACAGGTTTTCCCATAGCGGATTTTTTTTTTTTAAATATATTCCCTCCATATTAATAGTGACTTGAGAGCATATATGGTAAAGGGAAACTGTCACTTGGTTCATGCTGATCAAACCACGACCAGCACGTATCAAAGCCTGACTGCACGATTGCAGGGAGGTATGCAGGTATTCCCCACACTGCTCTATGTGATTGACAGGTGTCTCTCTTAAGGCCCCGTCACAAGTTTTGTGACACAACAGCGATCTCACCAGCGAGATTGCTGTGTGTGACAGCGATCAGCGACCGGCCCCCCTGCCGGTATCGCTGATCGCTCTAGGAAACCTCTGGACTTTTCTTTGGTCGCTGGTCTCCCGCTGGCCAGCATGCATCGCTGCATGTGACAGTCTGGAGACCAGCCATCTGCTGGTAACTAACGTACACATCGGGTATCCAAGGGACGTGCGTCCCTTAGATACCCGATGTGTACGTTAGTTACCAGCTCCCTGCATCAGCGCGCTGGTAAGTAACGAACACAGCGACGCCGCGCTGATCACTGGTGAAGCTGTCTGTTTGACAGCTCACCAGCGATCATGTAGCGATTCACCAGCGATCCTGACACGTTGATATCGTTGTCGGGATCGCTGGTGAGTCGCTATGTGTGACGGGGCCCTTATATTCAATTAGTTTTTTATTGAGTGAAATCACTTTAACATGCAAAGAAGAAGTATTCGTTGAACTTAAGTATATTCAAAATAAGCTACATTAAAGTGTGGTTTTACAGTTGTAACAAATTCAGAAGTAACATAAACCATATAATAACTGATAATTAGTTGATAATTCACATTTAGAAATTTTGCATCTAGAGGTATAAGGAGCATAAGATAAAGAAAAGACTTATGCTGGTCTCATATTTAGAATTGGTGTCGTAACACAACTATTTACATGGATGGACAGGTGTCTCTCTTATGTACACACATGGGAGAGACCTGTCAATCAACTGGAGCAGTGCGTGGCTACGATCTGGTGACTGTTTCCCTATAATATATGGTCTGTTGTTTTGGTACTGCAGCATTGACCTGCTTTCCAAGTCCTTCCCCAGCCGGCCTCTCCCTGCACTGTTCCAAATAATGTATTGACTCCTCTTTCCCCTGTACATAGAGAGAACCCTGTCCATCACCCAGAGCAGTGCATGGAGAAGCTGGTCAGGCGCAGTGCTGGTCTAGTCTTGTCTTTTCCTATATCCCCTTGCCAGCTCGTCAAGTTAGGTTTCTCTGAAACAACGGAGGGTATAAGTAAGGAATTCACTTGGGTGACCGGTTCCCCTTTAGCCGAGTGACGGGTTCCGTTTGATAAGTACAAGCAGTGAGGAAAGATGATCTATTTTCCTATTTTTATTTTTATAAAAACCCTTTAAATGAAACAATACTTTAATTCCTATGTTGTGCAGATAACAATGGAGATGAGTGCCATGAGGACCCAGAGAATTCAGATTTTGCAAGGACTGCAAGGTAAAAAAAAACAAATAAGATCCAATATAAGGTCCATTATTTTTTAATTGCATACATAGTTACATAGGCTGAAAAAAGACCCAGGTCCATAAAGTTCAACCTTTTTCCACCAATTATACATTTTATCACTAAATTATTTATAACCTACAATGTTCTGTGTACTGAGGAAATCATCCGGCCCTTGTATAAAAGCTGTTATAGTGTCGGTCATTACTACCTCTTGTGGGTGGCATTCCACAGTCTGACTGCTCTTACTGTAAAGAACCCTTTTCTATTTACCTGCTGGAATAGCTTTTCTTCCACCGGTAATGAGTGCCCCTGGTCCTTAGTATGGTCCTGGAAGGAATAAGTCTTGCGCCAGTCCTTTGTACTGACCACACATATATTTATACATATAAATGAGATTTTCTCTGAGGCATCTTTTTTTCTAAGCTAAGCAAGCCCAAATTTTCCAATGTGATATTCAAATAAAACATTTCAAAGGGGAAATGGAAAATTCTGGAACTTAAGGAAAGCTCATTTCAACAAACTGAGGGAGAAACTTAATTTTTTAGACTGGGACCATGTTGAGGTAACTGGGGATACCGAGCATAAAAGGGGCATGTTTAAGAATATACTGCTAGAATACTGTAGAAATAATGCCCTCTGGCCATAAAATGTGCAGGACTAAAAATACACTGTTACTGATAAATAAGACAGTACAAAGTTTAATAGGACAAAACAAAGGGGACTCCAAATGTTGAAGGCCAAGACTGCAGAAATGGCATTTCGGGATTATAAAGATCTCAATAAGAAATGTAAAAAATAAATCAAGCTAGTAAATTAGGTACTGAAAGAAATTTCCTTTGCATACTCAAATATTTTTTTACAGTATCAATATTTTTTCTTTGGAAACAGAGACTTATGAACCAATCAATGATGGCGAGGAGGGAGCAAACAGTGGACTACGGTCGCCAGTTGTTTCTCCAGGAAATATATTTCCTTTTCTCTTGGAAACGCCGGTCTATCAGTCCGCACATACAGAATTGGCTGTCCCTGTTTTGACTTCTCCGGTCTCCATGTGCACCCCACCAGCTGTACCTGCTGCTGACATTCCCGATTCATCAATAGTAATTAAACAAGAGCCGATTTCACCTGTAATGGTAGAAGAGAATGTGGTCACAACGCAGCTGTTGCCACTATCAACGCCACCTCAAGCACAGTCAAGCCCAATACCACAGAGTAACGGTATGTACACTGAGTCCATACCTCCAGAGCACAGTATTGTTATGTACACCAAGTCTGCTCTGTCGACACACGATGGCGCTATGTACTTAGTCTGCCTGGCCACCACACAGTAACGGTACAGGAACCAAGTCCGCTTGGCCACCACACAGTAACGGTACGTCCGCTGAGTCTGCCTGTCTAACACACAGTAACGGTACATTATACTGAGAGTCCGCCCCACTACCACACAGTAACAGTACATAAACTGAGAGTCCAGCCCACCACCACACAGCAACAGTACATATACTGAGTCCGCCCTGCCACCACACAGTAATGGTACGTATACTGAGCCCACACTGCCACCTCGTAGTCACGGTACATATACGGCGTCCGCCACCGCGTAGTCACGGTACATATATGGAGTCCGCCACCGCATAGTCACGGTACATATACGGAGTCCGCCACCGCATAGTCAAGCTACATATACGGAGTCCGCCACTGTGCAGTCACGGTACATATACGGAGTCCGCCACAGCGCAGTCACGGTACATATACGGAGTCCACCACCGCGCAGTCACAGTACATATATTGAGTTCGCCTCCGCACAGTCCGGTACATACAGCTCTGGCAAAAATTAAGAGACCACTGTAAAATTTTCAGTTTGTCTGATTTTCTCCTTCGCCTCATTGGGGGACACATGCCATGGGTGGAGGCTGACACTTAGTTGATACAAAAAAAGTTAGCTCCTCCTCTGCAGTATGCACCTTCATGCTGGCTCCAAGAGAACCAGTTCATGCTTAGTGTCCGTAGGAGGCACACGGATCTGGTCTTCAGACCAAAAATCTTTTTTATTTTAATTTTCAATTTTTATTTTTTTTTAACTTTTTCTTTGGATGAAGGAGCGACGGATCCTTTCAAGGCTTCTGTCTCCCCGAACCAACAACAGACAAACACGTGGAGTGTCGCCTCCACGTATCCTCTCCTGTGACGTGGGATGCCATGTCTGGGCTAATTTTTAGGGGCGATGGGTCCCATAAAGGGCACCGATCTCCCCGCACCATCAACAGACGAGCACATGGAGTGTCGCCTTCATGTACCCTCTTCTGCAGCCAGGCCTAATGCCGGACAACCAGCCCTGTCCCATCTTAGTGGATTGAACCCATTGGATGTACAGAGGCATCCTTTTCGCGTCCGTGCATCCCCAACTACATCACCACTGTTAAGCGGATGATGCAAGGCGGCGGACGGTCCATCTCCACCTCCCTATTAAAGGGTTGGTGGATTGAGAGTTCCCTTCACTGTCCAAACAGCGACAGGATGACTGACTGCATCCGGACCTGCTGCATTACCTGCCATCCGGCAGCTTCTCCGGTAAGTGCCGGGGCTGGAGGGCTCTGAGCAGGCGGTCCGGGGCGGCGCTGGCATTGGGGTCCCATCCTGGCAGCGGAGGGAGGATATCTGGTCTTATCCTGTTCGGCGTCTGCTGGCACTGATAATTTAGCCCCCGGCTTCGGCCTTGCGAAGGCCGCAGTCAGACTCCGCCTGCGCTGACGCGCTCCGCCCACTATTTTGGCTCTTCTCGTCCAGGACGAGAAGCACCTATGCAGATCTCGGCGGCCATTTTCATTCTCCTACCGCTTCCGGACAAGAGTTGACATCCGGAAGCAGCTGCTGCATTGGACCCGGTGGTATTCAGCACTGAGGACAGCGTTAATCCAGTGAGGACTCCGGGGACACAGGATCCAGGTAAGGAGACATTGCTCCCTCCCACCCTACAGTATCCCCCTGCAGTTTTACCTGGTCTGCTAGGAATACAGCAGCACACATAACATGGAGATTCCATGTCCGAGTCGAAAGATTGTAATGAGATTATTTCAGTCTTCATACGGCAAAGCCTGCGACCCCCAAATGCGCTCAGGAACCCCCCGCCATGACCGATCCCAGTGTACTTAGTCCCCCTGAGTGGGCTTTGTCACTGTAGAAATCCAGGGCTTCTCTGGCCAAGAGATTGAATCCCTCTGATTCCTCAGTGGATCAGAGCGTTCGCAGGACCGATATAAATGGATCCTCTCCTGCACGGGAGCCGTCGGCTAGCAGGGGCCGCAAGTATTCTAGAAACGTACAGGCATCTAGAAATGGATCTGTAGTACGTTACTCGAGCAATCACGTGCCTTGGCGTCCGTGATTTCTGTCTCCCTCACCAGAGATTTGCAGCGAACAAAACTCGGAAGGTTGACTGGGTTTCTGGTTCTGTCCCGGAACACGCAGTGTCCTTCAAGAGGCCTGATCGTCCTCAGTCCTCATACAGCGTTTGCCATTCATCCGGAGGTTCGGGTTATAGTTAACCGGCACTGACAGCGACCTGATAAATGCCTCACAGGAAGCCTCTTCAGAGGTACCCCTTTTTCAGCTGATCTGCGGAAAGATTGAGCTGAATCTCCTGCTGTAGACCCGCCAGTATCTGGTCCGGCATCCAGAAACCCTCTTTCCTGGCAGAATGGATCTTCAGTTAAAAGTCCCATGGACTATCAGAGGTTCTGGCTTGCTCCGCCTTTGAGGCCTCGGGTTCAGCACTCTCTCCATCGTTTACTGCTGCGTGGGTAGCTAAAGCAATGGTCTCCCGGACGCCTATTTTGATGCGTCTAACTGTGCTGCACTATCAGCGGCAAATGCCATCACGATCAGAAGGGCATTATGACTCAGAGAATGCGAAGCGACTCTGTGTTCAAAAAGTCTTTGACATCTCTTCCTTACTAGAGTGGCCATTTATTTACAATGAAGCTGATTCAGTTTATCTCTGATGCTACGGGAAGAAAGAGAAATCTTTTCCGCAGCAAGGCTTAGGCGTCCGCAACAAATCCAGTTTTGGTCCTTTTGCACCAATTCGGACTGGTCCACTATCACTACCTCTTCCAGATCTAGGTGATCCCCACGCAGGGACAAAGGATCCCAGGTGTCCTTTTAGGCCCAGCCGGCAGTGGAACGGTCGACCCACACAGTCTAGATCTAACATATCTAGGTCCCAGAGATTTTTCGTCCAATAACTCCTGACGTTATCCGGTCAACAACAGTAACGTAGGCGGTCGCCTACTTCTGTTTCGTCAGACTTGTTTTTTTTCGTCGTTCACAGCGAATGGGTCAGAGACCTGGTGTCTTCCCGATACAAGATTGTTTTTTCCTCAACACCATAGATACACTGCATTAAGACGGAATTATTGTTGCGGTCCCAAAAAACGAAAGGCTCAAGGGGTTCTACTCAAATCCGTTTGCAGTGCCTTAAGACCCATACTGGATCTCCAATTTCTAAACAAGTTTGTCAGGGTCCTCCATTTCCGGATGGAGTCTCTCCGTTCGGTCATTAGTTCTAAATAAGAGGGGAGTTTCTAGCATCCATCGACATTCGGGATGCTTACCTCCATATACCTATTTTTCCCCTCACTAGACATTCCTGAACTTCGCCATTACCGAACAGCATTTTCAGTTCATGGCCTAACTCTTCGGCCTCACTACCGTTCCCACAGTGCTCTCCAAGGTCATAGCGGTCGTCATGTCCATCTTGTACTCTCGAGGTGTGGCCGTTCTACCCTACTTAGACGACCTTCTAATCAGGAGTCCATTCTTTCAGGACTGCGCGAAGTGCGTTCGTATCACATGAGATACTCTATCTCGCCTGAGCTCGCTGATAAATGTAAGCAAGTCTTCCCCTGTTCCAGCCTAGCGGATATCCCTTTTAGGAATGATCCTGGACACCACCGAGAGTTGGTGATTCTCCCTCAAGACAAGGTCCTAGCCCTGCAACAAGGAGCCCACGCCCTTTGTCACTCATTCCGTCATTCCTTCCGGTTTGCCATGAGGGCACTGGGAAAAATGGTGGCAACAATGGAAGCGGTCTCCTTCGCTCAGCTGCACCTCTGTCCCCTGCAGCATGCTCTTCTGGCAGCTTGGGACAGGAACCCGTTCTCCCTCGACCGCCAGAGCCCCTTGCCCCAGCGAGTCAGGCAAGGTCTTCTCTCTTCCAAGGGAAAATCATTTTTCCCGGTTCAATAGCTAGTGGTGACTATCGACGCCCGTCTCCTTGGTGGGGGAGCAGTTTTTCGTCACCACACTGCTGAGGGGTACTGGTCAACTCTGGAGTCGAGCCTCCCGATCAATGTCCGGGAAATCCGAGCGATCAGGCTAGCTCTGCAGCAGTTTCCATTATCTCCTGGCGGGTCACCCCATCGGAATTCAATCAGACAAAGCTATGGCTGTCGCATATATCCATCATCACAAGGGTACCCGTAGCAGGGCGGCCATGTGCGAGGTAACCCACATTCTCCCATGGGCAGAGAGGAACCACTTGCTATTTTCAGCAGTACACATCAGCAGTACACATCCCAGGCATGGGAAACTTAGCCGCAGATTTTCTCAGCCATCAAGGTCTCGCCTCGGCATAGTGCGAACTTCATCTGCAGGTCTCCAGATGTGGATCTGATGGCTTCAAGATTGAACGCTAAAGTACCCAACTCCATAGCTCGGTCTCGGGATCCAAAGCTCATCGGGGTGGAGGCACTGGTTACTCCGTGGCATCAGTTTCGTCTTCCGTGTGTGTGTTTCCCTCGCTTACTTTCCTTCCGAGGTTCTTCAGGAAGATGAAGGTGGAAGGAGTTCCAGTAATCCTAGTCGCCCCAGATTGGCCACGCCGGACGTGGTATGCAGAGTTAGTGCGTATCGTCTCCAATATCCCCTGGCGACTGCCGGATCGTCCTGATCAGCTCTGCCAAGGTCTGATTTGCCACCAGAACTCAGGGGTCTTGTGTTTTAACGGCTTGGCCGTTGAAGCCTGGGTTCTAACTCAAGCTGGTTTCTCTCATCAGGCTTTTTCCACCATGATCGGCGCTCGGAAACCTGCATCAGCTCTCTTCTATCACCACATTTGAAAACCTTTTTCGTATAGTGCAGGGACTGCGGGCATCTTCCTTGTATCTTCCCTTTTTCCTCCATTTTCAAATTCTCTAGACTGGTCTGTAATGAGGTTGGGCGCTCAGCTCCCTCAAAGGCCAGATCTCGATCTTATCCCTTTTTTATTCTAGCGCTGGGTTGCTTCCAAACTGCAAGTGAGGAATTTCATTCAGGGAGTCTCCCATGTCGTTTTCCCCCCCCCCCCATAGAATACCGTTAGAGGCCTGGGATGTTAACTTGGTCCTTGGTGCTCTTCAGGAGACGTCTCGGTGACAGTACTTTCTTGGTAAGTCACATTTCTTGTCGCAGTGACGTCTGTCAGGCAAGTTTCAGAGCTAAAACACAGAGCTTTCGACACTGTTGACCATCCTCTCCTACTCTCTAGGCTCCAGTCACTAGGCATTAAGGACACTGCTCTTTCCTGGTTCTCCTCCTATCTTTCCGACCGCTCCTTCAGTGTTCTGTTTTCTGGCTCCACTTCATCTCCTCTTCCTCTCACTGTTGGGGTACCTCAGGGCTCAGTCCTTGGCCCCCTTCTCTTCTCTCTCTATACAGCCCCAATTGGACAGACCATCAGCAGATTTGGCTTTCAGTACCATCTTTATGCTGATGACACACAACTGTACACATCATCCCCTGACCTTACCTCCGCTGTACTACAGAACGCCACTGACTGTCTGTCTGCAGTCTCCAACATCATGTCTGCTCTCTATCTGAAACTCAACCTCTCCAAAACTGAACTTCTTCTGCTCCCACCATCTACTAACCTCCCTAAATCTGACATTTCCCTCTCTGTGGGTGGCACCATAATAACACCCCGACAGCAGGTGCGCTGTCTGGGTGTTATGTTCGACTCCGATCTCTCCTTCACCTCCCATATACAATCTCTTGCCCGCTCATGCCGCTTACACCTAAAGAACATCTCTAGAATCCGCCCTTTTCTCACCATGGAAACAACAAAAACTCTCACTGTCGCCCTGATCCACTCCCGCCTAGACTACTGTAATGCTCTATTAATTGGCCTCCCTCTCACTCGACTCTCCCCTCTCCAGTCTATCCTTAATGCAGCAGCCAGGGTTGTCCATCTGGCTAATCGTTTCTCAGACGCGTCCGCTCTTCGCCAGTCGTTACACTGGCTGCCAATTCATTACAGGGTACAATTCAAAGTACTTGTTCTCACCCACAAAGCTCTCCACAGTGCGGCACCCCCTTACATCTCCTCCCTCATTTCTGTCTATCGGCCTAACCGACCGCTGCGCTCTGCAAATGACTTTCGACTAACCTCTGCCCTAATCCGTACCTCCCACTCCCGACTCCAAGACTTCTCCCGTGCTGCGCCAATCCTCTGGAATGCTCTACCCCAAAATATTAGGACCATCCACAATTTGCATAGTTTTAGGCGCTCGCTCAAAACACATTTGTTCAGAGCGGCCTATCACATTCAGTAATCAAAGTCATGTTTGTGTGTGTGTAGCCCATTCACTATCTCCATCTAACCCCCACCCCCTGAAGATGGCTGGACCGTCATTGTAAATACATCATTGTAAATACAAACCTGTGCTTTGTATCCCCCCCACCTCATTGTAGATTGTAAGCTCCACGAGCAGGGTCGTCTTATTTCGCTTTAATTATTGTATTGTTAGCGTTGTTACTTATGACTGTTGTGTTTGAAACTGTTCAACTGTAAAGCGCTGCGGAATATGTTGGCGCTATATAAATAAAGATTATTATTATTATTATTATTAGAGAAACACAGTACAACAAACGTGAAAAAATACTCTGCTGTAAAAAAAAAACAACTTTTTTTTTTTAAATCCGATAAGTTTTTATGTAACCAAAATACAAGGTACAAAACAATAGAACAAAAATTGCAATGAGAACAACATTAACAATGGTCATTAGTTTCAGAAATTCTCCCCCTCCCCCCATTACATACAAGAGCAGCAAATAATGCATGGTTTAACCAAAGATCAGGGTCATCTTCTCTCCACCCAAGGTGTCCACAGTGTCTCAAATGTTCTTATGCCTTTTCTCTTAACGTATGTTTTTTTCCATATTCCCAATAGTCTGACTGTCTGAAAAATTCCCTCAGTGTCGGCGGCTCTTCATTTATCCATTATCTGGCGATCAGTTTTCACGCAATATATAATAATCTAGCTATTGCCAATTTATATTTATGTACCTGGACCTCCTCCACATATCCCAGTATACACACCACAGGATCCCTCTCAATCCTACAACCATACGCTCCTCCTATGACATTAAGCACCGCTGTCCAATATGGGTTCAGATTTGGACACTTCCATAACATATGAAGATTTCCAGCCCCCTCCATTCGGCACCGAGGACACTCAGAAGTCTGTCTCAGACCTGCTCTATACAGCCTTTCAGGAATCCTATATACACTCTATGGAGTACATATATCTGCAAGAGTCTGCCTTGTTCACTCAGTGGCAATTGGGGTATATATTCCAAAATCACTTCCCATTTATCTTCCTCTATCCTACCCAACTCCTCCCATTTCCCCTGTGCTCTAATAGGATAATTATTTAAAAAAGTATGCATTAGATCCTCATAAATGCCCGACACTACCCCTTTTGTTCCCCCCTCTGCACAGACATAATCAATATATCCTTGTGAATCTCAATATTCATCATCCTACTCTGCGTAACATAAGCATGCCCAAACTGCCCATATTGAAATCTGCAGACCTCCGGTAGTCCATAATCTTCCTGCAACTTTCCAAAGGGCACCAGTCCCTTGCGTGTCCTGCACCTGAACCATGTACTGTATTCCCAGTCTCATCCAATTTTTAAATTCTCCCATGTTAACAAATTCCGGTAGAGTCTCGTTTTGCCATATCGGGGAAAAATTTGTCAAGTGTTCCAAACACCTAATCTTTTTAATTGCCTCCCAGACTTTATGTATCAGCGCTAAAGTAGGATACATCAAACCCAACTTCCTAAAACTTCCTGCCTCTAACCCCTGAACCAAGGGATCCCTCCCCATCACCTGCACCAAGATCCTTTGTATTGAACCAGCCCCAGACACATTCCTCCACCCCCCATTGTGCAAGACGTACAGCAGTTGGGGCATCAAAATCATCTTAATCAGATTAATTTTTCCCACTTCAAAAAGATACAGTTTACACCATGCCCCTACTTTACTCCAAAACTTACTCAGCAGTGGAATCCGATTCAAATCTGCATAGCTCGAAATCGGAAGTGCCACCTGAATGCCCAGGTATTTAAACTGTTGCACCACTGCCAACTTACTACCCTCCCCCGACACTGGCAAATCAACAACACAATCATCTACAGCCATGACAGTGGATTTTTCCAAGTTAATTTCTATTCCCGATGTAGACCCAAATGTTTTAATAATATCCATTGCTCTCAACAACGACTCTCCGGAATCCTCCAAAAAAAAGCAACACATCATCTGCATACAGTGATGCCTTTTCTTCTACCAAGCCATATCTGAACCCTTTAACTGAAGCCGTCCTCCTAATTGTCTGCGCCAAGGGCTCCACTGCCAAAACAAAGTAGCGGGGACAGCGGACACCCTTGCCTAGTCCCCCTATGAAGCGCAAAAGTCTGAGACAATTGCCCTTTAGCTCTGACCCTACCGGTCGGAGAAGTATATAGCAACCGTATCCATGAAATATAGGTCGGGCCAAAACCAAAGTGTTCCAACACCCTCCAAAGATACTGCCACTCAACACTATCAAACGCTTTACGCGCATCCAATGATACCACAACCCTACTGCCCCTATTGTCCGACGGCAGCTGCAAATTCAGAAAAAGTCTATGCAAATTAATCACCGTAGACTTATTTGGCATAAATCTGGATTGGTCAGGATGAGCAAGATCCTGAACCACACTCGCCAAAATTTTAGCCAAAATCTTTACATCTACAGCAACGAGATGGGCGTATAAGATTCTGCCAACCCCAGATCTCTTCGCTCTTGCGGAATGACCACCATCACCGCCTCCCTCATGGACTCCTTTAGCATGGTTAAGTTATTTTTTCATTGCTATTACTTTGGGATATTACTAGCACTTGTTTTGCCATCCATCTTGTCCTATTGCAAGAGGATTGTGAACACCACAGCAGGGTTTTTATGCTTTCCTTCGTTAAGTAAGATTTGGTTCAGGTGATCACCTAATCAGAAGCACATTAAGTAAATTAAGGTGTACTCTGGTTGGAATTCAACTGACACTGGAATGGAATGGCTGTCAGACATATAGAGAAGCTGATTTTTATAAATCTGTGCAGTGGTCTCTTAATTTTTGCCAGAGCTGTATACGAAGTCCACCACAGCAGGGTAACGGTACATATACTGAGAGTCTGCCTCTCCAACACAAAGTAACGGTACATATATTGAGTCCGCCACCATACAGTCATGGTAAATATACCGAGTTCACTTGGCCTCCACACGATAACTGTATGTACAGAGTCCACCTGGCCCCCCGCACAGTAACAGTATGTACAGAGTCCGCTTGGCCCCCCACACTCTAGTGGTATGTACACCAATGGCTCACAGTATTTTAGTTACACCCTGTAAAGAGCTAAAAATTATTTATTTTCATTGTCTCTTAGCAGAAAGACCATTCATCCTGCTGACTCACCGCGCTCCCCTCACATTCCCAGCTTTAACTACTGACATAAATCACTTTGCATTATGTGTGTAGGACTATACTACTAAACGACCGTCAAGTCCAAGTTGTTAACCATAATGTTATTTTTTCTTTTAGGTGAAAACAGTGAAAATTCATTGCTGTATCCCATCATTGCAGCGTCTATGTCTCTTTCTGAATTAACCTGCAAATTTCCACCAATTGGTAAAACAAATGTCTGCATTGCTAGATCACCTCTTGTGTCTGGCTCTCACAGAACAGACTCTGACAGCATAGAAAACCATCCTGCTCCCATTCAGAATCCCCAACAAGGCCAAGGTACAACACTGTTCCTGTCAACACAAGAGAACACTTGTTCAACCGGCCCCACCGAACAAGGAGAGGCCAGATTCATCATGAATGAGACAAAAACTGAGAAGAAGAAAAAGTTACGCAAGAAGAAAACCTTAAGAGCTGCACATATCCCTGAAAATAGTGACACCGAGCAAGACTTTAACGCCTTCAAGCCGATAAGAAAGGTGAAGTGTAGGAGACCATCTAAGGAAACCGTCGTCAGCACTTCTACTTCCGTCGAACAGGAGTGTGACAATGCATCGCAGGAAGCTGAGCCCAACAGGGAGGAAAACGACAGCGATTCCGCCATTGAAGTGATGGAAATAAGGAATCCTCGCTTCAAAGTGGTGGAGGTAGACACCCGTTCTGATGACGAGAAACCAGACAGCCCTTCTAAAATTGACCTCGGGGACTTGGTGTTCTCAAGCCATACCCAGACAAATGACGAAGTAACATCGACCAGTGAACTCGGCACAAATTACTCAAGAAGGTGAGTCATATGAAAAAATGAAAATGTCCTAAATTATATTTTAATCTCCTATGTGACACCATTTTTTTATTGTTCCAATGCATCAAACATCTACAGGGCGCATTGTAAGACGCACCCTGATTTTCCCCCCAAAATTTTGAGGGGAAAAAGGTGCGTCTTATAATCCGAAAAATATAGTAATCAGTCAGCCGACTTGTCAGTCGTTGGCTTTCTCATAAAAAATTGTATACACTCAAGGGCAAAAAGACGTCACCAATTAGCCCCAAATGAACCAACCAATATATGTAATAAAATCACACAATTTTATTGGGTATCAAAAAATTAGAATAAACGGCTACATATCCATATCCTCATAACATACCGCAAGGGGGTAAATGCACAGACCAAATAGAAAACGGGGAAAGATAATTTTCCAACTCTCATAAAGTGCCAGTGCATCACAAGCCTAAACAGGTCTATTAGTAAATGCCCCACAAATAAATATAACCAAATTATAATAGCGATATCGCTTATAATTACCTTAGCCAGAGTATGGTGGTGATTATGGTCCAGTGCAGAGACCCCCTGTGCCCCGACGCGCGTTTCGCCCTCTTACTTATTCCGGGGGCATTTACTAATAGACCTGTTTAGGCTTGAGCTGCTCTGGCACTTTGAGAGTTGGATCTGTTTACCCCTTATAATACTGTTTAATCGGATATTGCTGCAAGGGATTTTTTTCTAGTGGTGGTGTGGGGATATTGAAATTTGAAATATATTTTAATATATTGTGTTATCTAATAAATACTATATTATCTATTTACTGATGTATTTATCATTATGAGAAAATTATCTTTCCCCGTTTTCTATTTGGTCTGTGCATTTGCCCCCTTAGGATATGTTATGAGGATATGGATATGTAGCCGTTTATTCTAATTTTTTGATACCCAATAAAATTGTGTGATTTTATTACATATATTGGTTGGTTCGCTTCATTTTGGGCTAATTGGTGATGTATTTTTGCCCTTGAGTGTATACAATTGTGGTTAAAGTACCAAATATTACTTTGGGGACACTTTAGTGTTTTGTTTTTTTTCTCATAAAGAAGACAGGAGCGCTTGGCCAAACGAGCTTTCTTTGTATGGGAGAGACGGCGGTCGGCCAAAGCATTGTTTGGCCCACTGCTTTCTGTTTATAGACTGCCTAAGATCCATTATTTTAGATAGCTGAAGATCCATTAGACAGAACGCCATGAGCTCCAGTCATAAAGACACATTGCTGCTCATATTTACAGCGCAGCACACTTTGCTCACTTTCTTCAGCACTATATGTCGTCAGAAGGCTGCAACATTGATGACTTTTTATCTTATGGTCTAGGGTAGGCTGGCAGAGAGATCCCATGCTTGGCTGACAATTTGTCTTACTGCAGCATAAAATCTTGTACTCTTCCAGTCACAGCATCGGGTAACAATATTGAAATAATAGTCTAATGGTTACATTTCTTCTATGAGCCCGAGCAAACATTGCTCGATCTGTAAGCATGGAGGGCAAACACCTTTTAAAGGAGGTTTCTTACAGAGGACATGTATCGCCTATTTACGGTGAGTACCTGGTTATACGTCACTTCCATAGAATTGTATGGACCACAAGACTCATGCTTAGAGGGAATCTGTGAGCAGGATTTAATCTCTCAAACTCTTATATCCATTTAGCTCTTGCAAAGCAAGTCCAGCAATAATTTCAAGCCCCTGTCACTCCAGCTGTATTCCTCTCTCACTGCTTCCTTCTGCTTAAAGGTAATTTGTCACCCCTTGGGACACTTTTCAGCTATTACTATGGGCATACAGGTAATAGAAATGTTAATCTAGTCTTACCTCTGTGCCTCATAGTTGCTGTCTAGATGTGGAGAAATAGACTTTTATTTCATTATGTTAATGATTTCTTCCAGGCTCCGGCACGTGCGGTGACGGGAAGAAATCCCTGCCTCTGGTCTTCATTATATTATCACCGCCCTCTCATGCACATCACACTGACCTGTGACGTTTTGGCTTCGGAATCCCGCGCATGCGTCCTGCACTTATTTGACAATCTATACCTTTTACTTCTCTCTGTGGTCAGTGTATTCCGAGTTCTTGTGCGCCTGCACGGACCATAGAAAGAAGGAAGAGGTACAGATTGTCAAACGAGTGCATGGTGCATTCGGAGGATTCCGGCGTGAGATTCAAGCACCATAACTGCACGTCACAGGTCAGTGTGACGTGCATGAGAGGGGGGCGATAATATATTGAGGAGCAGAGGCAGGGTTTTCTTCCAGGCACCCACGTCCCGGAGCCTGGAAGAAATCTTTAGCATAATGAAATAAGTCTATTTCTCCACATCTAGAAAGCTAACTATGAGGCATACAGATAAGACTAGACTAACATTTCTATTACCTGTATGCCCATAGTAATAGCTCAAAAGTGTCCCAGGGGGTGACGGATTCCCTTTAACTGGCAGCTTATTACTCTGTCGCCTTATTGGGGGACACAGAACCGTGGGTGTTATGCTGCTGTCCACTAGGAGGCGACACTATTCATAATCTGAAAAAGATTAACTTTGTCTCCTCCTCTGCTGTATACACCCCTGGACGGCGTCAGCCTTCTCCAGTTTTTGCTTAGTGTCGCAAGGAGGCACACCTTTTTCTTTTTTTTTTCCTTTCGTCGGAACAGATGAAGAAAAGTGGGTCTCCAGCGAGACTCCTGGCATGGCTCCTTCCTTGGCCCCCTTTTTAGGGGTGCCCAGTTGAAGTGGAGATGGCGGTTCCCCATGTCGCTCCTTCCCCAGTCCCTCGGGTACTGGTCCGAAGTTGAGACCCCCCCCCCCTCCTTCCCCAACCCCCTTCAGGGTCTGGGTTGAGGTTGAGGCAAGGATGAAGACCCCCTGACGGTGACAGACGCACTCTCCCTAATCCCCCGCAGGGGGCATTAGGTTGAGACGCCGCAGGTAGGGTCGGAGTACAGACAGCATTCTGCACCAGGGACCCCAGACCAGCTGTGGGATCCTGCTGGGGCCGGGGGAGGGTGCAGGCAGACGTGGCACAGCAGAGACAGGGCTTTCTGCGCCCCTGCCTCTGCAGCAGCAGTGGCTCCATGGCGCTCCAGGGACCCCCCACACAGGAACCGCTAGCCCTGCTGCCCCCACTGCTAGCCAGTCGCCCATTCCGGGGGGGTCCGGTGCAAATCCGACCCCCTCCCGGACTGCCGCGCCGCTCTGGAGCCCTCCTGGGCATCAGGCCTCTAATTTAGACTGCGGCTTCGGCCTAGCCGAAGCCACCGTCTTTTCCCCGCCCCCCGGATGACGAAAATGACACTGCAGTGTCATAGAAGGGGCGGATCGAGGCAGGAAGGGCGCGCTTTTACATAGCTCAGCGCGCCCTTTTCCAGCTCTCCGCCCCCTTCCCTCTCCACCTCAGAATCCGGTGGCCATCTTGCTGCACCTGAAGGAAGGCAGCACAGCAGTCTCCGGGGGGCACAGGACGTGGGGCTTATCAGCGCTGGACCTAAGGGGAGCACCGGTGGGGCAAGATCACAGCTGGGTTCTGGTACTCAGCTGTGAATTCCTATAACCTATAGCGCTCTCCTACTCCTTTCCTCTGCGTAGATACCCCTGTAGGGCCTCTATTAATCAGCCTAGGTACTATGTCGTTCTCAAAGAAAAGAACCAGACAAGACTGCTTTTATGCAGTCTGCACAGCCTGCAAGGTCACTCTCCCCAGCGGCAGCACGTACCCGCACTGCCGGGACTGTACCCAAAAAACCGGAGCAGAACCCCAAGAAGTCCCTACCAACGCTTCTGCGACTGCTACTGCGCCGGAATGGGCAACTCAGATGTCGCAGTCTATGACACAGTCTATAGATAACCTGACCTCCACATTACTGCAGGCTCTGCAGGGTCATGTCTCGGCTATGAACGTTACCCAGCAAAGGGACGTCCGGTCTCACGTACAGGGCGCTTCCGACAGTTCGAGGCGTAAGCGGACCCACAGGTCGCGTTCATCTGCGTCCTCACATAGCAATAGGTCTTCCCCCTCCAGGGAGAGACACAGTGGCTCCAGGTCACCGAGGCCGTCCCCGATAGGGAAAGACAATGCGGATCTCCACAACGATCCCAGACCAGGGAAAACCTCCGCTCTAGTTCGCCCGCTAGGGAGCTCCTTAGCGATGCGCAAGACTCAGAGGGCATATGTGACTCCAACTCATAACGAAACAGAGACCGCTCTGCTCCCTTGTCCCCCTAGCAATACTGCGATAGTTGAGGATATCGTCTCTTCCATCCTTCGGGTGCTGGACATTTCAGATCCAACCTCGGATGCACCAGAACACAAGATTTCCTTTGAAAGTGTTCAGAAACCATCGAAGGTCTTCCCTAATCACCCGGAATTTCAAAAAATCCTTTCTAAGCATTTTTCGCAGCCTGAGAAAAAATTCGCCAATCGCAAGTATTTGGAAGCAAAGTACCCCTTCCCACAGAAAGACACCAAGGATTGGACAGATCCGCCTGAAGTGGACCCTCCAGTCTCTAGACTAGCAGCAGAAACGCTTCTCTCGCTGCCGGACAGTTCAACCCTCAAGGACACAGCAGACAGACAGGTTGAACGCATGGCTCGTTCAATCTTTGAAGCGGCAGGTGCCTCTCTGGCTCCCACATTTGCTTCAGTTTGGGCAGCCAAGGCCATCATGGCCTGGGCTGATCTCTTGCAAAAGTGCCTTCAAGCCTCAAATCCTCAGCTGGCGGACCAGGCGGTGCAAATTGCAGTGGTGGCAGATTACATGGTCCATGCAGCGTTGGACTCTGCAAGAGGGGTAGCGGCAATAGCATCAAACGCCATCACAATCCGGCGTATTCTCTGGCTAAGAGAATGGAAAGCGGATGCGGCCTCAAAAAAATCCCTAACAAATCTCCCGTACTTCAGTGGCCGTCTTTTCGGTGAAAAGCTGGATACAATGCTATCCAATGCTACCGGGGGCAAAAGTACTTCCCTCCCTCAACTAAGACCAAAACGCACGTTTAAAAGACGTAATCAATCTCGTTTCCGATCCTTTCGGAATTCTTCAGGCTGGTCCGTCTCACGCCCAGCACAAAACCGTAGTCGTTCCCCCCGCAGGGACAACACACGTGCGGCACAGAGGCCGGACAGGAACTGGCAGTCAAAGGCAAGCCAAGCGAAATCTAAAGGAGGAAAACCTCAGACTTTTCCCTCCTCTTGACTCATGCCCTCCGGAAGACACCCCCCTTGTAGGCGAACGACTGCTACTCTTTCAGCAGGTCTGGCTGCCTATTACAGACGACAAGTGGGTCAAGGAAATAGTGTCTTCAGGATACAAAATCGAGTTTACTACCAGCCCACCGCACAGGTTTTTTCCCTCTGTCCCTCCAAAATCCCTGCTCAAAGCTCAGGCCTTCCGTCAAGCGGTTTCTTCCCTCCTGCAAGCAGGAGTCATAGTGCCGGTCCCAGCAGAAGAGCGCTTCTGAGGGTTCTACTCCAACCTGTTCGTGGTGCCCAAGAAAGGAGGCAGCGTCCGACCCATACTAGACCTCAAGCAACTCAACAAGTATGTTCGAGTTCGTCACTTTCGCATGGAATCCCTCCGGTCAATCGTTGCGTCCATGGAAAAAGGAGAATATCTCGCCTCCATAGACATACAGGACGCATACCTGCATATACCGATTGCTCCCGCCTATCAGAGGTTCCTCAGATTCGCAATCAACCAAGACCATTACCAGTTTGTGGCCCTCCCGTTCGGTCTCGCCACTGCTCCCAGAACATTTACAAAGGTCATGGCAGCTACCATGGACGTTCTGCACTCCAGAGGCATAGTAGTCGTTCCATACCTGGACGACCTTCTCATCAAGGCCCCCACCCTCAAGGACTGCGAGGTCAACGTCTCGATCACTATCGACACTCTGAGGCGCCTGGGATGGTTAGTCAATTTACAGAAGTCCTCGACTACCCCGGATCAGTCTCTGACCTTCTTGGGGATGTTATTCGACACCTCCAAGGGTCTGGTGATTCTCCCCAGAGACAAGGCATCTTCCTGGCGTTGAAAGCCTTCCATCACTTGCTAGCAGACTCTCATATCAGGGTACAGTCGGACAATGCCACGGCAGTGGCATATGTGAACCATCAAGGCGGCACCCGCAGCATCCAGGCGATGACCGAAGTAACACGTATCCTACAATGGGCGGAGAATGCGAGGTCGGTACTCTCTGCGGTCCACATTCCGGGTGTGGACAACTGGGAAGCCGACTATCTCAGCCGACAAGGAATGGACTCGGGGGAGTGGTCTCTCCATCCCGAAGTTTTCTGTCAGATCTGTCATCGTTGGGGCACCCCGGACATGGATCTAATGGCATCCCATCTCAATGCCAAGGTTCCCAATTTCATGGCCAGGCCGAGCGATCCGCGGTCGCTCGGAGCAGATGCCCTGGTTCAGGACTGGACCCAGTTCCAGCTTCTGTACATTTTTCCACCTCTTCCCCTGATCTCCAGAGTCCTGAGGAAGATCAAGCAAGAGGGATTTCCCACCATCCTGATCGCTCCAGACTGGCCCAGACGTACATGGTACGCCGACGTCGTACAACTCACAGCAGACGCTCCCTGGCGTCTCCCCACACGTCCCGACCTTCTGTCACAAGGCCCGTTCTTCCACCAGAACTCAGGAGCTCTCAATTTGACGGCGTGGCCATTGAGACCTGGGTTTTGACCCAAGCAGGTTTTTCACCGGAAGTCGTTAAAACCATGATCAGGGCTCGAAAGCCAACTTCAGCCAGGATTTACTATCGTACCTGGAAGGTTTTCTTCACATGGTGTGAATCTCGTGGGCAGATCCCACTCCCCTATTCTCTTCCAAGGGTCCTCGGTTTCCTTCAGTCAGGCCTGGACGCCGGGCTATCCCTGGGCTCGCTGAAGAGCCAGGTGTCAGCGCTTTCAGTGCTCTTTCAGAGGCGTATTGTTAACAAGCAGCAAGTGAAGACTTTTCTCCAAGGGGTTTCACGATTGGTTCCCCCATACAAACGTCCGTTGGAGACGTGGGACCTCAACCTGGTCTTGACAGCACTACAGTCACCTCGTTTTGAACCCCTTAAGGAGGTCTCACTCCGCTTTCTATCACAGAAAGTGGTTTTCCTGGTGGCGATCACCTCGCTACGCAGGGTGTCTGAATTTTCAGCTCTTTCCTGCAGACAACCCTTCCTGGTTTTTCATCAGGACAAGGTGGTTCTACGTACAGTCCCATCCTTCCTTCCGAAGGTTGTGTCCAGCTTCCACCTCAATGAGGAAATCTCACTACCGTCCCTTTGCCCGCCTCCCGTTCATAGGGTGGAGAAGGCTCTGCATACGCTTGACCTTGTCAGGGCATTGCATGTTTACATGTCTAGGACTGCTCCTTTCCGGAAGTCTGATTCACTTTTCCTTCTTCCAGAAGGCGTTCGCAAGGGCCTACCGGCTTCCAAAGCCACCCTTGCTAGGTGGATCAAGTCCACCATTCAAGAGGCTTACCGCCTCAACAATTCTCCTCTTCCGGCCGGTATCACGGCACACTCTACGCGGGCGGTAGGGGCCTCTTGGGCCATTCGGCATCAAGCCTCGGCACATCAAGTGTGTAAGGCAGCCACTTGGACTAGCCTGCACACATTTACAAAACACCATTTACAAAATACTACCGAGTGCATACCCAGTCCTCAGCGGATGCGAGCCTGGGTAGACGGGTCCTGCAGGCGGCAGTACCCCAAGTCTAGGGGACTGTCAGCACAATATTCGTCCACTGCTTCCCGCCCAGAGACTGCTTTGGGACGTCCCACGGTTCTGTGTCCCCCAATAAGGCGACAGAGTAAAGGAGATTTTTGTGTACTCACCGTAAAATATCTTTCTCTTAGCCTTTAATTGGGGGACACAGCTCCCACTCTGTTGCCCTTGCGGGCCGTTGTTACGGTTGGGTTCTCATATTGTTGTTTAAGCTCGTTTATAGTAGCCTTCTTACAGGCATGGTTATGTTTCTGGTATTTTCCTCCTAATGCTTTTGCACAAAACTGGAGAAGGCTGACGCCGTCCAGGGGTGTATACTGCAGAGGAGGAGACAAAGTTAATCTTTTTCAGATTATGCATAGTGTCGCCTCCTAGTGGACAGCAGCATAACACCCACGGTTCTGTGTCCCCCAATTAAAGGCTAAGAGAAAGAGATTTTACGGTGAGTACACAAAAATCTCCTTTTTCTGTGTGTCTTCAAGCAAAAGAGCGGTCTGTCAAGCAGGAAAAGTCAATGATGCGAGGATAATGGAGCTGGAGTGACAGAGGCTTGGAAAGAGCTTTCACACCTGAAGCATTGTAGCCTCAAAATATCTCTGATGAAATTAAAGTATAAAATAAACAAAAACATGTAAATACTTTGCCATGCAAAGAGATGAATATATAATATAGCGTTTTATCCTATATACAAAATTACATGGGTCCAAATGCGACCCATGTTAAGTTTGCTACTATTTGCTATATCTGCAGCAAGGATAACACTCACAGAAACGCCAGCACTGCAGTAAAGATCTCATCTGGTGAGTCATTTTTGAATTTAATCAATTAATTTTGAAAAATGTTTGCTGGGGGTGACAATGGAAAACTATGTAACTAATGTTCCTATTTGTCTGTGTCAGAAGTATGGACAGAACCCGGTGACGAGGAGCAGCCTACAGAGGGCAGCTTCCATGGGCATCAGGCATCTGTTAACGCCATTCAGATCTTTGGTGGCACACTCTACACGTGCTCTGCAGACAAGTCCGTGCGGGCATACAACCTGGTGGTGAGTGGTGTCACTGTTCTAGGAGTTGGTATCTGCTGGTTTTCCTGGGTTATTGGTAAGTTATAAACATAATGCTACATGCTTCTTGTTCTTCAGACCCGGACATGTGAAGGTGTTTTTGAAGGACATACATCAAAAGTCAATTGCCTTCTTGTGTCACATTGGAAGAATGCTGTGCTGTTTACTGGGTCTAGCGACCACACCGTCCGCTGCTTTTCTATTAAGGTACTTTTGTCGTCCTGAAGTATTCAAAACTAAAATGTGTATTAAATGCTTTTTGCCTTAATTTTTGTATTCTTAATGAGGACCTTTATCTATTTTTTATCAATTGCTGCTGACCCACTGTTGCTAGAAAAGTTTTTTTTTTCTGGTCCCCTCTGTTCCAATGTTATACCCCCTGCTAATATGGGTGCATTCTCCCTTTAACGTACTGGGCGTATACCACAGAAGTTCCCTGTGGGAGTGACCTTGTTTTGATTGGCAAACTTCAAAGGAGAAAATGTAAACGCCCATAGAGAAGTTCTGTGCTACATGCCCAGTTGGTTGAAGGGAAACTTGGTGCCATTATTACCAGGGGGTCTAACTTGGTATCGGAGGGGCTTAGAAGAAAATTAAAAACTGTTCCAGAATCGGTGGAGCAGCAACAATTGGAGGAAGTACTGAGTATGCATAAAAAAAGACTTTTTCCATCATACATGACGGCACCACGAGAGATGGTATCCGCCCATCAAGGACAGGAAACCTTCAAGCTAAAAGGGGCGGCTCCTCCGCATCAGTTGGTTTCCTGTCCTTGATGGGGAACCCTCATGATGAAATCTCTTGAAGATTCCTGAAGAAAGAAGAGGATGCCTGGGCCTGGTTCGGATGATTACTGGCAGACACCGGTCTGCTACATCCGTCACCAGGTACCGGTAGTTGCCTCGGGGGCCATGTATTCCCATTCCCCCCTGAGCGAGTGCATGGCGACAGCCCGTGAGGCAAATGCACGGGTGAAGTTAGAGCCTCGGAGACCACGGTTCGTGTACCCTCCCTGATGCCGACATGCCCCATAGAAGTCCACGAAGGCCACTTTGTGCTCCCTCCCTGTTGACAAGTGGTGGCCATGCAGCTCGTGAGGCACATTGGTGCCGGGCAGATGTAAGACTCCTCGGAGGTCCCTTGGGGATCCCTCCCTGTTGAGCACAAGCCGGACACCGCGGACTGCCCTGGGAAATGAGTACCTGCAAACAGTGGTGACCAGGGCAGCGCTGACGCTTCCTCCTGAGACCAGGTCCGTGGGGGCCACAGGTATGACGGCAGCAGCAGCATGGGCGTCAGGGTGGCTGATGGCGTGGAACGCCACAACAGGTGCAAGGGGCGCGCACCAGAAGGGAAGGGAAGCCGAGTGCGTGCAGCTGAAGGGGCACCTGAGCACAGGCAGCTGTCGGGTCTGTTAGCAGGAGCTCGCATGGAGTCCGGGTGCATGCAGCGGCGTGTACACCCGGGAACTAGCGCTGAGTACCAGGCAGCTGCGGGGGAGGGCTGTTAGCGTGCTTAGGTGACACAGGGTGTGCGTACCGGAAGTAGTTACCGGGGCCCGCATGCGCAATCCTTGAGCCGGAGGGGCAGCGCGCATGCGAGGCAGAGCGCAGGCGGCCGGCAGGTGCAGGATCAACCAGGTGATCATTTAATTAAAAAAAAAAAAAGAAAAGAGTGGACATAATGCTGTTATTTAAAGGCAGCAGGAAGTGCTGGCAGGCGTCACAACACCATTATTGGGTTGGATGTGACTGCTCTCATCAGGAAGCAGCAGCAGCTAAGCAGCTTATGGGATGGAGAGCCCTTCACCAGAGCATTTGCAGCTGCACAAGGAAGTGCAGGAAAGGCGGCGGTCTCGTTCCGAAGAGAAGAGCCAGACACGCCGCAGCAGCAGTGGGAGCCGCTCGGGCAGCGCACGGGCAAATCGTCACCGCAAAAAGGAGGTGTCCTTAATTTCTTTGGGAGACAGTGAGAAGACCAGTCAGCCTCCAGATCCGGTACCCGTTCTGTAAAGCGTCCGAGTGGTGAGTGAGCTTCGAGAAAGTCCAGCATGCTAATGTCTGTTCTTTTTCTCTCTCTCTCTCTCTTGTCTCCTCTCTCCCCTCTTTTCTACATACATTGGTGGGGTGAAGTATAGGCGGTCCCTAAGAAAAGTAGATCAAAATCTAAAACTAAGGAATGCCCCTTATGCAATAGTTCCTTAGGAGCATCATGTAATAAGAAATTGTGCCGGGATTGTATCAATAAAACAGTAGCGGCCCTGATTGTCGGAGGTCTGTAAATCAGTGAGGGCTTTACAATCAGCAGATACGGATAGCAAAGCAAGAGATCGATCCAGCCCCTCAGTAGTCTCTCAGGAGGACTCCACAGGATCAGAGGAGGACTCAGATAAATCCCGTTATTCGGATAGTAGTTCGGATGAGGAAGACGCATTCCCAGTGGAAGCTACAGATAAGCTTATACAAGCAATCCGATCTACTATGGGGCTGGTAGATGAGCGGGCAAAAAAGACGGCTCAGGAACTCATGTTTAGCGGGTTGCTAAAGAAGAAGCGTAGAGCCATCCCTATTAATGAACAGCTGGAAGGACTCATAAAGAGGGAATGGGAAAAACCAGAGAAAAAGTCCCAGATAATCAATTCCCTGAAAAGGAGGTACCCCTTTGATGAAGAGGCATCCTCATCCTGGGATAGAGCTCCAAAGATTGATGTAGGGATCTCAAAAGTCGCCAGAAAATCCTCCCTACCCTTTGAGGATTTAGGTTCCCTAAAAGAACCTCTGGACAGAAAGACAGATAATTGTCTTAAAACAGCTTGGGAGGCCTCGGCTGGGGCAATAAGACCCGCCATCGCGGCCACTTGTGTGGCTAGATCCCTAAAAATATGCGTTGATAACCTGGAGGATCAGCTAGAGCAAGGAGTCCCCAGGGAGTCTATTTTAGAAGCAATACCTGCCATCAGAGCAGCGGCAGTCTTTCTTGCTGAGGCTTCAGCAGATTCAGCCAGGCTAGCAGCAAAATCAGCAGCATTAACTAATGTGGGATGCCTTGCAGTTTGGCTCAAATGCTGGCCGGGGGATACACAGGCAAAGATGAAGCTCTGCTCTCTGCCGTGTGAGGGAAATTTCCTGTTTGGACGGGCACTGGATGACGTGTTGGAGAAAGCCGGCGACAAAAAGAATTTCCCAAAACAGCCATTTTGGGCCTTTCGGCGCTCTTTTCAGAAGGACCGAAAATTCAGGAGACAGCATTACAGGGATCGAGACAGAAATAACTCTGACAAGCGATCCAGAGGAGGGAGAGGTTTCTACTTCGGCAAGCCCTCCAAAGACACCAAAAAACCCTCCCAGTGACGGTCCTTCTCAGGTGGGGGGAAGGCTCTCTCACTTCCTCCCAGCCTGGGAGAGGATCTCATCCAGCGCCTGGATCCGACAAATTGTGGGGTCAGGTCTAGAGATAAGGTTCCACCACTGGCCGCCACGAAGATGCATGCAGACTCCAGTACAGTCCTCTCAAGAAAAACAAGAACGTCTGGAGGTGGAAGTAATCTCACTCCCAAGAAAAACAAGAACGTCTGGAGGTGGAAGTAATCTCACTCCTAGACAAACATGTTCCAGAAGAGGAAAGGAAGGTTTTTACCCCCCCCATTATAAAGAAACCAGGCAATTCTTGGAGGACAATTATAAATCTGAAAGGCCTCAACAAATATCTGATAATCCCTTCATTCAAAATGGAAACAATAAGATCGGCAGTGAAGCTCCTCTTTCCTCGGTGCTATATGGCAGTCCTGGACCTCCAAGATGCTTATTACCACGTCCGGATCAGACAACAAGATCGCAAATACCTCAGGGTGGCAGTCCAGATGAGGTCTCAGTGGCGTCACTTTCAGTACACGGCTCTGCTCTTTGGGGTAGCGATAGCCCCCCGAGTGTTCACAAAATTGATTGCAGAGGTCACAACACATCTCAGGAAAAAGATACTCTGGTGATGCCATATCTGGATGACTTCTTGATAGTGGGAAGAAATCTCTCTCACTGTCAAGAACAAGTCAAAATAGTGATGGAGACACTACAGGTGCTGGGTTGGCAGCTAAACCTCAAAAAATCCAAACTGGAACCAGCAATGATCCAAAATTTCTTGAGTTTAACAGTGGACTCGGTGGTGCAGGAGTGTCGCCTCCCAGAGGAGAATGAAGAAAAGATCAAAAATTTAATCGTGACATTAAAAAAAAACAAAACAGAAATGACTCTGAGAAGGGCCATGTCAGTGTTGGGGTCCCTAACCTCATGCATACCGGCAGTGAAATGGGCCCAGTTCCACACAAGAGAACTTCAGTGGTGTGTACTACAAAACGACCTGAGGCTTCAGGGACAGAGCAGAAGCTTACCCTCCCGGACCCTGTACTCCAGTCACTCAGGTGGTGGTTACAGATAGAGTCCTCTCCGAGAGGAGTACCCTGGACATACACAGCCTCCAAAGCGGTCACAACGTACGCCAGTGCTTGGGGGTGGGGAGCCCACCTAGACACACTATGGCTCCAGGATCCCTGGGCCCAGGAAGAAAGAAATCTATCCTCAAACGATTGGGAACTGCTAGCGATCGAAAGGGCACTAAAAAGGATTGTTGACACACTTAAGAGGACATCATGTGAGAGTCCTATCAGACAACCGAACAACGGTTGCATATGTAAACCACCAACGGGGCACCCGTTCTCAGTCCTTGTTGCAAATAGCAAAAAGGATCATGAGTCTGGCGGAACTCCAGTTCCTCTCATTATCGGCCCTGCATATTCGAGGCGTGGGCAACCTGAAGGCAGACTTTTTGAGCAGGAACCTCTTGAGGCAAGGAGAATGGTGCCTAAATCGAGTCCATTTTTCAACGGATAGTGCACATATGGGGGAAACCCAGAATAGATTTCTTCGCCTCAAAAGCCAACAGGAAGGTTCAGAAATTCTGCTACCTAAGTCCACCAGACAAGACCGTTGGCAGTAGACGCCTTCAGGATAAAGTGGACGTCGGGTCTCCTGTACACCTTCCCTCCAATATGCCTCATGCCAGCGGTTCTGAGGAAGATCAGGGAGGACAGAGCCAGGGTGATTATGATAGCTCCCTTTTGGCCGAAAAGACCATTGTTCTACTGGCTGAGAGTGATGTCAGTGACGGACCCATGGGTACTCCCAGAGGACCACGACCTTCTAGTGCAGGGTCCCTTCAATCACCCTCAGAAGTCCGGGCTGCATTTGACGGCCTGAAATTTGAAAGGTCACTACTAGAAAAAAAGGGATTCTCAATAGAGTTAATATCCACCTGACTCAGTAGCAGAAAACCAGTGACTACAAAAATTTATCGGAGGATATGGAAAAAATTCTTATCTACCTCAGGTCCAGTACGGGAAGGGGAAGTCCCGATACTGGCAGTACTGGAGTTTCTGCAGAAAGGTTTAGAGTTGGGGTTAGCTGTCAGTACCCTCAAAGTACACATCTCAGCCCTGGCAGCCTTATTTAATTGTGACCTGGCAAACATTAGGTGGGTGGCGAGGTTTATCCGAGCCTGTACTAGAGCTGACTCTGTCCTGTCCCCTACTCCTCCTCCTTGGGATCTAAATTTAGTTCTATCATCTCTGACAGAGAGTCTGTTTGAACCACTAGACACAACATCAGATAAGGTTCTAACACTAAAAACAGCCTTATTAGTGGCACTCACATCAGCCCGTAGGGTTGGGGACTTACACGCATCACCAGACCTTCCCTACACTCGGGTCATGGACGATAGAGTTGTGTTAAAATTAGATCCAGCAAACCTTCCCAAAGTGCTATCAGAATATCATAGAGCTCAGGAGATAGTCTTACCATCCTTTTGTCCTAACCCTAGTAACCAGAAGGAGGTGAGGCTTCATTGCCAAGACATTAGAAGATGTATCCTGCAATATGTAGAGGTAATAAGACCCTGGAGAAAACAGAGGGCCTTATTTGTCTCATACCAGGGGGCAAGGAAGGGCCTCAGAGCCTCTAAACAAACTATAGCTAGATGGGTGAGAGAGGCCATTATGCTAGCATATAGTAGTGCAGGCAGGGCTGTTCCAGAGGGTCTAAAAGCCCACTCCACGAGGGCCATGGTGACGTCCTGGGCGGAGAGAGCAGACGCCTCCATCGACCAAATCTGTAAGGCGGCCACTTGGTACTCTCCGTCTACCTTTTTCAAGCTTTATAGGTTAGACCTTTCTGCTACCTCTGATCTCACATTCGGGCGAAGAGTGTTACAAGCAGTGATCCCTCCCTAAGAGAATACTAATCTCTGTAACTCTCGTGGTGCTGTTATGTATGATGTAAAAACACGTGTATTACATACCTGGTAATGTGTTTATTCATGAAACATGACTGCTCCCTTATATTCCCTCCCTATTGGTCACATCATTAGCTGGGTGCATTATTAGCATTATACACTCCCTTGGGTGTTGGAAGTTTAGTATTGTAAAGCATGTATTATTTATATGTACACTAACCTGCGGAGTACCTCTATTGCTTTGTAAAACAACTGATGCGGAGAGAGGAGCCGCCCCTTCTATCTTGACGATTTCCTGTCCTTGTTGGGCGGATTCCCTCTCTCGTGTTGCCGTCATGTCTCATGAAAAAAACACATTACCAGGTATGTAATACCCATGTTTCTCCTTTGCCTCATTGGGGGACACAGAACCATGGTGGTTATGCTGCTGCCACTAGGAGGACACAAAGAAAATTGGCTCCTCTGCAGTATACACACTCTACTGGCTCTATCCTGAACCAGTTCTTGCTTAGTGTCTGTAGGAGCCACTAGGGTCTGGCTTCAGATCCCAACGTTATTATTTTACCTCTTCCACCATTTTCGGTTCACGGCCTTGCCCTTTCTCAACACTGCCCCAAGGTCATGGCTGCTGTCATGTCCACTCTGCACTCTCAAGGCGTGGTGATTCTACCCTACCAAGACGACCTTCTCATCAAGGGATTTTCTCTGCAGGCCTATGCGGAAGGTGTCAGTGTCACGGTGGACACACTCACTCTCACACACTCTCTCTCTCTCTCTCTCTCTTCAGGGTTGGCTAGTGAACTTAGACTAGTGCTTTTCTTTCTCGCTTCATTGGGGGACACAGGTTACCATGAGTGTATGCTGCTGTCGCTAGGAGGCGGACACTATGCAAATAAGATAAAAATAGCTCCTATTTGGCAGTATACACCTACCGACAGGCACAAAGCAATCCAGTTTTTGCTTAGTGTCTGTAGGAGGCGGATCTGGATCTAATACCAGGTCCGCAGTGTTTTTTCCTTTACAGGTTTTCTGTGTGTTTATCTTTTCCCCTTTGTTTTTCAGATACAGTTCTTCGGGTAACAGGGTGCAGATTTCTCACCCTGTTTTCCCACAATTATGCGACCGAGAGCAGTGTGTTATCACCCACATCGCCCACTCACGGACCAGCAGGCAGGACTTTGTCCCCTGTCGCCCTTTGGGGTGTTTCAGGGTGACTCTTGGTGGCAGTCCTCGCCTTTCCTGTCCTCACCCCTCTCCTCCGAGAGGGCTGAGAGGAAGACGTGGTGGCCTCCCCTTTGTCCGTAAGGGGTTGACGCCGTCTTTTGCACCGTCTTGAGACTTCGAGAAGGAGGATCTTCTCTCCCAGGACCCTCTCCCTCCCGAGGGCTCCTGATGTTATTCTCATCTATAAAGAGGAGCCGGATTCAAAAGCAGGTAGTATGGCCCACCCCATCCCCTGCCCTCCGCAGCAGCGCTCACTGGTATAGGCCCCTGCAGCTCCTGTTCTCTCATTCTACCCGGGACCAGATTTCAAAATTTACGCCATTTTTCTTAGGCAGTGCGCGCCGTCCGACATTTTATAGCCGTCTTCCTCACCAGGCTGTTTTCATTAGGCCACACCCCCTCCAGTTTCCATCCTGTCAGCGGGCTCCGCTCCTTGCCGCACACGCCCCAGCCCAGCGTGACAATTCTCCCCTGCACATCATCAGTCCCGGTCACGCTCCCGACAGCCACAACCAATTGGCGCAACACTTTCACTTTTTTCCGGCGCCGGCCCCCCCCCCCCCCCTTGCCTGCAGGTCGGTCCTGACACACGTGTTGGGCACATAACAGGCTGGTCACGCCCCCATAAGCAGGCCAGCCTATCGTTTCCCTACTCTCTTTTTCTTCGGCCAGGCACGCCCCCTTTTCAGCGCCCGGCCTAACAGGACAATGACTGGGAGTCCCTGACTTCCCTCACTCCTCTGATCGATAACCCCGCCCACCGCTCTCCTCAGCGCATCTCGTGGTCACAGGGCAGCATCCATCTTCCAGCGTGCTCCTGCAGCGTCTTTACCTCACGGGGGTCACAGCTTCCTGTGCTCCTACAGCGTCCTCAAGGATCCGGCGGGAGACACGGCTACCTGCGCTACTGCTGCTGCATCGCTGGATGTCTGGTAGGCTCTGCATTTCCCACCCCTTGCCACTTTGTTAGCTCCCCGCTGCAGTATCGCCTCCATAGCATCCTGCTGCAGCTTTTTTTTTTTTTTTTTCCCACATATGCTCTACCTATGCCCAACCCTTCAGGGGCCTCTGGCTATATTCCTATGGTAATTCACTACGCTTGTGCCCGCTGTAAGAGAAAGTGGGCTTCAGGCCAGCCATCTCCCTTCTGTCCATCCTGCAGTCCTTCCACCATGTCTGCCCCTCAGGCGAACTCTAACGCCCGGGATGAGAGCACCCCCCCGCCGGAGTGGGCTGTTGCTATGTCCCAGTCGGTCTCAGGTCTGACTGTTGCCGTGTCTCAGTCGGTTTCAGACCTGATCAAAATATCACAGTCCCTGGTACAGGTCCTGGAACGTATGCCGCATCTTACTGCCGCCACCAGTGCTCCGAACACCTCACATGGTGATTCGCACGTACCTGACCGCGACCTTCACAGGGACAGATCAGGAGGAAGGGCTAGGAAGCAGACTCTGTCTAGCTCCTCTTCAGATTCAACAGCACGAAGTGAGCCCCTCTCTGCCCGTTCCCCCTTCTCGGAGGCGGACGTCGGGTCAGATGTAGCCTCTCTCTGAGTCTGACTCGGATGCAGATCAGACCTCTGGAACGCAGGACATGGTAGATAGACTTATTTCGGCTATCGTTCAAACCCTCGAAATAAAAGAGGAAGATGCGACTGCTCAGAACAAATCCGTTTCATTCAAACAGGTAAAACGACCCTCCAGACTTTTTCCCAATCACAAGGAGTTTGAGACCACTACCTCTAGACACTGGGAACATGCCGGCAAACGCTTCCTGGGAAGAAAACGACTAGACATCCTATACCCATTTAGTTCAGACCTTGTCAGCAAATGGTATGAATCTCCTAAGGTGGACCCGCCGGTCTCACGCTTAGCATCACACACAGTCCTGTCTATTCCCGATACTGCGTCTCTCAAAGACGCTACGGACAGACTGTCCTTAACCAAATCAGCCTTTGAGGCGTCAGGAGCTTCTTTCTGCTCAAATTTTGCCTCCAAATGGGTGGCGAAAGCCATATCGGCCAGGGCCTAGATACTTCACCGAGGCATTGTGGCAGCAGCTCCCACACAGGAGCTAGCAGATTTAGCAGACCAAATTGCCCATGCGGGTAAATACCTTTTGAATGCCTCCCTGGATGCTGATGCTTGCTCAGCAAGAGCAAACAGCGACATTATTGCTATTCGCCGCATCCTTTGGTTGAAGGCATCGAACGCAGATCCAGCATCCAAAAAATCTCTCACTGGCCTACCGTTCCACGGCTCCAGGCTCTTTGGGGTCAAGCTGGACCAGATCATTTCGGATGCCACCAGAGGCAGAAGCACTTCTCTGTCCCAATCCAGGCCAAGACGCCCCTTCAACAGAAAGGAGTAATTGTACCCATTCCTTGGCACGAACGGTTTTCCGGAATCTAGTCAAACTTGTTCGTAGTCCCAAAAAAGGATAGTTCCCTTCGTCCTATCTTGGACCTCAAGAAGTTGAATCGCCACCTTCGGGTTTGCCACTTTCGATTGGAGTCTTTGCGCTCAGTGATCTCCTCTATGGAGCCAGGGGATTCTTTGCTCTGTGGACACTGTGGACATTCTGAATGCTTATCTGCATGTTCCTGTTTGTGTGCAGCATCAGAGTTTCCTTCAGTTTGCCATACAGGAGTACCATTACCAGTTCACGGCTCTCCTATTCGGTCTGGTGTCCGCCCCCAGTGTCTTCACAAAGATCATGGCGGTCATGGTCACCCTTTGTTCAAAAGGGATTCTTATAATCCCTTATCTCGACGATCTCCTGGTCAAGGGCCCATCTCGCCGAGATTGCAATCACAGCCTCAAGATAACTCTGGACACGCTGCGCCGTCTCGGCTGGATAATCAACAGAGAAGTCGACCCTCATCCCAACTCGGCGTCTTGAATTCCTGGGCATGGAATTCGACACCATCCAAGCTCGAGTATTACTTCCAAAGGAGAAGTTCTCGTCCCTCCGACAGGTGATCAAAGCCCTAAAGTGCCCGGTCCCTCTTCCCCTTCGGCTCTGCATGAGAATCCTGGGGAAGATGATTGCCTCCATGGAAGCAGTGCCGTATGCCCAGCTTCACTCCCGCCCTCTACAGCTGGTCCTCCTGTCTGCCTGGGACAACGGTCTCACAAGACCAACCGGTGATTCTGCCTCTAAAGGTGAGGCAATCCCTAACCTGGTGGACGCTTTCCACCTCGGTCCTACGCGGGAGATCCTTCTCTCCTCTTCGGTGGCGAGTCATCACCACCAATGTGGTTTGTAACTACAGACAGATTTGAGTAAATTGGAGAGTTGGGCTGAAAAATGGCAAATGAGGTTTAACACAGATAAGTGTAAGGTTATGCACATGGGAAGGAAAAACTGATGCTATAATTACTTACTAAATGGGAAACTGCTGGGGAAATCAGACATGGAAAAAGACTTAGGCATCTTAGTCAATTAGAAGCTAAATTGGAGTGCCCAGTGTCAGGCAGCTGCCACCAAAGCAAATAGGGTCATGGGATGCATTAGAAGGGGTCTGGGGACACGAGATGAAAACATAATTATCCCTCTGTACAAATCACTCGTCAGACCACACTTGGAGTATTGTGTGCAATTTTGGACGCCGGTGCTCAAGAAAGACATTACTGAACTTGAAAGGGTTCAAAGGCGGGCTACTAAAATGATAAATGGAGTTGGTTCACTACAATACCCAGAAAGGTTATCAAAATTAGGTCTATTTACTCTAGAAAAGAGAAGACTTAGGGAAGACCTAATATATATGTACAAGTATATCAGAGGGCAATACATAGATCTCTCCAATGAACTGTTTGTACCAAGGACTGTGACAAGAACAAGGGGGAATTCTCTTCGTTTGGAGGAAAGACAATTTCTACACCAGCATAGAAGAGGGTTCTTCACGGTAAGAGCAGTGAGGCTCTGGAATTCTCTTCCTGAGGAAGTGGTGATGGCCAACTCACTGAATGAATTTAAGAAATGAATGGATGCTTTTCTTGTGAGTAACAGTATAGAAGGTTACGAATAACATAATATTATAGGTAGATGATTGACCCAGCTTAGGGGAAGGAATTTTTTCCCTATGGAGAAAATTGGCTTCTACTCTGTGGGTTTTTTGCCTTCCCCAGGATCAACAATGCAGAACAGCTGCACTAAAAATAGGCTGAACTAGATGGACATAAGGTCTTCCTTCAGCCTTCAAAACTATGTTACTATGTAATGCCAGGCTCCTGGGTTGGGGAGCGGTTTTCCTCCACCTCACAGCGCAGTGCCGCTGGGATGCTCAGGAGACTCTCCTCCCAATCAATCTCTTGGAGATCAGGGCAATCCTTCTTACCCTCATCCCCTGGCAGTCCATCCTCGCAGGCAAGCCGGTCCGCATCCAGTCGGACAGCGCCACGGCCGTGGCTTACATAAATCACCAAGTCGGAACTCGCAGCAAGCAGATCATGCTGGAGGTGGCAAATATTCTGCTTTGGGCAGAAAGCAATGTTCCCGCCATATCAGCCATTCATATTCCGGGGTGGACAACTGGTAGGCCGATTTCCTGAGCCGTCAGGGGCTCTCAAACCCACAGTCTTCCACCAAATTTGCCTGAGGTGGGGCGTTCCAGATGTCGACCTCATGGCGTCTCGAACAAACCGCAAGGTTCCCCAGTACGTACCAGGTCTCTGGATCCGATGGCTGTCAGTTGCGACGCACTTGTGATCCCGTGGTCCCAGTTTCGCATGCCTTATCTGTTCCCACCTCTTCCTCTGATTCCAAGAGTCGTGAAAAAGATAAAGGCAGAGGGGGTCCCCGTTCTCTTAGTAGCTCCAGATTGGCCACTGAGGGCCTGGTATGCGGAGCTAGTGAGCATGCTCTCGGACGTTCCCTGGAGGCTTCCAGACTGTCCAGACCTTCTATCACAAGGGCCCCTCTCCCACCCAAATTTTCGGTCTCTGAATTTAATGGCATGGCTGTTGAGGCCGCAGTCCTGAGGGACGCAGGTTTTTCCCACAAGGTCATCCAGACCATGATTAAGGCAAGGAAACCAGCATCATCACGCATCTATCACAGATGTTGGAAAGCCTTCTTTCGGTGGTGTGAGGTTAACAGTTTGTTTCCTATGACCTTTTCTCTTCCCTCTGTTCTTGGTTTTCTACAGATGGGTCTCGATTCCGACCTTTCCCTCAGTACCTTAAAAGGTCAGGTGTCTGCTCTGGCTATCATCTTCCAAAGGGATCTGGCTTCTCTTCCCCAGGTGAAAACTTTTCTTCAGGGCGTCGCTCACATAGCTCTTCCTTACCAGTCTCCGGTCGATCCGTGGGATCTAAATCTTGTTTTGAGCGCCCTCCAGCGTGCGCCTTTTCAGCCGATTCAGGATATTTCTTTTTCCCTCCCCTCGTGGAAGGTGGCCTTCCTGGTCGCCATCACCTGTTAGGAGGATCTCAGAGTTGGCAGCATTGTCCTGCCGTTCTCCTTTCCTAGTTTTGCACCAGGATAAGGTAGTTCTCAGACCGGTTCCTGCCTTTCTGCCAAAGGTAGTCTCTGCCTTTCACATCAATGAGAACATAGTCCTCCCCTCTCTGTGTCCCTCTCCAACTCATCCCTTGGAGAGATCCCTCCACAAGTTGGACTTGGTCAAGGCAATTCGAGTCTACCTTGCTAGGACTGCTTCCTTCCGTCAGTCCGATTCCCTGTTTGTTGTCTCTGAAGGTCGTTGGACAGGGTTTCCAACCTCCAAATCCACCATTGCTCGTTGGATTCGTTCAGCGGTTATGGAGGCATAACGCGTCCTGGACAAACAGCCTCCTCCGGGGGGTGAGGGCTCACTCTACCCGGCTTGTGGGAGCTTCCTGGGCCGTTCGTCAGCAGGCTTCGGCCTTGCAAGTTTGCAAGGCTTCTACCTGGTCGTCCTCCATACTTTTGTGAGATTTTACAAGGTAGATACTCACGCCTCTGCTGACGCAGGCTTGGGTAGGAAGATTCTGCAGGCGGCGGACTCCCACCGGCCGACTTAAGTACCCTTCTCTCAGCATTTCTTTCCCACCCTTGGGACTGCTTTTGGACATCTCATGGTAACCTGTGTCCCCCAATGAAGCGAGAAAGAAAGAGGGATTTTTGGTACTTACCGTAAAATCTTGGAGCCTTCATTGGGGGACTCAACACCCTCCCTTAATGTTGTACTGTGTTGGCCAAGTTGCCGTTGTTTGAGGTTGGTACATAGCTTTTTGTTATACTTGCTCCTACTGCTTTAGCACCAACTGGATTGCTTTGTGCCTGTTGGCAGGTTTATACTGCCGAAGAGGAGCTATTTTTTTTCTTATTTGCATAGTGTCCGCCTCCTAGTGACAGCAGCATACGCCAATGGTAACCTGTGTCCTTCCAATGAAAGCTCCCAAGAAAGAGATTTTGTGGTAAGTACCAAAAAATCCTCTTTCGGTCCCATCCCAGCAAATGTCCTGTTTGGGGTTGATCACGGACTCTTCCCCAGTCATGTATTCTTCCCCAAGGGATGGTAATTCTCCCTCCAGGAAAGATCCCGACACGGATCATATATTCTTCCCCAAGGGTTGGTAATTCTCCCTCCAGGATAAATCTCGACGCAGAGCCCGGCCGCTACCCACCATTCCCTGCGATTCACTATGCAGGTCCTATGGAAACTGGCGTCGATTGAGGCAGTACCATTTAGCCAACTTCATCTCCGTCCTCTACTGAGGCATTGCCATCGGCTTGGGATGTGAATCCAGCCCCCCTGGACCGCCGTTTTCACCTGTTCCTCCGGGTTAAGTGGTCTCTCAGGCGGTGGACGTCAACATCCTCACTGGGTCAAGGAATATTGTTTCTTCCGGTCCACTGGTTGGGGTGCGTTTTTTTTTCTCCCACACTGCCCAGGGACGCTGGTCCACTCAGGAATCGCATCTCCCGATCAATATCCTCAACATTCGGGCAATCAGGATGGCCCTTCATTGCTTCCATCGACTTTTGGCAGGCCGTCCCATTCGGATCCAGTCGAACAACGCCACGGCGGGGGCGTACATTAAAGGCAAGGGGGGGGCATGGAGCAGAAGAGTGATGCTCGAAGTACTATACATTCTGCGGTGGGTCAAGACTCACCATTCAGCCTTTTCGGCAGTTCATATCCCAGAAGTAGAGAATTGGGCGGCAAATTCTCTCAGCCATCAAGGTCTGGCCTCGGGAGAGTGGTCCCTTCATCCGGAAGTTTTTTTCAGCACATTTGTCAGCGCTGGGGAACTTCGGATGTGGATCTCATGACCTTCAGGCTAAACGCCGAAGTTCCGGTATTCGTTGCTCGATCTCTGGTGCTCTGGTGCTTCAGTGCCATCACCTTCGCCTCCCTTATGTTTTTCAGCCGCTTCTGCTTATCCCAAGCGTCATTCAAAAGATCTAGGCGGAGAGTATCCTGGTGATTCTCGCCATACCAGACTGGCCACGCTGAGTGTGGTGCACGGAACTAGTGCAACTAGTCGCCGGTGTTCCCTGGCTGTTACCGGACCGCCCAGACCTCCTCTCTCAGGGCCCCATTTACCGCCAGGACTCGAGAGTGCTGAGCTTAACGGCCTGGACATTGAATCCTGGATCCTAGCCCAGGCCGGTTGCTCACGACAAGTAGCATCCACCATCATCATCATCGCCCGGAAATTTACCTTCAGGCATATTTACCATCATATTTGGGAAGACCCCTTTTTTTCTCTTGATGTAAAAAAAAAAAAAAAAAAAAACAACCACGGATGTTCCCCACTTGTTTATTTTGTCCACGTTAGAGTTTCTCCAAGCATGATTCGATTCAAGTCTGGCACTGTCTTGTCTCAAATGCTTTCCATCCGGTTCCAGCAAAAAATACCTTCCAAATCTCAGGTTAAGACCTTCATACAGGGAGTGCCGCACCTTGTTCCTCCCTACAAGATGCCTTCGGAGTCTTGGGATCTTAATCTGGTCTCAGGTGCCTTACAAGTTGCCCCCTTCAAACTCCTGCAGGACGTATCACTCACCCTTCTTTCTTGGGAAGTTGCCTTTCTCGTGGCAGTAACATCCAGCAGGCGGGTATCGGAATTGGCGGCTTTGTCTTGCAAACCTCCATTTCTGGCCTTTCACCAGGACAAGGTGGTGCTAAGGACGTTTCCGGCCTGCTTGTCTAAGGTTGTTTCTTCTTTTCATCTGTATGAAATGAAGACATAGTCTTGCCCTCGTTCTGCTCAGCTCTGGGTCATCGTAATGAGAAGGCTCTCCGCACTTTGGATTTTATGTTAACTAAATACCCTTATTATTACTACCTTCATGCAATTTTTGGAATATATTTTTTTTACTTTATTATTCCAGGATATTTGTTTTGTGTTTGGTTTTCTCTGTGTAAAGGTCATGTGTTCATATGCAATTACATTTTGCATGCACATTAATTTACTTTTTCTGCTCAGACCCAGTTTCTCATTTGGATTTGGTGACAGTACTTAGAAAATACATTTCCAGAACAGCGCCTTTCCGCAAATCGGATTCCTTCTTTGTGTTTCCAGAGCGACATAGAAAACGCCTACCTGCTTAAAAAGGTACAAATAGCCAGATAGATCCGCTCTGCACTTCACGAAGCTTACCGTGTCAGAGTTCGGCCTATCCGGAGAGACTCATGGCAAAATCCATTCGGTCAGTGGGGGCTTCCTGGGCATTTCGGCACCAGGCGTTAGTACAGCAAATCTGCTTGGCTGAAACTTAGTCCAGTCTTCACGCGTAGTTAAGTACTACAACATTCGTTCTTAAGCATTTTCAGATGCTGCCCTTGGCAGACAAGTTTTGCAATCGACAGTAGCGCATCTGTAGGCCAGATTAATCGCTGGGTAGTTAAGGTTTCAGCTCTTGTGCTGTTTCCCACCCAGGGACTGCTTTAGGATGTCCCATGGTCCTGTGTCCCCCAGTGAGGTGAAGGAGAAACAGGGATTTTTGTGGGTACTCACCGTTAAATCCTTTTCTCTGAGCCAATCATTGGGGGACACAGCACCCATCCTATTAGCTTGTTGGCTTATGGTTGTCCTTTGTATTTTTGACATGTTGAATTCTTTGTTGGCTATCTGTGAACTCCTACTGCTTTAGCACCAAACTGGTTCAGGATAGAGCCAGCAGAGGGTGTATACTGCGGAGGAGGAGCCAATTTTCTTTGTGTATTTGCTTAATGTCCTCCTAGTGGCAGCAGCATAACACCCATGGTCCTGTGTCTCCCAATGATTGGCTGGGAGAAAAGTATTTTACGGTGAGTAGACACAAAAATCTCTGTTTCATGGGATTTTTTAAAATCTTAATTCATTAGAAGGAGGTACTACCTTTGGAGAGTTACGGCATATCATACTTGTATTTTATAAGTTTATAATGGAAGCAGGCTCTGTTTACCAGACTTCTGCATAGATGGCTATCTCTTCATCTCATACTTCTCTTTCTGGAGTGGAACATTGTTAATTTTTCTGGTGTATGTGATCACTATTCAGCACACCGTTGGTACTTTCCTATCCCGAGCTGTGTTTCGTTCATTTGACATGTAGTCTACAATGATGACGACCCAAAGAGATCTGATCATGAATTTTGTGGCTTCATAATATTCACGATTTTACTTATGCATTATTTTAACTCCTTTTGTACATAGTCCCGTGAGTGTATTGAGACATTAAATCTTGGAGAACGAGTTCTGTGTCTACATGTGAGATGGAAAATCCTCTATGTGGGACTTGCCAACGGTTGTGTGGTCACATTCTCCATTAAGGTTGGTAAAGTTAATATTTTTTTTTTTTTTTAATTTTATAAATGGGTTTTACATCATAAAATAATTCATTACACTTAGGGCGTGTCTAAACATTGACCATTCCTTCCCTGTCAATGATAGTTACAACAGTGTAGTTCTGACACTATTTTGGGGGGTTTGTTTTTACGACATTTACTGTGTGGTAACAATGAGTTGGCAACATCATTCTCTAGGCAAGTATTAGTACAATACCAAGCTTATTTTTTTTATATAATGTTAGTGTTATTAGAGGTTAAAATAAATGTATAATTTTGGGTAAAAAAGAAATGCTGGTGTAGTTATTTTCTGTGATCATTGCGTTGCGGATTTGCTTGCGCAGATTCTGCATCTCTTTGCAGAAAACGCAGTGTAAATTCCACACGTTTTTTGTGTAGATTTCATGCGTTTTTGATATGGATTGGTATGTTGATTTGTTTGCGGATTTTTAGCTCAATATAGATATATTGATGTAAAATAAAATGTAATTTTCAAGACCAACCTCCATTGTTGATGTGCTTCAACCAAGATAGGCTCTATTCTAGATTCTCCCCCCCCCCCCCCCCCACACACACACACTCTTCCTCCTTCTGACATCATTTCATTTTACAAATCCGCTGATTTTTTTGTGCCAAATCCGCAGCAAATCAGCATTTTTACACCTGCGTTTTTGTTGCAGATTTGAGTGACTCAGTGTAAGTCAATGGGTAAAAAACGCTGCAGATCCGCAAAAAGAATTGACATGCTGCGGAAAATAAAACACTGAGAATCAGGATGGAATTTTCCGCAGCATGTGCACACCAATTCTGGATTCTCATTGATTAACCTTGCTTTAGGTATCCTTTGTGGATTTGGTGCAATTCCACACAGAAAAAAACACTGCATCGTGTGCACATAGCCTAATTCTTCCATCGATGGACATGTGTGGGGACTTGTTTTTTTTTTTTTTTTTTTTTTGCGTGCTGAGCTGACTTTTTTTTATTGATACCATTTTGAGGCTCATACGATGTTTTGATAGCTTTTTGTTTCATTTTAAGTGCTGCAAATAATAAATTGCTAATTTTAGGATTTAAGTGTCTGGTACATATTTTCATATTTTATTATTATTATTATTATTATTATTATTATTATTATTATTACTATTATTATTTGGGCAAATTTACACTCTGCAATGCAAATTATGGTAAATATTCTTTTGTTTAGATTTTGCAATTTATGTTTGGGGAAAAGATATGAACAGATATAAAATCTAAAAGTCTCTCTAGGGAATTTGAACCTGTGATCACTTCATTGTATATACAGTACAATGCAATACCATAGTATTTCAGTGTATTGTAAAAATACTAGTCTCGTATGAAATTCAACCATAGCAATAATACCATGGCAGACACAGATTCCTACCTTACAGCCATGGCACCCACCACACCCTGCAGTTATGTGGTCACTTGTGATGGGGTGGGGATGCGGTGAGGGGCTCTGGACCGACTTCTGCCATGTTGGAGGCCTTTTACGTGCTGGCTGTGTAATGTAGCTCCTGCACTATACAGAGTGGTCTCAGCCTCTGTGCCTGCGCCATACATGTGCGTTGGCTGACACTAAAGGTTTAATTCTAGTCATTGTTTCATATAATTTTACATTATAACCACACCTGAATTGTCCATTTTATTGTCTTAAGAACAACAAGCAGATCGATTCATTCGAATGTCACGGTCCTCGGGCGGTCAGCTGCATGGCAACATCACAGGAAGGGTCCCGAAGATTACTCCTCGTTGGTTCTTATGATTGTACAATCAGTGTTCGGGACGCCTGTAATGGTCTCCTGCTTCGCACTTTAGAGGGTCACACCAAAACTGTCCTCTGCATGAAGGTTAGATGAGTGCTAGTGGAGTTTTATTTTCATTTTATTGCTATAACGTGATTATTGAAATGGCTAAAACATAATTCACCTAGTGAAAAAGTAGTAGCATGACACTTTCCCGCATAGACTAAGCACAGTTTCCTGCGTTCATGATGTCTTTTTTTTTTTCACCAGAGTAGTCAATTTGAGGTTATGGTGATAGTCAAAATAATTCTAATTCGTTACCTTGTTCAGCCTCAGGAAGACTTGGAAGAAATCTAAGATTTAGGAGTGAACGGTTTGGTCACCTTCTAAGCAAATATACATAATTTTATTTTCTTTTACAGGTTGTCAACGACTTGGTGTTTAGTGGCTCAAGCGATCAATCTGTCCATGCCCATAACATTCATGTAAGTGTATAACAGTCAATGAAGCCATCATTTATCCTTGTGATTATGTTACGAGCAGACAATGAATTTTAGTTTGAGGTCCATTTTTCCGTAATATGGTTTATTTGCCAACATTTGGAGCTTAACCCACATCTCAATTTTACCTTTTCTCCTTCCCTCTCTTTGCGGTTATTCGTTTTTCCTTATTCAGATGTCACATGAGCTACAAATATCACAAAGTAAATGCAGAAAAGTTTGGTACAAATCCCTCCTTTTGAGGCATCAGACTTTTCGTCTGAACTTTATTACCCTTTTTTACATGCACTTTTCTTTCTAGACTGGGAAACTGGTGCGAATTTACAAAGGACACAATCATGCTGTTACAGTAGTTAACATCTTGGGAAAAGTCATGGTGACCGCTAGCTTGGATAAATTTGTCCGTATTTATGAGTTAGAGGTAAGACTTTGTTCTTCTTCTTTTGGTTTAGAATGTTTTGACTTTTTTTCTCAGTCGCTTCATTGAGGGACATAGGAACCATGGGGTTAGTCTGCCCCCTGGAAGCTGACACTAACAGTACATCTTAACAAAAAAAAGTTGGTTCCGTCCCAGCAGACTTTACCTCGCCTGCTAGCCCAAAGCCTCCTCAGTTTAGCTTGGTGTCATTCGGAAGCAGACATGGATCAGGGTCTTAATTAAGTTTTTGTTAGGCCCACCCCAGGGACAGCTTTATGACATTCCATGGTTTCTGTGTTCCCCAAGGAAGCTAATGAGAAATGAAGATTTTTTTTTTTTACTCATTATAAAATCTTTTACATAGTCTTCATTACGGGACAAAGTACCCACTTTTTGTTGCCCAGTCAGACATGTTTTAGTTGTTTTTCATTTCTAGGTGGCTTTTATCATTTTTTTTTTTTCCTCCTACTGATTTCTCAGTGGCAGGGCTAACAAAAACCTTAGACTCAGATCCATGACTGCCTCTGAATGACACGAAGCTAAACTGAGGATGCGTTGTGCTAGCAGGCGAGGAGCCAACTTTTGTAAGGTGTATAATTAGTATCAGCCTCTAGGTGGCAGCAGATTAACCCCATGGTTCCTGTGTCCCCCCAAGGAAGACTACAAGATAGATAGATTTTATGATGAGTACCAAAAATCTTCAGTTTATAAAAGTTTTAGGACTGATGCATTTTGATCGTTTTTCTCTTCTTTTCTCTAGTCACATGACCGCTTACAAGTCTATGGAGGACATTCAGATATGATTATGTGTATGGCAATTTACAAAAGCATGGTAAGAATAAATACAGAGAAAGATAAATTTTAAATTGTGAGGCTTGTAACCTTACATTCACAAAGAAAAGACAAGCAAAAAAAATCGCAATGCTCAACTATGTGCTGTGACTTTCCTTGGGCTCTTCTCTGCTGGGCTCACCTTGATTAATAGGTCTGCCATACAGAGAGACCCACCACTGCTGCTAAGCCTAGCAGGTAAAGCACAGCGAACACGTCTCCCATAGTTCTTTTGAATGAAGCCTGTCAGCAGTGCTTTCTCTGGTCATGTTTTCTTTAACCTCTTCCCGTCTTAGCCACTGTATATATTTTTGGCTTCATTATGGTGCTTGAACCTCTAGGTTCAAGCAACATATTGTAATCCGATTTCTTATATTTAAAATTAAACACACGGGGGCACCACTGACATTAATGGGGATCCAACCAGACCTATACAAAATTGATGCTGATTAAAGAGAGAGAGAAAAGGAATAGACCACACAATGGAGATCACCCAACATAAGATTTAGCAAAAATTTGTAACAATCTTTAGACACAAACAACTAAACACCCAATTGTTAAAAACATTAAAAGTTAGTCACACATGTGACTTGAACATCTAGGTTCACAATAGAACCAAACCCTCATAACCTCACCTCCACAGAAAAACATCTCAATAACAGACCAAATATGTATGTAGATAGCATACCACAGTATAAAAGGTTTTTGCATGTAAACTGGCTCACATTCATAAATAAATGCACACACCAAAAATACAAATATTGGCAATTGATAGCAGAAAAATAAAACTATATTAAAGCCACATATGCTATATACACAGGAAGAGATGGTATAAACCATACAGTATATCAGCCAATTATAATAAATATATATGATCTAATTTACCTGTGAGAAATTGCACAAAAAGCCCACAAACAGTATCTGGCCTATATAACACGCTAATGCAATGTTATTGATCAAATACCTTAGAAGTGCATGTATTTCCCTAACAACCGCTCAGACTATCATGTTTGACCAAGCGCATTGAAATAAAGTGGTATTGGCTAAAATTAGCCAATACCACTTTATTTCAATGCGCTTGGTCAAACATGATGCGCTGCTTCCCTTCCGAGCTCTGCCATGCGCCCAAATAGTCGTTTACACCCTCATATGGGGTATCAGTGTACTCAGGACAAATTGCACAATAACTTTTAGGGTCCTGTTACCCTTGGGAAAATAAAAATTGGGGGTGAAAAGATCATTTTTGTGGAAAAAATATGATTTTTTTTAATTGTACCGCTGTATGTTATAAACTTCTGTGAAGCCCTTGTTGGTTCAAAGTTCTCACCACATATCTAGATAAGTTCCTTGGGGGGTCTAGTTTCCAAAATGGGGTCACTTTCCACTGTTTAGGTACATCAGGGGCTCTCCAAACGTGACATGGCGTCCGATCTGAATTCTAGCCAATTTTGCATTGAAAAAGTCAAACGGCGCTCCTTCCCTTCCGAGCTCTGCCATGCGCCCAAACAGTGGTTCCCCCCCCCCCACACATATCAGGTATCAGCATACTTAGGACAAACTGCACAATAACTTTTGCAGTCCAACTTCTCCTGTTACCCTTGGTAAAATAAAAAAAATTGAACCTGAAGTATTGTTTTTGTGAAAAAAAGTTAAATGTTCATTCTTTTTTAAATATTCAAAAAATTCCTGTGAAGCACCTGAAGGGTTAATAAACTTCTTGAATGTGGTTTTGAGCACCTTAAGGGGTGCAGTTTTTAGAATGGTGTCACTTTTGGGTATTTTCTATTATATAGACCCCTCAAAGTGGCTTCAAATGTGATGTGGTCCGTAAAAATAAAATGGTGTTGCAAAAATGAGAAATCGCTGGTCAACTTTTAACCCTTATAACTTCCTAAAAAAAAAAAAAAAAATTTGGGTTCCAAAATTGTGCTGATGTAAAGTAAACATGTGGGAAATGTTATTTATTAAGTTTTTTGTGTGCCGCATGATTTAAGGGCATAAAAATTCAAAGTTGGAAAATTGCGAAATTTTAAATATTTTTGCCAAATTTCCGTTTTTTTCACAAATAAACGCAAGTTATTTGAATGAAATTTTACCACTAGCATGAAGTACAATATGTCACGAGAAAACAGTGTCTGAATCACCGGGATCCATGGAAGCGTTCCAGAGTTATTACCTCATAAAGGGACAGTGGTCAGAATTGTAAAAATTGGCCCGGTCATGAACGTGCAAACCACCCTTGGGGCTTAAGGGGTTAAAGAGACGGCGCCCCAAATCGAAAGCTGAGTGACCCCAGGCTCCAAATCGGAGGCTGAGCCACCCCGGCCTCCAAATCGGAGGCTGATTGACCCTAGCCTACAAATCGGAGGCTGAGCCACCCTGGCCCGCCGAATCGGACCCAGAGTGGCCCCGCCCACCGAATCGGACCCAGAGTGGCCCCGGCCGCCGAATCGAACCCAGAGTGGCCCCCACAGTTAAAACGGATCCTGAGTTGAAAGTCTTGCAGGGGCAGCAGGCAAGTCTCTCTTAAAGGGGCACCCACCCCGGGCACCATTTCAAAGCACTATCTACTTCCTTCAGGAAATACACATCTAGTTATTCAGTTGATTTCCGCAATTAATGCAGGCCGAACCGCTACACGCACAGACTCCGTTGAGGCGTCGTTTCGAAGCCAGTGTCCACGAGTGGTGTGCTAAGTATTTTTCGTGTCGATCGGATTTGTAGTTTTTGCGCAATTTGCATTTGAAATTTTTTTTTCCCGTCATTGGAATGAATTGTCTCAATGCATTTCAATGGGAAAACTTTGCCATAGGAATACATTGGGCAGTCGTGAGGCGATTCAAATGGCAGTTAAGCTCATTGATATGTGCAGGCAGACCCAGTTACGTACTATGCCAACGCCTACAAACTTTACATGACCCCAGCAGGACAGTTTCTGCCAGATAATATCAGCTCTTAAAGTGAAACCCAAAGCACAAATGCAAATTTAGCTTCATCACATGACGCATGTCTCTGAGAGAGAATGTGCGCCAAAGTGGATTTAGAAGCTCAGTGCGCCAAACTGGCTCTTAAAGGGCCAACGCGCCCAAGTGATTTCTTAAAGGGCCGGCGCACCAAAATGTGTCTTAAAGGGCCGGCGCGCCAAATCGAAAGCTGAGTGACCCCAGGCTGCAAATCGGAGGCTGATTGACCCTGGCCTACAAATCGGAGGCTGAGCCACCCTGGCCTCCACCCAGAGTGGCCCCGCCCGCCAAATCGGACCCAGAGTGGCCAGTCTTGCAGGGGCAGCAGGCAAGTCTCTCTTAAAGGGGCAGCCCAGGCACCATTTAAAAGCACTATCTGTACTTCCTTCAGGAAATACACATCTAGCTCTTCTTATTATTCAGTTGATTTCCACAATTAATGCGGCCCGAACCGCTACATGCACAGACTCCATTGAGGCGTCGTTTCGAAGCCAGCGTCCACGAGTGGTGTGCTAAGTAAGTTTTTCGTGTCGATCGGATTTGTAGTTTTTGCTCAATTTTTCCCGTCATTGGAATGCATTGTCTCAATGCATTTCAATGGGAAAATTTTGCCATAGGAATACATGGGGCAGTCGTGAGGCGATTCAAATTTGAGGACCAGTTGCGGCACTTAATCTCATTGATATGCGCAGGCAGACCCAGTTACTATGCAAACGCCTACGAACTTTACATGACCCCACCAGGACACAGTTTCTGCCAGATAATATTAGCTCTTAAAGCGAAACCCAAAGCACAAATGCAAATCTAGCTTCATCACATGACGCATGCCCCTGAGAGAGAATGTGCGCCAAAGTGGATTTAGAAGCCCAGTGCGCCAAACTGGCTCTTAAAGGGCCAACGCGCCCAAGTGATTTCTTAAAGGGCCAGCACACCAAAATGAGTTTTAAAGGGCCGGCGCGCCAAATCGGAGGCTGATCGACCCCGGCCTCCAAATCGGAGGCTGTTCGACCCCGGCCTCCAAATCGGAGGCTGTTCGACCCCGGCCTCCAAATCGGAGGCTGATCGACCCCGGCCTCCAAATCGGAGGCTGATCGACCTTGGCCTCCAAATCGGAGGCTGATCGACCTTGGCCTCCAAATCGGAGGCTGATCGACCTTGGCCTCCAAATCGGAGGCTTATCGACCCCGGCCTCCAAATCGGAGGCTTATCGACCCCGCCCACCGAATCGGACCCAGATCGACCCCGCCCACCGAATCGGACCCAGATCGGCACCACCCACCGAATCGGACCCTGAGGGGCCCCACCCACCAAATCGGACCCTGAGGGGCCCCACAGTTAAAACGGATCCTGAGTTGAAAGTCTTGCAGGGGCAGCAGGCAAGTCTCTCTTAAAGGGGCAGCCCAGGCACCATTTCAAAGCACTATCTGTACTTCCTTCAGGAAATACACACCTAGTTCTACTTCTCCGCATTTTCTGCAATCAGTGCGGCCCGAACCGCTCAGCGCAGAGACCCCGTTCAGGCGGCCTTTTGAAGCCCTCAGTGGGGACGGGTGTGTTATGTATTTTTGGAGTCAATCCGATTTGTAGTTTTAAAAAAAAATCGCATTTTAAGCAAAATTTTTCCCTTAGGAATTAATGGCGAGCTAATAGAAGCTGACAGATCGCTGATTCAAGGTCTTAAAGGCGCAGCGCGCCAATGGCTTCTGAAAAGTCCCACCCAGTGATGGCTAACCTTGGCACTCCAGCTGTTGTAAAACTACAACTCCCAGCATGCCCTTGCAACCTGCAGCAGTTGAGGCATGCTGGGAGTTGTAGTTCTCCAACAGCTGGAGTGCCAAGGTTCGCCATCACTGCAGTTGGACGCCAAAGTGGCTTTAGAAGCCTAGTGTGCCAAAGTGGCAGCATGTGTCAGCATGGCTAAAGTGGCTACCAAGTGGCCAAAGTGGCTACCGAGATGCCGAATGTGTCAAAGTGGCTACCAAGTGGCCAAAGTGGCTACCGAGTGGCCAAATGTGCCCAAGTGGCTACCAAGTGGCCAAAGTGGTTACCAAGTGGCTACAGAGGTGCCGAATGTGCCCAAGTGGCTACTGAGGTGCTGAATGTGCCAAAGTGGCTAAAGTGGCTACCGAGGGCTGAATGTGCCAAAGTGGCTACCGAGGTGCTGAATGTGCCAAAGTGGCTACCAAGTGGCCAAAGTAGCTACCGAGGTGCCGAATGTGTCAAAGTGGCTGCCAAGTGGCCAAAGTGGCGCCGATTGTGCCAAAGTGGCTACCAAGTGGCCAAAGTGGCTACCGAGGTGCTGAATGTGCCAGAGTGGCTACAAAGTGGCGCTATCAAGTGGCCAAAGTGGCGGTGCTGAATGTGCCAAAGTGGCTGCCAAAGTGGTGCTACCAAGTGGCCAAAGTGGCGCCGAATGTGTCAAAGTGGCTACCAAGTGGCCAAAGTGCCGCTATCAAGTGGCCAAAGTGGCTACCGAGGTGCTGAATGTGCCAAAGTGGCTACCAAGTGGCCAAAGTGGCTACCCAGGTGCTGAATGTGCCAAAGTGGCGCTACCAAGTGGCCAAAGCGGCTACTGAGGTGCCGAATGTGCCAAAGTGGCTACCAAGTGGCCGAATGTGCCAAAGTGGCTACCAAGTGGCCACAGTGAATACCGAGGTGCCAAATGTGCCAAAGTGGCTACCGAGGTGCCGAATGTGCCAAAGTGGCTACCAAGTGGCCAAAGTGGCTACCGAGGTGCCGAATGTGCCAAAGTGGCTACCAAGTGGCCAAAGTGGCTACCGAGGTGCTGAATGTGCTAAAGTGGCTACCAAGTGGCAAAAGTGGCTACCGAGGTGCTGAATATGCCAGAGTGGCTACCAAGTGGCCAAAGTGGCTACCGAGGGGCTGTGTGCATCAAAGTGGCTACCAAGGATTCCTGCATGCCAAAATGGCTACCAAAGGGCCCCACACATCAAAGTGGCTACCAAGGGGCCAAAATGGCAATCCAGGGGCAGGGCCCTGCATGCCAGACTTACTCCTGAGGTTCATTGGCACCAAAGTGGTTTCTGAGGGGCCCTGGGAACCAGACTGGCTCCTGAGGGGGCCCGCACAACAAAGTGGGTCTTGGGCTTCACATACTAAAGTGGCCCCTGAGAGGTCTCGCATGCCAGACTGCCTCCTGAAAGGCCCTGACATCATAGTGGCTGTTGAGGGGCCACACCATGCCAAAGTGGCTTGTGAGGGGCTGTACTATGCCAGTCGCTCTGGCTTTTACCAACCTAAGATGATTCGCACCACAAAAATGTCCACAAAATATTTCCATGAAACGCGATATGCGCTTTTGTCCATTTTTATTTTTCGGGGTACAGCTACAATTAAATGGTTGCTATCATTACTAAGGTCCCCATCACACTGAACGAGCATCCGATCCATGACGTTTCAGCAATACCCCGCTGTGACGGCGGCTATTGCTGCGTGTGACAGTGGGATACAACCTCGCAGGGGGCATTTCTGAGCATGGCGGATCCCAGTCCCGGCCGTTTTCATCGCTGGGGTGTCATGCATCATACACTCCCAGCGAAGAAAATTGTTCATTGTGACCGCTGCGATGTCGGGTTTGCGACGTTGCAGCGTCGCAGTCGTCAGCGGTATCATTCAGTGTGGAGGGACCTTAAGTACTTACTAGTCCACTAATTGTACAATGTTATTGAGTAAATAGGGACCACTGCACTGCTATAAGAAATGTTTGTGACAAGGTTCCCTGATTTCTATAACAAATGTTAGTGGCCTGATTAATGAAAATTGCCTCAGAGAAAAACCATTTTGATTGTCCATAGCCACCAGAGGTCAGCTTTCATATTTGTAACTGCTGAGGTAAAATGAAAGCTGACCTCTGGTTGTCGGGGCCACTAGAGCAGTGTGTCAGGCAGTTTCACTATGTGAGGCCTGCTCTTCCTAACCTGCTAGTCACCTTCTAATTTCTGTGTTCGGTGAATAACATAAAGCAGAATTTCTGAAGGAATTTCCACTGAGATAAATCTGCCCCGTAATCTGCCCCTGAGAGGAGCAGTTAACAAATCGCTGCCGTTTTTTTCTCATAGCAAATTTTTGCCATACAGTATTATGTAAGGGCTGGGAGCCAAAAAATAGGGCATGTCATGGTTTCTTTCCCGCAACCCTAAAATACAGTATTTCACCTATGTTATTAATTTCCATGGGGGGGGGACTATGCCGTGCATATTCCAGCAGATTTGCTACAGGTTTTGTGGCAATAAGGTCGTTTCACACCGGAGATTCTTTGGCGCGAATATTGCCGGACATTTTAGCTCTACAAATCACAACCTATTATTTTCAATGGCCGCATTCACATGGCCACATGACATCACATGGCCACATGACATCACATGGCCACATGTGAATATGCCCATTGATAACAATGGGTCATGATTTTTAGCGAGAAAATTGTCCGCCATTCTCATGCCCAAAAATCGCCCCTGTGAAACGGCCCTAATGCTGTGGATTTGCTGTGTGTCTGTAACAATTTTGCAGTCTGCAGTAAGTTTGGGAAAATGTACTAAAATAGGTCTCAGGCATACAGCAGAGTTTGATCATTGATTTGTCAATGATGTTTGGAGGCGAAAAACAGGAGTGAAACTCAAAGAAAAAATTTATACTGGAAAGATTTGCACCAATTTTGTATTTTGCACCTACTCCTGATGCTTTTACAGGGCTTTTCCTGGCCCTTTTATAAACGTGTTATGTTAAAATCTATAGCAAAAATGCCCAGCCAGATGTTTTTGCAAGCGATTTTCAAGGCTCCCGTAGGTTATAATGGGCAATTTCCCAGCACTAGTGCGCTTAAACGGGCTTAAGCACATTAGTGATTGTGATACTCGGTCGACTTTTTGCTTGCAACCTTCATTTGACTTTGCAACTTTTGACACCAGTCACATGATTTGACAGGTGTCGCGCTGCCCATTGAAATCAATGGGAGAAGAGGAAAAAAATCGCCAGTGGTCGCACAACCCCTGGCATGTTTTTGGCAATTTTTTTTCTTTCCCATTCATTTGAATAGGTAGTGTGAACGCGACTCTTGCACAAAGATAAGACATGACCACAATTTATTTCTCTCGCTGCTTTCGTGCTGAGAAAGTTTGCCAGTGTGCATGGGCATATTGAAATCAAGTGGATGCACCTGCAGCACGATTTTGGCATGCGACAGTTGCATAAAAAAGAGCCAGTGTAAAAAGGCCCTAACGCTGATGGATAAGTATGCAATTAAGATGCGCTATACACAACATTCATATTCTAACTTTACTTTTTACAGTCGACACCTGATACACTGCTGTAAAGCTGGCAGTGCTGTTCAAGCACCATGTATTTCCTTCAGGAAATGCCCATCTAGTTATTATAGATATATCTGTATGTGGTCTTTTTTTCTTTGTGGGATGAGTTGTATTTTCTAATGCTACTTTTTAACCTTATCAATGACAAATCCTGTGCTATTGTAGATTATCAGATGCAAGGATTAAAGCTTCTGTTTCTGCAATCTGTGTATGCCAGCCGGGACCCTGGCGGAGAAAACAGAAGTGCTTCTTTTGGATGAGTGTCTGCCTGGCATAGCAGAGCTGTTGGGTCATAGCAGACCCAGATCAACTCTGCCAGTGATGTGTACGTCTTTCCTATGTAACTTGGGCTGCAATGGGTACCCAAGGTACAGTGGAAAGAACTTCCTGCCTGTTGTGCACGGCGCCTTTCTTTCCCGGAACAGAACAGTCACAGACAGCTCCTGCCGGAGATTTGTTAGCCTCTGCTGATGCCTTCGTTCTGTAGAGGTGACTTCTTTTCCTTTCCGCTCTGTCGAGAAGGTGCGACTTCCGGCATCATTCTGATTGATAGCCTGCTCTCCGCTGCCTAATTGGTGGCGTCGGCTGTCAGTCAGATTAATATCGGAACTCCCTCCCTGTCGCGTCAGTAGAGGCAGCTGAAACCCTGGCAGGAACAGTCTGTAACCGCTCTATGCCGGGGAAGAACGGCGGCATGCACGACAGGCAGGTAAGTTGCAATTACATTTATTTATTTATTTTAATTTTTTTATAAAGTCCCGGATACCCCCTTTAATGCCCTTACATGCCTGGTCAGTAGAGAGTTAATTTGTCATTTAATTCCTTGTAAGTTTTCAGAATCAAATAATGTACAAACATTGGCAGCATGAAAAATGTTTACACCTACTACTGTAAGCAATAGATCTGTTCATTTCCATTTTTATCCACTGAACCACGTACAAATGATTTGAGACGAGCTTGTCATCTCTGTGTTGTAGATCTACACCGGCTGCTATGACGGGAGTGTCCAGGCCGTGCGTCTGAACCTGATGCAGAATTATCGCTGCTGGGTAAGAATAATGTTGCATTATTGCTGAATTTTTCATGTCCTGTTTGAAGACTTTCTATATTTAATATATTTTGGTTGTATTCCTTATGCCATTGCTTTATGATTGGTTGAGACTGAAGTGGCTGCAGTGCCGATTTAGCGTTTCCTCAGTCCGGCACTCTGGTGCCTCGGCCACCCCCATTTTGCTGGGCGCTACTCCTGGCACCTTCTGCAAAACTAATTCAAGGCAGAACAGACTAAATAAGTTATCTTAGAAGCTTTCCAATGGGAGAACAGTCTGGTAGTTTTATTACTAGACTGTTTGGTTAGATATGGAAATGCTTAAGGCTCCCAGTTGTACAATAACTATTACATGTTGGTGCTATACTTATACTTTATAAGAATTATTTTCATCTATACAGAGAAATCCATAAACTATATAACTGCATTCTGTACATGGCTTGTCATTAAGAACTGGAGGTATCTGACATCTTTCTCTTCTTGTAGTGGCACGGATGCTCACTGATTTTTGGTGTCGCTGAACACCTTAAACACCACCTACTAACAGATCACACAAATCCAAACTTCCAGACGTTGAAGTGCAGGTGGAAAAACTGTGACGCTTTCTTCACAGCCCGGCGAGGATCCAAACAGGTATTTTGTCTAAAGATATTCAAGTTCAGCCGCCCTCCATCTAACATATTAATTGCGGCTATTGGAGATGAGCAAATAGATCTGCAGGACCCTAATTCAGTATCCACTTCAGTACTCTGACTAATGTTTTTCAGACTCCCGAGTACCTCTGTGGTATACAGGACCTGTTCACTAGGCCTCACATGATGTTGTGGGGTCTTTGTAAACAGTATCCATGTCAGTACTCTGACTGTTTTTCAGGCTTCCGAGTACCTCTGGGGTATACAGGGCCTATTCACTAGGCCTCACGTGATGTTGTGGAGTCTTTGTAAACACCAGTGGTGCCCAGGATGCCCTTATTCAATGCTGGCCAAGAAAGTTTGTGTCACCTGTTCCAGCTTCTCTTTGGTACCGACCTGCATACAGACCAAGATCCTGTGAATCTTTTGGCTCCACTCTAGTGGCTTTACATTTCTAATATTTGGTCATTATACCTTGTATCATGCACAGCTGCCGCTTCTACCTCTTCTTGGATAGTTGCGCTATTTTTTCATGGCCAAAATGCAGCAGCGGCCTCACCCCTTTCTTATTTTGTTTCAGGACACCACCAAGTACTTTAAATGAGTTATCCAAATTGGTGGGTTATCGCCTACCCACAGAGCATGTGATAACTTGCCAATTTCAGGGACCCCACCAGTCTTTTGAACGGGATTATAAATTGCGCTTTAGACTTGAGCCACTTCTCCAGTCACTGTCTATTGGACTGCCAGTGATATGAGTGCTGTGCTCTGCTTTCTCTGGCAGTCCTGTATGCATTAAATAGAGCATTTAAGAACACCATTATTGGGAATCGTAGGGGCTCCCAGCAGTTTGTCTCCAGCAATCTGACAGCTCTGACTTTACATTAGCCAGAGAAGGACAGAATGATAGTTGATAAGCAAGAAGGTGGAAAGGTGCTCTATCAGAGCAAGGGTGTACCGAGCGCCTGTGCTTTGTTTGAACAGTAATTTTCCTCTCAAAAACTGCTTTTAAACCCCAACTACCATAAGTCATCAGGAAACAAACCCATGTTCTGTGCAGGATTTCTTCAAGACACTGAGTCTATTGTATCTCCTGCTACTTGTATCGTCCATTTCTAGTTTCTGGGTAGCGGAGATTAGATCCTATATTGCAGTATAATCCAGCACTATGTTCCCTCACCTGTTTTTCTTTTAGGATGCTATTGGACACATTGAACGTCATGCTGAAGAAGGCAATCTAAGCAACATGTAAAAGAAGCTCAGCACCTCCCATATTGGGAAGAATCTTTCTAAGTAACATCAAGAGAATTTTTGCAACTGTGAAGTCTTGGGCTTCGTGCACAATACACCCTCTAATAAGCAGGAAGATGTAACGTGCAGCGAAGTGTCCTCTCTCATTATTGTCAATGACCGCACACAAAGCCACAGCCGAATCGGCTCCTACGTCCATGGTCCTTGTCCTCTGTCCTGTGTCCTTGATCTTCATTTTACATGGCTTATTTATTTGGTAGAATGGAAATCTTTTTAAATATTCAGAATATATATGTTTCTTTTTATTCTCATGGGCACAGCATGAAGAAATATACCTTCGCTTTGTTATTCCACTTAGTTTTAGAAATGCCACATTTAATATGGTAAATACATCTCATGTTTTAGTTCAATAACAAAAGCGTAGTTTTTTATTTATTTTTTCCTTCCCTTTATGTCAATCATTGAAACTTTAGAAAATGTATCGATGCCTTTTGTCACAAAAACCTTCTTGCTAGATACTGGTAAGATTGTATCACCCAAGTTTGTACTGTGTAACGTAGTGGACATTTCTGTAAGAATGGTGTCATTACTGGAGCTTTTTCTTTTCTTTCACCTTCAGATAAAATATTGGCAGCCTCTGCATTGAATATTACCATGTAGTCATCGGAAATTCACCGTAACGATTCCTGTATGGTATGAAGTAATACACCACGTAGAGATTGTTAGGCTACGTAATGGGCATTCTTGCTTTCATAGTTCTCGTTCTTTCTTTTTTTTTTTTTTTCTCGTGGCGTTCGCTATATTTGAAGGTGATCAAAAGGTAAAAGTTTCTGACCGAATGAGTGACTTGGCTGAAGCTTTGTGTCTTAAAGTTATGCAGTGGTCACACTCGTGTCTTTCTTACACAATGTATCTTGAACGGATATCCTGTTTAATGGCAAAAAGTGACAGATTCAGTTGTTTTTTTTTCTTCTCCTGGGTAGAATAGCCTAGCAGGCTACACTATTCTACTCGCAAAAAATAAAAACAGCTAATAACCAGTGCGAATACATGAGTGGAAACATTTCTAGGACTTGCAAAAAGCAAAAAAAAACATTGTGGAGAAAACCAGTGTGAACAGTCAACGAGAGACCATTCAGAGTTGCTGTTTATTTAGCAACAGACAACCTGTGACTTGCCTGGATGTGACCGGATTGGGGATAACTTTGACTTGGTTTTGATGTGTTTAGGTTTTATTGCTTGTGTTGTTCCAGTCATTAGGAAAATCAAGTTTCACAATAATGTCCCCAGAAAGTATCAAAGATGACATATATCATGTTATGTACTGCAAAGCGTGTGATCTCTTCTCATGTTTTAGTTAGATTTTTTTTTTTTTTTTAATGTTAGTTTTTCACTCAACCTTTGTTTCGGGTCGTGCAATAGTGTGAGGTTACTAAATTGTGAATAATTGCCCATTTTACTCACTTTTTGGAGACTATAAGGCACCATTCATACCCTGGCAGTCGGGTTTCTTCCTGCAGTTTGAGTTCTTTCTTTTCTTAATTGACTGCATTTTTTTTTTCTTCTTCAAGTCAAACAGCTCTTTCGGCAGTAAAGAAGCGACTTACTAAAAAAAGCAAGTTTTGGTGCCAAGTGTGTGTGTCATTTGTTTATGGTCCATGTTTAATAAAGTTCATTTTATTCAGCAAAAAAGCACCATAAACACCTGATTAAGTTTTTGGCACATTCTCATTGCTTTCTTTGATGGAAAAAAAAATTACTGAAACAAGTGACATGCTGCATTTATCAAAAATGCAGACATTTTCAATTTCAGTCAGCACCTTTTTCTGGTACTGTAAAAAATGCAGCTTTTAATTTGCTTACAAAAAATACTGCAAAAGACACAACGTGTGAACACAGCCTAAGACAACCATCTGTAAGGGTATGTTTCCATGGTCAGGATTTGCTGCGGATTGGATGCTGCGTACAGCCGCATAATCCAATCCGCAACATCCAGATGTTACAGCATAGTGGAGGGAATTTTATGAAATCCCGTCTCCACTATGTGTGCAAATACGCAGGCGGCAGACTTGCGTAACTGGACATGCGGCACGTCTTTACAGACTGCAGCATGTCTATTTATATTGCGGAGACGCTGAGTCTCCGCAAGATAAATAGCAACGTTCCATGTATAGGAAGCAGTGATTCCGCATGTGTTCAATGAACACATGCGGAATCACCGCACGTACAAAAGCCGGCAGCGCTTTGGGCGGAGCGGGTGTCCACTGCATCCAAAGCGCTCGGAATCCTGACCGTGGAAAGGCTTCTACATATAAGTTGTAGGACTGTTTTGGGACTTTTGTAGCAAAAATGTTGAAACCTTCACGTGTGGCTTTTCTTTTGCAGTAGAAATCTAATTTCCCAGCTGCACCATTACCATTACATGAGAAAGGTGCCTAGAGGTAAATTCACACACAGCAGTCTTTGTTGCCGAAATTTCTACGTCTTTCCCAGTTTTCAAAATGGAGGAAATCTATGCATTGGGAAATGTTTGTTTGCAACAAAATTCACAGTAAAAAATTTGTGCAGAGTTGCTATAGAATTTCACCCAATGTATCGCAAAGGGCGAGATCTGCAGTAAAAATCTGCATTTGGTAAGATTTCATCTAGTTTGTTGCTGCTGTGATATGCTGCAAATATTCCAATCTGGGTGGAAAATCTGCCATGTGTGAACATACCCCTACCGCCCCATTTAGCTCTATGGAATAGGTTGCAGATATTTTAACAAATTAGCTGCTGTATGTGAACTTATGAATTGTGATCCATAGCGAAGTGTAATTTTGTGAGGCTTTTTGGACATGTTTGGTGTTTTGTAGAAATTATGATGCCTGTGTTGAATGGGTTTGGAGGCTTAAAAAAAAAACAACCTAAAGTCATCCAATTTCCAACTATGTGTGAGTGATAGACGCACCAGAATGGATATCGGTATAATAAATGGCAAGATTTTACTTGTTTGTTTTGCGTGTGCATGACGAGTGTCCCTTTATGTGCTACTCTTTAGATTCAGGACCCTCAGGACAGTATTAGACACAACGCTGTGACTTCCTTATGGCACTTGGCTACATAGATGTAGAAGTTTTCCTTCAAAAGGCAGTAAATTATTCCCGTGAAATTATTTCCTTAAATTTTAGTTAACATAAACTATTTTAATAATATATTCCTTTTCCTTTAAGGAAGGTGGATAATTTTCCCCCAAGCATATGATCTCAGGGTGACAACAAAAATGAAAAGTCTGGCCACATTGTGATCACCATAACGTGGGTGCATTTGATCATCCGCACTATCTCTGCAATTCTCAGTCTGATTGTGACTCTCCCAACCCAAAGTAACAGCATCATAGATTTGTGACACTGGTAGTCTGGAGCATAAAATCTGTGGTTGTATAACGGATGCTTATTTCCAACTGTAGCACAAATGAAGCCAAGGGCTGTGTTCACACTGTGTTTCATATCCAGGTATTCCTAACTGTAGCAAAAATTTAGAAACTTTTTTTTTTCAGGTTTGTGTTTGATAAAGTGGATGTCAGTTGCAGTGTGAACACAGCCTACAGTCTACATCTCCAGTAGAGGTCCTATTCTGTACCACAATATAGTATTTGTCATCCTTAGAGATATATTGGTCTATTAGAAATCTGTTGTCTTCTATGAGCATTGCCATATTGTTATGTTCTATATTTTCCATGATTTTACAAATTTGTTCTTGTCATTCTTGTCAGTACTCAGTTTTTCCACAACTACAAATATTCCATACAAATTCAGCATTTTTCAGTTCTTGAGGGCTAATATAAGATAATAAAATATTTCGAAATTACTGTTTTTGCGCACATTTCTTATGTGTAATTCTGCTTAGATATATTTACTGTGTGTATACCGATTATAAAGGGGTTGTTCACTTTTTAGGGATCTTTCTTAATGCATGTATTTTGGGCTGAAAATAATTTTTGTAACTGAGTTTCTATTTAAAATGTTGCATCGTTTGCCTTCTATAGCCTCTTTGTTGCAATGTCTACTGTTGGATTCAGAGTGAGGTAACTGAGAATCCATCCTGAAAGGGGTTTTCACTACTAGGACAACCTCTTCTGTATCAAAATGTTTGGCCAAGATGAAATAATAAAGCCTATTCTCTCCTCCTGTGCCAGTGCTGTTCCCACGGTGTCGGCACTCTCTCTCCCCAGGGCTCTTGTGCGGTGATGTGACATCGGCGCCCAGGCAGTGATGGCGTCACTATCCCCGCCATTGGACAAATCGAACATGAAGAGGAAGTCCGAGCTGCAGCTGATCTCAGACTTCCTTTTCATGATTGATTTGTCCAAAGGCAGAGACAGTGATGCCAGCGCTTGTTGGTATCACATCACGTCACAACAAACAGCACGGGGAGTCCTGGGAGGACTAGTGCCAACACCACGGGAACGGCGCCAGCATAGGAGGTAAGTATATGCTTCATCATTTTATTGGGGCCAAGCGAGGGGTATGAGAAGAAGTTGTCCAAGTAGTGGACAACTTCTTTAAGCTCTTTCAGAAAGTCCAATGGGTGAGTTTCTAAATCTCGCCATTACATTAGAGGCATGCCATCTCTGCTGTCTCTCACATTCATATGGACGCTCGTTCAGACATCTCTCATGGCGGCTTATCTCTTAGAGAACAAAAGGATTGGAAAAGCTGATCTCGTACATCACTTTCTGGGGGCCTCAATACAAATTAGACTGACTGTGGAACACAACGCTATCAGTGTGTTTTCACAACGTTAGTCTGTGTTTGGGGGGCTTAACACTTATCTGCTTTATGTGCCACTCAGCTGATTTATGAGCAGAAACAGTGCAATTTTTTAATGAAACCAAATTGCAAAAGTTATTTATTTTAGCACTAAATACATATACAGTGGTTACGGAAAGTATTCAGACCGTTTTAATTTTTACACTCTTTGCAGCCATTTGGTAAATTCAAAAAAGTTCATTTTTTTCTCATTAATGTACACTCTGCACCCCATCTTGACTGAAAAAAACAAATGTAGAAATTTTTGCAAATTTATTAAAACAAAAACTGAACTAACACATGGTCATAAGTATTCAGACCCTTTGCTCAGTATTGAGTAGAAGCACCCTTTTGAGCTAGTTTGACCACAAGTCTTCTTGGGAATGATGCAACAAGTTTTTCACACCTGGATTTGGGGATCCTCTGCCATTCTTCCTCCAGTTCCGTCAGGTTGTATGGTGAATGTTGGTGGACAGCCTTTTTCAGGTCTCTCCAGAGATGCTCAATTGGGTTTAGGTCAGGGCTCTGGCTGAGCCAGTCAAGAATGGTGACAGAATTGTTCTGAAGCCACTCCTTTATTTTAGCTCTGTGATTAGGGTCATTGTCTTGTTGGAAGGTGAACCTTCGGCCAAGTCTGAGGTCCAGAGCACTCTAGAAGAGGTTTTCATCCAGGATATCTCTGTACTTGGCGGCATTCATGTTTCCTTCAATTGCCATCAGTTGTTCTGTCACTGCAGCTGAAAAACACCCCCATATCATGATGCTGCCACCACTATGTTTCACTGTTGGGATTGTATTGGGCAGGTGATGAGCAGTGCCTGGTTTTCTCCACATATACCTCTTAGAATTATCACCAAAAAGTTCTATCTTCGTCTCATCAGACCAGAGAATCTTATTTCTCATAGTCTGGGAGTCCTTCATGTATTTTTTTTTTAGCCGACTCTATGCAGGCTTTCATATGTCTGGCATTGAGGTGAGGCTTCCATCGGGCCACTCTGTCATAAAGGCCTGACTGGTAGAGGGCTGCAGTGATAGTTGACTTTGTGGAACCTTCTCCAATCTCCCTAGTGCATCTGTGGAACTCAGCCACAGTGATCTTGGGGTTCTTTTTTTTACCTCTCACCAAGGCTCTTCTCCCACGATTGCTCAGTTTGGCTGGACGGCCAGGTCTAGGAAGACTTCTGGTGTTCTCAAACTTGTTCCATTTAAGGATTATGGAGGCCACTATGCTCTTAGGAACCCTTGAGTACTGCAGAAATTCTTTTGTAACCTTGGCCAGATTTGTGCCTTGTCACAATTCTGTCTCTGATCTCCTTGGCTAGTTCCTTTGACCTCATGATTCTTATTTGGTCTGACATGCATTGTGAGCTGTGAGGTCTAATATAGACTGGTGTGTGCCTTTACAAATCAAGTCCTATCAGTTTAATTTAACACAGCTGGACTCCAATGAAGGAGTAGAATTTTGTCAAGGAGGATCACAAGGAAATGGACAGCATGTGACTAAAATATGGGTGTCTGAGCAAAGGGTCTGAATACTTTTGACCATGTGAAATTTCAGTTTTTCTTTTTTAATAAATTTTCAAAAATGTCTACATTTCTGGGTTTTTTCAGTCAAGAAGGGGTGCAGAATGTACATTAATGAGAAAAAAAATGAACTTTTTTGAATTTACGAAATGGCTGCAATGAAGCAGAGTGAAAAATTTAAAATAGAAAACAAAATGTCAGAGACGTGGCCTGACTGCCTGGAAGAGAGGACGCATTCTCCCCAAGCTCCCACTCTTTCCAGGGGAAAAAGGAAAAAGCCCTCTTTCTTAAACCTATTACCCCCCTGGGCTCTAGCTGGTGGCCCCTGGTGACCTCCGGGTGATACTTGGGAGTCACTGAGGATCAATCGACATCCCTGTGTGATTCTGGGGGAACAGCGGGGAGAGTGGAGATGCCATCTTCCCATCTCGAGCTTTCATCGCCGGGGCATCTGCGGCTGAGGTACGGGGGGGGGGGGGGGTCTGGCTGCTACTTCCTTGTGGGAACAAATGCTTCTTCCTGACGCGGTGCCCCCCCCCCCCCATACCTCTCCCCAGGACACCAGGTGCTACTGCCCCAGGAGCGCGGGCTTCCACGACGCGCTTTGGTCTGTCACCTCTGCCTTCCTGAGGAGGCAGTGACGAATGCTTCGCTCAGGGGGATGCCGGGTTCTGCTGCTGGGGATTGTGGTGGTTCCCAACAGTCTTCCCCTCCACCTCCCAGAGTGAAGAGTGCACTTACCCAGGCTGGGATCGCTGCTGCAGCACCTGGACACCCGTCCTCCCAACCGGCGTCATATTGGAGCCAAAGTTCTGCAGTGTGCTGTGACGTTCGTTGCTCTCTACCTGAGGATTGCATAGTGCATGGGGTCATTGCTCCCTCTCTATTTGTTTTTGAGGGCTTGAAAATATCACATAATTCCTTCACTGCAGCAGAAGGGGGGGGAAGACAGAGAAAGGAGGAAGAAAGTTTAGAGCTGAACTCTGCTACCACCTACTGACAGTCTTTTGTATTACAACCACAGCTACTGATGTGTATTTCTACTAAATAAAAGACTTCTGATAGGCTCACGGGAGTGGGACATCCAGCGTGACCTCCTTTTAAGCCAGTTCCTACTCATACAGCCTAGTCTGTTAGTCACCATCAATTCTGCTGTCCTTTTGGAACTGTGGCCTTTTTTCTGGGAGCCTTGTGCGTGGATCACATGACTTTGCAGGGTAGGTGCCTGTGGAACAAGCTGAGGTGCTGGTGTAGCCTTCCTGATGTTTATTTTGGCTAATCACAAGCGAGACATTAGGGTTATTGCCCGGCATACTGCCTACCAACTACATAACTCTTCTCTGACTCATAACCTGGAGACGCATGTGGCATACTCACAGCTCCTTATCTGCTTGAACATTGCTATTTAAGACTATTGTTAGATTGAACAATAAGAAATGTTCACTAGTTGCCTGCTCCTGGCCCAATGGGTATTGATCAGTGCACACTAAAAGAATCACACCAAAGACTCAGTCGGCTGTAACCTCTTTGATCAATCTATGACACAGCTCCGAGAGAGAGAGAGCGCTTTATTATTCCAAACATAGGTTCATATATCCCATGTAAGGGGGCTCGGTTAACTCTAACATGGGAGTGTTCGGATGTAGTCCATTGGTTAGTGGGTTGGGCAGTGAGCTAGTCCGTGGGCGGATCCATGAGGTCATCATTTTGATCTGAAAAAGCTCATGTAAGGTGAAATAATACACTTTTTGGGTAGTTCCTCTCAATCTCTTATGTCTTGAGGTTAATTAAGTATTTGATCTTAAGGCTCTCCTCAACACTGATGCTGTAACCGAACTATGACAGTCTTCCTACTTGTCAACCCACTTGTAGCCTGTTAACCTGATTATCTCCCCCGGTGTTCGCCACCCAGCTATCTCCCCCAATCACGGGGAGCTGTAATGGACAAATACCTAACGAAATTACAAACAGACGCCTACCCGTTCGCAGGTGACGTCACTATCTAACGCGTGACCGCTGTCTACAATGCACAAGAGCGAACCCGCCTTGAAACCACCTAAACACTCTGCCAAACGCTCATGCCACCAATCAGCTTCTCCGCTACCTGGGCCACAAATGGAAGACAATTTATCCCCACCACAACTCTCCGTCAACGAGTTGCTCCGAACACTCTATGCAAGACTCTACACAGGCGACTTTGGTGGCCCAAGAAGTCTCTAAGCTAATAATGCGACTGTTTGATAAACAATTTGACATCCTTCATGCCTCCATCAACACAGCCATGGCCCAAATTACTACTAACTCAAAAAAATATCAGAACTGGAAAAGAGAGTTCAATCTAGTGAAACCGCTTACAGAACTACGGACCTCCAGCAAAGTGAGATTTCAGAGCGACAAATGCGCGACAAGCTGGAGGACTTGGAAAACAGACCGCGCAACAATCTATGCTTTGTGGGCATACCAGTCAGTAGGTGGGGAACACAAAGGTATAACATCTATTAAACACCCTTCGTTCCTCAGAGTGGACTATACTCAATAGTGGGGTTGAGCTGTAAATATCCCTCCGCCGTGTTCCCTCCCTTCCAATACCTGCAAATTAAAAGTCATGTAACAAAAATACTATCACACCTTTTTGAACATGAATGGAGACCATCTCTGCTTAGATGGTTCGCTAAATCTTATTCTTTACCTTGCCAAATAGCCAATACAAATTTATCCTTGCAGCCCTGGATTACGAACAATCCCAATTTCCACTAACAAAATGGCAGAGTGAAGACTCTAGCTTGTCCTGCAACAACATTCTTTTCCAATAATTTTTATTGAACATTTAAATACAAATAAGAAAGGAGGGGAGTGGGGGGGAGGAAGGGGGAAGGGTAATAAGGAGAGGACCACAAGATCCGAACAGGCTCTATATAGTGTCTACATTAAACATATATAATCATATAGTCATACAATCATACAAACATGTAATCAGATGGTTTGAAATCTGTTTGGTGCACATTAATAAACTAGTTCAGTGCATTGGATAAGTTTCCAGCCACTTCGCCCATTTCTTGGCATATTTGTTGAAATAGTCATGGGTAATAGCAAACCTATACTCATATGTTTTGTGTAAATTTATTTTATTTATCGTGTCAGAGAAGATAGGAGGATCTGGACTTTTCCAGTGGTAGGCAATTTCATTTTTGATGACCAGAAATATATGGATTATAATAGCTCTCTCAGAGGGATTTATATTTTCTATTCCTACTGCAACAACATTCTAAAAGCACTGGACCAGGCCTATAAATTCCTCCCTTCAGCTCATTTCCTAGAAACGATTGAAAATCTGTCATGGCTCCTACTTAACCCCACACAAGGGTCATAGAATGGGGCTCTACACAACTTCCAAATGTTTTATATGCCACTCCCCAGAAGCTAACCTGTTTCATTGCTTGTGGGCATGCCCAGTCATCAAACCATTTTGGGAGAGAGTATGGCGATTCACCGCTACACCCCTGACAAACTTTGTCCCTGACGAACCCCTATGGGCCATATTTGGATATCTGAAACCAGATAGGTACACCTGTTCGCCAGGGGCCCGTAAATTACTTCATTTGGTGGCGGCAGCCAGTGCTAAGGCCATTTTACAGACATGGAGGCACGATCATGCCCCTCCAAAATCTTTGTAGACAAACTAACGTTTCTACTTCAGATGGACTGGGTTGAGGCCTCTTTACATAAAGAGGGAAAGGTACAGACCTTTTTTGAAACTTGGGAAAGCGTCATCTCTGTTTCCACAACACAACCAGAACGACATATAGGGCTCATACTCGCATCCGAGATACTCGGACAAGTCTCGCACGTCAATACCCGGCACTGCCGCTGGCACTCGGATCGGAGCGTTGAGCTGCATAGAAATACATGCAGCCGCACACTCCGCTCCAATCCAAGTGCCGGGTATTGACGTGCGAGACTTGTCTGAGTTTCTCTCATGTGGGTATGAGCCCTATGACCTGTTTTCAGCAGACGATTTGGTACCAGGAGCAGCTATAACTGGGGGAGATACCTGTAAAATTATGTATTTGGATGAACCGCTGCAGAGAGACATTTCTGAGTGTTTGGGGTGTATTCTGGTGTCGGTGGGTCCTGAACTTAAAGTTCGACACACATGCTAAGTGACTAATGATTAAATATTACACTTTTTTCATTTCATAGTCCCCCCCCCTCCCCTTTTTCTTCTCTTTTTTTCCTTTTTTTCTTTTTCTCCCCCCGGTTTCAATGTCCGTCTTGATTTAACGTCCTACATACCAATGCAACCTCTACTGATGATATTTCGATATGTATGTCTCAAACCTAGTCTGCATTGATATATGTATGTATGAAAAATTTTTCAATAAAAACAAAGTTTAAAAAAAAAACAAGGAAAACAAAATGTCCCGGAAGTGGAAAACCCCATGAAAGCTACGTTCCAATGAAGTGAAAATTCATTAGATTCTCTCCTGCATATTTCCTTACAGAAAATTAGTTGTGTTTTTGGTATAAATCTACAAAATGACCTAGGAGGTTTTAATGAATAGGTTTGTCTCACTGAATACTACCAGCAATTTTTGTAAATAAGAGCAAACCCCACTCCATACATTATAAAAGTTAATTTTATTGTTATATAATAAGAATATAAACACAGAAAAAATGCATGCACTAACATGGGCAAGGTTATCACCACCACGTGTGTTTCGCCATTACTACTCTGGAGGGGCCAATGAGCAAGCAATGGCGAAACACATGTTGGGTATGTAGGCACCATTCTGTGGTCATCTTAGTATGCGATCTCTCCAGTGGGATCACTTTTAGGCTATGGCAAAGTGATTTTAAATGCCATAATGTATCCTCAGTGTGGTATTTACTGCTAAGACTTACAAAGACCAGTTAAAGTCATACACGTCCTCCACTGAAGGTATGTAATTCTATGGACACCATTAATGTTACCAGCATTTCCTAAATCAGATCAGCCAGTTCTACAATGCCTTATCTCTTACCAGCACAGGGTAGAGCTACAGATTCCAATCTTGGAGATCGTTTTCTGACTCAACATTTTCATGTAAAGTGCTGCCTGTAACTTTTGTGTTCCGCAGAATGATTGACAGTGATTTTCTTGTATAAGTTTGCATCCAGAAGAAGCTCTGTTTGGATGGGAACGCAGGACCGGCAGACATTTGTTGACAACTTTGGAACAGCTTTTTGTTAGCATATCACAAAAAAAAAAAACACATATCTATATCACTGAGGCCTGAAAGTAGGCAAGAGTAAGTGACCTGCCCGATCCCCGATGGGGCGCTTTCATACCATAATTACTACTGGCCGACCGCTGTTACTTGGTTCTGCCCAGAGTGCATATGTTCTAAATTGTACAAGGGGCTTTAGCAGCGGCGGGTTATCTGTCGAGACCACCACATAAGATGGATGCTCCTGCCGAATTTACGTGATTTTGCTCATGTGTATAGGGTCTTTATGCTTGATATCAGCAATTTTCTTTTAGGGCTGCACTGTAATGAAGGTGAAATGGCACTGTAGGTACGTACGTTTCGTATTTCTCATTTGTTCCCTTTACTGGGAAGGTTTATTCATGCACATTTAATCTTCTCGCGTGACATCGCAATTACGGTATAATGGCAAAACTGTTAAACACACTGTCCTATGGGATTGAAAAGAAACTCTACCTGTGTTCCAGGAGTAACTTTTTTGCTGCATCACTTTGGTGTGAAATTGCCTTTTTTTCATTTATGCCTCCGTAATATGGATACCTTCTAGTTCTTGCAAATATTTTTTTATATATCCATTTAATTAATGAATTACTTATAGCTAGAAACTCCAGGGCTGTAGTGTGTAATCTGTATTGGGCCCCCCTAAATATCATGTCCCATCTGAAAAATGACCTACCTAACTAGGTTGACGTGACTGCACCCCATATAATTAATTAGGCTTTACATTATTGTTGGTCTTATTAGGTCTCTTTTTATACCAGCCCTTAGAAAAAACATATTAACTCAGGAATATTAGTAATCTACTATATAATCGTCTAATTCTGACTTAATGGAAATCCCACACCAAAAGACATGAGTCTAAATTGCCAAATGTACAAATTTTATTAAATGCAATAGCATGATATACATCACTCACTAAAGAACATAAATAAAATAGGAACACTGCTATCCAAATAGGGAGCCTATATTGCACAATTGCCCAAAGCCAGTGCCACACACTTTAACTATGTAAGTGCCTTGGTTTAAATAACTTTTATCTAATAAACTTTGACTGGGCTCATATCATAATGCTATATGGTCGAGGTACTTAGTGATAGCTGAGTTGTATAATATGTATACCTGGAATCCATATGAACCTGTTGATTGGTTATGCCTGTTTCCACTGTGGAAAGTCTTTTTCAGTTCAGATGTATTTCTCATGGTTGTAACCTCTGTTTAGTATATGTATGAAGTCTTCATGCACTTATTCCATTAGTATATACTGTCTTGGGCAATTAGACTCATGTCTTTTGGTGTATGATTTGTATTTTGAGTTTTTGCCTTAATTATATTTATTGGGTTTGTTGGTTATTAATGGAAATCCCGCGTCGCTGATTGGTCGCGCCTGGCCAGGCGCGACCAATCAGTGACAGGCGCAGTCCGGCCGCGAATTGGTGCGGAATTCGAATGACGCATGCCACCACTACCGTCGGGAGATCTGCGGCGCTAGCCGCTGATCTCCCGACGGTTGCCGCGGGTCATCTGCTGCACGGAGGTCAGCGGCGACGAAGCCGGGAGTTGACCGGCGCAGCGCTCAATGTGCGGATGGTACCCAGGGTTCGGAGGAGAGGAGACTCTCCTCCAGGCCCTGGGTACCATAAACCTGTAAAAAATAGAGTTAAAATAAAAAATAGTGATATACTCCCCTTCCGACTGCTGATGACGTCGCGATCTAGTGAGAGTGACGTCATCCCCGGTCCTTCGCGCTAAGCATTACTGGGACCGGAAGATGCCGGGGGCATGGAGAGGAGATCGGGGGCCGTCGGAAGGTGAGAACTTTTTTTTTTTGTCGCTGGCCATATTCTAGAATACCCCATGCATTAGAATTGGGCCACCATCTAGTAACCAATAAGGCCATGTGCATACGTTGCGGATTCTGCTGCGTTTCCGCAACGTTTTTGCCCCTGCAGTAACGCAGCAGTTCCGCAGACATGGTACAGTATCATGTTAGCCATTTCAAATCCGCTGTGCTCACGGTGCGTTTTTTTCCGCGCGGATTTGCTGCGGTTTTCAAAGCGCAGCATGTCAATTCTTTGTGCGGATTCCGCAGCAGTTTCACACCTTTACCATAGTAAAGGTGTGAAACCGCAGGGCAAAACCGCAGGATAAACCGCAGGTCACTTGACCTGCGGTTTTACCTGCGGATCCGTGCGGAAAAAAACGCAGATGAATCTGCAGCGTGTGCACATAGCCTAGGTCATGGCTTGTCTTTCATGTATTACTACTTTTCTATGAGACAGCACTTTCACTTACAAAACATAAGCACTCAGTTATTAAATGTCACACATCTTTAATTGCTACATGGCAAACACACACTAAGGTAAATGTCAATTTACATAGATATATAAACAGAATGAACATGTATTAATGATGGCTGTATCTTGTACTGTGGTCACTGTTTGCACCTCATGACTGTAAACTACCCCAGACAGAAGCAGGTGGGTCGCCTTTAGCAGCTGGATCCCTGCTTTAACAGAAGCTGTTAGAAGGTCTTTGCTGTGTAATCTTAGAGCAGCACAATGTAGAGAGAGAGAGACCATGATTCTAGTGGTGTCACTTACTAGGCTGTGTTTTGACTGGGTGCCTCCTGCTGCAACCACGCCCCCTCTACTGATTGGCAGCTTTTTGTGCACATTGACGGAAAGCTGCCAATCAGTGGTGTAGGTGGGGTTATACAGGGCTCAGCATTCTGAACTTTGCTTGATCTGCAGCAAAAACCTTAGCTTACTCGGTGCAGCAGTTGTGAGATAATCAAAGTGACACATCGCTGGAATCAAGGTCTCTGTCTCTACATCATGCTGCTGACAGATTACATTAAGAAACCTGCTGTCAGATTCCCCTTAATTTTCGCATTAAAGCTGTATAATTGCCACTCTGATTCACATTTCCTCTTTTGTCTGCACTGGTTTATATTTGAGGTGTTTTGTGTGGTAGATCCTACCAATGAATAGACACACATCTGATCAGAGACATACAGGTTGTCACGTAACCATTATATTCCAGAACTTTCATTGGAAGTTTAACCTAAAGTTACAATCTGTGCTCCTAGACAGAACATGGCTATGGGTTAAAGTCGTAAACTGGATTAGATGCGTATGCAGGAGCTTTGAGGTAAAGATTGGCTCTGACAAACAGAGATCCTGAGTCCGTCCTTGTATGACAGTGATTGAGAAATGTCAGCGGTTGCTGGCGCTCACGTCAGTCCTAGGCATACATAGTCAACTGCAGCCACTGAAAGAAAGAGACAACTTTAGCATTTAGACACTGTAAGTAGAAATTAGCCTATGTTTTATCGCCCCCATGTCTGATCATACATTTGTGGTGTTAGCGATAAGTAGAGCCGCTATTACCTAGTGACTCTCAATTCGCCATCCTGTAAAGTACCGGAACCTCTTCATGGCAGGACATGTGGATAGCCATGATCATTGTAAATGGGTATTTTCATTATCATGCATTGTTCAATTTGCAAGTGTTCAGAAAAAAACAAGCAGCTTTCTGATTTACTTCTGAAAAAACAGAACGGAGGGACTTCCATTTTGGGGGGGTTATGGGCTTCAAATATGTCATTACTTTTGGTAATAGTTACTTGCCAGTTTTGTTCACAGTTTGCCATAATAAAGAGTAAAAAGCTGTCAGGCCAATATGAACAATTGCCTGCATTTTTTTTTGGAGGATGTTATGTGGCACCCCAGGAGTTCAGTTGCCACAATGGCCTTACCTCCCTCCAGGGGGGAGTGATGTCATACCTGGAAGCAAAGAAGGAATCCCCTTACCAGGTAGTTCCTGCTCCAGGCCAGCAGGGGGAGCTCTAAACCCGACTTCAGGGGAGCTGCTCTCTCTGGTCAGGAGGAGGAAGATAGTGGAGAGAGTTAGAGCCTGAATAAGGTTGAGAGGACGTGTGGAGAGGAGCTGGGGATAGGAGCTCCATCTGAGCTCACCCCAGGCTTGAGCGCCAGTGACCGGGCACAGGAGCCCAAGGCCGTGTGGGTACTAAATCCCTGGCAGCAGAATCCAGAGGGTAGAAGACCGCAGATTCTCTGTCCCCTACTGATACTTGACACAGCAGTACGTGTGAGCTGGAGATGCCAGACAGGAGCGACCCCTGAAGCAGGCTCCAGCTGCCTGTCATGTGAGTGGAGTTCTACCTAAGCATCCGACAGAAAGAGGGACTTGAATAGAGTATACAGCAGCAAGTACCTCAGAGAATAGCGCTAGAAAGGAGGCCTCACAACCCTCCTGACTAAGGAAATTCCGAAATTGCTTCCAGGCTGACCAGCTCCAGAACCATCTGTAACCTGGGCCTCGGACTGTACCTGTACTGCTCAGTAAAAGGTAAAGGAAACTGCACCATGCTGTGTCTTCTGAATCATTCCTGTGTCACCTGCCCTGCACCACATTCACCACAATCAACACCTTTATCATCCTAACTGCCCTTGGACACAGCTCTACCCGTGGAGAGCTTTTAACCATCTTTGCTGCCCTATTATCACCCTAGAGGATCTGCATTGCACCATTGGTCCCCTGACCGAATACCATGGGTGGCGTCACAAACACTTCATGATAAACTTTATTATCCCTCTTTCACTATCCCTTTTATTGGATGCCCAGGGCCACGGACCGGGTCACTGCTGCTGTGAAACTTCCCCTTTAAGAAGTGGCCCGGTACCGAGTACCCCACTGCCCTGGCGGGCGATCCAGCTACGTTGCTATGTTTTCCACTTATAGGACTATGTGCACAGGTAGCAGATTTGCTGAGGTTTTCGCTCTTTGCATTGCAAAGGATGGTTAAAAGTTAGAATTTGTTAATTTTTGACAAGAAATTTTCACAAATTTGGAGACTGAATTTGCTGAACCTCATTTACGAATCTGGCACATGTCCCCTTAGGTTCACACTAGGTGTTCTTTCAACGTTTGTTTTCTGCAGCAAACCATGATCTCTTGGCAGGAAATAAGTTGCAGAAAAAAGCCTGTTTTTCTTGCGTTTTTTGCAGTGTTTTTGGCATGCTAGATTTGGCTCTTGTGCATGCTGAAAAACTCTAGTGTTGGAAAAAAAAGTAATTGTACGGAATCAGGTTTTTGCACAAAAATCGCTGGTACCTGCGTTTTTGGTGCGTATTTTTACCATCCATTCTAGTCAATGGGTGAAAAACACAGAACATGTCACTTCTTCAGTGTTTTTCTTCAGTGTCCAAAAAACCATGCAAAGCACAAAATACTGATGCCAAAAAAAACTGTGTGCATGAGATTTCTGAAATCTCATAGGCTTTGCTGGTACAGTAAAACGCAGCTGAAAATTAGCATTACAAAAAACAAAAAAAGCAGCATAAGCGCCTAGTGTGAAGCCTTAGGATTTGTTCACCTGCGCCAGTTTTCCTCCTCATTACGTTTGGACTTCAGTCTGTGCATTACATTGACTTGTTGGCTGCAAAGCTGCGTCTCTGGTTATGTTCTGCTGCAGATTTTTTTTTCCTTCTCATTTGTTAAAATCTCATCCACTTTGAGTTACTGTAATATGCTGTGGGTTTTGCATCAACAACAGTCATCATGTGTTAAAATACCTTAAAGAAGTTGTCCAGGCAAAAAGCAGAGTTTCCTAGGGGCCTAGGCCATATATAAAAGAAATGATATTCACCTGCATCCAGTGGAGGGCGCTCTATGGTCTGTGTGGACACAGGAAAAAGAGATGTCACCCGGTGAATATGTATTTACAATTTTAGATAAATATATCCAAGCCCCTGGGAAACTCTTTAAGGGCTCATACTCGCATGTGAGAAACTCGGACGAGTCTCGCACGTCAATACCCGGCACTCGGATCGGAGCATTCAGCTGCATGTATTTCTATGCAGCCACACGCTCTGATCCCGAGTGCCGGCGGCAGTGCCGGGTATTGACGTGCGAGACTCGTCTGAGTTTCTCGCATGAGAGCATCAGCCCTAAGCGTATTTTCCCACAGCATTTTTAATATACCAGCTGAACCACCAAGGTGAAAACTCTTCAGGAAGCCGTCGGCAGTAGTTTTCCTGAATCCTTTTCACTGACACCGTTTCAGTTGTATTTCTGGCTACTCCACCGCCGGCAGCTTTGTTTTTTTAAGTGTATAGAGGGGGAGGAAGTTATGAAGATTTATATTTACCTCCAGTACATTGAGTTTAATAATACCATCACCATCTTTGTCAAATGCGTGAAAGGCTCCTATAAAACAAAAGGTACGTGAATATAAAGTATGAGTTGTATCAACCCCTGCTCCTCTGACCTAAAATACAGCATGTTGGGAATGGCTTTTATTGTGGTAACTGAACTTTCCACCAAGTTGGATGCATATAGTTTATTCCTGCATGATCATAAAGGCGAGTACAAAAGAAGAGTGGAGGCAGCAGCCACTCCAGTTCTTCCTTGCACTGGCTTTTACTAGTGATAAATGAACTTATTTTGATAAGGAGTTATCCGAGCACGCTCATGAGTTACCCGATTGTCTTCAGCGTGGTTGAAAAATATGTTTTGAGTCCCCGCAGCTGTTCGACAGCCACAACACATGCAGAGATTGTCTGTATGTTAGGCCATCCTTGCATGTGTTGCTCCTGTCGAACAGCCGCGGGGACTCGAACATGTTATTCGAGCACGCCGAAGTAACTGTTAGCACCGAGCATGCTCCGATACCACCTAATCCCAGCACAGCCGTTTTATAGGGAGGTCTGTACCCTGATAAGGTAGGACTGTAACTCCCATACTGTTAGCAATGTTTTACAGTCAGGGTTCCCTCCACTGTTTGCTGGGGTCACAAAATTTGCCAGTGAGTAGGTTAAATGTCTTCTAGCTAGGACCCCATAGTGCTGCTCTAATGGCCGTTACATACAACACGCAGGAGATCTTATTGTTGTGACAGTTTTCCATACGGTTGTGTCATGATGAATTCACTGCAAATGGGGAGAAAAAGCAGAAAAAAGTCACTTACTAAACATTCCCTCCAAACGCACAAAGCAGCAGATGAAACTGTCAAAGTCAATGTTCATGTGCTTGTTTGCATAGCGCATGGTGATGATATCATACAGCTGGTTGTTCAGGTGAAACCCTAGAAAAAGAAAGGTCAAAAAGCAAAATGACTTCCATGAAACCACTCATGTCTCTTCTTCTCTGCTGAAACTCTACATCACTATTCTTCCTAACTAGCAGTGATCTTTATATAGCTCTATTCCAAGGTTTCCATTCTTAATTTTTGCTATTAAATCGCTGCACCCTTCTGGCTCCCATGACCCCGCTGCTAAATGTTCCTTGTCCCCCATACATGACCCCGCTGCTGAATGTGCCTTGTCCCCCATACATGACCCCGCTGCTAAATGTTCCTTGTCCCCCATACATGACCCCGCTGCTGAATGTTCCTTGTCCCCCATACATTGTCCTTGTCCTATAAAAGGATTCTGTTTAGTAGCCTTGTTACTTAACCCTTACAGGAGCACGACTTTCTGGCAACAGAATGGTGGCATCTAAATTGTACACTTTGAAATTACATGTTACCGTTTAAAATTTATGATTTTTTTTCCTTTTGTTGGGCACAGGTGGGGTGACAAAACTTTTTAAAAAATTAACAAAATGGAACAAAAATCTATATTTTTTTCAATAGGAAATCATCCTGACTAAACGTGTTATAGCACAATTTAACCCCTCATTTTCCTAAGTATAGGGATAGATAACTATCAAGCCTTATCGGGTGCATTCTTTGTTCTGTGTATGCCAGGAAAAGACCTTGACATTTCTTGTAGATTTTCTAAAGCCCCCGTTACACACTGCGATATCGCTAGCAATATCGCTGTAAAGTCACCGATTTTGTGACGTTGCAGCGATATCGCTACATGTGATACTTACCTCCGACCGGCTCCCCTGCTGGTTATCGCTAGTCGCGCGAGATCGTCCTGGATCATTTTTCGTCGGGCGCTTCCTGCTGTGACAACGAGCGACACGTAGACGCGGGCGGGAGGACGCAGGATCGCCGCGTCTGACAGGTAAGTAGCGACCCCCGTCCCCTGCGATGTCGCTGGTGAGATCTGCCTGTTTGGCAGCTCACTAGCGACCACCTAGCGATGTACCAGCGATCCTGACCGCGTCATATCGTTGTCGGGATCGCTGGTGCATCGCTAAGTGTAACGGTACCCTAAAGCATAAGCTGGCATATGAGATGTGTAAATGAGGGAAAATGTTTTTTTTTTTTTTTTTTAAAAAAAGCAGCTCTAAGGGATAAGTACCCTTAACTGGCGCCATTAAAAGGCATATCGGCAGTCGTTAAGGGGTTGTCCTAGCAGTAAAAAAAAAGCTCTTAAAGGGTCTATTCAAGTGTGGGGGAAATCAGTGTAACGTACTGTATGTCAATTCACCTTACTGAAAAAAAACAAAACCTGATGTATTTTGCCATCTGGTTCCAGTCACAGAATTGATTTCATCTAATGTGACTGACATCATATTGTCTATGGCACTGAGTGCGCTCTGTGTCCGTGCGCAACATTGGTCGTGCAATCAGAAAACTTGAGAGACTTATTGCTGAACATTTAACCAACAGCAAAAACAAATTTGGTTCTTATTCACATGCAGCCAAACAAGTTTATCAGTGTGCACTATGGAGACATAGCTGGCTGTAGATTTTATGGAATGGAGGCTGTAAAATGTTTCACCAAGCAGGAAACTCATTGGATTCTTTCGCTTAATTCGAAATCCCCTAATGGCATGAACTTTAAAAACGATCTTTTCCAGTTTTATTAATTTACTTTTTCTATATATAAAATTACATATACATATATATATATATATACACTCACTGGCCACTTTATTAGGTACACCATGCTAGTAACGGGTTGGACCCCCTTTTGCCTTCAGAACTGCCTCAATTCTTCGTGGCAGAGATTCAACAAGGTGCTGGAAGCATTCCTCAGAGATTTTGGACCATATTGACATGATGGCATCACACAGTTGGCGCAGATTTGTCGGCTGCACATCCCTGATGCGAATCTCCCGTTCCACCACATCCCAAAGATGCTCTATTGGATTGAGATCTGGTGACTGAGGAGGCCATTTGAGTACAGTGAACTCATTGTCATGTTCAAGAAACCAATCTGAGATGATTCGAGCTTTATGACATGGCGCATTATCCTGCTGAAAGTAGCCATCAGATGTTGGGTACATTGTGGTCATAAAGGGATGGACATGGTCAGCAACAATACTCAGGTAGGCTGTGGCGTTGCAACGATGCTCAATTGGTACCAAGGGGCCCAAAGAGTGCCAAGAAAAAATTCCCCACACCATGACACCACCACCACCAGCCTGAACCGTTGATACAAGGCAGGATGGATCCATGCTTTCATGTTGTTTACGCCAAATTCTGACCCTACCATCCGAATGTCGCAGCAGAAATCGAGACTCATCAGACCAGGCAACGTTTTTCCAATCTTCTACTGTCCAATTTCGATGAGCTTGTGCAAATTGTAGCCTCAGTTTCCTGTTCTTAGCTGAGAGGAGTGGTACCCGGTGTGGTCTTCTGCTGCTGTAGCCCATCTGCCTCAAAGTTCGACGCACTGTGCGTTCAGAGATGCTCTTCTGCCTACCTTGGTTGTAACGGGTGGCAATTTGAGTCACTGTTGCCTTTCTATCAGCTCGAACCAGTCTGCCCATTCTCCTCTGACCTCTGGCATCAACAAGGCATTTCTGGCCACAGAACTGCCGCTCACTGGATTTTTTTTCTTTTTCGGACCATTCTCTGTAAACCCTAGAGATGGTTGTGCGTGAAAATCCCAGTAGATCAGCAGTTTCTGAAATACTCAGACCAGCCCTTCTGGCACCAACAATCATGCCACGTTCAAAGGCACTCAAATCACCTTTCTTCCCCATACTGATGCTCGGTTTGAACTGCAGGAGATTGTCTTGACCATGTCTACATGCCTAAATGCACTGAGTTGCCGCCATGTGATTGGCAGATTAGAAATTAAGTCTTAACACACAGTTGGACAGGTGTACCTAATAAAGTGGCCAGTGAGTGTATATATATACATACACTCACTGGCCACTTTATTAGGTACACCCCTTTTGCCTTCAGAACTGCCTCAATTCTTCATGGCAGAGATTCAACAGACCAGGCAACGTTTTTCCAATCTTCTACTGTCCAATTTCGATGAGCTTGTGCAAATTGTAGCCTCAGTTTCCTGTTCTTAGCTGAGAGGAGTGGTACCCGGTGTGGTCTTCTGCTGCTGTAGCCCATCTGCCTCAAAGTTCGACGCACTGTGCGTTCAGAGATGCTCTTCTGCCTACCTTGGTTGTAACGGGTGGCAATTTGAGTCACTGTTGCCTTTCTATCAGCTCGAACCAGTCTGCCCATTCTCCTCTGACCTCTGGCATCAACATGGCATTTCCGGCCACAGAACTGCCGCTCACTGGTTTTTTTTTCTTTTTCGGACCATTCTCTGTAAACCCTAGAGATGGTTGTGCGTGAAAATCCCAGTAGATCAGCAGTTTCTGAAATTCTCAGACCAGCCCTTCTGGCACCAACAATCATGCCACGTTCAAAGGCACTCAAATCACCTTTCTTCCCCATACTGATGCTCGGTTTGAACTGCAGGAGGTTGTCTTGACCATGTCTACATGCCTAAATGCACTGAGTTGCCGCCATGTGATTGGCTGATTAGAAATTAAGTCTTAACACACAGTTGGACAGGTGTACCTAATAAAGTGGCCAGTGAGTGTATGTATATATATATATATATATATATATATATATAAAATTTGTTTTTTCCCCATCCATTTACTAATGTATAATCTCTGCCATCTATGAGTGGTCGCAGTCTGTGTGGGAGTGTATATGCAAACTGGATGTCAAGGGTTGGCTAATTGTTATGTATTTTTTATTGTTTTTTGATAAAAAAAAAATATATATATTATGTATTATTTGATTTTAATTTTCTTTATGCTATGATTAGGGTGATTGTTACGCTTTTCAAGAGAAATAGTTTTTAACACTTTCAGCTTTTTACTTCTAATTTTAATGGATTACTATTAAAATGGAATAATGTTTTACTGATGGATGATTGTGCTGGATTTCCTTTCTTCTTACCTGTTTGTGCCGACTCTACCAGCTGGATACAGCATCTTCCGGTAGATACATACAGCATGGACGGGCAAACTATTGGCAGCAGCGCTGGTGAGCTTTTTACTTTTTCTATTACTGCGCATTACGTACTGTCACAATTCAGCCGTCTGAAATCTCACACATTGACTCCTACTTTCCTTACATATTACACTAATGTCAGCTGCATCCTCTGATACTGACGGGTTCAGTCAACATTCTGTGTCTATGTTGGATGGCTGGTGAAATGTTCATCTGGGAATATGTCAATCGGGCTTGTCTGGTTTAGTTTTGCTGATTAGTGATGAATGTGCTTGGATGAGGTGCTATCGGAGCGTGCTGGTGTGCTCACAGAGTGTCTTCAGCGTGCTCGGATACTATGTTCGAGTCACCGCGCCTGCATGTCTCATGAGTGTTAGGCAATGCCTTCACGTATTGTGGTTGTCTAACAGCCGTGAGACATGCAAGCGCGGAGACTTGAACATAGTATTTGAGCACGCTGAAGACACTCGGTTAGCACCTGAGCATGGATATCACCTTATCCCAGAACATTCGCTCATCACTACTGCTGATCACTTTGTTCTCCTGGGGATAAGCCAGTAGCAGAGATGTCTGTCAGCGGCTTTATCGTAGAGAACACAGAAGCGCTCTTCTATATCAAAGAGACCATTGAAACTGCAGTTGACTCAACAACTGACTGCCGGCCATCTAATGGGTGTGACTGGCTTTAGACTAGAAAGCCTCTTTAAATCACGAAGATTGTAATGGCATTATGTCCATTGGATACGAGTCCCCATGTTCTTATTGACATTGGACCCTCACCCCATATTGGCTATGGGGACAGTGGCCAGCCCAGCGATCTCTTCATAAGTTTCCACAGACCTCCTTGTAGTCCACTACCATTCATTATTAAATTACCTGCTTCATTCACAGCATTACGCATTTCATAACTATTGATGGTTCCTGATTGATCTGAATCATAACGTAGAAATATTTTCTAGAAAGAGAAAAAGAATAAAATGACACATTAAGAATAGTCAAGAACATGGCACACAAACTACTCCTAATAATTTCCATGACTTGATTCTCCAAGTTCATTAGTATATATTGATCCTTTTTTTTCCAAAAAATATAGTCTAGCTGAGGTATGGCATTTCCCACCTACAAAGGAGGTGATCCATGATATTTCTACAGATTCGGTGTTGCTAATTTCTGGGAGTCACACTGCCCCCCACCGAAACTAAGAAGGAACTCTTTAGTCCATCACTTGAATGAAGGTGGTCGGTGGTTGGGTTCATGGGACTGACTGACCCAAGCGTGGGGTGGCTTGTATGTTTGGCAGTCCCATGGACACAACGCATAGGGTAGTGTAGCATACGTGACCCACACTCCATTCAGTCAGAGGAGTCCAGAGCCTTTTTCTCTAGATCAGTGGTGGTCCCAGCAGTTGGACCCCCATGAATTAGCATTATTCTGTGAAGCTATTATAATGGACCACTCAACAAAAGTTGCTCCAAAACCCTCAACTGCAAAGAGGATAATAGAACTGAATAGTGAGCTATATCACCGGGGGCGGACATAGCATTCATGTATCCTTCACCAAAGCAGGTGGAATTGTGCAGTATTCTGATCTATTGGATTGGAAGTGGCCCCCTATATTGTTCTTGCACAGGGGCCCTCTTTTGTCTGTCTCCGCTCCTGCATATCACCAAAGGACTGTGGAAAGAAAGGGGAAAGGTTTCCAATAGTCAATACTTGTGGGCTCTTCAGCTGCTTGGGGCCACAATGCTGACCGCAACAGGGCTGCAGCTACAATGCTCACAAGTTGTCAGGGTATGCTGGAGATTGTAGTTCTGCAGCAGCTGAAGAGGAAATATAGCATTGCACTTATTACATAGTCTGTCACTGGTGGACACAGACAGAAAAGGGCCCTGGTGCCAGAACAATATATGGGCCCTTCGTAGCCCAATAGCTCCTTAAAAAAAATGCAAAATTGCACTTGCTTTGGAGGTAGAAATGGGCGCCCTTACCTCTTGGGCCCCGTGTGGCCGCATCAATGATATGTCCTCCCCTGATGTGTGGAGCCATCTGTACCAAGCAATGGTTTATTGCTATATTTAAAAGTTTTTTTTCTAAGCTTTTATTGCAAAGTGTCAGGAATTTGTATTTCCAAACATCCTTATCACCGTTATGGGGCTGTGCACACTGTGCAGGGGTGAGCAGTGCTCAAGCTGTCGCACATTTATAGACCTGTTTGTGTGCGTGCATGATTGGTAGCTATCGTAAGTTGTCCTAGAGGTAAATGCCTGATCCCTGCCAGTCGTGCCCACGTTCTGGTTGGTATGTGTAGATCCAACGTCATCTACGCCGCATGCCTCCCGATGGGGGAAGTGGTGCCGGACAACCCATTTAAAGGCATTATCCAGGAGTAAGAAAACTGCTTACTTTGTCCCATCTGCACTGTCTATTAATACAGTTCAGCTTCAACCATTTGGATGTATCTGGTGAGATGCAATACCAGACACGGACCAAGACAGAGAAGCCATTAAATCTGCACTGTCCCTTTGTTATATACCAATTATTACTACAAAATCTGTACTTTGTTCTCCCAGCTTTTACTGGTACGGTCATTTCTGCCCTATGGCTTTACCTGCCACTGCTTGATTTTCTGCCAAAGATGCTGGAATTCTTGCAGGTTTAACCGTCCACAGCCATCTGTCTGTACGGAGCGTATGTTAGGGTTTAATGGTTCAGATTTACTAGTGAATTCAAAGTTTGATCAGAACTGTTAGTTCTTAGTAGGCCGGTCAATAATCTGGGTGAGCTGTGTTATTTGGGGTCCGCGTTGTGGGCGAGACGTTTCCTGTCCAACCAGGCTATATTAGTAAATGCAGTTAAACCTGTAGAATATTGTACTTGGTACACGTGGTTATAAAACCGACGGACAAGGATACATCCATCAGAGCAATCATGCTGCGGCAAGATTCCAGCGTGAAACCTTCAGTCTTCAGGTCCTTGTCTGTAGGGAAAAGGAAGCATTTATTGTGTGTATTTTAGATCCATTACTGCTCAGGCTATGATGAACAGTCACATAATCCCAGTCGTCATTCTGATGGCTACTGGGATATTCAGAATAAGCAATACCTATGAATACATTGCTGTTTTACCTCTGAAATCTGTGCTACCCCATCTGAGAGCAGTATGATGTTAGAAGCAGAGACCCAGATTCTAGCGACGTGTCACTTACTAAGTGGCTTGCCGTCATTTTGATAAAATCCCAGTTTTACCTTCTGCAGATCTAGCAGTGCTCTAAATACTGAACTCTGTATAACCCTGCCCACATCACTGATGGTCAGCTTTCCGTGTAGAGGCAGAAAGCTGCCAATCAGTGGTGAGGGTTGGGTTATAAATAGCTCATGAATATCACTAAGCGGCCTGCTGCAAAGTAGTCAATTATAATGTCCTTCTGATGAAAATTACAGCAAGTAGATCAGTAAGTGACACATCACTGGAATCAGGGTCTCTTTCTCCACATTATGCTGCTTTTGGATTAGGTAGCAAAACCCCAATAACAAATTCCCTTTTAAAAGTATAATATCTTGCATGCCGTCTGTTGAACGCAGATGAGTCCTTTGTAGTCACTGAACTGTGAAGATTTACCATGTCTAATACATTGTATGGGTGACAGATAGGGATGAGCGAGTATACTCGTTAGGATTCGGTACTCGGCGAGTAATGCGGTACTCGCGGTACTTGAATCCTGGTGAGTATTTCACTACTCGCCTCACAATATTCGGCACAGGCCAGCACAGTCCCGCACAGCCCAGCACAGTCCCGCACAGTACCTGCACAGCCCAGCCCGGCATAGTCCCCGCACAGTACCTGCACAGTCCCGCACAGTACCTGCACAGTCCCGCACAGTACCTGCACAGTCCCTGCACAGTCCCGCACAGTCCCTGCACAGCCCAGCACAGTCCCACACAGGCTAGCACAGTCCCACACAGGCCAGCACAGTCAGTCCCCGCACCGTCCCGCACAGCCCAGCACAGTCCCGCACAGCCCAGCACAGTCCCACACAGGCCAGCACAGTCCCGCACAGTACCTGCACAGCCCAGCACAGTCCCCGCACAGCCCAGCACAGTCCCCGCACAGTCCCACACAGCCCTGCACAGTACCTGCACAGCCCAGCACAGTCCCCGCACAGTCCCACACAGCCCTGCACAGTCCCGCACAGTCCCCGCACAGTCCCACACAGCACCTGCACAGTCCCGCAAAGCCCAGCACAGTCCCTGTACAGCCCAGCACAGTCCCGGACAGGCCAGCACAGTCCCGCATAGCCCGGCACATTCTTCGCACATTCCCCGCCATGCCCAGCACACACACACAGCCCATTTCTCGCATTTCCCATTGACTTACATTGGACTCGTTACGAGTACCCGAGTATTAGGAGCTACTCGTAACGAGTACAGCTAGTCCGAGTATTTCACTACTCGCTCATCCCTAGCGACATATCTCCGCAAGAGATATTGACATGCTGCGGTCTGGAGAGATGCACCGCTTGTTCATCTCCGTGGGTGAGCCGTGGGTGTCTGTGGACTCATAGTGGACATGGGATTTCTTAAAATCCCATCCACTACGCTGTAACATCTGGCCGCTGTGGATTTGATGCTACATAAGTACACAGCATCCAACCTGCAGTGTTTCATGGTGTGAAGAGAAATATTAGCCAAAAGGAAGTTGATTTGAAAAGGGCGACTGAGGAATAGTACAGAATAAGGCTACTTTCACATTAGCATTTTTTAGCGCTGCACTTCGTGCGCAATAGAAACGCATGCAGAAAGCGCATCATGTGTTTTGCATGCGTTTGCTTTTTTTAGGCGCATGCGTTTTAACCAGTTTCTAGCCATGTTAACTCTTAAAACGCATGCGATTTTAAACGCAGGCGTGCGCATGTCCTTGCGCACGCCTGCGTTCCCATAGACTGTAATGTGTTATTTTGGCCCATTCCGTGCGCAAGCGTGCACCTGCGTTTTTTTTTACACAGGTTGGACGGAACAAAAATGCAACAGGTTGCGTCCGGCGCGCCTAGACGCACACTACAAAAAACCGCATGCGCACGAAAACGCGTGCAAACGCTAGACCATGCGCCCCCATGTTAAACATAGGTATGCATGACGCATGCGCATGGACGCGCACGATGCGCTGCGCTAAAAACGCTAATGTGAAACCAGCCTAAATGTGGCTTTTAGGAGGTAGGATTTTTTTTTTTTTTACGTCCCACGTCTGGCCACTATTGAGCTTGTGAAGATCTGAATGGTTTTACGTAGATTTGTAACTACAGCTCAAAAGCACCCCATACACATGAGACTAAATTCAACCGAATTCATGACTATTGGCCCACACTCTAATGGGTATGGGGGCCTCCAGAGATGATGCCAGGGGACAGGATTGGATTTCCAACAGCCATTGTTTGCAGTCTTCCTTCCGGTAAGCCACTGCCAGAGGAAAAAGCAATGTTTTTTTCAGGGAGACGTCAGGAAAGCCTTGATGAGGCTAGGCGTTCCTGTGTGGGGGGGAGACGGGAGAATTGGCTATGGGCTGCACGTTCATGTATTTGGTATTTTCCTGGCCGGCGTTGCATTATATCGGTTTGGTTTTAAGGAAAATAAAATGAAATGATCACTTACGTTTGTTCACGACTCTGTTCAGGACAGATTGCAGTTCATCAGCGCTAATTTCCATATCCTGGAACAGAAGCAAATGCAATAGTGAGTGAAAAGTGTTGAGTATTAGGGGGGCTATTGCCATTACATAAACTGATGATCTCTGGCTACAGTCAGTTCTCTACAATCACTACCAGCCTGATAGACTTTAGGAGCCACATTCCCCTGACTGGGCCAAGAGGGTGGACACTAATGAATGGCTGATGCAGCCCTAAGTCGGAACTGTCGCCCCTTCACACTCAAGATCAATGTGAGTCTGAGACAGAACCCCACTTATAATGTGATTACATATCATAGGGTTCTGGGATTACACAGAGCAGCTGAACTGTCTGGCAGGTGACACTTAGTCCTGCAGTGATAATCAGTGTTTTATTAGCAGGAGATTATGTTGAAGCTAAAGCAAACAGCTGAGCACGTGATACATCCCTGGAATCGGGTCTCTACCATTTAATCTGAGAGCAACATAATGTAGAGGCAAAGACCAACTGACAGATTCCTTTGAACCCCTTCCCAATATAGGATGTAATAGTACATATAGTGCGGGCTCAGGAGCAGAGCTTGCACAATACCCAGTAGTTGCCTGCAGGAGGAGCAATCGTTGTTTAACCATATCATTGTTGCTCCTAGTCTCTGATATTAAAAGACGCGATTGCCAATTTGTGATTGAGCTCCCATCAGCCCCCATTACACAATCACGGAATGCTGATCAGTTGCTAAAAGACTAAATAAATATATATTTTTTATCTAATTTTTCAAATGTTTGATAACTATGTAAACTGACAAACCTTTACAATCATGTTGCAAGTAATTTTTATTGCACAAAAAACAATGTGAAAAAAATTATGTATTTTTTTTTACACTTTACTGCACTTGGATGTTTTTTTTTCCATTTTCATTATATAGTAAAGTGAATTCATTTAAAACTACAACTAGTCCCAAGATAAAACCAATCCAAAGTGATTGTACTCACATCTCCTGCAATCTGCTTAAATATGTTCCTGAATTGCTTCTCCTCTTCACTCTCTTTATCAGTGTTTCCAGGGGTCTAGAAGACACATAAAAAGGCGGCTCAGTGGTTATTATCAGGTGACAAATCTTTTCATTTCCATTGCTGTTTTAACATATAGAGCAATAAATTCTAGAGGATAAATCACACACACTGTCCTTTCCCCACATTATCACATGTTTAATAGGTAAAGGGATTTCTTCTCCTTTGAGACCTTTTGATTTTTAGTACATAGGGGTGCCAAAACTAACTACAGGATTTCAGCCAATGGAATTTTAGGAGAATCTGTTGCCAGGTTTTTGCTACCCCATCAGACAACATCATGATGTAGGGGCAGTGATGTATCACATACTGGACTGCTCACTGTAATTTTAATAAAATCCTCTATTATTTTGCAGATCTACCAGCTCTCTAAATCAGCCCACACCACTGATTGACAGCTTCCTGTGTACACTGTGCTTAGGCAGAAAACCTCCATTCAGTGGTGGGGGCGGGGTTATACAGAGCTCATGAATATGGAGGACTACATGTCAGAAGGTTAACTAGTCCTCTAGTGATAATCTCCTGCTGATAAACTGATGTTATCAAAACTACAGCAAACAGCCCAGTAAATGACACATTGCCGGAATTCGGATCCCTTGCTCTACAAAAAACTGATGACAAATACTCTTTAAAGTGGTTGCCACTCATAGAAAAAAAAAGGATCCCCCCTTATTCCTACCAAGAAACATCGATTTGTCACATTGCTCCATGTGCTTTGCCTGTTATTGTGGCTCATCCCCATTTAAATAAATCAGGATTGTAATGGCTATCTACTTAGGATACACCTATGAAGTTGGTTTCTTAATTATTGAGCATGTGACAGATCTACTCAACAAACGGGTGGGCCCTCATTTAGCTTCTTGTATTATATTATTTATCGTCAATGACTAATGATACAATACTAAACAGGTGAAACTTAAAATTATAGACAAACATATACCTAAGTAAAACGTCCTATTTCCATTGGAAATTGTGCAGGGAAGGATAATGGTGGAAAGTCCAGATGGGCACACTAATGTACCCGATGGGGGATAAGTTAGTGATCTACAGAGCTAAGGCTAGTTTCAGACTAGCGTTTTTGCCCACAGCGCATGGCACCGCTAAGCCCCGCCCCCTGCCACGCCCCCTCTGATAATCTCCGCCTAGTATCGCACATCGCTGCATGCGATCTGCACACCCTATCTTTAGCATATGGTGCGCAGACCGTGCGCTGGCCGTGCGCTAGTAGGATTTTGCGTGCGCTGCGCCCTTTTAACGGTGCGCCGAGCGCACCAAAATGCAACATGGTGCAGATAGGGTGTGCAGATCGCATGCAGTGATGTGCGATACTAGGTGGAGATGACCGGAGGGGGCGCGGCAGGGGGCGGGGCTTAGCAGTGCCGTGCGCTGCGGGCAAAAACACTAGTCTGAAACTAGCCTCAGTCTGGCTGGAGTGGACGTCAGGCATGGGCACCTCCACTCTATTCTCCATGGGACTGCCGTAAATGACAAATGCTGAAATTGGCACTCCAGTAGAGAAGGAGCGGAGGTGCACGTGCTTGACCTTTTCTCCATTTAGTTAGGGTCTGCAGAACCCCCTTTTAAGAACACTGGGAGTCGAAGTTGTCAGACCACAAGTTGAAAACAAGTTATCAGGGGATAACTTAAAAATGTGGTCAAGACCCTTCACAGGAGACAAGGTCCCAATCCTATATCATATAGTCACATGATCAGTCAATCCCTCCTTCCAACAGAGGAAGAGGCTTTCTGACAAAATTCTACTAAGACAAGGCAAGGATCCATTACCACCATCCTCATATAAGCCTTAGCTTCATTCAATCAGGATATGACGCACGTGACAACAATCTTAGCCGATAGACTGTCGGAGATCAGGCCCCATCTGATTTCTTTTCTCCAAGTGGGAAGTTTCCTTCAAGTGATCAAAATATTAGACATATACTAGTACACATAGTCCATTTTCTAAATATTAGATACTGGTGAAAAAGCCAGCCCTAAAGAAGTGGCCATCATTGCTCTCCACCAGAAGAGAATTCAATAACCGAGCATGGCCCGGGCCAATTTGGGTACTGGCACCGATGGGCTTCTCTGGAAAGGTTTTTGTCCTAGAGCCATGTACGACAGTCCCAGTTCTCAATCCATCACATAGGGAGAACTCAAATCCATTCAAATTTAAAAAGGGGATCAGACAGGGAGACCATTGGTGAATACATCTATTTGCCAATTACTTGGCCCTATTTCTAGGATCAGTTTGCAGAACTGTAGAAGCTATCTTTCATATATTCGGCCTATGTTCACAGTACAATAAATAAAAACAAATTAGCATATTTTGCTCAAATTACTTAGATATTGATGACCTTTCCAGAGGATAGGTCATCAATATCATATTGGTGGAAGTCGGACATCAAGCACCCCCACCGATCAGCTATTTGTAGTGCCGATCGCATGTAAACAGCGATTGGAGCCAGAAATGCATAGCGCCATACTCTTTGTAGTGGCGGCTGTTGGGTACTGCAGCTCAGCCTCTATTCACTGCAAGTGGAGCCTAGTTGCAGTACCAGAGATTGACCACTACAGCAAGTTCCAGCATCTTGGGTGTAAAATACCCACCGATATGTAGTGACTAGAGTTGAGCGAAACGGGTCGAACAATTTCAAAAGTCGCCGACTTTTGGCAAAGTCGGGTTTCATGAAACGAAACCCGACCCTAGGATGAGGTCGGCCACGAGGTCGGCGACTTACGCGCCAAAGTCGCGTTTCAAAAGTTTGTTTTGCGCTCTTTTTCAGCCAATCAGGATCCACGGACACTGTGGGCAGCGTGATGACATAGGCAGGGGTCACCACCATCTTTCAGAAGGGCATGCAAGTGATTGGCTTGCTTTGGTGGGCGTCACAGGGGGTATAAAAGGGCGTGCACGCCGACCGCCATCTTACTTCTGCCGATCTCAGTATAGGGAGAGGTTGCTGATTCTGTAGGGAGAGCGTTAGGCAGGGAAGAAGACAAAAAAACTGCTTCTGCTGCTAGCGATTTGGCCTGCACAACACACCAGTCACTGTGTGTGCAGTGCAAGGGGAGGCTATATAGTGGTGTTGGTTGTTGGGCTGCCTTCTAAGGCTTCCTGACATTCCTGCATTGCTGTTTACCCACTGCTCCGCAAACTGCTTTTTTAAAAGCAATCCAATCTCCCTTATCCTCTAGTCACTTTTGTCACAGCTGTGCCATCGAGCCTGTCACATAGCGCTCAGATATTCATTGGGCCTCACACAATCCAAAAGTGTCCAGTGTCCAAAAGTGTGTGCAGAGATTCAAAATCTCCCTTATCCTCTAGTCACTTTGGTCACAGCTGTGCCATCGAGCCTGTCACATAGCGCTCAGATATTCATTGGGCCTCACACAATCCAAAAGTGTCCAGTGTCCAAAAGTGTGTGCAGAGATTCAAAATCTCCCTTATCCTCTAGTCACTTTGGTCACAGCTGTGCCATCGAGCCTGTCACATAGCGCTCAGATATTCATTGGGCCTCACACAATCCAAAAGTGTCCAGTGTCCAAAAGTGTGTGCAGAGATTCAAAATCTCCCTTATCCTCTAGTCACTTTGGTCACAGCTGTGCCATCGAGCCTGTGATATAGCGCTCAGATATTCATTGGGCCTCACACAATCCAAAAGTGTCCAGTGTCCAAAAGTGTGTGCAGAGATTCAAAATCTCCCTTATCCTCTAGTCACTTTGGTCACAGCTGTGCCATCGAGCCTGTCACATAGCGCTCAGATATTCATTGGGCCTCACACAATCCAAAAGTGTCCAGTGTCCAAAAGTGTGTGCAGAGATTCAAAATCTCCCTTATCCTCTAGTCACTTTGGTCACAGCTGTGCCATCGAGCCTGTGACATAGCGCTCAGATATCAGTGGGCCTCACACAATCCAAAAGTGTCCAGTGTCCAAAAGTGTGTGCAGAGATTTAAAATCTCCCTTATCCTCTAGTCGCTTTGGTCACAGCTGTGCCATCGAGCCTGTCACATAGCGCTCAGATATCAGTGGGCCTCACACAATCCAAAAGTGTCCAGTGTCCAAAAGTGTGTGCAGAGATTCAAAATCTCCCTTATCCTCTAGTCACTTTGGTCACAGCTGTGCCATCGAGCCTGTCACATAGCGCTCAGATATTCATTGGGCCTCACACAATCCAAAAGTGTCCAGTGTCCACAAGTGTCTGCAGAAATTCAAAATCTCCCCTGTCCTATAGACACCTTGTACCTTGTTTTACATTACTATATAGTTTGTTGGATTTTGTCTACATTTCTACCAAAAATGAGGAAGGCTGGTGGAAGAGGCCGTGGAATTGGGCGGGGGTTGGCAGCTGGTAATGATGGTGTAGGTGGTGGATCTGATGGTAGTGGCAAGAGCAAAATAGGACCGAATGCAGGAGGTGTTGAGCCTGCGTCATCGTCTGGCTACATAAGGCCTCGAACGCTTAGTTTTCTAGGAGTTGGCAAACCGCTTTTAAAGCCAGAGCATCAGGAAAAAGTTTTGTCTTACATTGCTGACTCAGCCTCCAGCTCTATCGCCTCCTCTTCTTCAGTTGTAAAAAGTAAAAGCACTGAGTCGTCATTGGAGGCTCATGTTCATGAACCACACCTTTCCTTGTGTCCTTCACCCCAACCAAGATTGAAGGATGATGCAGGCCATACTACTGATTACTCCATGGAGCTGTTTTCACATACCATGCCTGGATTATCAAGTCAAATGGTGAATTACCCAGGCCAAGATGAATCTGACATGGAGTGCACTGATGCACAGCCGCTGATGGATGATTCTGCTGGTACATTCACTCAGAGCACTACATTGTCCTCGCAGTGTACAGAGCCAGATTCTGACCCTGATGAGACTCAGGTGCCCCTTCCCGCACACTATACCACCATACACGGTGACACAGAGGAAGGTGCACATGACATAGAAGAAGAGGTGATGGTTGACCCAGATTGGCATCCATTGGGGGAAGAGGGTGCTGCTTCCAATAGCTCAGATGAGGAGCATCCACAGCAGACATCGACATCGCAACAGCTGTTATCTGGCAGGCCCGTAGCACTCCAAAGACAGGTTCCAAACATCAAAAGAGTTGCTGGACAGCTTGTCCAGAAGGTCAAAAGATCACAGCGTGCTAGGCCGCAAAATGTCTGCCAAAGTAGGAAGAGTGCAGTGTGGCACTGTTTTGAACAAAATCCTCATGATCAGGCCAAGGTTATCTGTAAGAAGTGCGCAAAGACCTTTAGCCGAGGGAAAAATCTGAAAAATTTGAATACCAGTTGCATGCTTAGACATTTAACCAGCATGCACTTGCAAGCGTGGACACAACACAAAACCTCAAGTGCCACATGTGCAACTGATCACAACGAAGGTAGTCAGCAACGCTACATTGTTTCCCCCACTGTAAGCCCACCGGTTAGCACAGCAGCAAATGTTGAGGTGTCGTTGCAAGGCCACAGCAGTCAGGGAATCCCACTGTTATATCAATGAAAGACTGATTCTAGGCCATCAGAAAGAACACCAACTCCATCACCATCATCAACCCTCTCTCAGTCCGCCCTGTCCACCGCTACTTCCACCATATGCAGCTCTCAAGTCCAGCTCACCCTCCCAGACACTATGAGTAGGTCAAGAAAGTACTCAGTCTCTCATCCGCGTACACTGGGTTTGAACTCCCACATTGCCAAACTAATCTCGTTTGAGATGATGCCCTTTCGGTTGGTGGAAAGCACAGCTTTCCGCGAACTCATGGCCTATGCAGTACCACGCTATGACCTACCCAGTCGCCATTTCTTCTCTCGCAAAGCCATCCCAGCCCTCCACCATCATGTGAAAGACCGCATTGTCCATGCACTCAAGCAGTCAGTGAGCGGAAAGGTGCACCTCACAACTGATGCATGGTCCAGTCGGCATGGCCAGGGCCGTTACGTGTCCATCACTGCGCACTGGGTTAATGTGGTGGATGCAGGGTCCACAGGGGACAGCGGTGGTGGGACAGTGCTGCCTAGCCCACGGTATAGGAAACAGTTGGCTGTAGGCGTTCGACCCTCCTCCTCCTCCAGAAGCGAAAGCTCGTCCACAGAGCGCAGTCGTACGAGCACTCCATCTGCAGCTGCCACTGTTGCACACGATGTGTCCCCCTATCGAGCAGCTAGTGGAAAGCGTCAGCAGGCTGTGTTGCAGATGATGTGTTTGGGCAACAGACACACTGTCGAGGTGCTGGCCGAGTACTTGAAGCGACAAACTGAGTCATGGCTGGGCAGTGTACATCTTGAGGCAGGCAAGGTAGTTAGTGATAACGGCCGTAATTTTGTGGCAGCCATAGCCCTTTCAAAACTCAGCCACATACCTTGCTTGGCTCACACCTTGAACCTGGTGGTGCAGTGCTTCCTCAAAAATTATCCGGAGTTAACAGCCCTGCTCCAGAAGGTGCGAAGACTGTGCGCGCACATCCGCCGGTCGCCTGTACACTCCGTTCGTATGCAGAAGCTGCAGCGATTGCTCCACCTTCCCAACCACCGCCTCATTATCGACATTGCAACAAGGTGGAACTCCACCCTGCACATGGTGGAGCGGCTGTGCGAGCAGAGGCAGGCCATAATGCATTTGTGGGAGGATACACGGCCAGGCACTTTGAGAGCAGACATGGAGTTGACAGGTGTGCAGTGGTCGAAGCTGAAAGACTTCTGTAAAGTCCTTCAGTGTTTTGAGGAATGCACATGGCTGGTAAGCGCAGACGACGCCATCCTAAGCATGAGCATCCCACTTATGCGTCTGCTCATGCAAACTTTGACGCACCTTAAGGAGCAGGCGTCTGCAGCCAATGTTGATGAGGAGGAAGAGGAGAAGGGAATCCTTGATGACATTCAGCCATTGTCTGCTCAGGGACCTCTCCTGGACGAGGTGGAGGAAGAAGAGGAGGAGGAGGAGGATGATGATGGGGATGATTACTTAGGGGAGGAGGATGCATCTCGTGGGGCAAGTGAAAATGTTGGCGTGGCAAGGTCTGGTACAGGGTTTGTGCGTGACTGGAGGGATGTGGATTTGCCAGAAAGTGCTCCTCCAACCAGCACTCGCAGTGCATCATTGACACCGGGAACATTGGCCCACATGTCAGATTATGCCTTGCGGATCCTAAAAAGGGACCCCCACATTGCCAAAATGATGAACGATGACGACTACTGGTTGGCCAGCATCCTGGATCCACGCTATAAAGGCAAATTACAAAACATCATGCCACAGGAGAACCTTGACCTAATATTGGCTAATAAACAAGCAACTCTGGTAAATCGGTTGCTTGAGGCATTCCCAGCACACAGCAGTGGTGATGGTTGTCACACGAGCCGTACGGGCCGGGGGCAGCTTGGCAGAGGTGTTCGTGGTGCACACAGCAGAAGTGGCGTTGGAGACAGGGGTTTCATGACAATGTTGTGGACTGATTTTTCAAATACCGCTCACACAACTGGTAATACTGCATCGATGGAAAGTGACAGGAGACAGCAGTTGTCAACTATGGTTACAAACTACTTTTCCTCCCATATCGATGTTCTCCCACACAGGTCATTCCCCTTTGACTATTGGGCCGCTAAACTGGACACCTGTCCTGAATTGGCCCAATATGCCTTACAGGAGCTCGCTTGCCCAGCTGCAAGTGTGCTATCGGAAAGAGTCTTCAGTGCAGCTGGATCAATCCTGACAGAAAAAAGGACCCATCTGTCAACCCAAAATGTGGATGATCTAACCTTCATTAAAATGAACCATGCATGGGTTTCCAAGGATTTTGTCCCACCTTCCCCTGATGACACATAGGGTGACAGAAAAATGGCTTGCTTTGGTCCACCTCTTCCTGGGACTTCACCTATTTCGCCTTTTGCATCAGCTGAATGTCCAACATCAACATATGCCACTTTCTAAAACTCCCTAACTGTGCTTCCTCCCCCCCATGGCCGGGGTCACCACCTAGCGCACGACACCGTGCGAGTGCCGTTGCCCTGGACAGGTGGGTAGGCCGACTCTTGGGCGCGGGCACTGGCACAGGGTCCCTCATAGTGCAATCAAGTGTCTCTGACGGTGGTGGTGCACACCCGCCGTCAGACACACCGCTGTACTATGTGGGGCCCAGTGCCAGTACCGACGCCCACGAGTGGGCCCCCCTTGCTTGGGCAGGGCCCCAGCATTTGCAGTCTTTACCTCTCCCTGCTCCTCCGCTGTGTAATCTGGGCCGTCAAATCCATACTGTGCCTGACACCGTCTGAGCCTGCCTCCTGATGTATAGACATATATTTTGAATGTGTACGCTATCCATACATGTTATCCGGGGATACGGTACCCTTTCTAACCTTTGTGCAATCACGTGCAATCCATACTGGGCCTAACACCGCCTGAGCCTGCCTCCTGAGACATATATTTTGAATGTGTACGCTATCCATACATGTTATCCGGGAAAACGGTACCCTTTCTAACCTTTGTGCAATCACGTGCAATCCATACTGGGCCTAACACCGTCTGAGCCTGCCTCCTGATGTATAGACATATATTTTGAATGTGTACGCTATCCATACATGTTATCTGGGGATACGGTACCCTTTCTAACCTTTGTGCAATCACGTGCAATCCATACTGGGCCTAACACCGCCTGAGCCTGCCTCCTGAGACATATATTTTGAATGTGTACGCTATCCATACATGTTATCCGGGAAAACGGTACCCTTTCTAACCTTTGTGCAATCACGTGCAATCCATACTGGGCCTAACACCGTGTGAGCCTGCCTCCTGATGTATAGACATATATTTTGAATGTGTACGCTATCCATACATGTTATCTGGGGATACGGTACCCTTTCTAACCTTTGTGCAATCACGTGCAATCCATACTGGGCCTAACACCGTCTGAGCCTGCCTCCTGAGACATATATTTTGAATGTGTACGCTATCCATACATGTTATCCGGGGATACGGTACCCTTTCTCACTTTTGTGCAATCACGTGTAATCCATACTGGGCGTGAGAATGGCTGGCGAGCTGTTAAGCAAGCTACAGCACCTGTGGTTTGCACACGTAAGTTTTTCATTTTTTCAGGAATGACGGTTAGGCCTAATTCCGGAACTGCGGTTGACCTGCACTTACTGGGAAACCATTGTTCGCGGGTAATAATTGTAATCAGTGATCCCCATCACTAACGTTGTTCAGCGGGTTATCTGCACCTGTAAGCGACAAACGCTGGCCTTTTCAGTGTAGCGCACATGCAGCCACGGACATGTAAGGGCATGACACACCAGTTATTGGCCAATCTCATGTGCCAGAGCCTCACGTGTCCCTCTAGTAAGCCGGACTCGGACCGCGGGGCATGACGGAGTCTCGTTCGTTAACGGATTTAAGCTTGCAATGTGTGCATCTGTTCTGTAGCTGGCATGGTTGAGGTTTCCCAGGTGGAGTCGAATTTAACCATAGGCTCCACTCCTGGTGGTGCCCTTCTGGACATTCCTTTAAGGTTCAGCTTTGCAACCATACTGCCCACGTAAAACAAACACTTTGCCTTCATGAACGCTGTTTGGAGGGTCATGACTCGTGGGAATAACGCCGCCCAATCAGTTAACCTGCTAGAGAGATCCTTCGTTGCTCCCAAGCATGACATCACACTCCCTAGGAAGAAGGTAATGCCACTGTGGCGACCGTACTCCTGGGGGCGACACAAGTGCACTGATGCCCAGCCACTGCTCGATGAATCTGCTGGTACATTGACCCAGACCACTACATTCCCCTCGCACGCTACCCGGCCTGAATCTGACCCTGATGAAACTCAGGTTACCCTTCCCATATACAGTTCCATCTTACACGGTGACAAAGAGGAAGCTGCAGATGAAAGTGCAGGTTCGGCCCACCCGCCATCAGACACACCACCGTACTATCAGGGGCCCTGTGCCAGTGCCGTCGCCAACGAGTGGGCCCCCCCTGCTTGCCCAGGATCACAGCACTTGCAAAGTTGAAATACTGTGCAGTGAGATGGAAGATGGGGACGACGAGGAGTCTAGACTAGTACAGGGATTCCCTAGCGAGGAGACTTATTTGATTGTTTTCAATGTTGGGACAGCAATTTTTGGGGAGCACTATACTCTGGAGAATGATAGATGGGGCCCACCATACACTGGAACATTCCAAATGTGGACATCAGACACTGGAGCAGCATTTACAGGGCCCATTATACACTAGAGCATTAGAAATGGGGCCCATTATGTTTGGAGCATTATTTGGGCCCATAAGACAGTGGAGCTTCATCCATGGGGACCAACATATACTGTAGCATTATGTGGAGCTCATCATATACTGTTTCAAACATTATATGGGACCAATGATTCTGTATGGAGAAATAGATGGGCCTCGTCATGAGATGTAAAAAGTGAGGTATTTTTCATTGTACTATACCGCTATTTCTCTGCCGTATCGGAGCATGATGAGTTGTGGTATGTGTTAAAGGGGCGCTCTTTCGCCCAGGGCACATGAAAACCTGCAGCCAGCCCACCCCCCCACAACTTTAGCCAAATAACCCCCATTTTTCAGTGCGTAACTTGTATTATGAAGTTAATTAAGGTTGACAAGCTTAAGTAAGAAGAATTGATGCTTTTGGCATTCAAATGGGCACTGTAGGTGTGTTTCCTGTCCTCTCACTGCCGACTTTTATTCCCCATTGACTTACATTGGGTTTCGTGTTTCGGGACGACCCCGACTTTTCCCTATAATCGGACGATCTTGCTCGACCCGACTTTTGGAAAAGTCGGGTTTCACGAAACGAAACGCGACCCTAAAAAACTAAAAGTCGCTCAACTCTAGTAGTGACCCTTCCATAGGATAGCCGTAGCGGACAACCCCTTTAACAAGCAATTAAACAGGGTAGAGGACGTGAATATACTAGTATATATTACATTAGATGAAATGGCAATAAAAACAGAAACAATAGGACAAATATATCGCCTCCTAAGACGAAACCAAAATAAGGCAATCATAGAGTATGCTCCCGTACACTCAAAAAAAAATCAACAAAACCTTATGTGAAATGATCTTGTTCTCCACGTGTTGGGTAAGAGAATATGGAGACACATAACAGACATTTAGGTATTACGCTACCACCCAATATGGCTAGCATGGATTTCAGTCTTGCCCAGCAATGGCACTACAGCCGAATGAGAGAAGGCACAATGACCTGTTTTTTTTTCTCTTTTTGCTCCGCTCCCTTTTTTTTCTTCTCTTCATCAGACACTTCGTCCACACTCAACTCCTTATTGCTGTTTGATCTGTCCGATACAAAGATGATTGGCTGGAAGGGGGAGGAGGAGAAGGGTGAGAGGGAAAGAGAGGGACTGGTTACAAAATGGAATAGTAGAAGGTGCCTGATTCTAACCATTCTGTACCAGCTCAAGATATTTTTTCTACTGCACAATTTATATAGCAGAAAGATGTCTGATCACCATATTCAAAAGGGTGGTCTGTGTTTGGAAATATTTTTTTTCTCCACAATAAGTGGATCCTTTAAGGAAGCCAAGATGGGATATAGAAGCCTCCATTAGCAAATGAAAGGCAATAGCTAAAAAATATGCAATAAAGGAGGACATTATGCATCAGTCTAAAATTGGAGAAAATAGGGGTGTACTTAAAGGGAATATGTCAGCTCAGAAACTCTGTGCAATTTATGGGCACCATGTTATAGAGCAGGTGACGCTAAACGATTAAAGGGAATCTGTCACCCCATTCTTTGCCTATCAGCTGCTGGCACAGCCATCAGGGGCTTATCTATAGCATTCTGTAATGCTGCAGATAAGCCCCAGATGTAGCCTGAAAGATAAGAAAAATGAGTTATATTATACTCACCAGGGGGCGGTCCGGGTCCGGTCTTGGTCCGATGGGTGTTGCGGTCCGGCGCCTGCGCACTGCAGTATTCTGCTCTGCCCTCAACTGGGCAGAGCAGTGCGCCTGCACAGCAGCCGCGACAGGCATCAAAGAAGAAGACGTCACCGTTAGAAGATGGGAGGCACCGGACCACAACACCCATCGGACCAAAACCAGACCCGGACTGCCCCGGGTGAGTATAATCTAACTCATTTTTCTTATCTTTCAGGTTACATCGGGGGCTTATCTACAGCATTACAGAATGCTGTAGATAAGCCCCTGATGGCGGTGCCGGCAGCTGATACTCGAAAAATGAGGTGACAGATTCCCTTTAAAGGGGCTGTCCAGGCTTGGGGCTCAAGTTTGCAGACATTCTATATGACATGTGAGTACAGGTTTGTGTATCTTTACAGTGCTGCCGGGAGTGGGCGGCCATGTAATCGCAAGTATGCATACTTCTGGCCACATTCTGACTAGACATGTCCGGAATCGCTCAATTCGCTTATAATGAGTGAGGTCGTGCAAGACTAGTTGGCACGTGATGCCATGTATGCAAATAGCACACTCTGACAATTCACAAGCCTGCAGTCCATGTCTGGACAGCCCCTTAAATATTTAAGATTATGGGAAAAGATTCATTATAATGTATGCTATTAATTTAAATCCCTGCTCATTCTGGGCACAGGAGTCCAGTGGGCGGTCCAAGTAAACATTACTCACAACCCTGTATGTTCAGCTCATCCTGCTCTAGACCATGCTGCTGGCAGATCATACACCATGTTCATTATAACAGGTTCCCTTTTATTCTAAACCACCTTTTTAAACATTCTAGATTTCATCTTCATAAAAGCTAAGTAACTTGTTGATCTTTGAGCAAGAAAGATTCACATATTGCAAATATGTTGCAGAAATTTCCGCAAATATTCCATACGTACAAATTATAATTGGAGTTTGGATTGAATGCATGCACTTGCTGTAGATGCATGCACTCGGTATTTTCATAGGTGCAAAAAAATCAAACTACATGCAAAAAAGAAGCACTCAAAGCCAGAGCATTCAATATGTACCACACAGAGACACCATTGCTGGGCAAGAGCTCATGCGTTTAGAAAAGGAGAAGATCAAGTCTGCGATGCAAACCAGAATAAAGTGAAGTCATTTTCATACAAGCACTATATACAATTCATATGCCCATGTTGTAATAAAAGGGATGGAACATACATTTTTAAATGTCAAGCACAAAAGCGACATGAAACCTAACATGCAGTTGCCTGACGTAGATTTAGAGGGATTGTCTCCTTTAGACAAACCAATATTACATATATGGTTGGAGAGTTTTAAAAGGACTCTGTCAGCGCAGAATGACTGTTCAAAACAAGGACAGGCGCTCGTTGCACCCTTGACGTGGCAAATACTCTAAGTGCATCTTTCCACCTGCTGGTTTTCCAATATAATAAAACTTAATCACTGAAGTAATCTTGGACAAGACAGACAACACAAAAACCACATATATATAACGTGCTCGTGCAAGCCAGTGCTCAATAACAAAAATTGGTTTGATCTCACCAATAGAAACGGACACAGATGCACAGTTGATTCCTCCTTGTGCCTTCTCTGGATAAATGAACCCAAGAAGGGGAAAGCAGGGGAGGGGTTAAGGAAATTTTCTCTATCTCTCTGTTGTGCCCATTGCAATGCTCCAGTCCTAACAAGGACAGGCCCCAAGTGTACCCTGCTATGGACAACCACCAGAAATAGGAATGTAGGTCTCCCTATGCGTTTCTTCCCCAGTTTTGGAGATTCATCAGGGGAGTTAGATTAGATTAAAGTCAGTGGGACAAACAATAAAAATCAGGCTAAGTGTCTGTCAACATGTTGGACCCTGCAGTGGCCGGGTACCTATCAATGAATGCGACTATTGTGTCACTGCCTATTCAACTGGCCCACGATGACCAATCCACTTTCCAGGAAACTGTTCATGTAGGAATGCACCTACATGAAGGACCACTACCACATTATGGGTGTCAGGTCCGAACATTCCTACATGAACAGTTTCCTGGAAAGTGGATTTGTCATCATGGGCCAGTTGAATGGCCACCAAGGTCTCCCGATCTGAACCCCTTAGACTTTTATCTTAGGGGTCATCTGAAGGCAATTGTAACATAGTAACATAGTTATTAAGGTTGAAGGGAGACTTTAAGTCCATCTAGTTCAACCCATATCCTATCCTAACTTGCCCTAACATGTTGATCCAGAGGAAGGCAAAAAAAAACCATGTGACAAACAGCTTCACATTGGGGAAAAAAATTCCTTCCCGACTCCACATACGGCAATCAGACTAGCTCCCTGGATCTATGCAATATTAAGGAAACTAGTGTATATACCCTGTAAGATTATACTTTTCAAGAAAGGCATCCAGTCCCTTCTTAAATTTTAGTAGGGAATCACTCATTACAACATCATATGGCAGAGAGTTCCATAGTCTCACTGCTCTTACAGTAAAGAATCCGCGTCTGTGAGTATGCTTAAACCTTCTTTCCTCCAGATATAGAGGATGCCCCCTTGTCCCCCGTCACAGGTCTAAGAGTAAAAAGATCATTAGAAAGGTCTTGGTATTGTCCTCGCATATATTTATACATTGTAATAAGATCACCCCTAAGCCTTCAATTCTCCAAACTAAATAACCCCAAGTGTAATAACCTGTCTTGGTATTGCAGACCCCCTAGTTCCCTAATAACCTTGGTCGCTCTTCTCTGCACCCGCTCCAGTTCAGCTATGTCTTTCTTATACACCGGAGACCAGAACTCTACACAGTATTTTAAGTGTGGTCGCACTAGTGACTTATATAGAGGTAAAATTATGTTCTCCTCATGAGCATCTATGCCTCTTTTAATGCATCCCATTATTTTATTTGCCTTTGCAGCAGCTGCCTGACACTGGCCACTAAATGTGAGTTTGTCGTCCACCCATACACCCAGGTCTTTTTCAGTGACTGTTTTGCCCAGTGTTTTACAATTAAGCACATAATTATACATCTTGTTCGTTCTACCCAAGTGCATGACCTTACATTTATCCCCATTAAAGCTCATTTGCCATTTATCAGCCCAAGCTTCTAGTTTACATAAATCCTCCTGTAACATAAAATTGTCCTCCTCTGTATTGATTACCCTGCAGAGTTTAGTGTCATCTGCAAATATTGAAATTCTACTCTCTATGCCCCCTACAAGGTCATTAATAAATATGTTAAAAAGAAGCGGGCCCAAAACTGACCCCTGTGGTACTTAACCCACCTACACATATTTTCCCCTATCCCCATTGTTCTCATTTTATGTATCAACCTTTTGTGTGATACCGTATCAAAAGCTTTTGAAAAGTCCATGTACACCACGTCCACTGCATTCCCTTGGTCCAGTCCGGAACTTACCTCTTCATAAAAGCTTATCAGATTAGTCTGACAGGAACGGTCCCTTGTAAACCCATGTTGATATTGGGTCATAAGGTTATTCTTCTCCAGATACTCCAGTATAGTATCTCTTAGAAAACCCTCCAGGATTTTACCCACAGTTGAGGTTAAACTTACTGGCCTATAATTTCCAAGTTCAGTTTTTGTCCCCTTTTTGAATATTGGCACCACATTTGCTATACGCCAGTCCTGTGGTACAGACCCTGTTATTATGGAATCTTTAAAGATTAAAAATAATGGTCTATCTATGACTGTGCTTAATTCCTGCAGTACTCGGGGGTGTATCCCATCCGGGCCCAGGGATTTGTCAATTTTATTGATTTGTAGACGCCGCCGTACTTCCTGCTGAGTTAAGCAGGTGACATTTAACGGAGAATTTTATCCCTGATCATGTTATCTGTCATGGGATTTTCTTGTGTAAATACTGTTGAAAAAAATTCATTTAGTATATTGGCTTTTTCCTCATCCTCATCCACCATTTCACCCAGACTATTTTTAATGGGGCCAACACTATCATTTTTTAGTTTCTTACTATTTATGTAGTTAAAGAATATTTTGGGATTATTTTTACTTTCTCTGGCAATGAGTCTCTCTGTCTCAATCTTTGCTGTCTTGATTTGTTTTTTACAGAATTTATTTAATTTTCTGTATTTATTTAATGCCTCATCACTACCTACTTGCTTTAATTCTCTAAATGCTTTATTTTTATCTCTTATTGCATCCTTTACAGCTCTATTTAACCATAGTGGTTTCCTCCTATTTCTCGCATGTTTATTCCCATACGGTATATATTGTGCACAGGTCCTATTCAGGATGCTAATAAACATCTCCCATTTTCTTTGTGTATTTTTATGTCTCAGGATATCGTCCCAGTTAATTGCACCAAGATCATCTCTCATCCATTGGAAATTTGCCTTCCTGAAGTTTAGTGTCCTTGTAACCCCTCTACTACAAATCTTATTAAAGGATACATGAAAACTTATTAATTTGTCATCACTATTACCCAAGTGACCCTCAACCCTTACATTTGATATGCGGTCTGGCCTGTTGGTTAATATTAGGTCTAGCAGTGCCCCCCCTCTTGTTGGGTCCTGAACCAGTTGTGAAAGTTAATTGTCTCTCATAGTTGTCAAAAACCTATTACCTTTGCTGGAACTGCAGGTTTCGGTTCCCCAATGTATTTCAGGGTAGTTGAAGTCCCCCATAATAATGACTTCTCCTTGAGTCGCAGCTTCATCTATTTGCTTTATGAGGATATTCTCTGTTGCTTCCATTATTTTTGGAGACTTATAACAAACCCCTATCAGTAATTTATTATTTTTTCCCCCCTCCCCTTATGTCTACCCACAGGGACTCTACATTTTCATTAGATTCATATATATTATCACGAAGGATGGGTTTTAAGGATGATTTTACATATAAACACACACCTCCCCCTTGCTTATTTGTACGGTCATTTCTGAACAGACTATAGCCCTGTAAATTAACCGCCCAGTCATGGCTCTCATCCAGCCATGTCTCAGATATCCCCACCATGTCATAATTATGTTCCAACAACATTAACTCCAATTCCTCCATTTTGTTGGCGAGGCTTCTGGCATTAGTATACATGCACTTTATGTATCTCTGTACCTCTATTCTTTCTTAAATTATTAACTGTTCTAACCCCATCCCCCATGCCACCCCCACCCCCAATGTTATTATTTGCGCCCAGGTCTCTATCTGCACTGTCTTCCCCTCCTATAAAAGGAATACCCTCCCCCCCGTCCCTAGTTTAAACACTCCTCCAACCTTCTAGCCATTTTCTCCCCCAGCACAGCTGCACCCTCCCCATTGAGGTGCAGCCCATCCCTAGCGTAGAACCTGTAGCCAACTGAGAAGTCGGCCCAGGAACCCAAACCCCTCCTTCCTACACCAATTCCTGAGCCACTTATTAACCTCCCTAATCTCCTGTTGCCTCTCTGGTGTGGCACGTGGTACAGGAAGTATTTCCGAAAATACCACCTTGGAGGTCCTTGCTTTAAGCTTACAGCCTAATTCCCTGAAATCATCTTTAAGGACCTTCCACCTACCTCTAACTTTGTCATTTGTGCCAATGCGCACCATGACCGCTGGATCCTCACCAGCCCCTCCCAGTAATCTGTCAACCTGATCAGCGATGTGTCGGACTTGAGCGCCAGGTAGGCACCACACCGTTCGACGATCCCTGTCTTTGTGACAGATTGCCCTATCTGTTCCCCTAATAATTGAGTCTCCCACTACCAGAACCTGTCTGGCCTGCCCTGCTCTCCTATTTCCCCCCTTACTGAAGCAGACACTCCTCCGGCTTTCAGAGGACATGCCTTGCTGCAGCAGTGCTACTCCTGCACTAACACTCCCCTCATCTGCCAACTTAGCAAACTTATTGGGGTGTGCCAGATCAGGACTAGCCTCCCTGGTGCTCTTCCCTCTACCCCGCCTCCTAACTGTCACCCAGCTAGCTGCTTCATTGTCCTGCAGCTCCAACCTAGCATCCCCCCCCTCATCTATCCCATTGAGCGTCTGCTCAGTGAGCAGAAGACTCCTTTCCATATTGTCTATGGATCTCAGTGTTGCTAGCTGCACATTTAGATCCAGTATCTGGGCTTCCAAATGCACAATGTGCTCACATCTCGCACAGCAGTATGCACCCTCGACCGGCTGTTCAAGGATTTCATACATGCGGAAAGACGTGCACTGGATGGCATTGGCAATAGTGGAGAACATCCCAATGGGGATTGCATCAGACAGGAAAGATAAGCAAAAATAAAATAAAAAGTATTAATAAAATATATCAGTAACTCAGTAATACCTCCCTTGGAAACTCCCTGAATCCAAAGTCACTGAATCTCAAGTCACACACTTACCACAGTTCGCACTTACGCTCTGGTCACACTCAGCTCGTTCACACTCGCTCAGGCAGAAGATTTAAAAGAGTTTTTTTTCCCCTTTTACCAGCACACCACCTTGCTGCTCAATGCACTTCCAAAAGGAGTTAAGCCCCAACCAGCTGCCCCTTATAAACCCTTAATTACTGTAAGAACTCCCACCCTTAATTAACCCCTTGTGTTATGATTGGGTCACCAAGGAGGAGAGCAAGCCCAAGCTAAGCCACAGAAAACTAGAGAGGTTGGTAACTAAGCGGATTGCAGACCCCTGATCCTATCCACACAACTAGCAGTAGCCGTGGAGCGTGCCTACGATGATCCTAGATGCCTCAGCACTGCGAGAAAGCTAACTAAGCCTAAAGCAAGAAAGGGGAAATCTAAACTGCCCCAGAGCAGACCCCAAAGGAATAGATAGCCCCCAAACATATATTGTCGGTGAGACAAGATGAAAACACAAACGCAGGTAGGAAAATAAACTGAGCAAATGATGGGGCCCACACTGCCTAGACAGGACAGGAAAGGAAAGACACTGTCTGCAATCATGCAAAAAAAACCTGCAAAAAAGGCAAACACGTCTGATGCAAAAAATACTGAAGTCGCATGACTTCGCCCACTATATCAGCACTCAGGTATATTCTGAAAGCAGAGCAAAAAGAGGCCAATCTAATAAGGGACAAAAACAAACTGGCACAAGCAGTAACATATGGATGATGATTCAGCACAGCCCCAGCCGGAGCTGGCTGAACCACACAAGCTAAAATAGACAAAACCAGATCAAATATGAACAGAATAGCAAAAGAACACTTCGCTGAGCATGCAGGGACTGAGCTGGAAACTAAGACCTCAGGAGGCAGGAAAAAAATCACTAGCAGGGATAGAGGGAGTCGGCTGTCTTAAATCCAGTCTGAAACCCCAGATCTCCAATCGTCATCATCATTATCAGGTGGAAAGCCTCTGTTAATCAGATCAGCTCCATTACCTCTAGTAACCACCAGAGGGAGCCCAGAAAGAGAACTCACAACCCCTCTGTCAATATGACCAGCTCCACTACTTTCAGTAGTAACCAGAGGTAGGCCAGAAAGCGAATTCACAATAGTACTCCCCTTGAGGAGTGGTCACCGAACCCTCATCCACGCCACCAGGCCAATCAGGATGGGCCCGGTGAAAAGCACGAACCAATCTATCGGCATGAATGTCAGAAGCAGAGACCCAAGAATTATCCTCCTGGCCATAACCCTTCCATTTGACCAAGTACTGGAGTCTCCGTCTAGCCAAACGAGAATCCAATATTTTCTCTACCTCATATTCCACATTGCCTTGAACCAGTGCAGGGTCAGGAGGGGCCGCCATAGGAACTACTGGCTCCTCAAACCTCTGCAACAGATATTTATGAAACACGTTATGGATCTTAAACGTAACTGGAAGAGCCAATCGAAAAGAAATAGGATTAAGAATCTCCAAAATCTTATAAGGTTCAATGAATTTTGACTTGAACTTTGGAGACCCAACCTTCATAGGAATATTCTTTGACGACAACCAAACCATATCACCCACTTTAAACCGGGGACCAATGGTCCTATGCCTGTTGGAAAACCGCTGGGCCTTCTCCTGAGAGAGGGACAACTTATCCACCACTTGGTCCCAAATCTGCTGCATTCTCTCTACCCCAGTGTCCACATTTGGGCAGGTCGAAGATTCCACTTGCCCTGAAGAAAATCGAGGATGAAACCCAAAGTTACAGAAAAAGGGCGACATCAAAGTGGCAGAACTAGCTCTATTGTTTAGCGCAAATTCGGCCAAAGGTAAAAATGAGACCCAGTCATCCTGATCAGCAGATATAAAACATCTCAAATAGGACTACAAAGTCTGGTTTGTTCTCTCAGTCTGCCCATTGGTCTGAGGATGAAATGCAGAGGAGAAAGATAACTGAATTCCCAGTTTGGAACAAAAAGCTCTCCAAAATCTGGAAACAAACTGGACTCCTCTGTCTGACACAATGTTCTCAGGAATCCCGTGCAATGGAACCACCTGTTGTAAAAACAAGGGGACCAACTCTGAAGAAGATGGCAACTTTGGGAGTGGTACAAGATGGATCATCTTAGAAAATCTATCACAAATCACTCAGATAACAGTCATTCTCTGAGAGACAGGAAGATCGAAAATAAAATCCATTGAGATATGGGTCCATGGCCTCTTGGGCACCGGCAGGGGCATCAACAACCCACTAGAACGAGAACAGGGTTTTTACCAAGAACAAGTCCCACAGGACTGCACAAAATTCCTGACATCACGATATAAGGCAGGCCACCAAAAAGACTGACTCACCATATCTCTGGTACCAAAAATACCTGGATGACCAGCCAGCGCGGAGCAATGAATTTCAGACATTACTCTCTTCCTCCACTGGTCAGGTACATACAATTTTCCCATAGGGTTTGTTCTCCTGAAATTCCTCCAGGGCACGTCGCAAATCGGGTGAGATGGCGGAAAGAACTACACCCTCATTTAGAATGGTAGTAGGCTCGGTCACAATAAGAGAATCCGCAAAGAAACGCTTAGAAAGGGCGTCCGCCTTAACATTCTTAGTGCCCGGAAGAAAAGAGACCACAAAATTAAAACGCGTGAAAAACAAGGCCCACCTAGCCTGTCTAGGATTCAAGCGTTTGGCTGATTCAAGATAAATCAAATTCTTGTGGTCGGTGAGGACCACAACTTGATGTCTAGCTCCCTCCAACCAATGTCTCCACTCTTCAAATGCCCATCAAATCCCGATTCCCCACGTCATAGTTACGTTCAGATGGGGAGAATTTTCGAGAAAAGAAGGCACAGGGATTCATTTTAGAAGTCACCGGATCTTTTTGGGACAAAACGCTCCTGCACCAATCTCAGAGGCATCTACCTCCACCTGAAATGGCAGTGAGACATCAGGTTGCCGAAGTGAATCTTCGCTTAAGCTCCTGAAATGTCGAGACTGCCTCTGGAGACCAATTCACCACATCAGCGCCCTTTTTGGTCAGATCAGTCAGTGGTTTGACAATACCAGAAAAATTACTTATAAATTTACGGTAGAAATTAGCAAAACCCAAAAACTTCTGGAGAGCCTTCAAAGAAGTGGGCTGAACCTAATCATAAATAGCCTATACCTTGGCCGGGTCAATTTCAATAGCCGACGGGGACAAAATAAATCCCAAAAATGAAATCCTCTGCACACCAAAGAGGCACTTCGATCCCTTAGCATACAGGGAATTTTCCCTCAAAATCCAGAACACAGTCCGGACATGTTCCACATGAGAATCCCAATCACTGGAAAAGATCAAAATATCATCTAGATAAATGATCAAAAACTTATCCACAAAGTCCAGGAAAATATCGTTCATAAAGGATTGGAAGATAGAAGGGGCATTAGTGAGCCCAAAAGGCATCACCAGGTACTCAAAATGTCCCTCCGGAGTATTAAACGCCGTCTTCCATTCATCCCCGTGCTTGATGCGAATAGGATTATATGCCCTCCTGAGGGCAAGTTTGGTAAACCAACAAGCACTTTTAACTCTGGAAAATAAATCAGAAATCAGGGGTAACGGGTACTGATATTTACGTGATTTTGTTAAGGGAACGATAGTCAATACAAGGCCTTAATGAACCATCTTTCTTGGCCACAAAAAAAAACAGCACCTAAAGGTGAAGAGGATGGTTTAATATGACCCTTCTCCAACGACTCCTTGATATAAGATCGCATAGCATCATGTTCGGGTACCGATAAGTTGAAAGGCCGACCCTTGGGAAATTTACATCCGGGCATTAACTCAATTGCACAGTCGTAACTCCTATGAGGAGGCAAAGGTACGGATTGCACTTAAAGTGGTCTTGCTTTTAATGTATCTAGGAGGCCGTAATGGCACAGTGTTTATTAAAAACATAGAGTAGGACCCCCCACATGAGATTGCCTTGGCGCGGCGGGGTGGCTCAATTGAATTGATCAATTTTTTTGCTAAATATCTCATTTTGAATACAGTTAGATATTATGTGCATATGCACTTTATGTTATGCGTTCTAACCTTAGCATCGCTGGCTTCTTTTTTCTTTTTATGAGGAGGCAAAGACGCAGACTTACTCTCACTAAATACATCAGAAAAATCAGCCAAATCAGGAATATCATGAGACTGGGGAGAGGTGGAGAAAACAAGAGTGTCACTAAGAACACACTGACAACCCCAACTCACCACAGACACAGATTTCCAATCCAAAACAGGATTATGAGTTTGCAACCAGGGAAAACCCAGAACAATAGTATCATGCAAATTGTGCAACACCAAAAATTTACAATTTTCTTGGTGGTCCGGGGCGACCCGCATTATCACCTGGGTCCAAAACTGGGGTTTATTCTCCACCAAAGGAGTAGCATCAATACCCCTCAAAGGGATAGGAGTCCGCAGGGGTATCATGGGAAAACCACAACGGTTAGCAAAGTCTAAATCCATCAGATTCAAAGCTGCTCCTGAATCTACAAAAGCCTTAGAGGAAAATGTAGACAAGGAGCAGATCAGAGTAATTGCCAAAAGGAACTTAGGCTGTACACTGCCCACGGCAAATGTGTGAGCAAATCGCTTTTCTTGTTTGGGGCAGACAGAAATAGTATGAGAGGCGTCTCCACAGAAAAAACACAGCTTAATACGCACGCTTTCTAAACTCCTGACGTTGCACCCTAGACAAAACCCTATCACATTGCATGGGCTCAGACGTTCGTTCAAAAGGCGGCAACGCCTCTCATGTAGTTTTACGTTCATGTAAACACCGATCAACTTGAATGGCATAGAATCGTCTAGACCAGAGGGAACAGGATATCCCACCATAACGTCTTTTACGGTTTCTGCCAAACCTTTCTGAAAGAGAGCTGCTAGGGCATCATCATTCCATTTAGTAAGGATCTCCCACTTTCGGAATTTTTGACAACATAACTCTGCAGAATCCTGACCCTGGTTCAATGCCAATAAGGTTTTCTCAGCTTGATCAATAGCATTAGGTTCATCATACAACAACCCCAAGGCTTGAAAAAATGCGTCCACATTAGTCAGAATAGGATCTCCAGGTGTCAGAGAAAAAGCCCAATCCTGGGGATCGCTGCGCAGCAAGGAGATGACAATTTTAACGTGCTGCACAGAGCTCCCCGATGAGTTCGGCTTCAAGGCAAGAAATAGTTTACAATTATTCTTAAAATTCAAAAATTTAGACCGATCCCCAGAAAACACATCAGGAGTAGGGATTTTAGGTTCAACAGCAGATGATTGAGCGAGATAGGCAGAAATTCCCCGCACTTCAGCAGTGAGCTGCTCAACACGATCAGACAATTGCTTAATCTCCATTAAAGAAAAAATCCTCCTACGGCCCAGAAAAAAAGAGGAAAAAAATATATAAAAAAAATTCTGACCTTTTTTTTTTTTTTTTTTTACAATTCTTTCCTTCTTTTGAGTACCCTAGAGTCTGCGGTTTAGGCTGGTGATTCTGTTATGACTGGGTCACCGAGGAGGAGAGCAAGCCCAAGCTAAGCCGCAGAAAAGTAGAGAGGTTGGAAACTAAGCGGATTGCAGACCCCTGATCCTATCCACACAACTAGCAGTAGCCATGGAGCATGCCTACAATGATCCTAGACGACTTGGCACAGCCGGAGAGCTAACTAAGCCTAAAGCAAGAAAGGGGGAATCTAAACTGCCCCAGAGCAGACCCCAAAGGAATAGCTAGCCCCTAAACATATATTGTCAGTGAGACAAGATGAAAACACAAACGCAGGTAGGAAAATAGACTGAGCAATTGATGGGGCCCACACTGCCTAGACAGGACAGGAAAGGAAAGACACTGTCTGCAATCACGCAAAAAACCCTGCAAAAAAGGCCAACACGACTGATGCAAAAAATACTGAAGTCGCACGACTTCGCCCACTATATCAGCACTCAGGTATATTCTGAAAGCAGAGCAAAAAGAGGCCAATCTAATAAGGGACAGAAATAAACTGGCACAAGGAGTGACATATGAATGGTGACTCAGCACAGCCCCAGCCGGAGCTGGCTGAGCCAGACAAACTGAAATAGACAAAACCAGATCAAATGTGAACAGAATAGCAAAAGAACACTTAGCTGAGCATGCAGGGACTGAGCTGGAAACTAAGACCTCAGGAGGCAGGAAAAAATCACCAGCAGGGATAGAGGGAGTCGGCTGTCTTAAATCCAGTCTGAAACCCCAGATCTCCAATCGTCATCATCATTATCAGGTGGCAAGCCTCTGTTAATCAGATCAGCTCCATTAGCTCCAGTAACCACCAGAGGGAGCCCAGAAAGAGAACTCACAACCCCTCTGACAATATGACCAGCTCCACTACCTTCAGTAGTAACCAGAGGTAGGCCAGAAAGCGAATTCACAACACAATTGTCTATGCTGTGAAGATACGAGATGTGCAGCATCTGAAACAATGGATACTGGAAGCCTGTGCTATCATTTCTTCTGCAGTGTTGCTACCAGTGTGTCAAGAGTGGGAGAAGAGGGTTGCATTGACAATCCAACACAATGGGCAGCATTTTGAACACATTTTATAAGTGGTCATAAAGTTGTAAATAACTCCTGAAAGAATAAAGTTCTGTTAAAACCAAGCACACCATTGTTTTCCTTGTGAAATTCTCAATAAGTTTGATGTGTCACATGACCCTCTTCCCAAAAAATAAAGTTGGATCCAAAATGGCTGACTTCAAAATGGCCACCATGGTCACCACCCATCTTGAAAAGTTTCCCCCCTCCCATAAATTAATGTGCCACAAACAGAAAGTTGATATCACCAACCATTCCCATTTTTTTTAGGTGTATCCATATAAATGGCCCACCCTGTAGACTCAGTCATCTCTACATATTAAAGCCTCCACTGGTCACAGTATGTATCCTCAGCCTGTAGGCATTAATACAGAAGACCGGTGCCACCACCGCATATAGACTGTGACACGGATAAAGGGGCAGGGAGCTCCTTCATTACAGCGGTCACATTATGAGATGTTCCTATGATCTTCATAATTTAGCTCTCTGAAGATATCTAGAATATTCAATATATGATGTATCAGAACGGGAAAGCAATGACGATGTGTGAATATGGAGGCAACTTGGGCTGTCCAGAGCTTTTCGCCATGGAGGGAACTAAACAAAGGCATTTAATTAGAGCTGACTGAATTCTGCTCATGGGTCACTGATCTCTCATCATTTGCTGCTATGTGATTGCTGTCCAGATGACTGAAGACTTAAGAGCTTTGCACAATGAATACAGTGGCAGGTTTGGCAGTAGTCAGCAGATACATTACTCTGGATCACTCAGCCAAATGTAATTTTATGACTGTAATGTGGATGTCCGCTTTGGAGCGCAACAGCTTCATTTTTTGTGATCTAGATCTCCACTTCACCTACATAGACCTATACCCAAAAATACCAATTTGTCCACCTGCAGGCACCACTGGGGATTAGGAGGTTACTTACTGGGTACTGGTGTAGTAATCGCAGGTATGCGGGATCCAGTGACGAGACGAGAGTCGGAATGAACTTAGGATGTAACTTTTATATATGTATTTATATCTATTAAGGGCTATCTTGAGTAACCGACAAGCTAACAACAGTTATCCTCGCAGGGATCAAAACAATAATACACAGATAACTCGAACACGGCTACCCGGTCAGAACCGGTAACTATAGGGCCGCGGTATGGCCGACTACGGGTCCAAAAACTACGGGATATTAACTACAACGTGTCACTTATCCTCCTCTGACGTCCGGCAGAGTGGTGGTTGGTGTCTCTTCGGTGTCTTAGCCGCTGGGCCCAGCCGACGAGGATCTGGTGCAGGCTTCTGGCGTTCGTATGCCCAAAGTGGAGTGTGGGCACAACAGGCCCCTGATGAGTTCCTCTGCATTGTGCCTCCCGGCGGAGGCGGGATGGCGTTGGCAAGGGCGTGTGAGCCACAACCACAGGCTGGGGCTGCGCAGCAGCGGCCGCGGGTGGCAGCGGGCAGGCCACAGCCGCAGGCTGGAGTCGGGCTATGGTGTCAGCGGGTGGCAGCGGGCAGGCCGCAACTGCAGGCTGGAGTCGAGCTACGGTGGCCACGGGCGGCAGTGGGTAGGCCACAGCCACGGGCTGGAGTTGTCCTGCAGTGACCGTGGGAGGTAGCGGGCAGGCCGCAGCTGCGGGCTGGAGTCAGGCTACGGTGGCCGCGGGTGGCAGCAGGCAGGCCGCAGCCGCAGGATGGAGTCGGGCGGTGATGGCTGTGGGGAGCGCGGTCATGCAGTCGATGTCCCTCTGCTGGACGGCTCGGTGCCATTTCCTTCCTGTCAGTGGTGAGTCTCTCTCCAGTCCCTCTAGTCGCCGCTCTCTCCTTCTAGCTCTGGCTCTCTGGCACCCTCTAGTCTTCCTGCTCCTGAACTGACAGTGGCTGGATTGCAGTGAAAACAAATTTTAGGAAGTTTTTGTGCACATTCAAATGAATGGACCCTGCATGGGATCATTTTATTTCCATTTTTGTCATCTTACAAATATGTAAATACCATATATACTCGAATATAAGCCGACCCGAGTATAAGCTGAGGCCCCTAATTTTGCCACAAAAAACTGGGAAAACTTATTGACTCGCGTATAAGCCTAGGGTGGGAAATGCAGCAGCTACTGGTAAATTTAAAAAATAAAAATAGATACCAATAAAAGTAAAATTAATTGAGGCATCAGTAGGTTAAACGTTTTTGAATATCCATATTGAATCAGGAGCCCCATATAATGCTCCATATAGTTCATGACGGGCCCCATAAGATGCTCTACAAAATAAATACACCCCATATAATGCTGCACAAAGGTTAATAATGGCCCCATAAGATGCTCCATAGAATGATATGCCCCATATGCTGCTCCATAAAGGTTATGGCCCCATAAGATGCTTCATAGAATAATATGCCCCATTTGCTCCTCCATAAAGGTTATGGCCCCATAAGATGCTCCATAGAATATGCCCCATATGCTGCTCCATAAAGGTTATGGCCCCATAAGATGCTCCATAAAGGTTATGGCCCCATATGCTGCTTCATAAAGGTTATGGCCCCATAAGATGCCCCATAAAATAGGCCCCATATGCTGTTACATAAAGGTTATGGCCCCATAAGATGCCCCATAGAATAGGTTCCATATGCTACTCCATAAAGGTTATGGCCCCATAAGATGCTCCATAAAGGTTATGGCCCCATAAGATGCCCCATAGAATAGTCACCATAAGATGATCCATAAAGGTTATGGCCCCATATGCTGCTCCATAAAGGTTATGGCCCCATAAGATGCCCCATATGATGTTCCATAAAGGTTATGGCCCCATAAGATGCCCCATAGAATAGGCCCCAAAAATGACATTCACCTCTCGTTGCTGGGGGCCAGGTGCTGGTGTCGCCGCTGGCTCAGGCCCCTGCAATATAAACCTGTCCCCGTTCCACTGCCGAGCATCGCTCTGTCTTCTGGGTCCTCTGTCAGTGATTGTTCAGGCAGAGGGCATGCACTAACCACATCATCGCACCCTCTGACCTGATCGTCACAGCCAGAGGACGCGGAGGACAGAGCGTCGCGCGGCGGTGGAACGGGGACAGGTGAATATCGCATATACTTACCTCCATCTGGCATGGCCTCTGCAGCCCCTGCTTCTCCCATGGTCTCCGTCAGCTCTTCCTTCCTTCAGCGGTCACTTGGTACCGCTCATTAAAGTCATGAATATGCGCATATTCATGACTTTAATGAGCGGTACCACGTGACCGCTGAACACAGGTGCCGGAGACCTTGGGAGAAGCAGGGGCTGTAGAGACCGTGCCAGGAGGGGGTAAGTATGATCTGACACCCCCGATCCCCCTCCCCCCACCGACCCCCTGGCGTATATGACTTGAGTATAAGCCGAGAGGGGCACTTTCAGCCTTAAAAAATGGGCTGAAAATCTCGGCTTATACTCAAGTATATACTGTATATATTTTTTATATGTTTTCCATTTTCCACCTTATTCACAGTGTAATAAACTAGTTCAGACATTTATTATATCATACATTAACCCCTTAGGGCCAGACCGATTTTTTGTTTTACCTTCAGACTTCAATAACATCAAGGTGTGCCTCAGCAGCAGTGTCAAGAGATCATCTAAAGTGGTGCCCTGACCAACTGAAGGAAAAGCTTGAAGACCAATACATTCTTCAGCCAGTAGAAGAAGTGGAGGAAAAGATCAGCACTGTACTCAGCAAGTTCCCTTCAAATTGGACAAGAGTGATCCAAGCCATAGTCGTGCCCGTCTTAAGCTTTCCCAGTATAGAAATACATGGAGCCGCACGCACCGCTCCAGAGTGCCGGCGACAGTGCCGGATATTAACATGCGACACTCGGCCGTATTTCTCGCATGTGTGATCCCGGCCTACCATGTATGCTGCCGATACATGTAAAGTGTATGACAGGAGGAAACGAAGGATGATTTATACAAACTCCCTTGGGATCATTGTTACCTGCAGATTATAAGTAAAAGCGCCAATCGACTTTCTATATCAATGATCGCTGCACGTTTCAGGCAATTCATTGGCCCGTGCAAAAGACCCAAAAAGTATGATTCATACATAAATGATGACAATAAACTGAAAATAATTTCTGTTATTTGACAGAAGGAGGAACATGCTGGAATTACGGAGAAAAGAAAATGTTCTTTACATAAATTCATGCAGTTGCTGTAAAATCTGCAAAACCGTCAATGCCAAAGCAAACAATGCAATAAAAACTCGCACATGCATTATAATAGTCATGCTTGTTCACACAAGGAAAGACCCACCTTGGCTTTTTTTTTTTTCTGGACCAATAGAGAAAGAAAAAACAGAAAATGATAATTTATTCTCACTTGTGACAGCGATCTAATGACAACTTAGCAGGAAATAAAAGAATTTTACAAAGAAACACTTTACGCCAACCTTTGTAAAGTCTCATGGCTCAGTACAAACCTACTGCCAAAGGAAAGGTTATAGGAGATCAGGCTATCTGTGCGGATTTGGAAAAATCCGCAGGTAAATTCTCAGGACAAAGGACCTGCGGTTTACCTGCGAATTAGCCTGCGGTTTAGCCCTGTGGTTTCACACCTCTACAATGGAGAAAGTGTGAAACCGCTGCGGAATCCGCACAAAGAATTGACATGCTGCGGATTTGAACCCGCAGCAAATCCGCGCGGAAAAATCCACAGCATGTGCACAGCGTTTTTCACTTTACCATTGGAAACAATGGTACTGTACAATGCAGCTACATCTGCTGCGGACCCGCAGAGCCTGAAACGCTGTGGATCCGCAGCAGAATCCGCACTGTGTGCACATAGCCTTAGAAAAAAAGTCTTGTCCATGGGATGTGCATGTTATTACAGCTCAAAGAACCAACCAGAGGGACCCATGGATAAAAAATGGTGCCCCATAACAATTTCTCAAAGTCTCATCCATTATTAGCTCTCTCCCCCAACAGCATTAATGATGTGGTAGCTAATTACGTCTAGTCGTGGAGGTGACAATACCTAATTGAAATGGTTGTTGGGTTCACACTGAAGCACAATTTCTAATGAACCTTGAATATTCAGATGTAATTGCATACGTGGTCTTACTGGGACAGAAAAAAAAGCAACCCTGGCACACCAAACTCACCAGCCACCCTTTACTATAAGAAGCTTTGCCCATCAAGGAGAAATACAAGGTTCAGCAATTCAACCACTGCTCAATTAAACAGGTTGGGCAAATAAAATATAAAAAATAAAAATGAATTTTGTCAAACAATTGCTGGCATAAAAAATAATAAACGCTCCAATACTGACCTTCCTCAAGTGCAAAGCGGTCAAAGTGACAGGGCAACTGATAATATGTTGTTTCCATACATACAGAATAATACAGACACTGATTATTACACTGTGTATACAGGACAGGAGAAGTGGTACTGTGCAGTGTATATACAGTGGTTACGGAAAGTATTCAGACCCCTTTAAATTTTTCACTGTTTCATTGCAGCCATTTGGTAAATTCAAAATAGTTCATTTTTTTCTCATTAATGTACACTCTGCACCCCATCTTGACAGAAAAAAACAGAAATGTAGAAATTTTTGCAAATTTATTAAAAAAGAAATCTGAAATATCACATGGTCATAAGTATTCAGACCCTTTTCTCAGACACTCATATTTAAGTCACATGCTGTCCATTTCCTTGTGATCCTCCTTGAGATGGTTCTACTCCTTCATTGGCTACAATGAAACAAAGAGTGAAAAATTTAAAGGGGTCTGAATACTTTCCGTAGCCACTGTATACAGAATAATACAGATACTGAGAATTACACCGTGTATACAGGACAGGAGAAGTGGTACTGTGTAGTGTATATATACAGAATAATACAGATACTGAGAACTACACCCAGTATACAGGACAGGAGAAGTGGTACTGTGCAGTGTATATACAGAATAATACAGATACTGAGAGTTACACCCAGTATACAGGACAGGAGAAGTGGTACTGTGCAGTGTATATACAGAATAATACAGATACTGAGAGTTACACCCAGTATACAGGACAGGAGAAGTGGTAGTGTGCAGTGTATATATACAGAATAATACAGATACTGAGAATTACACCCAGTATACAGGACAGGAGAAGTGGTACTGTGCAGTGTATATATACAGAATAATACAGATACTGAGAATTACACCCAGTATACAGGACAGGAGAAGTGGTACTGTGCAGTGTATATACAGAATAATACAGATACTGAGAATTACATCCAGAATACAGGACATGAGAAGTGGTACTGTGCAGTGTATATATACAGAATAATACAGAACTGAGAGTTACACCCAGTATACAGGACAGGAGAAGTGGTACTGTGCATTGTATATACAGAATAATACAGATACTGAGAGTTACACCCAGTTTACAGGACAGGAGAAGTTGTACTGCGCAGTGTATATACAGAATAATACAGATACTGAGAATTACATCCAGTATACAGGACAGGAGAAGTGGTACTGTGCAGTGTATATACAGAATAATACAGATACTGAGAGTTACACCCAGTATACAGGACAGGAGAAGTGGTACTGTGCAGTGTATATATACAGAATAATACAGATACTGAGAGTTACACCCAGTATACAGGACAGGAGAAGTGGTAATGTGCAGTGTATATACAGAATAATACAGATACTGAGAACTACACCCAGTATACAGGACAGGAGAAGTGGTACTGTGCAGTGTATATATACAGAATAATACAGAACTGAGAGTTACACCCAGTATACAGGACAGGAGAAGTGGTACTGTGCATTGTATATACAGAATAATACAGATACTGAGAGTTACACCCAGTATACAGGACAGGAGAAGTGGTACTGCGCAGTGTATATACAGAATAATACAGATACTGAGAATTACATCCAGTATACAGGACAGGAGAAGTGGTACTGTGCAGTGTATATACAGAATAATACAGATACTGAGAATTACACCCAGTATACAGGACAGGAGAAGTGGTAATGTGCAGTGTATATATACAGAATAATACAGATACTGAGAGTTACACCCAGTATACAGGACAGGAGAAGTGGTAATGTGCAGTGTATATACAGAATAATACAGATACTGAGAACTACACCCAGTATACAGGACAGGAGAAGTGGTACTGTGCAGTGTATATATACAGAATAATACAGATACTGAGAGTTACACCCAGTATACAGGACAGGAGAAGTGGTACTGTGCAGTGTATATACAGAATAATACAGATACTGAGAATTACACCCAGTATACAGGACAGGAGAAGTGGTACTGTGCAGTGTATATACAGAATAATACAGATACTGAGAGTTACACCCAGTATACAGGACAGGAGAAGTGGTACTGTGCAGTGTATATATACAGAATAATACAGATACTGAGAATTACACCCAGTATACAGGACAGGAGAAGTGGTACTGTGCAGTGTATATACAGAATTATAAAGATACTGAGAATTACATCCAGAATACAGGACATGAGAAGTGGTACTGTGCATTGTATATACAGAATAATACAGATACTGAGAGTTACACCCAGTATACAGGACAGGAGAAGTGGTACTGTGCAGTGTATATATACAGAATAATACAGATACTGAGAATTACACCCAGTATACAGGACAGGAGAAGTGGTACTGTGCAGTGTATATACAGAATAATACAGATACTGAGAATTACATCCAGAATACAGGACATGAGAAGTGGTACTGTGCAGTGTATATATACAGAATAATACAGATACTGAGAGTTACACCCAGTATACAGGACAGGAGAAGTGGTACTGTGCATTGTATATACAGAATAATACAGATACTGAGAGTTACACCCAGCATACAGGACAGGAGAAGTGGTACTGTGCAGTGTATATATACAGAATAATACAGATACTGAGAATTACATCCAGTATACAGGACAGGAGAAATGGTACTATGCAGTGTATATACACAGAATAATACAGGTACTGAGAACTACACCCAGTATACAGGACAGAAGTGGTACTGTGCAGTGTATATACAGAATAATACAGATACTGAGAGTTACACCCAGTATACAGGACAGGAGAAGTGGTAGTGTGCAGTGTATATACAGAATAATACAGATACTGAGAATTACACCCAGTATACAGGACAGGAGAAGTGGTACTGTGCAGTGTATATATACAAAATAATACAGATACTGAGAATTACACAGTGTATACAGGACAGGAGAAGTGGTACTGTGCAGTGTATATACAGAATAATACAGATACTGAGAGTTACACCCGGTATACAGGACAGGAGAAGTGGTACTGTGCAGTGTATATATAGAATAGTACAGATACTGAGAGTTACACCCAGTATACAGGACAGGAGAAGTGGTACTGTGCAGTGTATATATACAAAATAATACAGATACTGAGAATTACACAGTGTATACAGGACAGGAGAAGTGGTACTGTGCAGTGTATATACAGAATAATACAGATACTGAGAGTTACACCCAGTATACAGGACAGGAGAAGTGGTACTGTGCAGTGTATATATACAAAATAATACAGATACTGAGAATTACACAGTGTATACAGGACAGGAGAAGTGGTACTGTGCAGTGTATATACAGAATAATACAGATACTGAGAGTTACACCCGGTATACAGGACAGGAGAAGTAGTACTGTGCAGTGTATATACAGAATAGTACAGATACTGAGAGTTACACCCAGTATACAGGACAGGAGAAGTGGTACTGTGCAGTGTATATACAGAATAATACAGATACTGAGAATTACACCCAGTATACAGGACAGGAGAAGTGGTACTGTGCAGTGTATATATACAAAATAATACAGATACTGAGAATTACACAGTGTATACAGGACAGGAGAAGTGGTACTGTGCAGTGTATATACAGAATAATACAGATACTGAGAGTTACACCCAGTATACAGGACAGGAGAAGTGGTACTGTGCAGTGTATATACAGAATAATACAGATACTGAGAGTTACACCCAGTATACAGGACAGGAGAAGTGGTAATGTGCAGTGTATATATACAGAATAATACAGATACTGAGAATTACATCCAGAATACAGGACATGAGAAGTGGTACTGTGCAGTGTATATATACAGAATAATACAGAACTGAGAGTTACACCCAGTATACAGGACAGGAGAAGTGGTACTGTGCATTGTATATACAGAATAATACAGATACTGAGAGTTACACCCAGTTTACAGGACAGGAGAAGTTGTACTGCGCAGTGTATATACAGAATAATACAGATACTGAGAATTACATCCAGTATACAGGACAGGAGAAGTGGTACTGTGCAGTGTATATACAGAATAATACAGATACTGAGAGTTACACCCAGTATACAGGACAGGAGAAGTGGTAGTGTGCAGTGTATATATACAGAATAATACAGATACTGAGAATTACACCCAGTATACAGGACAGGAGAAGTGGTACTGTGCAGTGTATATATACAGAATAATACAGATACTGAGAATTACACCCAGTATACAGGACAGGAGAAGTGGTACTGTGCAGTGTATATACAGAATAATACAGATACTGAGAATTACATCCAGAATACAGGACATGAGAAGTGGTACTGTGCAGTGTATATATACAGAATAATACAGAACTGAGAGTTACACCCAGTATACAGGACAGGAGAAGTGGTACTGTGCATTGTATATACAGAATAATACAGATACTGAGAGTTACACCCAGTTTACAGGACAGGAGAAGTTGTACTACGCAGTGTATATACAGAATAATACAGATACTGAGAATTACATCCAGTATACAGGACAGGAGAAGTGGTACTGTGCAGTGTATATACAGAATAATACAGATACTGAGAGTTACACCCAGTATACAGGACAGGAGAAGTGGTACTGTGCAGTGTATATATACAGAATAATACAGATACTGAGAGTTACACCCAGTATACAGGACAGGAGAAGTGGTAATGTGCAGTGTATATACAGAATAATACAGATACTGAGAACTACACCCAGTATACAGGACAGGAGAAGTGGTACTGTGCAGTGTATATATACAGAATAATACAGAACTGAGAGTTACACCCAGTATACAGGACAGGAGAAGTGGTACTGTGCATTGTATATACAGAATAATACAGATACTGAGAGTTACACCCAGTATACAGGACAGGAGAAGTGGTACTGCGCAGTGTATATACAGAATAATACAGATACTGAGAATTACATCCAGTATACAGGACAGGAGAAGTGGTACTGTGCAGTGTATATACAGAATAATACAGATACTGAGAATTACACCCAGTATACAGGACAGGAGAAGTGGTAATGTGCAGTGTATATATACAGAATAATACAGATACTGAGAGTTACACCCAGTATACAGGACAGGAGAAGTGGTAATGTGCAGTGTATATACAGAATAATACAAATACTGAGAACTACACCCAGTATACAGGACAGGAGAAGTGGTACTGTGCAGTGTATATATACAGAATAATACAGATACTGAGAGTTACACCCAGTATACAGGACAGGAGAAGTGGTACTGTGCAGTGTATATACAGAATAATACAGATACTGAGAATTACACCCAGTATACAGGACAGGAGAAGTGGTACTGTGCAGTGTATATACAGAATAATACAGATACTGAGAGTTACACCCAGTATACAGGACAGGAGAAGTGGTACTGTGCAGTGTATATATACAGAATAATACAGATACTGAGAATTACACCCAGTATACAGGACAGGAGAAGTGGTACTGTGCAGTGTATATACAGAATTATAAAGATACTGAGAATTACATCCAGAATACAGGACATGAGAAGTGGTACTGTGCATTGTATATACAGAATAATACAGATACTGAGAGTTACACCCAGTATACAGGACAGGAGAAGTGGTACTGTGCAGTGTATATATACAGAATAATACAGATACTGAGAATTACACCCAGTATACAGGACAGGAGAAGTGGTACTGTGCAGTGTATATACAGAATAATACAGATACTGAGAATTACATCCAGAATACAGGACATGAGAAGTGGTACTGTGCAGTGTATATATACAGAATAATACAGATACTGAGAGTTACACCCAGTATACAGGACAGGAGAAGTGGTACTGTGCATTGTATATACAGAATAATACAGATACTGAGAGTTACACCCAGCATACAGGACAGGAGAAGTGGTACTGTGCAGTGTATATATACAGAATAATACAGATACTGAGAATTACATCCAGTATACAGGACAGGAGAAATGGTACTATGCAGTGTATATACACAGAATAATACAGGTACTGAGAACTACACCCAGTATACAGGACAGAAGTGGTACTGTGCAGTGTATATACAGAATAATACAGATACTGAGAGTTACACCCAGTATACAGGACAGGAGAAGTGGTAGTGTGCAGTGTATATACAGAATAATACAGATACTGAGAATTACACCCAGTATACAGGACAGGAGAAGTGGTACTGTGCAGTGTATATATACAAAATAATACAGATACTGAGAATTACACAGTGTATACAGGACAGGAGAAGTGGTACTGTGCAGTGTATATACAGAATAATACAGATACTGAGAGTTACACCCGGTATACAGGACAGGAGAAGTGGTACTGTGCAGTGTATATATAGAATAGTACAGATACTGAGAGTTACACCCAGTATACAGGACAGGAGAAGTGGTACTGTGCAGTGTATATACAGAATAATACAGATACTGAGAATTACACCCAGTATACAGGACAGGAGAAGTGGTACTGTGCAGTGTATATATACAAAATAATACAGATACTGAGAATTACACAGTGTATACAGGACAGGAGAAGTGGTACTGTGCAGTGTATATACAGAATAATACAGATACTGAGAGTTACACCCAGTATACAGGACAGGAGAAGTGGTACTGTGCAGTGTATATAGAGAATAATACAGATACTGAGAGTTACACCCAGTATACAGGACAGGAGAAGTGGTAGTGTGCAGTGTATATACAGAATAATACAGATACTGAGAATTACACCCAGTATACAGGACAGGAGAAGTGGTACTGTGCAGTGTATATATACAAAATAATACAGATACTGAGAATTACACAGTGTATACAGGACAGGAGAAGTGGTAATGTGCAGTGTATATACAGAATAATACAGATACTGAGAACTACACCCAGTACACAGGACAGGAGAAGTGGTACTGTGCAGTGTATATATACAGAATAATACAGATACTGAGAATTACATCCAGTATACAGGACAGGAGAAGTGGTACTGTGCAGTGTATATATTGTGGTGTAGTTACCACTATGTCAGCTAGGGGGTGCTGTGTGGGTGTCCCAGGACGGGTGTACAGGCACATTCAGTGTGGTAACAGGAGCAGGGTCCTAAATGACCATTATGGGTCTCAAGGTGGGTGGCCTTGGGATGCAGGCTCCAGGGTGTATTGATCAGCAGAGGTACTGGGTGTGGTTACAGGGCTATGTAATTGAGGTGTTGTGCTGAGACTCTCGGTCCGAGTCTGAAGCCACGGACGTTTATGTTCTTTTGTGCCTAAGCTAGAGGCTATTTTGGTGATACGCTGATTTATGGTTTATGGAGCAAATAAACCTCATGGACTTTGGGAAGAACCTGCCTCATGATTGTCTCCCGCTGCACCTAAGCGAGTCGAATCCCTACAATTGGTGGAGGATGCGGGCAAGCAGACACTGAGACAGTGACGGCTCCTGACATGGACAGGTCAGAGGTAGAACTGACCAGAGGAAGAAGTACATCTGCGCAACTGACGGACCTGACGTCTCGTGATAAGACAGATGGTGGGCTGGGAGATGAGACTACTGGACTAGACACATTGGTGCTGGACGGGAACTGGAGGGTTCACTCGACTGGGGTGACTGACCGAGTGGTACCCTTTAACGATATAATTAAAGAGGTAGTGGTGCGACACGTGATGGACAAAAGAGAACAAGATCGTGAGATACAGCTGATAAAGGAGACTGTAACAAAACATGTCGAACGGGAAAGAGTCCTAAGGCAAGCAGCTGAGCATAGAGTGGATGAGCTGGAGAAGGAAGTCTCTGAGCTCAGAGGTCACCTGTCCACTTGTAAAACCATGAACAAGACCCTGTTGGAAGATATGGAGGTGCTCAGAGAGGCCCAAGAGAAGCATCAACAGGAGATTCTCAAGAGAGAGGATGAGCGTCGCTACCTGGCAGAGGAGCGAGATAAAGTTCTGCAAGAACTCAGTGGAGTAGTAAAAGGTCTTCTGCAGGAGAAGTGGATGGGCGAAGACGTACAGCGGCCGTGCCCGACTGATAGCAAGGCAGAACTGCCAATGCCCATCTTGGAAAAGGGTCCTGAAGACTGTAAATCTCAGGAAGATGGTGAGCCAAGAGCTGCACAAGACAGTCACCCGGTCTTGGCAGATACCTTGAGGGAAGTGTCCTTGGGGAACCCAGAGCCATCTGTCCAGGATGAGAGCAAGTCCATGACCTTCAAGTGCGTGATGGAGGTACCCGAAAACGTGCGAGAAGCGTGTGCCAGCGAAGGTGTCCATGAGACCTTTAAAAAGGCAGTAAAGGCCTATAGTGTGAGCTGGGCACCATAAACAGACCAGTTGGTGATACTGGCAGAAACGGAAGACACAGAGAGAAGGGTGGCTGTCCTGAAGGAGATGCACCTACAATGTCTCCGCACGAAACAGATGCTCGTGGAGCGTAATAGGAAAGCCGCTCGACGTCTGGAGCTTGCAAGGGAGGCTCAAAGTCGGCTGGGCTTTGTGGAAGACATAATTCCGGTACCCAGAAATCTGGTAGGGAAAGTCATTGGTAGACTTGGAAAGGTGATGCAGGAGATGGTGAATCGATCCTGTGTGAAGAGAGTGAGGATCCCACCTGCTGGTGAAATCCAAGTCGTTATTGAAGATGACATGGTTCCTGTCATTGTGGTTGGTTCGGTGGAAAGCATTGGGAAGCTTCGCATGCTCCTGGAATATCGGGTAGCGTACCTGAAGGAGATTGAGCAGCTAAGACAGGATCGACTGCAGATGAATGAGCAGATAGAGAACGTCAGGTGGCATCCACCTCCAACCCAAGGTGTAAGGACCCGAAGGGATCCTCCAAGGAATGAAAGGACAGGTAGTCGAAGGCAAGAACGTCGAGAGTCCGCAAGTGGCCGTTCTAATCGTAGTAACATAGGCACGAGACCCGGTGGTGGACATAGTGACAGAGGGTCAGACTCAGACCAGCCAGTTGGCCCAGCTGGACGTGGGACTCATGACCGTGTGAACTGGGAGAGCCGGCCAGTGAGAGAAAGGTCGGGTGACGGAGCGCACTGCAAACAGGTGGAGACTAAAGAGTGTCTGATCACACTGACGGACGTTGATGGGAAGGCCAAAGCCCAAGGCCGAGATACTGACCGCTGGGGGCGGGGGAGGCCTAACGTGAATATGAGGCAGTTTGACTACCGAAACAGACGGAGATGGTCCTCTCGACTTGTAGGGCAAGGTGACATGGGTGCCAGGTCTCAAGATACCTGGGTGATGTCATGTGTTCAACCCCACAAGTTTGAACAGAGGGGGGAGGTATGTGGTGTAGTTACCACTATGTCAGCTAGGGGGTGCTGTGTGGGTGTCCCAGGACGGGTGTACAGGCACATTCAGTGTGGTAACAGGAGCAGGGTCCTAAATGACCATTATGGGTCTCAAGGTGGGTGGCCTTGGGATGCAGGCTCCAGGGTGTATTGATCAGCAGAGGTACTGCTGATCTTTCTGTTACACTGTGTCAGGGAAGCCTGTGTGTGTCTATACCACCTTTAGTGATGTCATAGCCATGTGATCCCCTTTGGGTGTGGTTACAGGGCTATGTAATTGAGGTGTTTGGCACATGTGAGAGTGTGGAGGGAGTCTGTCAGAGTGTGGACAGACTTCCATGTGTCCAGGTGGGACACTACAGAGAGTGGCCTGTGTGCTAAGGAAGGAGAAGCCTTCCTAGGTCTGCGGCTGCAGATAGAGCGCTGCTCGGGACATTGCCCTGGCCTATGTATATTAGTTGTATATGGGGAGGACTACACCTCCCAGCATGTGCTGAGACTCTCGGTCCGAGTCTGAAGCCACGGACGTTTATGTTCTTTTGTGCCTAAGCTAGAGGCTATTTTGGTGATACGCTGATTTATGGTTTATGGAGCAAATAAACCTCATGGACTTTGGGAAGAACCTGCCTCATGATTGTCTCCCGCTGCACCTAAGCGAGTCGAATCCCTACAATATACAGAATAATACAGATACTGAGAACTACACCCAGTATACAGGACAGGAGAAGTGGTACTGTGCAGTGTATATACAGAATAATACAGATACTGAGAGTTACACCCAGTATACAGGACAGGAGAAGTGGTACTGTGCAGTGTATATACAGAATAATACAGATACTGAGAATTACACCCAGTATACAGGACAGGAGAAGTGGTAATGTGCAGTGTATATATACAGAATAATACAGATACTGAGAACTACACCCAGTATACAGGACAGGAGAAGTGGTACTGTGCAGTGTATATATACAGAATAGTACAGATACTGAGAATTACATCCAGTATACAGGATAGGAGAAGTGGTACTGTGCAGTGTATATACAGAATAATACAGATACTGAGAGTTACACCAAGTATACAGGACAGGAGAAGTGGTACTGTGCAGTGTATATATACAGAATAATACAGATACTGAGAATTACATCCAGTATACAGGACAGGAGAAGTGGTAATGTGCAGTGTATATATACAGAATAATACAGATACTGAGAACTACACCCAGTATACAGGACAGGAGAAGTGGTAATGTGCAGTGTATATATACAGAATAATACAGATACTGAGAACTACACCCAGTATACAGGACAGGAGAAGTGGTACTGTGCAGTGTATATATACAGAATAGTACAGATACTGAGAATTACATCCAGTATACAGGACAGGAGAAGTGGTACTGTGCAGTGTATATACAGAATAATACAGATACTGAGAATTACACCCAGTATACAGGACAGGAGAAGTGGTACTGCGCAGTGTATATATACAGAATAATACAGATACTGAGAACTACACCCAGTATACAGGACAGGAGAAGTGGTACTGTGCAGTGTATATATAAAGAATAATACAGATACTGAGAATTACATCCAGTATACAGGACAGGAGAAGTGGTAATGTGCAGTGTATATATACAAAATAATACAGATACTGAGAATTACACAGTGTATACAGGACAGGAGAAGTGGTACTGTGCAGTGTATATACAGAATAATACAGATACTGAGAGTTACACCCAGTACACAGGACAGGAGAAGTGGTACTGTGCAGTGTATATATACAGAATAATACAGATACTGAAAATTACATCCAGTATACAGGACAGGAGAAGTGGTACTGTGCAGTGTATATACAGAATAATACAGATACTGAGAGTTACACCCAGTATACAGGACAGGAGAAGTGGTACTGTGCAGTGTATATATACAGAATAATACAGATACTGAAAATTACATCCAGTATACAGGACAGGAGAAGTGGTAATGTGCAGTGTATATACAGAATAATACAGATACTGAGAATTACATCCAGTATACAGGACAGGAGAAGTGGTACTGTGCAGTGTATATACAGAATAATACAGATACTGAGAGTTACACCCAGTATACAGGACAGGAGAAGTGGTACTGTGCAGTGTATATATACAGAATAATACAGATACTGAGAATTACATCCAGTATACAGGACAGGAGAAGTGGTACTGTGCAGTGTATATACAGAATAATACAGATACTGAGAATTACACCCAGTATACAGGACAGGAGAAGTGGTAATGTGCAGTGTATATATACAAAATAGTACAGATACTGAGAATTACACAGTGTATACAGGACAGGAGAAGTGGTACTGTGCAGTGTATATACAGAATAATACAGATACTGAGAGTTACACCCAGTATACAGGACAGGAGAAGTGGTAATGTGCAGTGTATATATACAGAATAATACAGATACTGAGAATTACATCCAGTATACAGGACAGGAGAAGTGGTACTGTGCAGTGTATATACAGATACTGAGAGTTACACCCAGTATACAGGACAGGAGAAGTGGTACTGTGCAGTGTATATACAGAATAATACAGATACTGAGAGTTACACCCAGTATACAGGACAGGAGAAGTGGTAATGTGCAGTGTATATATACAGAATAATACAGATACTGAGAATTACATCCAGTATACAGGACAGGAGAAGTGGTACTGTGCAGTGTATATACAGAATAAAACAGATACTGAGAGTTACACCCAGTATACAGGACAGGAAAAGTGGTACTGTGCAGTGTATATACAGAATAATACAGATACTGAGAGTTACACCCAGTATACAGGACAGGAGAAGTGGTAATGTGCAGTGTATATACAGAATAATACAGATACTGAGAATTACATCCAGTATACAGGACAGGAGAAGTGGTACTGTGCAGTGTATATATACAGAATAATACAGATACTGAGAGTTACACCCAGTATACAGGACAGGAGAAGTGGTAATGTGCAGTGTATATATACAGAATAATACAGATACTGAGAATTACACCCAGTATACAGGACAGGAGAAGTGGTACTGTGCAGTGTATATACAGAATAATACAGATACTGAGAATTACACCCAGCATACAGGACAGGAGAAGTGGTACTGTGTAGTGTATATATACAGAATAATACAGATACTGAGAATTACACCCAGCATACAGGACAGGAGAAGTGGTACTGTGCAGTGTATATACAGAATAATACAGATACTGAGAATTACACCCAGTATACAGGACAGGAGAAGTGGTACTGTGTAGTGTATATATACAGAATAATACAGATACTGAGAATTACACCCAGCATACAGGACAGGAGAAGTGGTACTGTGCAGTGTATATACAGAATAATACAGATACTGAGAGTTACACCCAGTATACAGGACAGGAGAAGTGGTAATGTGCAGTGTATATACAGAATAATACAGATACTGAGAATTACATCCAGTATACAGGACAGGAGAAGTGGTACTGTGCAGTGTATATACAGAATAATACAGATACTGAGAGTTACACCCAGTATACAGGACAGGAGAAGTGGTAATGTGCAGTGTATATATACAGAATAATACAGATACTGAGAATTACATCCAGTATACAGGACAGGAGAAGTGGTACTGTGCAGTGTATATACAGAATAATACAGATACTGAGAATTACATCCAGTATACAGGACAGGAGAAGTGGTACTGTGCAGTGTATATACAGAATAATACAGATACTGAGAGTTACACCCAGTATACAGGACAGGAGAAGTGGTAATGTGCAGTGTATATATACAGAATAATACAGATACTGAGAATTACATCCAGTATACAGGACAGGAGAAGTGGTACTGTGCAGTGTATATACAGAATAATACAGATACTGAGAGTTACACCCAGTATACAGGACAGGAGAAGTGGTAATGTGCAGTGTATATATACAGAATAATACAGATACTGAGAACTACACCCAGTATACAGGACAGGAGAAGTGGTACTGTGCAGTGTATATATACAGAATAATACAAATACTGAGAATTACATCCAGTATACAGGACAGGAGAAGTGGTACTGAGCAGTGTATATACAGAATAATACAGATACTGAGAATTACACCCAGTATACAGGACAGGAGAAGTGGTAATGTGCAGTGTATATATACAGAATAATACAGATACTGAGAATTACATCCAGTATACAGGACAGGAGAAGTGGTACTGTGCAGTGTATATATACAGAATAATACAGATACTGAGAATTACACCCAGTATACAGGACAGGTGAAGTGGTAATGTGCAGTGTATATATACAGAATAATACAGATACTGAGAATTACATCCAGTATACAGGACAGGAGAAGTGGTACTGTGCAGTGTATATACAGAATAATACAGATACTGAGAGTTACACCCAGTATACAGGACAGGAGAAGTGGTAATGTGCAGTGTATATATACAGAATAATACAGATACTGAGAACTACACCCAGTATACAGGACAGGAGAAGTGGTACTGTGCAGTGTATATATACAGAATAATACAAATACTGAGAATTACATCCAGTATACAGGACAGGAGAAGTGGTACTGAGCAGTGTATATACAGAATAATACAGATACTGAGAATTACACCCAGTATACAGGACAGGAGAAGTGGTAATGTGCAGTGTATATATACAGAATAATACAGATACTGAGAATTACACCCAGTATACAGGACAGGAGAAGTGGTAATGTGCAGTGTATATATACAGAATAATACAGATACTGAGAATTACACCCAGTATACAGGACAGGTGAAGTGGTAATGTGCAGTGTATATATACAGAATAATACAGATACTGAGAATTACATCCAGTATACAGGACAGGAGAAGTGGTACTGTGCAGTGTATATACAGAATAATACAGATACTGAGAGTTACACCCAGTATACAGGACAGGAGAAGTGGTAATGTGCAGTGTATATATACAGAATAATACAGATACTGAGAACCACACCCAGTATACAGGACAGTAGAAGTGGTACTGTGCAGTGTATATATACAGAATAATACAGATACTGAGAATTACATCCAGTATACAGGACAGGAGAAGTGGTACTGTGCAGTGTATATACAGAATAATACAGATACTGAGAATTACACAGTGTATACAGGACAGGAGAAGTGGCACTGTGCAGTGTACATATACAGGACAGGAGAAGTGGTGCTGTGCAGTTTGTATATACAGAATAATACAGATACTGAGAATTACACCCAGCATACAGGACAGGAGAAGTGGTAATGTGCAGTGTATATATACAGAATAATACAGATACTGAGAACTACACCCAGTATACAGGACAGGAGAAGTGGTACTGTGCAGTGTATATATACAGAATAATACAGATACTGAGAATTACATCCAGTATACAGGACAGGAGAAGTGGTACTGTGCAATGTATATACAGAATAATACAGATACTGAGAATTACACAGTGTATACAGGACAGGAGAAGTGGCACTGTGCAGTGTACATATACAGGACAGGAGACGTGCTGCTGTGCAGTTTGTATATACAGAATAATACAGATACTGAGAATTACACCCAGCATACAGGACAGGAGAAGTGGTAATGTGCAGTGTATATATACAAAATAATACAGATACTGAGAACTACACCCAGTATACAGGACAGGAGAAGTGGTACTGTGCAGTGTATATATACAGAATAATACAGATACTGAGAATTACATCCAGTATACAGGACAGGAGAAGTGGTACTGTGCAGTGTATATACAGAATAATACAGATACTGAGAGTTACAACCAGTATACAGGACAGGAGAAGTGGTAATGTGCAGTGTATATACAGAATAATACAGATACTGAGAATTACATCCAGTATACAGGACAGGAGAAGTGGTACTGTGCAGTGTATATACAGAATAATACAGATACTGAGAGTTACACCCAGTATACAGGACAGGAGAAGTGGTAATGTGCAGTGTATATATACAGAATAATACAGATACTGAGAATTACATCCAGTATACAGGACAGGAGAAGTGGTACTGTGCAGTGTATATACAGAATAATACAGATACTGAGAGTTACACCCAGTATACAGGACAGGAGAAGTGGTAATGTGCAGTGTATATATACAGAATAATACAGATACTGAGAACTACACCCAGTATACAGGACAGGAGAAGTGGTACTGTGCAGTGTATATATACAGAATAATACAAATACTGAGAATTACATCCAGTATACAGGACAGGAGAAGTGGTACTGAGCAGTGTATATACAGAATAATACAGATACTGAGAATTACACCCAGTATACAGGACAGGAGAAGTGGTAATGTGCAGTGTATATATACAGAATAATACAGATACTGAGAATTACATCCAGTATACAGGACAGGAGAAGTGGTACTGTGCAGTGTATATACAGAATAATACAGATACTGAGAATTACACCCAGTATACAGGACAGGTGAAGTGGTAATGTGCAGTGTATATATACAGAATAATACAGATACTGAGAATTACATCCAGTATACAGGACAGGAGAAGTGGTACTGTGCAGTGTATATACAGAATAATACAGATACTGAGAGTTACACCCAGTATACAGGACAGGAGAAGTGGTAATGTGCAGTGTATATATACAGAATAATACAGATACTGAGAACTACACCCAGTATACAGGACAGGAGAAGTGGTACTGTGCAGTGTATATATACAGAATAATACAGATACTGAGAATTACATCCAGTATACAGGACAGGAGAAGTGGTACTGTGCAGTGTATATACAGAATAATACAGATACTGAGAATTACACAGTGTATACAGGACAGGAGAAGTGGCACTGTGCAGTGTACATATACAGGACAGGAGACGTGGTGCTGTGCAGTTTGTATATACAGAATAATACAGATTCCGAGGATTAGGGTTCATACTCCTTTGCGAGAAAAATGGACAAGTGCAATCTGAGGAAAAAATCGGATTGCACTCTGACCAATGTTATTCAATGAGTTACATCTCACATTTTCTCATGGTGATCTGCTGTGAATACATTGAGCATGAACTGCGGTGACCTCATCACTGGCATTTTCCCACAGTCCAGAGGTTACCGCAGTTCAGGCTGTGAGGGAGAGTACACTCAGTGACATCACCGCTAGTCATTAAAGCTCTGCTCCCAGCAGCTCATTCACCAGTGATTTTCAGCCAAGACAGTGGCATCTTGGCACCGTCCAGTCTGTAAACTATTTCTCCCTCAGAAATGGATTACGGCCTGGGACTCAACGACTGACAGGTATGGTATATTGTTGGTTTATTATTTTACTTTTATTACAGGAGATCGAGGGCATCGGGGAAATAGGCGAGGTCATAAGTATGGTTTAATTAAGAATATTAAAGCAATCTGTGTCTTTATTTCAAATAAAGGATTTTTTACTTGGTGTCTGTGTTTTATTTACAATTTGACTATGGGGTTAGTAATAGGGGCGCGTCCAATTGAAAATCTTTGGTGGAAGTTGAAGAAAATGGTCCATGACAAGGCTCCAACCTGCAAAGCTGATCTGGCAACAGCAATCAGAGAAAGTTGGAGCAAGACTGATGAAGAGTACTGTTTGACACTCATAAAGTCCATACCTCAGAGACTGCATATAAAAGCCAGATGTGGTGCAACAAAATACTAGTGATGTGTTGGAGTGTTTTTTTGTTGGTTTGTTTTTCATGATTACATATTTTTTTTCCTCAGAATTGAGTGACTCCATAATTTTTCCCCTATGCTTGGTTTAAAAAAGTAACCATTACTGACTACCACATTTTTTGTTCTTGATTTCTTTTAGTGTTTCTTAAAGCCAGAAAGTTGCCATTTGAATTGACTTTAGTTTTGTACCATGTCTGTGATCTGCTTTTTATCTGCAAAATTAAACAACTGAATGAACATCCTCCAATGCTGGTGATTCCATAATTTTTGCCAGGGGTTGTATACAGAATAATACAGATATTGAGGATTACACCCAGTGTACAGGACAGGAGAAGTGGTACTGTGCAGTGTATATATACAGAATAATACAGATACTGAGGATTACACCCAGTATACAGGACATGAGAAGTGGTACTGTGCAGTGTATATATACAGGATTGGAGAAGTGGTACTATGCAGTGTATATATACAGGACAGAAGTAGTACTGTGCAGTATATATATATATATATATATATATATATATATATATATATATAGGACAGGAGGAGTGATAATGTGCAGTGCATATATACAGAATAATACAGATATTGAGGATTACACCCAGTATACAGGACAGGAAAAATGGTACTGTGCAGTGTATATATACCAGACGGGAGAAGTGGTACTGTGCAGTGTATATACAGTGCCTTACGAAAGTATTTGGCTCCCTGGAACTTTTCAACCCTTTCCCACATATCATGCTTCAAACATAAAGATGCCAAATGTAAATTTTTGGTGAGGAATCAACAACAAGTGGAACACAATTGTGAAGTTGAGCGAAATTTATTGGTTATTTTAAATTATTGTGGAAATTCAAAAACTGAAAAATGGGGCGTGCAATATTATTCGGCCCCTTTAACTTAATACTTTGTTGCGCCACCTTTTGCTGCGATTAAGCTAGTTTCACACTAGCGTATTTGCTCCCAGTGCAAGGTCACGCCCCCTCCGGTCATCTCCTCCTACTATCGCACATCTCTGCATGCGATCTGCGCACTCTATCTTTAGCATAGGGTGCGCAGAATGTGCGCTAGTAGGATTTTGCGTACGCTGCGCCCTTTTGACGGTGCGCCGAGCGCACCAAAATGCAACATGGTGTGTTCGGCGCACACCGACGCACCGTCAAAAGTGCGCAGCGCACGCAAAATCCTACTAGCGCACGGTCAGCGCACGGTCTGCGCACCCTATGCTAAAGATTTGCGATAGTAGGAGGAGATGACCGGAGGGGGCGTGGCAGGCGCGGGGCTTAGCGGCGCTGTGCGCTGCGAGCAAATACGCTAGTGTGAAAACTAGCCTTACAGCTGCAAGTCGCTTGGGGTATGTCTCTATCAGTTTTGTACATCGAGAGACTGAAATTCTTGCCCATTCTTCCTTGGCTAACAGCTAGAGCTCAGTGAGGTTTGGTGGAGATCATTTATGAACAGCAGTTTTCAGCTCTTTCCACAGATTCTTGATTGGATTCAGGTCTGGACTTTGACTTGGCCATTCAAACACCTGGATATGCTTATTTGTGAACCATTCCATTGTAGATTTTGCTTTATGTTTGGGATCATTGTCTTGTTGGAAGACAAATCTCTGTCCCAGTCTCAGGTCTTTTGCAGACTCCAACAGGTTTTCTTCAAGAATGGTCCTGTATTTGGCTCCATCCATCCTCCCATCAATTTTAACCATCTTCCCTGTCCCTGCTGAAGAAAAGCAGCCTCAAACCATGATGTTGCCATCCCCATGTTTGACATCGGGGATGGTGTGTTCAGGGTGATGAGCTGTGTTGCCTTTACGCCAAACATATCGTTTGGCATTGTTGCCAGAAAGTTCGATTTTGATTTCATCTGACCAGAGCACCTTCTTCCACATGTTTGGTGTGTCTCCCAGGTGGCTTGTTGCAAACTTTAAATGACACTTTTTATGGATATCTTTGATAAATGGCTTTCTTCTTGCCACTCTTCCATAAAGGGTATGTCTCTATCAGTTTTGTACATTGAGAGACTGAAATTCTCGCCCATTCTTCCTTGGCTAACAGCTCGAGCTCAGTGAGGTTTGATGGAGATTGTTTGTGAACAGCAGTTTTCAGCTCTTTCCACAGATTCTCGATTGGACTCAGATCATTGTCTTGTTGGAAGACAAATCTCCCTCCCAGTCTCAGGTCTTTTGCAGACACCAACAGGTTTTCTTCATCAATGGTCATGTATTTGGCTCCATCCATCTTCCAATCAATTTTAACAATCTTCCCTGTCCCTGCTGAAGAAAAGCAGCCCCAAACCATGATGCTGCCACCACCATGTTTGACAGTGGGGATGGTGTTTTTCAGGGTGATGAGCTGTGTTGCCTTTACACCAAACATATCGCTTGGCATTGTTGCCAAAAAGTTCGATTTTGGTTTCATCTGACCAGAGCATTTTCTTCCACATGTTTGGTGTGTCTCCCAGGTGGCTTGTTGCAAACTTTAAATGACACTTTTTATGGATATCTTTGAGAAATGGCATTCTTCTTGCCATTCTTCCATAAAGGCCAGATTTGTGCAGTGTACGACTGAATGTTGTCCTATGGACAGACTCTCCCACCCCAGCTGTAGATCTCTGCAGTTCATCCAGAGTGATCATGGGCCTCTTGGCTGCATCTCTGATCAGTCTTCTCCTTGTTTGAGATGAAAGTTTAGAGGGACGGCTGGGTCTTGGTAGATTTGCAGTGGTATGATACTCCTTGTATTTCAATATGATCGCTTGCACAGTGCTCCTTGGGATATTTAAGGTTTTGGAAATCATTTTGTATCCAAATCCGGCTTTAAACTTCTCCACAACAGTATCACGGACCTGCCTGTTGTGTTCCTTGGTCTTCCTGATGCTCTCTGTGCTTCAAACAGAACCCTGAGACTATCACAGAGCAGATGCATTTATACGGAGACATGATTACACACAGGTGGATTATATTTATCATCATTAGTTATTAAGGATCATTCAGAGATCCACAATGAACTTCTGGAGTGAGTTTGCTGCACTGAAAGTAAAGGGGCCGATGTTATGATTGAATCACCGTAGGAGGCAAAAACAGAAATGCTAGCTAAGTCCTGAAAACCAGAGAAATTGGCAACTATCAGATTGCAGACCCCTGAACCTATCAACACAACTAGCAGTAGCCGTGGGGGGTTCCTACGATGACCTAGACCCCTCGATCACAGCCGGAGAGATACATAGGCCTAAAGAAGGAAAGGGGAAATCTAACTGCCCCAGAGCAGACCCAAAGCAATAGGCAGCCCCACATATAATGACAGTGAAGCAAGATGAAAACACTTACACAGACAGAAAGACAGGCTGAGCAAAGACGGGCCCAAAAACTACCTAGATAGGAACGGATAGGAAGTCTGCTGTCTGCAATCTGCCAAAACCCTATCAGAGACAAGAGCCAACCAGCTGATATAAAAATGGCCCTGAAGCAACTAAGCTTCAAAAACTAAATCAGCACTCAGGTACTTTCAGAAGACAGAGCTCACGGAAAACTGCACACTCCAGCAGGGAGTGGCAGAATCCAAAAAGCAAGAAAAACAAAAACAAATCTTAGATGCAAAAAGGCAAAACAGAAAACTTAGCTTTAGGAGAGCAGGAATCAGACTGGTGTCCAAGAGTCCACAGAGAAACCACCCGCAGGGCAAAAAGGGCGTAGGCTGCCTTAAATCCAGTCAGTGACTCCACTCAGCCAATCGTCTTCATTAGTCCCAGGTGCCTGATAATCAGGCTCACTACCTTCCTTCACTAGAATAGGGAGTTCACCAGGCCTCAGTGACGGAGGGGAAAATGAACTCACAACAGTACCCCCCCTTGAGGAGGGGTCACCGAACCCTCAACAACGCTACCAGGGCGATCAGGGTGAGCCCGATGAAAGGCACGCACCAATCTTTTGGCATGAATATCAGAGGCAGAGACCCAGGAATTATCCTCCTGACCATAACCCTTCCACTTAACCAAATACTGGAGTCTCCGTCTAGCCAGACGGGAATCCAGAATTTTCTCTACCTCATATTCCAAGTTACCTTCAACCAATACAGGGTCCGGAGGTGCCACCTCAGGCACAACTGGCTCAACAAACCTCTTCAACAAGGACTTATGGAACACATTATGGATCTTAAATGTGACCGGAAGAGCCAAACGAAAAGAGACCGGATTCATAATCTCCAAAATCTTGTAAGGTCCAATAAATATAGGCTTAAACTTAGGAGAAGCCACCTTCATAGCAATATTTTTTGATGATAACCACACCATATCACCAATCTTAACCTGGGGACCAATGGTCCTATGTCGATTGGAAAACCGCTGTCATGTCGGACACTGTTCACACCAGGGTGTCCGGCAGACAGCAGTAATACCCTGTTGGGTATTCTGTTCCAGTCGGGATAGGGTTAACCAGGTTGTCATGCTGGCTGAGGGCTGGGCCACGCCCTTGGTCTTTAAATAGTTCGTCCTGACTATGGGCGTCGCCGACTATAGCTTTAGCCTAGTGCTAGCAATACCGGTCAGCAGTGGTGGTGTTGGAGCGTCTGATATCTGGTGCAGTATATCCCTCAGTGGTTCTTTCTCCAATCTGTTATATATATATTTGGTTGCCCTTGCACATTATTGTATTCCCTTGTGTATTAACTGTGTGGTGTTTCTTTTACCCCTGTCCATACGTATTTGTGGGGTCTGGTGTCTGGTCCCCTCACTGGGTGGAGGGTGGTGGGTTCAGCTTAGGGCTGGACAGGAGACAGGGACAGGGTGGAGGCTCAGGCAGGAACACCTTCAGTGTAAACCCTGGGTAGAGGGACAGACAAGGTTCCCCTAGTCTGAGGGACATCGCAGGGGTCCCGGGGTTTTTGCCTAAAGTAACCTAGGCATACCATGACATTATAGTCGGCCCAAATAATAAAGTGAGAGAAAAAAAAAAAAGGTAGGGAATATAGGGGTTACTTACTATGGATCCTATACTTTCCCTAACCAAGCAGCTGGAGGCTCTATCCATACAGGTCACTGAACTCAGGGGGCGGTCCAGCAACAAGGCCTGTCAGCTCCTGCAGTACCTGCTGAGGCTGCAGCCAGGGCAGCTGAGCCCAAGTTTCCCCTTCCTGAACGATTTGCTGGTGATCGTGGTAAGTTCACGGTGTTTCGTGAATCATGCAAATTGTATTTCCGTATGCGTCCACATTCCTCAGGTAATGAGGCTCAACGCGTGGGCTTGGTGATTTCTTTGCTGAGTGGTGACCCACAGGCCTGGGCCTTTTCACTCCCTTCAGACTCACAGGCATTTGAATCTGTAGATTTTTTTTTCTCTGCTCTGGGTTTGATCTATGACGATCCGGATAGATTAAACTTAGCAGAGTCTAAGATACGCTCACTGCTACAGGGTGATCGACCAGCTGAGGATTACTGCACGGAATTCCGGCGCTGGGCGGTGGACACGCAGTGGAATGACCCTGCGCTTAGAAGTCAATTTTTGCATGGGGTTTCTGGAAGGGTTAAACAGACTCTCCTAATGTACGAGACTCCCGCCTCTCTGGAGACTGCGATGGCACTTGTAGTATGCATAGACCGACGTCTCCGTCAGGGGGCGCTGGTTTCGTTGCCTCCGGGAGGTGGGGGAGTGGTCGGTGAGGTTCCCGCGGGTGAATCCGTGGAACCCATGCAGATCGCTGGTATAGCACAGTCACCGAGTAACAAGCCTAAACGTCCTTGGCACAGAAGGCAGGGGCTCTGTTTTTTTTGTGGCCAAGGAGGACATTTTATTAACGCTTGCCCCCTGGTACCTAAGAAGGGCGCGCCGGCGGAAAACTGATAGGCTCAGAGGGTTTGGAGGAGTCTAGTCTGAGCCTTTGTGTATCCTCCGTCATGGTTTCCCAGTGTATGCTCCCTGCTAGGGTGGTACTTGGGGGGCAAATGCTCTCTATTACAGTATTTATTGATAGTGGCTCAGCTGCCAATCTCATTGATGAGAGGTTCGCGCATACAGCGGGATTTCCGGTGGAGAAATTGCCGAACCCCATCCGGGTGGTTACCATCAATGCTTCCCCGTTGTCTCAAGGGGAGATCACAGAGTGTGTGTTGGATATACAACTCCACATCGGAGTATTACACTCAGAGCGGGTAACTTGTAAGGTGCTTAGTAACTTACCGGCTCAGATGGTTCTGGGCTTTCCATGGTTGTCAATGCATAATCCTGTTATTGATTGGAAGACCCAGGACATAATTCAGTGGAGCAGGGAGTGTCAGGAGAGGTGCCTGGCTACATGTATTTCCGCTTTGACCCCCAGTATCCCGGAGCCGTTGCTGGATTATGCGGATGTATTTTCTGAGAAGGGTTGTTCGGAACTACCACCGCATCGCCCCTATGACTGTGCTATTAGGTTGAAACCAGGGGCCAAGTTACCTAAAGCTAGAATGTTTAATATCTCAGGTCCCGAGAGGCTAGCTCTCAAGGAATACATTGCGGATAGCCTGAGCAAGGGTCATATTAGACCTTCCTCTTCTCCTCTGGCTGCTGGCTTCTTCTTTGTTAAAAAGAAGGATGGCGGTTTACGCCCGTGTCTGGATTTCAGAGAACTCAACCAGATTACGGTCCGTGATCCTTACCCTATGCCACTTATACCCGATTTATTCAACCAAGTGGTTGGTGCCAGGTGGTTCTCCAAACTGGACCTCAGGGGGGCGTACAATCTTATAAGAGTCCATCAGGGGGGATGAGTGGAAGACAGCGTTCAATACCCCTGAGGGTCACTTTGAGAGTTTGGTAATGCCGTTTGGGTTGACTATGGCACCGGCGGTCTTTCAACACTTCATTAATGATGTCTTCTCTCAGTTGTTGGGGAGGTTTGTTATAATTTATCTTGACGACATCCTCATTTTCTCTCGCGACCATGATACACATATAGAGCATGTTAGACAGGTTCTGCAGTTGCTCAGAGAGAACAGGCTCTATGTCAAGCTTGAAAAATGTGTGTTTTTCGTACAGGAGCTACCGTTCTTGGGTTATATAATCTCCGCCTCAGGTTTTAAGATGGACACCGCAAAGGTGCAGGCGGTACTACATTGGGATCGGCCTGATAATCTTAAGGCGCTTCAGCGATTTCTTGGCTTCTCCAATTACTATAGGAAATTTATTAAGAACTTCTCTATGATTGCCAAACCACTGACTGACATGACTAAGAAGGGTACCGACTTTTCTGACTGGTCTGAGCCTGCGGTACAGGCGTTTGAATTCCTCAAGAATAGTTTTGCCTCAGCGCCCATTCTGGTGCAGCCCGATGTCTCCTTACCGTTTGTCGTGGAGGTGGATGCGTCGGAGGTTGGAGTGGGGGCTGTACTGTCTCAGGGCCCTTCTTGGGCCAAGTTGCATCCGTGTGCCTTCTTCTCCAAGAAGCTGTCGCCTGCGGAGCGTAATTATGATATTGGCAACAGGGAACTATTGGCCATCAAATTGGCATTTGAGGAGTGGCGACACTTCTTGGAGGGGGCTGTTCATCAGATTACTGTGATAACCGACCATAAGAATTTGCTTTATTTAGAATCTGCTAAGCGCCTGTCCTCCAGACAGGCTCGCTGGGCATTATTCTTCACCCGGTTCAACTTCATTGTTACCTATCGACCTGGGTCGAAGAATGTTAAGGCAGACGCTTTATCCAGGTGTTTTCCTGGTGGAGAGTTATGTGAAGAGCCGGTGCCTATTCTCCAAAAGGGTGTGGTGGTATCTGCCATCACGACAGAGATTGAGGCAGAGATTGCCGAGGCTCAGGAGGTGGTACCGCCGGGGTTACCTGCTAATAAATCTTTTGTGCCGCTACATCTATGCTCTAGAGTGTTGGGCGAACATCACGACACGGTACTGGCAGGTCATCCAGGGGTTAAGAGCACTCTGGAATTGGTATCGCGTCGTTTTTGGTGGCCTAAAATCCGGCAGGATGTGGCCTCATATGTGGCTGCCTGTACCACGTGCGCACGGGCCAAGACTCCTCGTTCCCGTCCCGCTGGTAGCTTGCAGCCTCTTGGGGTGCCCAGTAAGCCATGGACTGAGATTTCCATGGATTTTATTACTGACTTGCCCGCCTCGGCAGGGAACTCGGTCATTTTGGTAATTGTTGATAGGTTCTCCAAAATGTCACATTTCGTTGCTTTACCGTCTTTGCCCAATGCTAAGACTCTTGCTCAGATATTTATTCGCGAGGTGGTCAGACTTCATGGTGTCCCGTCTGACATTGTGTCTGATCGAGGTACGCAGTTTGTGGCAAAGTTTTGGAGAGCTTTTTGTTCTCGCCTTGGAATCAAATTATCTCATTCATCGGCTTTCCACCCTCAGTCGAATGGACAGACTGAGCGGATGAACCAAAACCTGGAGCAATACTTGCGCTGCTTTATTTCCGACAATCAGGAAGAGTGGTCAGCGTTTCTTCCTCTGGCAGAATTCGCAATAAACAACCATTGCCAGGAATCGTCTGGGGAATCTCCTTTTTTTTGTGTGTATGGTCAACATCCTCAATTTTGCACCTTGCGTCAGGGGTGCTCAGTTGGCGTCCCTGAAGAGGACCAGTTGGGAGCTCAATTGTCGTCTGTTTGGAGGAGAGTCAAGCAGCGCTTGTTGAAGGTGGGTTCCAGGTACAAACGGGTGGCTGACTGCAGACGTGTGCCAGGTCCGGACCTGTGTGTGGGTGATTGGGTGTGGTTATCTACTAGGAACATTAAGCTCAAGATACCGTCACTTAAGTTGGGTCCCAGGTTCATTGGCCCATTTAGAATCTCCGCAGTGATCAACCCAGTGGCATTTCGTTTGGAGTTGCCGGCTGTGTATAAGATTCATAATGTATTTCACAAAGCATTGCTAAAGAAGGTCGTGGGTTTGGTGGATGGTTCCCCCGGGCCACCACCTCCCGTCTTGGTGGATGGCGCGTTGGAATTTGAGGTGTCCAAAGTGGTGGACTCTAGGGTTGTGCGTCGCACTCTACAGTACCTGGTCCACTGGCGTGGCTATGGTCCTGAGGAGAGGACATGGGTGCCGGCCTCTGACATTCATGCTGATCGACTGGTTACTATGTTCCATCGTCGCCATCCGGACAAGCCAGGTCCTCGACATGGTGAGGTTCCGGGGGTCCCTCGTAGAAGGCGGGGTACTGTCATGTCGGACACTGTTCACACCAGGGTGTCCGGCAGACAGCGGTAATACCCTGTTGGGTATTCTGTTCCAGTCGGGATAGGGTTAACCAGGTTGTCATGCTGGCTGAGGGCTGGGCCACGCCCTTGGTCTTTAAATAGTTCGTCCTGACTATGGGCGTCGCCGACTATAGCTTTAGCCTAGTGCTAGCAATACCGGTCAGCAGTGGTGGTGTTGGAGCGTCTGATATCTGGTGCAGTATATCCCTCAGTGGTTCTTTCTCCAATCTGTTATATATATATTTGGTTGCCCTTGCACATTATTGTATTCCCTTGTGTATTAACTGTGTGGTGTTTCTTTTACCCCTGTCCATACGTATTTGTGGGGTCTGGTGTCTGGTCCCCTCACTGGGTGGAGGGTGGTGGGTTCAGCTTAGGGCTGGACAGGAGACAGGGACAGGGTGGAGGCTCAGGCAGGCACACCTTCAGTGTAAACCCTGGGTAGAGGGACAGACAGGGTTCCCCTAGTCTGAGGGACATCGCAGGGGTCCCGGGGTTTTTGCCTAAAGTAACCTAGGCATACCATGACAACCGCTGGGCCTTTTCCTGGGAGAGAGATAACTTATCCACCACTTGGTCCCAGATCTGGTGCATTCTCTCCACCACAGTGTCAACACCTGGGCAGGCAGAAGGCTCCACCTGCCCTGAAGAAAATCGAGGGTGAAAACCAAAGTTACAAAAAAAAGGTGACATTAAAGTGGCAGAACTAGCTCTATTATTTAAAGCAAATTCGGCCAAGGGCAAAAATGAAACCCAATCATCCTGATCAGCGGAAATAAAACATCTCAAATACGACTCCAAGGTCTGGTTTGTTCTCTCTGTCTGCCCATTGGTCTGAGGGTGAAAAGCAGAGGAGAAGGACAACTGAATTCCCAACTTGGAACAGAACGTCCTCCAAAATTTAGACACAAATTGAACTCCTCTGTCAGATACAATGTTCTCAGGAATCCCGTGCAAGCGAACCACCTGTTGCAAAAACAGAGGCACCAACTCAGAGGAAGATGGCAACTTAGGGAGTGGTACAAGATGAACCATCTTAGAGAACCTATTACAAATCACCCAAATAACAGTCATTCTTTGAGAGACCGGCATATCAGAGATGAAATCCATTGAAATATGGGTCCATGGCCTCCTGGGGACCGGCAAAGGCATCAACAACCCACTAGAGCGAGAACAAGATTTAGACCGGGAGCAAGTCCCACAGGACTGCACAAAATTCCTGACATCATGAGACAAGGTGGGCCACCAAAAAGAGCGACTCACCAGATCTCTAGTACCAAAAATACCTGGATGACCAGCCAATGCAGAGCAATGAACTTCAGACATCACTCTCTTCTTCCACTGGTCAGGAACATACAACTTTCCACTGGGGCAACGCTCAGGTTTGTCCTCCTGGAACTCTTGCAGAGCAAGTCTCAAATCGGGCGAGATGGCAGAAAGAACTACCCCTTCGCCTAAGATGGTGGCAGGCTTGGTCACCACAGGAGAATCAGCAAAGAAACTCCTAGAGAGGGCGTCTGCCTTGACATTCTTAGTTCCAGGAAGGAAAGAGACCACAAAATCAAAACGTGTAAAAAACAAGGCCCACCTAGCCTGTATAGGGTTCAAGCGTTTAGCCGACTCTAGGTAAATCAAATTTTTGTGGTCAGTGAGGACCACAACTTGATGTTTGGCTCCCTCCAACCAATGTCTCCACTCCTCAAATGCCCATTTCATGGCCAACAGTTCCCAATTCCCAACATATATAGTTACGTTCAGATGAAGAGAACTTACGGGAAAAGAAAGCACAGGGATTCATTTTAGATGTTACCGGATCCTTTTGGGACAACACCGCTCCTGCACCAATCTCAGAAGCATCCACCTCTACCTGGAACGGGAGTGAGACATCAGGTTGCCGCAGAACCGGGGCGGAGGTAAATCTACGCTTCAGCTCCTGAAAGGAAGCAACCGCCTCCGGAGACCAATTCAACACATCCGCACCCTTCCTGGTCAGGTCAGTCAATGGTTTGGCAATACTAGAAAATTTTGCAATAAATTTCCGATAAAAATTAGCAAAACCCAAAAACTTCTGGAGGGCCTTCAAAGAAGTGGGCTGAACCCAATCATAAATGGCCTTTACCTTGGCCGGGTCCATTTCAATAGTTGACGGAGACAAAATAAATCCCAAAAAAGAAATTCTCTGTACTCCAAAAAGGCATTTTGATCCTTTGACATACAGAGAATTCTCTCTCAAGATCTGGAACACAGTCCGAATATGTTACACATGAGAATCCCAATCCTTGGAGAAGATCAAAATATCATCCAGATAGATAATCAAAAATTTATCGACAAAGTCTCGGAAAATATCGTTCATGAAGCACTGGAAGACAGAAGGGGCATTAGTGAGCCCAAAAGGCATCACCAGGTACTCAAAATGTCCCTCCGGAGTATTAAACGCCATCTTCCATTCATCCCCCTGCTTAATGCGGATAAGATTATACGCCCCCCTGAGGTCAAGCTTGGTAAACCAGCAAGCACCTCTGACTCTAGAGAATAGATCCAAAATCAGGGGTAACGGATACTGATATTTAATAGTAATTTTATTGAGGGCACGATAATCAATACAAGGCCTTAAAGAACCATCCTTCTTGGCCACAAAAAAAAACCCGGCACCTAAGGGTGAAGAGGATGATCTAATATGACCCTTCTCCAATGCCTCTTTAATATAGGACCGCATAGCCTCGTGCTCGGGTACAGATAAATTGAAGAGCCGACCCTTAGGAAATTTACACCCCGGGTTTAGTTCAATTGCACAGTCATAACTCCTATGAGGAGGCAAGGACGCAGACTAATTCTCACTAAATACATCATAGTAGTCCGCCAAATAGTCAGGAACCTCATGCGACTGAGGAGAGGTGGAAAAAAACGGAGCCTCACTAAAGGTACACCGGCAACCCCAACTCACCACAGACACAGACTTCCAATCCAAAACTGGATTATGAATCTGCAACCAGGGAAACCCCAGAACAACGGCATCATGCAGACCATGCAACACCAAAAATCTGCAATTTTCTTGGTGGTCTGGGGCGACCCACATGACCAACTGGGTCCAAAACTGAGGTTTATTTTTAGCCAGAGGGGTAGCATCAATCCCCCTCAAAGGGATAGGCGTCTGCAGAGGTGTCAACGGAAATCCACAACGTTTAGCAAAATCCAAGTCCATTAGGTTTAGCGCTGCTCCCGAATCCACAAAAGCCTTGGCGGAAAATGTGGACAGGGAACAGATCAGAGTAATCGCCAAAAGAAACTTAGGCTGAACCCCACCAACAGAAAACGTGTGTGCAAAGCGTTTCTCACGTTTAGGACAAACAGAAATAACATGTGAGGCATCTCCACAGAAAAAACACAGCTTATTACGCCTTCTGAATTCCTGACGTTGCGCCTTAGACAAAACTCTATCACATTGCACATTGCATAGGTTCAGACGTCTGTTCAACCGGTGGCAACACCTCTCGTGTAATCCTGCGTTCACGTAAACGCCGATCAACCTGAATGGCTAAAGACATAGAATCGTCCAGACCAGAGGGAACAGGAAATCCCACCATAGTATCTTTTACGGCTTCTGACAAACCCTTCCGAAAGAGAGCAGCCAAGGCACTATCATTCCAGGTAGTAAGGACCGCCCACTTTTGGAACTTTTGACAGTACAACTCTGCAGATTCTTGACCCTGGTTCAATGCTAACAGGGTCTTTTCAGCCTGATCAATAGCATTAGGTTCGTCGTACAGCAACCCCAAGGCTTGAAAAAATGCGTTCACATTAGTCAGAATAGGGTCATCTGGTTTCAAAGAAAATGCCCAATCCTGGGGATTGCCGCGCAGCAAAGAGATGACAATTTTAACCTGCTGCGCGGGGCTCCCTGACGAGTTAGGCTTCAAAGCAAAAAATAATTTACAATTATTTTTGAAACTCAAAAATTTAGATCGATCCCCAAAAAATACATCAGGTGTGGGGATCTTTGGTTCAACAGCATGTGAACGAGCAAGATAGACGGAAATTCCTCGCACTTCAGCAGCGAGCTGCTCCACACGATCAGACACTTGCTTTATCTCCATTGAGAGAAAAAAAATTCCCCCTACGGCCTCAGAGATATAGAGGAAAGAATATACACACACCCTTTTTTTTTTTTTTTAAACACAATTCTTTCCTGCTATTGAGTACCCCAGGATCTGCGGTTCGGCGGGTGATTCTGTTATGATTGAGTCACCGTAGGAGGCAAAAACAGAAATGCTAGCTAAGTCCTGAAAACCAGAGAAGTTGGCAACTATCAGATTGCAGACCCCTGAACCTATCAACACAACTAGCAGTAGCCGTGGGGGGTTCCTACGATGACCTAGACCCCTCGATCACAGCCGGAGAGATACATAGGCCTAAAGAAGGAAAGGGGAAATCTAACTGCCCCAGAGCAGACCCAAAGCAATAGGCAGCCCCCCACATATAATGATGGTGAAGCAAGATGAAAACACTTACACAGACAGAAAGACAGGCTGAGCAAAGACGGGGCCCAAAAACTACCTAGATAGGAACGGATAGGAAGGCTGCTGTCTGCAATCTGCCAAAACCCTATCAGAGACAAGAGCCAACAAGCTGGTATAAAAATGGCCCTGAAGCAACTAAGCTTCAAAAACTAAATCAGCACTCAGGTACTTTCAGAAGACAGAGCTCACGGAAAACTGCACACTCCAGCAGGGAGTGGCAGAATCCAAAAAGCAAGAAAAACAAAAACAAATCTTGGATGCAAAAGGCAAAACAGAAAACTTAGCTTTAGGAGAGCAGGAATCAGACTGGTGTCCAAGAGTCCACAGAGAAATCACCCGCAGGGCAGAAAGGGCGTAGGCTGCCTTAAATCCAGTCAGTGACTCCACTCAGCCAATCGTCTTCATTAGTCCCAGGTGCCTGATAATCAGGCTCACTACCTTCCTTCACTAGAATAGGGAGTTCACCAGGCCTCAGTGACGGAGGGGAAAATGAACTCACAACAGGCCGAATAATATTGCACGTCCCACTTTTCAGTTTTTGACTTTCCACAAAAATTTAAAATAAGCAATAATTTTCGTTCCACTTGTTGATTCTTCACCAAAAATTTACATTTGGTATCTTTATGTTTGAAACATGTTATGTGGGAAAAGGTTGAAAAGTTCCAGGGAGCCGAATACTTTCGCAAGGCACTGTATCAGTGAGTACTGGACTGTGGGGCTGTATTACATTCTCTGAGGGGTCTACATTATATTCTATGGGGGCCTGCATCATACACTATGAGGGGCTACAATATATTATGTGGGGAGGCAGCTTTATACTATATGAGGGGTGCTGCATTACATTTTATGGGGGAGTTGCATTATACCTTATGAGGGGGCTACATTATATTATATTATATTATGGGGCTGCATTATACTATGTGAGGGAGCTACATCATATTATATGGAGGGTATGCACTATACTCTATGAGGGAGCTACATTATATTCTGCGGGGTGGCTGCATTATACTCTCAGGGGGGCTGCATTTATACTCTATTGGACTATGGGCAGTGCATTTTACTATATGTAGTATATGGGACCTGCATTATACTGTATCAAGGATTATGGGGAATACATTATACTATGAGAAGTGAACTGTACTACTTGAAGGACTATGGGGTGCATTATACTATATGGTGAACTATGATGCATGTATTATACTATTTGGAGAACTATGAGGAGTGTATTATACTATATGGAGGACTGAGGAGTGTTTTTTAATATATGGATGACTGTGAGGAGTGTATTATACTATATGGAGGACTATGAGGCACATTAAATTATATGGAGGACTATGGCATGTGCATTATACTATATGGAGGACGGTGGGGTGCATTATACTATATGGAAGACTATGGGGTGTATTATACTAAGCAAGTAAAATGCTGCTTATTCATAGAGTTACTAGCTTGTTTATGCCAGAAAAAGAATCATTGTTCTCAGCAGCACATCACCCAGTGAAAACTGCAGATATGCGCCTGATAACATGATACTGTGTGGGGACAGATTGATCTATTAGTGATTGTTCTGTCCCCATCATGATTACTCAACCGGTGGAAAGAGGCCAGGAAACAAGCGTCGAAGCACTTCAATATTGTCCATCACGGTCGTTTAGCAGCCTGAACTCAGTGCATGTAAATACAACCAAAATGCTTCTGTGTGATGTGCAATATATGAGCATTTGGGGCCCTATTTTAAACTTTTGCCCAGGGCCCCACTTTGCCTAAAACCGGCCCTGATTATACGTATACAGTGGGGGAAAAAAGTATTTAGTCAGCCAGCAATTGTGCAAGTTCTCCCACTTAAAAAGATCATAGGTAGGTCACAACTATGAGAGTCAAAATGAGAAAAAAAATCCAGAAAATCATCTTGTCTGATTTGGCAAGATTTATTTTGCAAATTATGGTGGAAAATAAGTATTTGGTCACCTAAAAACATGCCTTAATGTAACCGAGTCCAACAATTTCCTCATTTTGATATGTAAGCTGTTTTTGGTGTGCACTTGTTCAGACTAGTTCTTGATGTGACATCAGTTTTCAGTTATTTGTATGCTAGCTTTCTGACTGAGCACTCCGCCCTTCACCAAGCTGTGGTTTTAATTGCATCCAATCACAATCCGACCTTCATATAAATACAGGATTTACAAAGTCATTAGCCAGAGGTAAGTGTACACATTAGGCAGTTAGGTCAGGGACCCATTCGATCCATGAGATTACCCTGATCTTGGTGGATGGGCTCACATTTTTTGGCCAACTTTTGTGCTAAGAATCTTATGTGTTTTTCCTAAATTTCAAAAGCCATTATGCTATTCACACGTCATGTATTTCACATTGACATGCCTTAATGCAATTGAGTGCAACCATGTCCTCATTTTAAATGAGGTAGCAGCCTGGATCCCCCTCTTCCCTTTTTGGGTTCCGTAGGCGCTTGTCCCGTCCTCCCTCCGCTTTGTTATGGTTAATTTATTTCTTGTTTCATTCCAGGATTAAAGTCACAACAGCTGTTTTCAATGAAGGAAGCACCGGAATGTTGCGGCTATGTAGGATATCTTGCCTGTAGATTTGCAGGGCATATGGCTGCTGGTCTTTTGTGAAGTGAAGTGCTTCCTTTTATTGTTGTTACATACATTTCTATGGAAAAAAATTAAAGCTGTAACCAACCTCACCCATCAATTGTTTGTATTTGTCCAGTTATTTAGATGGGTTTTCAGGGGGAGGGAGAGAGGGTTTTTGTTGGGGGGGGGGGGTTGCTGGGGGTCGCCGCAGTCTAAAACTTTCCCGTTTTAGGTCACTTAGCATTACCATAATTGTTAATATTTGCCAAATATCAAAATAATGAGAGAGAATGTTTTAAGACATTTTTACTACTTACTGCAAAGTCAAAAGTTTACATGCACTAAGATTACTATTCCTTTAAACAATTCTGGACTGCCCATATGATAATGTCATGTGTCTGGAAGCTTCTGGTAGCTTCACCTACATGAATCTCACCCCCTTATATTCATTGATTTTATCAGTGATCAGTGCAGAGATTTTATCATTGGGAAAAGTGTAGCTCCTCCAAATACATGTCCTACTCATCTTTTTGTAATATATTATTACTCCTATTTGAGTCCTTTACCTGCCTATAAAGACCTGCATACCAAGTCTGCCTAAACATTTTTCCCCGCCCTGTTCTTGACACTCATAGATACAGCAATCTGGATCATTAGAACGCACCTACTCTTACATTAAACACCGTCTACAACTAGCCACCCTTACCCGTTCTCTATAGCTATTTACTCAGAAAGCTGCATCACTAGTAGGCTACTACATTTAGATCTGTATCCCCTTTCTCACGTTGCTTGGAATTCTTACTGTGCCAGCCTGGATTACACTGTACACCCACCATTTATAGCTTATGGTGTCTTGCCCATGATGAGGCACCTCCACCTTGTTATGCCAGATGCACATTACCTTATCATAAGATTTTTAGTATTTAATTACCATCCGCTTTTGTTCTTAGCCATACCTTACCATTCCTCCAAACACAGAAGACGTTTGTAGATAAGCAAAGTGATATATTTCTTACCTCCATCTACTTACTCAGCTTCTGTTGTTTCCTTACTTTCAGATCATTTCAGTTTATATATAAACTTATTCTAATAACTTCTTATGCTTAGGCTTTTCAATAGGGTTTCCTACTTTATGACCAAATTTATCGACCCCTCTGTATTATCATTGTCTGTTTGAGGGTCCTATTTGTGCATACCCCTAATTTACAATACTTTTGAAGGCTGTAGTCCCAATTTTTTTTTTTTTTACTGTTGTGTGCTTCTCTACCCTAGTATTTATTGACACACTGAAACTCTGCTGTTTAGATCACATAGGAGACACCAATACTACTGTATATACATCACATAGGAGACGCAGACTGTTGTATACACATCACATAGGAGACACTGAGACTACTGTATATACATCACATAGGGGACACCGAGACTGCTGTTTACACATCACATAGTAGACACTGAGATTGCTGTTTACACATCATTTATAAGGCAGAGACTGTTGTATATACATTCAATAGAATACACAGAGTACTGTATATACAGATGTAGGCATAGGTAAATAAATGCAGATAACACAGCCCTGGGATAGTGTGGGGAAGGTGACTTGACAGACGGACTTGACTGAAGGGAGAAGGGACGGTTTGTGCACTGTAGACGGATGTTTGTAATGACAGAAGGGAAACAGCTTGGGAAGATGGAAAGGGAGTACAGTACCTAGATTTGACCACAAGATGGCAGGGGGGAGTGTAGTTCAGGACTTGACAGCAGCTTAGGGCTTTAGAAACCACTTAGTCATGGGGGGCGGGGAGATAGGAACCCAGGAGGGAAATTCCAGAGGAAGGGGATAAATAGGACAGGACAGGGTTCCAGGCTAGGCTAGTCCCGGGAGGAGCTCAGGAGGATAAGACTCAGTACGGGGGACTGACAACAGTGGAGAGCTCAGTCAGGGGACTGACAGGAAGAGACAGTCAGGGGGTGGCCCTGACACAAAGAACCGCAGGACAGACGAGGCCCCGGGGGTACCGATTGGACGACGACCTCGGACTGCTGAAGCCCTGGCGGTAGATAGGCCTAGGGCAGCCCCAGCGAAAGATCCGCGAGGAACGTCACTATGACAGAAGGAAGGTGAAGGTACCCGGGCCTGAATACGGAGAGCTGTAAAGGAGCTGCGGTGTATGGCTACGGTCGTCAGGAGGACGGCCAATAAACTCGGACCTGTTGCAACCAAAATCTGCCTCCGTCTCGTGTCAGTGTCGTCTGGTCGCGGTAAGCAGTGGACCACCCCCCAATCCGGGCCATTACCACAATATCACGGCACATAACAGTGTAATCTCACACCTATCTAAAGATCAGTCAATATTTTTTCCAGTGTTAACTTATTTTAATTCACTTAAGTGTGACAACTTTCTAAGTTAAAGCAGCATTAATAGTCCCTATGACATGGGGAACATAACATAATGGTTATAGTCCTGTGATAGATTCCTTTTAGCAACTCAGCAGGTTTTGTCATGTAATCTCAGAGCAGTAGTATGTAGTGACAGAGATCTGTCAAAAACTGTACACCTGTGTTTCCTCCCTCCACTAACATACATATGCCTGATTTAGCCATTTCCATTTGTGGTTCCACCATTACCCCACAGCAACATGCCCAATGTCTTGGTGTCATATTTGATTCAGATCTTTCCTTCACTCCCAACATCCAATCATTCGCCCACTAATGTCACCTACACATCAAAAACATCTATAGAATTCAACCTTTTCTTAACTTTGACTCAGCAAAAACTCTTACTCTAGCTCTTATTCATTCTCGGCTGGACTATTGCAACTCTCTACTACTGTTTCCCTCTTACTAAACTTGCCAAACTGTCCCCTCTTCAATCCGTCATGCATGCAGCAGCCTTTCCAACCACTACACCGATACTTCTACCCTGTACCAGTCATTGCACTGGTTACCCATCCGATACAGAGTTCACTATAAACTTATCACTTCCACCCACAAAGCCCTCTGTGGTTCAGCACCCCCCTACATCTCCTCCCTCATCTTAGTCTACCACCCTACCAGTGTCCGCCATTCTACTAATGATTTAAAACTAAAATCTTCAATAATCCAAACTTCTCAATTGGAAAGTACTGCGGAATATGTTGGCACTAGAAAAATAAAAATCATTATTATTATTATTTCAGCGATGTGTCAATTACTAGCCTGTGTGTTGCTTTCTTAATAAAATCAGTGTTTTTTTAACAGGAGATTACTTCATGACTAGGTGTCTCGTGCCTCCTAATACAACCATGCTTTCACTCCCTACTGATTAGCAGTTTGCTGTCAATGTACGATGTACACAGAAAGCTGCCAATCAATGATGTGGGCAGGGTTATACATGGTCTAGTATTCTGAGCACTATTAGATGTGCAGCAAAGAAAACAGTGATTGTATCAAAATGACAGCAGGCAAGCACAGTAAGAGACATCACTGGAATTAGGGTCTCTGCCCATATGTCATTCTGCTCTCAGAATACATAGCAAAACTTGCTGACAAATTCCCTTTAAGGAGATAAAAATACTTTTTCTTGATATGTTAGAGCAATTTTTCCTTCATGTTCATAGTAGACATATAACAGCTTTCCAATGTGGGGATCCCATCAACTATCTGCTTATATTTTAGGTTCCTGGACCAAACCACATGACATGAGTAAGGGATTGTTAAAAAAAAAAGCTTTAGTTACAATTTATTACTTTACCATGTGTTAGTATATAAATAACACAGTTATCGACTGTAAAATACTTAATACTTACACTGGGTCGATCAGCTTCAATTTTGTTTTCAACTTCTCTGAAAAAGAAAAAGAAATGATTATACAATAGAAAGCAAAAAGTGACATTATGTTTAATATCAACTTTTTAAATCTCAGATTTTTTTTAAAGGTCATATTGTTGGCTATGAGAATGTGCCATGCCTTCCCCTTTAGATCTTGGCCATTCCATCCTGCTTTGGAAAAAAAATTGCTTACAGAAGGAAAGGGGATAGGATGGTAAAGGGGAATTCTGAGAAATGCTATACTGGTATAACTCGTAATGGAGGGTCAATACAAGCAGGACTGGCTCCAGGTTTTCATGGGCCCGGCCGGGCGAAAGAGAGGCAGTGGGCCCTTTAACACATACAACAATTCATGATGCACAGATACAGTAAAGAAATATAGGTGTAGTACAATGCCAAAGATTTCACTTACTTCTTACATTACATGAGTGATATCTATTGCAAATTCTACAATAGGTCAGAAACAGGACAGTACAGTCCTCCATACAGTATTATAGGTACCACATAGTGCTCCATACAGAATAATGAGGCAAAACAGAGGAATGAAAGTCCAGCAGAGCAGCAGATGGATACGATAAAATCAAAATTTATTGTGGAAAAATGAATTAAAAGTGCATGGCAGTCCCAATGTGACTGAGACCTAGGCGTTTCAGTTCCCTGGAGCCTTACTCATGGTTATGAGCCCCTTATATTGCTCCATGCAGTATTATGGGTAGTACATAGTGCTCCATACAGAACAATCAGCCCCATATATTGCTCCATACAGAATAATGAGCCCCATATATTGCTCCATACAGTATAATGAGCTCCATACAGTATAATGAGCACCATATATTGCTCCATACATAATGGGTTCCATATAATGTTCCATACAGTATATGATGAGCCCCAAACAATGCTCCATACAGAATGGGCTCCATATAATGCTCCAATATACGATGGGCCCCATATATTGCTCCATAAATAATGGGCCCCATATAATGCTCCATACAATATAGAATGGGCCCCATACAGTATAATGAGCCCCATGTATTGCTCCATATAGTATAATGAGTCCCACATAATTCTCCAGTGTATGATGAGCCACATATAATGCTCCATATATAATGTGCCCCATATACAGTCATATGTTAAAGTTTGGGCACCCCTATTAATGTTAACCTTTTTTCTTTATAATAATTTTGGTTTTTGCAACAGCTATTTCAGTTTCATATATCTAATAACTGATGGACTCAGTTATATTTCTGGATTCAAATGAGGTTTATTGTACTAACAGAAAATGTGCAATCTGCATTTAAACAAAATTTGACCGGTGCAAAAGTATGGGCACCTCAACATAAAAGTGACATAAATATTTCGTAGATCCTCCTTTTGCAAAAATAACAGCCTCTATTCGCTTCCTGTAGCTATTAATGAGTTCCTGGATCCTGGATGAAGGTATTTGTGACCATTCCTATTTACAAAACAATTCCAGTTCAGTTAAGTTTGATGGTCGCCGAGCATGGACAGCCCGCTTCAAATCATCCCACAGATGTTCAATGATATTCAGGTCTGGGGACTGGGATGGCCATTCCAGAACATTGTAATTGTTCCTCTGCATGAATGCCTGAGTAGATTTGGAGCGGTGTTTTGGATCATTGTCTTGCTGAAATATCCATCCCCTGCGTAACTTCAACTTCGTCACTGATTCTTGCACATTATTGTCAAGAATCTGCTGATACTGAGTTGAATCCATGCGACCCTCAACTTTAACAAGATTCCCGGTGCCGGCATTGGCCACACAGCCCCAAAGCATGATGGAACTCCACCAAATGTTACTGTGGGTAGCAAGTGTTTTTCTTGGAATGCTGTGTTTTTTAGCCTCCATTCATAACGCCTTTTTGTATGACCAAACAACTCAATCTTTGTTTCATCAGTCCACAGGACCTTCTTCCAAAATGTAACTGGCTTGTCCAAATGTGCTTTTGCATACCTCAGGCGACTCTGTTTGTGACGTGCTTGCAGAAACGGCTTCTTTCGCATCACTCTCCCATACAGCTTCTCCTTGTGCAAAGTGCGCTGTATTGTTGACCGATGCACAGTGACACCATCTGCAGCAAGATGATGCTGCAGGTCTTTGGAGGTGGTCTGTGGATTGTCCTTGACTGTTTTCACCATTCTTCTTCTCTGCCTTTCTGATATTTTTCTTGGCCTGCCACTTCTGGGCTTAACAAGAACTGTACCTGTGTTCTTCCATTTCCTTACTATGTTCCTCACAGTGGAAACTGACAGGTTAAATCTCTGAGACAACTTTTTGTATCCTTCCCCTGAAAAGCTATGTTGAATAATCTTTGTTTTCAGATCATTTGAGAGTTGTTTTGAGGAGCCCATGATGCCACTCTTCATAAGAGAACTACTTGCAAGTGGCCACCTTAAATACCTTTTCTCATGATTTGATACACCTGGCTATGAAGGTCAAAGCTCAATGAGGTTACAAAACCAATTTAGTGCTTCAGGAAGTCAGTAAAAGTTAGGAGTGTTCAAATCAAGAAAATGATAAGGGTGCCCATACTTTTGCACCGGTCAAATTTTGTTAAAATGCAGATTGCACATTTTCTGTTCGTACAATAAACCTCATTTGAATCCAGAAATATAACTGAGTCCATCAGTTATTAGATATATGAAACTGAAATAGCTGTTGCAAAAACCAAAATTGTTATAAAGAAAAAAGGTTAACATTAATAGGGGTGCCCAAACTTTAACATATGACTGTATGATGCTCCAGTTCTATGTTGGGTCCATATAGTGCTCCATAAATAATGGGCCCCATAAATTATGCTCCAGTGTACGTTGGGCCCCATATATGTTGCTCCAGTGTATGATTGGCCCCATATGATAGTCCCAATTTATTGATCCAAACCTAAAAAAATAAAATAAATAGTCACCTCTTTTTGCGGTCGCTGCTCTGCTCTGGACTCCTCAGCGTCGCCGTCTTCTGCACTGTGACAGCTCAGGCAGACCTGAAATATCATAGTCAGAGGTTGCGGAAGACGCCTCAGCGGTGGAGTGGGGAGAAGTAAGTATGCAAGTGCCGGGGCTCTGAGCAAGTGGGGAGGGGGGCCCACTCGCGGGCGCCCATAATGCACCGGTGACCCCGACGGTGATTGGGGCCCCCTGCCTGCTCAAGGCCCCGGCACTTGCCTGGGTGCTGACGCCGGCCCTGAATACAAGTGATAAACACACAGTTTGTTTTTTCTTTTTCCAAGATTTTTCAAACAAATCAATATAGCTCTGCCAGAATGTCCTACTGAATCAGACTCCACATCCCTGCCAAAGATGAAGCTTTAAGATACTTTATTAATTAGCGCAAAGGTGGCATGGGGCACAAATGGGGGCGTTTACCACCTGGGAGAACAAATGGGTGAACTATTACTTTGTGGAGGCATTGTTATTATGTGAAGGTGCGTGGTGGGAGGAAAAGGGGGGAAAAGCATTATTACTATGTGAAGGTGCAAAAGTGCCACTCTTACCATGTGTACAAATAACAAAAGACTGACTGTCACTTCCAAACAGAAAACAGGTGTGTACAGCGGCAAACTAAGAGTAGCCATCTCCATATATTACAAACAAAGTAGCACTCCATAGCGCTATGGCATGACAACATGAAATTTATGAAATTTGAGTTGCATTACTGTTCTAGAAAATTAAAAAAAACTGAGAATAATTAGCACATAAATTGGCCAATTCCTGTAAACCCAGCAGCCGTGATAAGGAGATTCTCCTTCCTGGGAACCTATCTAATATAAATCCTCTCCTAGGCTGAAGCCTACAATTATATGGGTAGCTAGGACCCTGCTATGATTAAAACTGGCAGAGGCCGAGCCACCACCACTTCTGTCAGTAGGCAGAAGGCAGCACTCAGGGAGAGTGCAGCAAAATGCCTGATCCTTTATTTGACTGAGCTTGTGCACAGTCCCCAGCAGCTATTAAAAGTGCGTTTTCCTCTGAAACGCCGCAACTTTACAGAGACAAACATACCATATAGCCAGTGCTGATACATACTGCTTTTGGTTTGAGCAGCATGTATCAGCGGACAGGTTCCCTTTAAAGAGGTTGTCCAGGCTTGGGATAAAAGTCTGCATTCAATCTATGCGACCACGTTTCCTATTTGCCGACTAGATAAATTTGGCGTCTTTCAATAGAAGAGAGTTGAGAGAAGCCAAAAGAGTTTAGTCGACACATGACAGCAAGGGCATGTGTGATCACATGACCGCCTGCTCACATCAGCGATACTGGGGACATTATTACTGTGCAAGAAAAAAAAAAGTGTTCAGCTCACCCTTTATACTTCCATGTTGCTTTCAAGCACGGGCCACAGCTCTATCAGGCAGTAGAAAAAATACGGAAAGGATGGTCCAGCTCAAAAGGGTAAAATCCAAAACATTTTATTTAAATATCCATAAAACAGGTATGCAAAATACAAAAATGCATGAACCCGACCGGAAAACCGGAGGGAAGGTTGAGGAGACACTGTACGCGTTTTGAACGAAAAGTTCTTAAACTCAGTATTACTGTACATGGGGGGGGACTCAAGGTACATTATTAAATGTTAACATAAGTAGAACTCCTCACTCGAGAGGTACGCAACAAAAATTTAATTTTATTTATAATCCAATTAGTCAAATGTGAATGTAATGTCTTTCTTGTGGCATACTTCTTGAATGCGAAGTTCTACTTATATTTTCTATTACGGGTTGGAAGCATACTCAGGCACCTCAGGCACAGTATACTGATTATTAAATGTAAAGTGAGCTCTTAAGAACCATTATTGCTTACAGGAACACCAGTAGCATAGGTACTAGGTGGCAGATTGTACGGTATCCAGGGGCCCACCCACAGCTACCACCATTCCTAGCTATCAGCATAAGGAGTACGTAGATATAGTTAAGCTCTGCGGTAATGCAGAGAGACATGATCTTCCTGCACTACTGCTCTCCATTTTGTATACCATATGTCACTTTAAGACTGCAGTTTACAGAACAGCGGGGTGATACACTGGCCGAGATGCCGGCACACACACAAAACTTTAGAGTCCTGAAACATTGATGTCATTACGCGGAGTCGGGACTCTAATGTCCTGTGCGTGCACCAGCACGATGATATTGCATTGGTTCACCAATGCTTTGCCGGTGTACTCGTCAGGACCCTGGATTAGGTGGAGTACTTGATGTTTTTTTATTTTTATTAAAACTTGTAGTGTAATTTTGGGGGCCTCATAAAGTATGGGGGACCCTCATATTGTGGGGACTATTGTAAGGGGCCTCATATGGTGTGGTGTCTTTAAATTGTGGGAGCTATTATAGAGCATGGGAGCTATTATGGAAGTCATTATACAGTGTGGGGACTACTGTCGGGGTCATTATACAGTGTGGGAGCTAATGAGAGGGCCATTATACAGTGTGGGGACTACACTACTCAGGGGCCATTATACAGTGTGAGAGCTAATGTGAGGGCCATCATACAGTTTAGGGGCCATCGTACAGTGTGCTATGGAGGCTAATATAAAATATGAGGGTCATTATATAGTATTGGGGCTCCTGTGGGAGCCATTATACAGTGTGGGGGGCATTATATAGCTTGGGTGTTACTGTGGGGGTCATTATACAGTGTGATGACTACTTTGGGGGACATTATATTGTGTTTTGGGGAAGCTGTGGGCCCATCATACTATGTACAGGGCAGCTGTGGGCCACTTATGCTGTGCATAGCGGAGCTATGTATCCATCATACTGTGTATAGTGAAGCTGTGAGCCCATCCTACTGTGTATAGAGAAGCTGTGGGTCCATCATACTGTGTGTATTGGAGCTGTGGGGGCAATATACATTGAATATTGGAGCTGTGGATCCATCATACAATGTAAAGGGGACTTAAGAAGCATTATTGTTTTAGCGGCACTCAGAGTACTGTGACCATCAAAGGTGCAAAGGAGCATTATTACTTTCTAGGGACTAAATGTGGACACTGTTTGCTAGAGTACTTGCACAGGGCATTAATATTTTTAGGGGAAATTTTACCATCTAGGAGGCATTATTACTATGTAGGAGACACAGGTATTATTATGTGGGGCAGTAAGAGGAGCGCTGTTATTGTACCACACAGCAGGTGCAATAGTAGGGACACATACAGCAGCAGTGTCTCAGTATTGGGGTATTGGCAGGATGAGGATGTGCAGGTTGGGAATAGATGGGGACAGTGCTGGAAATGTGAGAAGTAAAATGGGTCTGTGTGTTGCAATCTCTGAAGATGAGTCCTGGCTGGCAAAAGCTGTCATGTCGGTCTGGGGCAGATGGAAAAAGTCAGGAAAATGAACAACTGCAGCAGAATGAACGTCATCTGTAAGTCACTATCTGTAACTGTACTGTAATCTCCTATATGATCTACAGGACTGATATCTATCACTATATGGTCACCATACAGCGGTAATATCAGTGTTTTTTATATAGAGATTTATTTTTAGTAATAACATGGTCATCTGCTGAGGTTCCCACTATGAGGGTCTGCCACTATAGTTGTAATCAGGGTTACCGGTTAGGGGCCCACTCAGATGTTTCGCCCCCTGAGCTAAACCCCTAGTTATACCTCTGGTACAGTGGTTTTTGTCGATTATCAGAATAGTAGCGCTAATAGTATGATGGTATTTGGACTCTTTAATGCGGTATTATTGGTAATATTGATCTTTGTACGCTAGGTTTTGTTTAGTAACAGTTTAATGGTATTATCTGTATTCAGAGAAATACCATTATGTGTTATCTGTGGTGTTACATAGGACTGCAGATAACAGCCACTACCTTTAAAAGAAAAAAAAAAGGTTTGTGTGTCAATATCAGTTATGGTTCCTTTTATGACAGTGAACAAGCATGTGAGAGGGTGTAGTCTATGAAAAGGAAAATTAGATACATTACTCAATGTTCCTGAAGGCAGTTTTCAAAAGTTGACAAATATGCCGTATCTTAACACATCAGCTTTTATGGATCCATATTATTGACCTGTAGTGCAACCCATTCAGATTCCACATGGTGTCACTCCGGTTTTACCTACAGATGACAGTTCAGTTTTTCTTTTGTAAATGTGATGTACATTTCAATCAGCCAGAAGCACACAAACATATTTCACATTGACCAGAAAGCAAGTGAATTTGTCTGCATGCTTCTAAGTGCCGGCTCAATTTCAGTCCTTGTCTGACCCTGCCTTCAGGGACACCACAAATGTGATATTCAGGGTACAGTATTTGATATATAGCATTAATGCACAGCCTTTTCTGATTTGAGGGCTGTATTGTCAGTCTGAACCATTCCCATGAGCTTAAAAAACTGTAAGGGGTAAGTGACTCTTTTGGGGTTCTGGCCTATTGGGAGAATGAGGAACCCCTTACAGTCTTTTTGGTACTACCATGCGTCTTTATTGGAGTATATTGGAGCTACGGAAATAGAATAGTGTGGCACCCCGGAGAGTTCAGTCACCACAGAGGTACTGCACCTCAACCAGAGGTGTTGTGAGTTCATTTTCCCCTTCGTCACTGAGGCCTGGTGAACTCCCTATTCTAGTGAAGGAAGGTAGTGAGCCTGATTATCAGGCACCTGGGACTAATGAAGACGATTGGCTGAGTGGAGTCACTGACTGGATTTAAGGCAGCCTACGCCCTTTCTGCCCTGCGGGTGATTTCTCTGTGGACTCTTGGACACCAGTCTGATTCCTGCTCTCCTAAAGCTAAGTTTTCTGTTTTGCCTTTTTGCATCTAAGATTTGTTTTTGTTTTTCTTGCTTTTTGGATTCTGCCACTCCTTGCTGGAGTGTGCAGTGTTCCTAGAGCTCTGTCTTCTGAAAGTACCTGAGTGCTGAATTAGCTTTTGAAGCTTAGTTGCTTCAGGGCCTTTTTTTTATCAGCTTGTTGGCTTTTGTCTCTGATAGGGTTTTGGCAGATTGCAGACAGCAGCCTTCCTATCCGTTCCTATCTAGGTAGTTTTTGGGCCCCGTCTTTGCTCAGCCTGTCTTTCTGTCTGTGTAAGTGTTTTCATCTTGCTTCACCGTCATTATACGTGGGGGGCTGCCTATTGCTTTGGGGTCTGCTCTGGGGCAGTTAGATTTCCCCTTTCCTTCTTTAGGCCTATGTATCTCTCCGGCTGTGATCGAGGGGTCTAGGTCATCGTAGGAACCCCCCACGGCTACTGCTAGTTGTGTTGATAGGTTCAGGGGTCTGCAATCTGATAGTTGCCAACTTCTCTGGTTTTCAGGACTAGCTAGCATTTCTGTTTTTGCCTCCTACGGTGACTCAATCATAACAGAATAACCTGCCGAACCGGAGATCCTGGGGTACTCAATAGCAGGAAAGAATTGTGTTTAAAAAAAAAAAAAAAAAAAAAAAAAGGTGTGTGTATATTCTTTCCTCTATATCTCTGAGGCCGTAGGGGGAATTTTTTTTTTCTCTCAATGGAGATAAAGCAAGTGTCTGATCGTGTGGAGCAGCTCGCTGCTGAAGTGCGAGGAATTTCTGCCTATCTTGCTCGTTCACATGCTGTTGAACCAAAGATCCCCACACCTGATGTATTTTTTGGGGATCGATCTAAATTTTTGAGTTTCAATAATAATTGTAAATTATTTTTTGCTTTGAAGCCTAACTCGTCAGGGAGCCCCGCGCAGCAGGTTAAAATTGTCATCTCTTTGCTGCGCGGCAATCCCCAGGATTGGGCGTTTTCTTTGAATCCAGATGACCCTATTCTGACTAATGTGAACGCATTTTTTCAAGCCTTGGGGTTGCTGTACGACGAACCTAATGCTATTGATCAGGCTGAAAAGACCCTGTTAGCATTGAACCAGGGTCGAGAATCTGCAGAGTTGTACTGTCAAAAGTTCTGAAAGTGGGCGGTCCTTACTACCTGGAATGATAGTGCCTTGGCTGCTCTCTTTCGGAAGGGTTTGTCAGAAGCCGTAAAAGATACTATGGTGGGATTTCCCGTTCCCTCTGGTCTGGACGATTCTATGTCTTTAGCCATTCAGGTTGATCGGCGTTTACGTGAACGCAGGATTACACGAGAGGTGTTGCCACCGGTTGAACAGACGTCTGAACCTATGCAATGTGCAATGTGATAGAGTTTTGTCTAAGGCGCAACGTCAGGAATTCAGAAGGCGTAATAAGCTGTGTTTTTTCTGTGGAGATGCCTCACATGTTATTTCTGTTTGTCCTAAACGTGAGAAACGCTTTGCACACACGTTTTCTGTTGGTGGGGTTCAGCCTAAGTTTCTTTTGGCGATTACTCTGATCTGTTCCCTGTCCACATTTTCCGCCAAGGCTTTTGTGGATTCGGGAGCAGCGCTAAACCTAATGGACTTGGATTTTGCTAAACGTTGTGGATTTCCGTTGACACCTCTGCAGACGCCTATCCCTTTGAGGGGGATTGATGCTACCCCTCTGGCTAAAAATAAACCTCAGTTTTGGACCCAGTTGGTCATGCGGGTCGCCCCAGACCACCAAGAAAATTGCAGATTTTTGGTGTTGCATGGTCTGCATGATGCCGTTGTTCTGGGGTTTCCCTGGTTGCAGATTCATAATCCAGTTTTGGATTGGAAGTCTGTGTCTGTGGTGAGTTGGGGTTGCCGGTGTACCTTTAGTGAGGCTCCGGTTTTTTCCACCTCTCCTCAGTCGCATGAGGTTCCTGACTATTTGGCGGACTACTATGATGTATTTAGTGAGAATGAGTCTGCGTCCTTGCCTCCTCATAGGAGTTATGACTGTGCAATTGAACTAAACCCGGGGTGTAAATTTCCCAAGGGTCGGCTCTTCAATTTATCTGTACCCGAGCACGAGGCTATGCGGTCCTATATTAAGGAGGCGTTGGAGAAGGGTCATATTAGACCATCCTCTTCACCCTTAGGTGCCGGTTTTTTTTTGTGGCCAAGAAGGATGGTTCTTTAAGGCCTTGTATTGATTATCGTGCCCTCAATAAAATTACTATTAAATATCAGTATCCGTTACCCCTGATTTCGGATCTATTCTCTAGAGTCAGAGGTGCTTGCTGGTTTACCAAGCTTGACCTCAGGGGGGCGTATAATCTTATCCGCATTAAGCAGGGGGATGAATGGAAGACGGCGTTTAATACTCCGGAGGGACATTTTGAGTACCTGGTGATGCCTTTTGGGCTCACTAATGCCCCTTCTGTCTTCCAGTGCTTCATGAACGATATTTTCCGAGACTTTGTCGATAAATTTTTGATTATCTATCTGGATGATATTTTGATCTTCTCCAAGGATTGGGATTCTCATGTGGAACATATTCGGACTGTGTTCCGGATCTTGAGAGAGAATTCTCTGTATGTCAAAGGATCAAAATGCCTTTTTGGAGTACAGAGAATTTCTTTTTTGGGATTTATTTTGTCTCCGTCAACTATTGAAATGGACCCGGCCAAGGTACAGGCCATTTTTGATTGGGTTCAGCCCAGTTCTTTGAAGGCCCTCCAGAAGTTTTTGGGTTTTGCTAATTTTTATCGGAAATTTATAGCAAAATTTTCTAGTATTGCCAAACCATTGACTGACCTGACCAGGAAGGGCGCGGATGTGTTGAATTGGTCTCCGGAGGCGGTTGCTTCCTTTCAGGAGCTGAAGCATAGATTTACCTCCGCCCCGGTTCTGCGGCAACCTGATGTCTCACTCCCGTTCCAGGTAGAGGTGGATGCTTCTGAGATTGGTGCAGGAGCGGTGTTGTCCCAAAAGGATCCGGTAACATCTAAAATGAATCCCTGTGCTTTCTTTTCCCATAAGTTCTCTTCATCTGAACGTAACTATGATGTGGGGAATCGGGAACTGTTGGCCATGAAATGGGCATTTGAGGAGTGGAGACATTGGTTGGAGGGAGCCAAACATCAAGTTGTGGTCCTCACTGACCACAAAAATTTGATTTACCTAGAGTCGGCTAAAAGCTTGAACCCTAGACAGGCTAGGTGGGCCTTGTTTTTTACACGTTTTGATTTTGTGGCCTCTTTCCTTCCTGGAACTAAGAATGTCAAGGCTGACGCCCTCTCTAGGAGTTTCTTTGCTGATTCTCCTGTGGTGACCAAGCCTGCCACCATCTTAGGCGAAGGGGTAGTTCTTTCTGCCATCTCGCCCGATTTGAGACTTGCTCTGCAAGAGTTCCAGGAGGACAAACCTGAGCGTTGCCCCAGTGGAAAGTTGTATGTTCCTGACCAGTGGAAGAAGAGAGTGATGTCTGAAGTTCATTGCTCTGCATTGGCTGGTCATCCAGGTATTTTTGGTACTAGAGATCTGGTGAGTCGCTCTTTTTGGTGGCCCACCTTGTCTCATGATGTCAGGAATTTTGTGCAGTCCTGTGGGACTTGCTCCCGGTCTAAATCTTGTTCTCGCTCTAGTGGGTTGTTGATGCCTTTGCCGGTCCCCAGGAGGCCATGGACCCATATTTCAATGGATTTTATTTCTGATATGCCGGTCTCTCAAAGAATGACTGTTATTTGGGTGATTTGTGATAAGTTCTCTAAGATGGTTCATCTTGTACCACTCCCTAAGTTGCCATCTTCCTCTGAGTTGGTGCCTCTGTTTTTGCAACAGGTGGTTCGCATGCACGGGATTCCTGAGAACATTGTATCTGACAGAGGAGTTCAATTTGTGTCTAAATTTTGGAGGACGTTCTGTTCCAAGTTGGGAATTCAGTTGTCCTTCTCCTCTGCTTTTCACCCTCAGACCAATGGGCAGACAGAGAGAACAAACCAGACCATGGAGTCGTATTTGAGATGTTTTATTTCCGCTGATCAGGATGATTGGGTTTCATTTTTGCCCTTGGCCGAATTTGCTTTAAATAATAGAGCTAGTTCTGCCACTTTGATGTCACCTTTTTTTTGTAACTTTGGTTTTCACCCTCGATTTTCTTCAGGGCAGGTGGAGCCTTCTGCCTGCCCAGGTGTTGACACTGTGGTGGAGAGAATGCACCAGATCTGGGACCAAGTGGTGGATAAGTTATCTCTCTCCCAGGAAAAGGCCCAGCGGTTTTCCAATCGACATAGGACCATTGGTCCCCAGTTTAAGATTGGTGATATGGTGTGGTTATCATCAAAAAATATTGCTATGAAGGTGGCTTCTCCTAAGTTTAAGCCTAGATTTATTGGACCTTACAAGATTTTGGAGATTATTAATCCGGTCTCTTTTTGTTTGGCTCTTCCTGTCACATTTAAGATCCATAATGTGTTCCATAAGTCCTTGTTGAAGAGGTTTGTTGAGCCAGTTGTGCCTGAGGTGGCACCTCCGGACCCTGTATTGGTTGAAGGTAACTTGGAATATGAGGTAGAGAAAATTCTGGATTCCCGTCTGGCTAGACGGAGACACCAGCATTTGGTTAAGTGGAAGGGTTATGGTCAGGAGGATAATTCCTGGGTCTCTGCCTCTGATATTCATGCCAAAAGATTGGTGCGTGCCTTTCATCGGGCTCACCCTGATCGCCCTGGTAGCATTGTTGAGGGTTCGGTGACCCCTCCTCAAGGGGGTTACTGTTGTGAGTTCATTTTCCCCTCTGTCACTGAGGCCTGGTGAACTCCCTATTCTAGTGAAGGAAGGTAGTGAGCCTGATTATCAGGCACCTGGGACTAATGAAGACGATTGGCTGAGTGGAGTCACTGACTGGATTTAAGGCAGCCTACGCCCTTTCTGCCCTGCGGGTGATTTCTCTGTGGACTCTTGGACACCAGTCTGATTCCTGCTCTCCTAAAGCTAAGTTTTCTGTTTTGCCTTTTTGCATCTAAGATTTGTTTTTGTTTTTCTTGCTTTTTGGATTCTGCCACTCCCTGCTGGAGTGTGCAGTGTTCCTAGAGCTCTGTCTTCTGAAAGTACCTGAGTGCTGATTTAGCTTTTGAAGCTTAGTTGCTTCAGGGCCTTTTTTATATCAGCTTGTTGGCTTTTGTCTCTGATAGGGTTTTGGCAGATTGCAGACAGCAGCCTTCCTATCCGTTCCTATCTAGGTAGTTTTTGGGCCCCGTCTTTGCTCAGCCTGTCTTTCTGTCTGTGTAAGTGTTTTCATCTTGCTTCACCGTCATTATATGTGGGGGACTGCCTATTGCTTTGGGGTCTGCTCTGGGGCAGTTAGATTTCCCCTTTCCTTCTTTAGGCCTATGTATCTCTCCGGCTGTGATCGAGGGGTCTAGGTCATCGTAGGAACCCCCCACGGCTACTGCTAGTTGTGTTGATAGGTTCAGGGGTCTGCAATCTGATAGTTGCCAACTTCTCTGGTTTTCAGGACTAGCTAGCATTTCTGCTTTTGCCTCCTACGGTGACTCAATCATAACACAGAGGTGTGGTATCCCACTTCCCAGGTAAGGTGGAGGCACCTGACAGTACTCTAACACCTGCACCCAACACACACCCTATAGCAGCAGGGCATCTGGATGGACCCTTCGGGAGGATGATCTCAACCCTGTCTGGGTGTTAAAGGGTGTTGGGAGGTTGGTGGAGCTAGTGGGATGAGAGGTCAGTTAGTCAGTGATGAGGAGAAAGTGAAACTAAGCAGAACTGTGTGAAGCAGCTCCGTGTCAGGAGGAGCTGCAGAGAAGGAAAGAGACTGGAGGAAGCTCCCTGAAGAGGGAAGGGATCCTAGAGGCACGGTACAGCGACCATACTGTCCGTGGGGCTCGTTCCAAGCCGGCTTACTTCGGGTGGAGGGATCGTCGCAGTTTACGGGCTGGTCCTAAAACTAGTGGAGTGGAAAATGGACTCAGCTAGATAAACCAGAGGCTCCGAACATTGCAAGTGCTGCAGCCAAATCCACAGTTATTCCCTGAAAAGGCAGACACATAGGATCCAGGGACCTAGAGACTATTCCCGCCAAGATTCGAGTCTGCTGGCTTGGGACACTGTTTGTGAAGGTGCTGGAAGGAGGGAGAAAATCAGTACAGGGAGACGGCCAGGAAAGGAACACACTGAATGGAGTTCTGGAAAGGTGTTCTCCATCTGCCTGGAAGTTTGCTGGACCCTTCACCTGGAGGATGCAACACCAAGCGGGCATTCGTGCAGACAAGAACTGTGAGTAAAGCTTTGGAACTGCATTCAGCTGTGTCCTCTGAATTATTTCTGCAACACCTATTGAGCACTGCTACATCCCTTGCCAAATACTACACCACCACTATCTTCTACAACATACATCTGCCCTGGGACAAAAGCTCTGCCTGTGGAGGGCTATTCCAACTGTGCAGCATCACACCATCAGTCCCAGAGGATCTGCACTGCAGCACTGGTCACCTCTGACCAGAAACCACAGGTGGCGTCACAAACTTATCTATACATAGACTTTATTCCTCATCAGTTCTTATTTTATATGGACACTCAGGGCCACGGACCGGGTCACCGCTGCTGTGACACATCCCTTTAAGACACCGGCCTGGTACCGAGTAACCCACAGCCCTGAGGGGGTGCTCCAATAGGGTTTCACATGTTCTGAAATTTGCAATGAAGCGATATGTGCATAGTGGTCTCTATTTTTTTCTGATTTAGAGATATCCCATTCTCCTGATACATGGGGGTCTTGGAAATGTACGCACAGTGTGCCATTAGTTTTTACTGACATGGAAAATGCATGAGAATATCCTTGAAATACAGACACATGCCCTCTAGAAATGCAAATTGCCTCTTCAGAGAGAACTAGTGCCACCTACTGGAAGTAACAATCCTAAGAGTCAATATCTAGCAATTAACGAGCCACATGATTTAGGATAAAAGCCAAACCAGAATCTCAATATGCAGACACTGTGTTTCAGGTGGGTTCCCCTCATCAGTGTAAAGTGTGAGATCTGGTATGGCTGGGTGGAAGACATCTGACTGGGATCCAAAGAATAATGTTTCTCCTTGTGGAGACTGACATGCCAAGCTTGGTATGCCACTGTAAGGAGACTTTTAAGTCTTCCTTAAAGGCATAAAAGTCTATTCACATTAGCATGCCAGACTTGGCATGTCACGCTGCACAAGGAAAAATGGTGTCTAGATAGTCGTGGACCACACACACAATGGCCCTGCGTGCTGCAAGTCATGCACCGCTGCTATATAGGATTTTAAATAACAGAAAGAAAATAGACAATTTAATGAACTTACTCCGAGATGTTTCTTTTTTCTGAGAAGACTCTTAGGATGAATTCTCCTTCCTGGTGAGGTTCATATGTGGAAGGGATGATGACATATTCACTGGGAGGTAATCTGAAGCGTTGAGATACCTCTCTCATGTTGATATATGACTTGCACCTATCCTTGGACGCATTGTACAGAAAGAAGTCTTTTTGCAGATGCTGTTTATTACCATGCATCTAGAGGGAAAACAGAAATAGTTTTTGCATAAAGTCCGGCAATAATTTCTTGTAACATTCTTTTTATTAGTTTTAAATGTTATATAGTAAATGCTCAAATATAAATAAAGCAAAATTCTGTCTGTCATTAAAATGTTCCATTTCTATTCTCAAATAGAGTAGCATATTGTGTCCAGAAGTGGGCACATTGTATCCACTATCGGCACCACTTTGTATCCAGTAGGGGCAACATTGTATCCACTATCGGCACCACTTTGTATCCAGTAGGGGCAACATTGTATCCAGTAGTGGGCACAGTGCCTTCAGTAGGGGAAGCACATTGTATCCAGTAGTGGGCACAGTGTATCCAGTAGGAGTAGCACATTGCCTCCAGTAGGGAGCATAGTGTCTCCAGTGGTGGGCCAAGTGTCTCCAGTAGGGGAAGCACATTGTATCCAGTAGTGGCCCCAGTGTCTCCAGTAGGGGAAGCAGTGTCTCCAGTAGGGTAAGTACATTGCATTCAGTAGTGAACACAGTGTCTCCAGTAGGGGAAGAACATTGTCTCCAGTAGTGGTCACAGTATCTCCAGTAGAAGCACATTCTATCCAGTAGTGCGCCCAGTGTCTCCAGTAGGGGAAGCACATTGTATCCAGCAGTGGACACAGTGACTCCAGTAGCACATTGTCTCCAGTAGTGGGCACAGTGTACATCCTCTGGGTAATTTGACTGATTGAGCCAAATATCCAAATCTCTATCTGCTCAAGTAGGAACAGCACAGTGTCTCCAGTAGTGGGCACCACTGTATCTCCAGCAATGGGCACCACAGTGTCTCTAGCAGTGGGCACCACAGAGTCTCCAGTAGTGGCCACCACAGAGTCTCCAGTAGTGGGCACCACAGAGTCTCCAGTAGTGGCTACCACAGTGTCTCTAGCAGTGGGCACCACAGAGTCTCCAGTAGTGGGCACCACAGAGTCTCCAGTAGTGAGCACAACAGTGTCTCCAGTAGTCGGCACTAGTGGGCACCACAGTGTTTCCAGTAGTGGGCACCACAGAGTCTCCAGTAGTGGGCACCACAGAGTCTCCAGTAGTGGGCACCACAGTGTCTCCAGTAGTGGGCACCACATTGTCTCCAGTAGTGGGCACCACAGTGTCTCCAGTAATGGGCACAGTGTGCAGCCGCTGGGTAATTTGCCAACATTTATAATTTTTTTTATATTTCACTGTCTCTGGGGAATGACTTAAAACAAGGGGAAATATGTATATCTCTATACTGTGACGAAGGGTACCCACAAAAGGAAGCCAACCTTTAGAATATGTGCACACAGCATCTTTTAGATGCCAATGTAGTAATTAAGTTTTCCCAGGCGAAACTGCTCCAGGTAAACAGCGACAATCTTTTTTCTAAAGCTGCATTGTTGTCTTTCTGGCAGCAGAGCTGCTGCTAGCATCTTTCACTGTATACTGCTAGTATAAAACATGAGCGACTTTCCAGAGGAAGCCGTCAGAAGAACGAGCATGTCACTTCTTTTAACCGCTTTCGAACCCTGAAGTGGTTAAAACAAATGATGTAAGGTGGAATATGTGCACAGCAATGTCATTTTTACATTGCTGTGCACCATGTTCATTTCATGGTGCACTATTGCTATGCCTTCTCAGTGAGATTCCGGGTGCAATCCACCTGAAAAAGATGCAATGTGCCTGTAGCCTTCCACAGTTGTTTTTTTTTTTTTTGTGGGGTGGGGGCTGGTTGCTGGTAATGCTTTTTTTTTACAAGTATTTCTTGGGTGACCATTGTTTCTTTTATGAATGTTTTAACCCTGTAGAGCAGTATACTGTCTACTATGGGAAAAATTCCTATAAAAAAGTCCCACCTAGAACTTGAAAAATAAAAAACAGTAAAAAAACAAACATCTAAAACACTATGTATAAAACCATCCTTTTAGCACTAATTTGGCTCAGGTCAGATGAATTTAGATTTCTTGAGGAGTCCATTATTACTCGACCAAACTGGATCAAATCTACTACTATGTTAAATGCCATTAAAGTGTTAAATTCAAGCACGTCTTCATCACTTCTCCCTTGTACATCGTACCTCTTTCGGAACCTTAAGGGGGAAAAAAAAAGAGAAAAAAAAAAGTTAAATATGAATTTATTATTATAACTAACTACATCAAGTAGGTTAGTGCGGACTACAAAGTGACTGTAGTATCTGACTTATTGGCATGATTTAAAATATTGTGTAAATGCCCAAAGCAAAAAAAAATGAAAACAAAGCTGGAGTTCCATAAGGTAAACTGAACTACTATAGCCAATACCCGCTAACTAAACATCACAAATTCATCTTTTAATAATTAACTTAAAAGGGGTTGTTCATACCCAACGTATTGATGACCTATTCATAGAATATGTGTCATGATCTCAGTGCGGGTTTGACTCGCACATGTGGGGTTAATGTCTGGAACCAATGCTGATGACTGGCATTTTTGGGGTTAAAGGTTGTGATCCCAGTGCAGGCTTACCTGCACACCTGGGGCTTATGATTGTGGCCTCTCCCTGGTTCTGGGAAAACTTCTTATAGCCTCAGGACTCTCCCATCCCCATCAGTTATACTTTCGCCCTTGGCAGAGTGTGTTGACCCCTGAGTGTGTTTGTGCTGTGTTCTTGTTTGCCTGATAACTTGGTGTACGACTCGGTCTGTTCTCTGGACACTGCTTGTTGGATTCTGCTTGGTACCTTCTATGTCTGTTTGGCTTTGACCACTGCCTGTCCCCGACTATCCGTTCTGTCTCATCCCTGGTACTTTATTGTTATCTCTGTGTATGACCCGGTTTGCCTGACTTTGAGTATTCCTATATAGTATTTTGCCTATCTCTGACAGCAGCACGCTAAGCCCTGCCCCCTTGCGGTCACATGACCGTAGGTCCTTCACTGCTCACTGACTTTAGCTTCTCCAGGTCCTGTTTGCTTGAACTATCCAGCCGTGTCTGACCCCGGGCCCCTCTGCAGTGTGGGTGAGTCCTTGCTCCGCGGTGGCTGCACGCCGGCGCTGACAGGACCGTGACAATAGGTAATTAATATCAGACCTGTGAGGGGCCAATGCAAGACACTGCTACAGATCAGCTGAGCAGATAACAGGTGATTGTTGGCAAGTGTTGGGTGTCAGACTGCCACCAATCTGATATTTACTATTACCTATTTTATTGTTGAACTATCTATAGGTCATCAATAAGTTAACCTTAGACAACCTCATTAATGTCAGCTCTCTACAATCATGAAGGTCTTCATGCAATTTTACAGTAAATCGTAATTTACCACTTATATCGGAATGCAAATATTTCAGAAAGCTAAATAGACAAAACAAACATTTGTGTCACAGACTCCGTACATGTTGTGACAGGAGTGAATACACATGGAACTGCTCATCATCTTAGCTTTTTTTTAGTAGGAAGAAGAATGACACTATTCCCCACCACCCCAATGTGACAGATCAGAAAGCATCTAATACGGTTAGCAACATGAAAAAAATTCCTTGGTGTCACTGTAAGGGTGAAAGAGGGCAGAAACAGGCAAGCCACTTGCAACTTCCTGCCTTCCACTTCTCTCTTAGACAGAAATAGGATCTAAAACTTATCAAGTGACTTCAAATGTGCAATGCGCTACAAATGTTACACCTAGAATGTGAAGTCTGATATTGTGTGGACATCCAAACCTCCCATCTCCAAGACATTATTCATGCTGCACCAGTTTTCTAGAATGCGCTACACCAACAATCGTTTTTTTTTTTTTGTTTTTTTTAAGATTTACCTTATAAATATCTTTTAGGCTTATCACTTTCTTAATCCACTGCTCTCTGTCCCTTCCCCATTCTATATAATTTCTCACAAGATTTCTTCATTATCTACTTAATTCCTTTATATAGGTTAGCTGCACTGTTGCACAAAGCAAGCACTTTTACCTTTTTGGTCACCACTATTTTTCCATATATTGTTGAAAAAAGTCTGTACTTGCCTACTGAACCTACCTATGCTCTTTGTTCCTGCTGCTGGCATTTGCCAATGGGCTATTGGCTTCATCTCCTGGCAGGTAGCATTACACGATGGCTGAAGACTGGAAGAGCAAGCCAGGTGACCAGCAAATAGAGTACTCCTCCTTTAATTGCTTTCCTAAGCATCAATTCTCTGATATATTTCAGCTTGTATCATCTGCCCTCCCTGAAGACTTGGATGCTTTCCTCCTTTCCACTCTCTGATCTGCGGTGTTTATGAACCTCCCTCTTGCTAGCTCTAAAATTATACTCACACCCTGAGAGATAGCAGGAGTTTTTTTGAGGCAGTAATATCCAACATGATTTTTTTGTTTTTACATGGTTTCTAGGTCTGAAATGGTTTTGAAATAGTTCTGAAAACTATTTTTTCACGTAGATTTTTTTCTAGCCATTTGACTTTACAGGATCAAGTTTGGAGCGAACTCTACAAGGAATCTGCATCAAAGATTTCACATGTCACTTTTTTCCCCATGTCAAGGTTTTGTATGAAAAGTTTTTGCATTTTCCATTGAGACCAATAGAAAAAGTATTCAAATAGTATTGAAATTAATTTTAAAGCAGATCAACTTCAATATCCATGTTAAAAAAAAAAAAAAATATCAACATACGTTACCATTGACCATACGTATAAGATTAGGGCTAGCCAGAATGCAAATGATACATCGTTGTTTAATGTGATATAAAGGTATCAGGTGTATTCCTTAATTTCTAGCTTTTACATATAAACATACAAACATATAAAGTCATGATGTATTACATACTTTTTGGCAGTGAATGAGATGAAGCAGATTTCCTACACTTGCAGAACAGTGGACAGCAGCGAGTGACGCCACTTGTACAATGTCAATTAATGCTTTCAGACACAATTGTATCTCTTGAGACTATTGCCTACACAGGTCTGTTTTTTTACCTACTGTCTCATAAAAGCTCATATCAAATGCTACATATATACAGCTCTTGAGAAAGTGGCGTTGTGCCAGCGAAACGCGCGTTGCGCTGGCCCTGGGATCACCTCTCTGATGCCCCTATTACTCTGGTAAGCCTTATTTCCTGCGGTTACGGTGGAATTTTTACCATGCCGCTAGCGGTATCATCTATACCTATTGGTCACTTGGCCTTGGCTTCCTATAATTAATGGTGGCATGCATGTAGGGGTGTTTTCCCTTTCCTGCCTGCATTGTCTTGGTGCACTCTAGTTACCATGTTACTGTGTAATTTTTTACATATGTGTTTTTCTACTGAATAAAATCGATATACTATTTTAAAACTAATATCACCTAGTTCTCCTTTATTCTGTTTTTTGTTATATATACAGCTCTGTACACATGTGGAAATTTTAAGGAAGTTTGGTGTAAACAGGGTGAACACAAAATCAAATTCTTCTATTACTATTCCAAAGTTTATGTCAATACTTAAAATATATACCGTATACATAAAATAGATTATTGTATTATTTTCTTCTATTTACCTCATAAATAGCAAAACCAATGGTGAAAAGATTGGCTCCCGCTTTTCGATCTTTCCTCCGATTCTTCTGCATTAAAGCAACAAGGAAACTACAAACGACCTCATTGTCATCGGGGTCATCATCTTCTTCCAGCAGCTTCAGACGATACTGAGGATTAGTCCAGTAAGTGTCTGTAATGTTTGAAATGATATCATTAGCGTTTTTTTAAGTTTCTATCTCATTGCCAAAAAACAACTTAAAAGGCATTTTACATGGAACGATAATCATACATATGACTTAGTATGATCGTCAATTCTTGATCATTGTCCCGTGTAAACATGGTCCGTGAGCAAATGGTTATCAGTAATTCAGTCGACAACACTGTTCTACATATTTTCAAAACTTGTCAAGTTCAGTTATGAAATGAGACATTTCTTAATGATTTTAATCTTCTGAATTCAAATCTGACAATTAAAACTTTTAGTTGACTCTTGTTTATATGATATCAAGGAGTTTTCCTTTTACTGCTTTATATAATTAAAGAGAATCTGTCACCTCATTTTTGGCCTATAAGCTGCGGCCACAGCCATCAGGGGCTTATCTACAGCATTCTGTAATGCTGTAGATAAGCCCCCCATGTAACCTGAAAGAGAAGAAGAACGAGTTAGATTATACTCACTCAGGGGCGGTCCGGTTCAGTTCCGGAGGGTGTCGCGGTCCGGTCCGGCACCTCCCATCTTCTAGAGATGACGTCCTCTTCTTTGCTTCCCATCGCGGCTCCGGCGCAGGCGCACTGCTCTGCCCTGTTGGGGGCAGAGCAGAGTACTGCAGTGCGCAGGCGCTGGAAGAGGTTCAGAGCCTGCGCACTGCAGTACTCTGCTCTCAACAGGGCAGAGCAGTGTGCCTGTGCGGGAGCCGCGACGGGAAGCAAAGAAGAGGACGTCATCTCTAGAAGATGGGAGGCGCCGGACCGGACCGCGACACCCTCCGGAACTGAACCAGACCCCGAGCACCTCTGGGTGAGTTTAATCCAACTCATTTTTCTTCTCTTTCAGGTTACAGAATGCTGTAGCTAAGCCCCTGATGGCGGTGGCCACATCTTATATACCAAAAAATAGGTGACAGATTCCCTTTAATGCAGAAAAGTTTCAATACTTTAAAACTTTATCATTTTTGCAAATGTAAAGGCGCAAAATATTTTGTGATTCCAATTTTGTAATATTTATTTAGAATAGACTTCACAACAATTAAAATAACTAAAACATCTAAACATTACTGCGAGTTATAAACAGTTACAGAAATTATTCCTCATTCAGAGACAACTCATTTTTGCTTGTCTCTTGTACTCCTGCATCAGATCATCTCTTACAATTGTCCAACAGAAATTTACAAGCATAGATGGATTCCATTTTCCTTGATATCTTTTTCTCCATAGCCGCAATATCTTGGTGAAATCTATTAGGCTATGTTGACACGTAGCGGAACTCTCGCGGATGTTACCGTGAGAATTCCAGACTTCCATTCCACGGGAAAATTGCATTTTAAATTCCCGCGATTTTCCCATGGAAAAACTAGCAATTTGCAAGCGTAATTAGCTTGCAGAATGCTAGCGTTTTCCAAGCGATCTGTAGCATCGCTTGGAGAACTGATAGACAGGTTGGTCACACTCGTCAAGCATAGTGTTTGACAAGTGTGACCAACTTTTTACTACTGATGCTGCCTATGCAGCATCAGTAGTAAAAGATAAAATGTAAAAAATAATAAAAAAAAAATAAAAAGTATTGTTATTCTCACCTTCCGGCGTCCTGCGCAGCCTTCCCGCCTCTCTCCACGCTCCCGGTCCCAGTAATCCTTTGCGCGACCATGAGACGTCGCGCTCCCACGAGACGTCGCGCTCCTGCGAGACCACAACATCATCGTGGTCATTCTCGCAAAGTATTACTGGGACCGGGAGCGTGGAGAGAGGCGGGAAGGCTGCGCGGGATGCTGAAAGGTGAGAATAACAATATTTTTTATTTTAATTCTATTTTTTACAGGGATATGGTACCCACAGCCCGGAGGACAGTCTCCTCTCCTCCGGACCGTGGGTACCATCCGCAAATGTTCGGCTTACTTTTCGCATGGTGGGCACAGCCACATGTGGAAAATAAGCAGAACAATGCATTCCTATGTGGGCGGAATCGCCGCGATTCCGCTAAATTAATGAGCATGCTGCGTTTTTTACCGCAAAGCGATTCCGCCGCGGAAAAAAATGCAGCATTAGCACAGCATTGCGGAATCCCATAGGATTGCATGGGATGCTTATTTTTTGCAGCAAAATAGCGCGTTTAAAGCCGCCGCAAAAACGCGAAAAAACCGCGATGTGTGAACTCAGCCTTACCATGCTTGTCGCTCATTGCTCCTCAGTTTGATGGAAAATAGTCTAGATGCGAATACAACAAAATTAATTTTTAAGGACATGTTACAACGAAGATCCTTGTATGTTTGGAGGTGGTTGTCCACCAACACTTAATAGTTATCTTCAAAGAATTAGTTACCACTAATGGGATTACTACCCAGGCAGCCTCTTCCTTGCCCAGAAACCAACAGAGAAACTTCTCAACTTGAAGAAGCTTAGTCAATAAAGACTTCTTCCTTAATATTTGCTTTACTGAACCTTGGAAATTTAACAATGAGATACTTGAATGATTTTGCATTTTTATCTATTGCCTTTACAAAACTTTTCATAAAGGGCCTGTCACACTAAGCGATATCGCCAGTGGCGTAGCAACTGTTTGAGGCGCCCGGGGCGGTCGAAAAATTTGCCGCCCCTTTGGTCGCTGATAATCCGGAAGCATCCGAAGAGCCCTTGTATGGTCCATGGCGCACACAAACAGCACAGTGCCCAATTATACGCCTGTCTGAACAAGCCCTTACTGTGTGAGCAAAAAAAAAAAAAAAATGGTGGTCAAGACTAGAGTTGAGCGAAACGGGTCGAAAAAATTCAAAAGTCGCCGACTTTTGGCAAAGTCGGGTTTCATGAAACGAAACCTGACCCTAGGCGTTTCAAAAGTTTGTTTTGCGCTCTTTTTCAGCCAATCAGGATCCACGGACACTGTGGGCAACGTGATGACATAGGCACGGGTCACCACCATCTTTCAGAAGGGCATGCAAGTGATTGGCTTGCTTTGGGGGGCGTCACAGGGGGTATAAAAGGGCGTGCACGCCGACCGCCATGTTACTCATGCTGATCTCAGAATAGGGAGAGCTGCTGCTGCTGCTGATTTTGTAGGGAGAGCGTTAGGCAGGGAAGAAGACACCAAAAACTGCTTCTGCTGCTAGCGATTTTGCCTGTTCAACACACCAGTCACTGTGCAGTGCAAGGGGAGGCTATATAGTGGTGTATCAGTGGTGTTGGTTGTTGGGCTGCCTTCTAAGGCTTCCTGACATTCCTGCATTGCTGTTTACCCACTGCTCCGCAAACTGCTTTTTTAAAAGCAATCACAATTTTTTTTTTGTCCTGCTGAGAAGAAGAAAAAAAAACTGCTTCTGCTGCTAGCGATTTTGCCTGTACAACACACCAGTCACTGTGCAGTGCAAGGGGAGGCTATATAGTGGTGTATCAGTGGTGTTGGTTGTTGGGCTGCCTTCTAAGGCTTCCTGACATTCCTGCATTGCTGTTTACCCACTGCTCCGCAAACTGCTTTTTTAAAAGCAATCCCAATTTTTTTTTTGTCCTGCTGAGAAGAAGAAAAAAAAACTGCTTCTGCTGCTAGCGATTTTGCCTGTACAACACACCAGTCACTGTGCAGTGCAAGGGGGGGCTATATAGTGGTGTATCAGTGGTGTTGGTTGTTGGGCTGCCTTCTAAGGCTTCCTGACATTCCTGCATTGCTGTTTACCCACTGCTCCGCAAACTGCTTTTTTAAAAGCAATCACAATTTTTTTTTTTGTCTTGCTGAGGTACTGAGCGTGCATTTTTTCACACCATACAGCGGTGTACGCTCCTCACACAGTACCGTGTAATGGCTGTTATCACAGCCACAGTGAAGCTATCAGTGAGTCACTCTGTGAGAATAAGTCGAGGACATGTTCCGTTCTTACAGACCTGCACTCTAGGGAGATTCCAATTCTGCCCAATTCTACATACACCTTGTAGTTTGTGATACACTAGCCAATTTCTGCCTGTGACATAGCGCTCAGATACTCAGTGGGCCTCACACAATCCATAAGTGTCCAGTGTCCACAAGTGTGTGCAGAAATTAAAAATCTCCCTTATCCTCTAGTCACTTTGGTCACAGCTCTGCCATCGAGCCTGTGACAGAGCGCTCAGATACTCAGTGGGCCTCACACAATCCATAAGTGTCCAGTGTCCACAAGTGTGTGCAGAAATTAAAAATCTCCCTTATCCTCTAGTCACTTTGGTCACAGCTCTGCCATCGAGCCTGTGACAGAGCGCTCAGATACTCAGTGGACCTCACACAATTCATAAGTGTCCAGTGTCCACAAGTGTGTGCAGAAATTAAAAATCTCCCTTATCCTCTAGTCACTTTGGTCACAGCTCTGCCATCGAGCCTGTGACAGAGCGCTCAGATACTCAGTGGGCCTCACACAATCCATAAGTGTCCAGTGTCCACAAGTGTGTGCAGAAATTAAAAATCTCCCTTATCGTCTAGTCACTTTGGTCACAGCTCTGCCATCGAGCCTGTGACAGAGCGCTCAGATACTCAGTGGGCCTCACACAATTCATAAGTGTCCAGTGTCCACAAGTGTGTGCAGAAATTAAAAATCTCCCTTATCCTCTAGTGACTTTGGTCACAGCTCTGCCATCGAGCCTGTGACAGAGCGCTCAGATACTCAGTGGGCCTCACACAATCCATAAGTGTCCAGTGTCCACAAGTGTGTGCAGAAATTAAAAATCTCCCTTATCCTCTAGTCACTTTGGTCACAGCTCTGCCATCGAGCCTGTGACAGAGCGCTCAGATACTCAGTGGGCCTCACACAATCCATAAGTGTCCAGTGTCCACAAGTGTGTGCAGAAATTAAAAATCTCCCTTATCCTCTAGTCACTTTGGTCACAGCTCTGCCATCGAGCCTGTGACAGAGCGCTCAGATACTCAGTGGGCCTCACACAATCCAAAAGTGTCCAGTGTTCACAAGTGTCTGCAGAAATTCAAAATCTCCCCTGTCCTATAGACACCTTGTACCTTGTTTTACATTACTTTATAGTTTGTTGGATTTTGTCTACATTTCTACCAAAAATGAGGAAGGCTGGTGGAAGAGGCCGTGGAATTGGGCGGGGGTTGGCAGCTGGTAATGATGGTGTTGGTGGTGGATCTGATGGTAGTGGCAAGAGCAAAATAGGACCGAATGCAGGAGGTGTTGAGCCTGCGTCATCGTCTGGCTACATAAGGCCTCGAACGCTTAGTTTTCTAGGAGTTGGCAAACCGCTTTTAAAACCAGAGCATCAGGAAAAAGTTTTGTCTTACATTGCTGACTCAGCCTCCAGCTCTATCGCCTCCTCTTCTTCAGTTGTAAAAAGTAAAAGCACTGAGTCGTCATTGGAGGCTCATGTTCATGAACCACACCTTTCCTTGTGTCCTTCACCCCAACCAAGATTGAAGGATGACGCAGGCCATACTACTGATTACTCCATGGAGCTGTTTTCACATACCATGCCTGGATTATCAAGTGAAATGGTGAATTACCCAGGCCAAGATGAATCTGACATGGAGTGCACTGATGCACAGCCGCTGATGGATGATTCTGCTGGTACATTCACTCAGAGCACTACATTGTCCTTGCAGTGTACAGAGCCAGATTCTGACCCTGATGAGACTCAGGTGCCCCTTCCCGCACACTATACCACCATACACGGTGACACAGAGGAAGGTGCACATGACATAGAAGAGGAGGTGATGGATGACCCAGTTGTTGACCCAGATTGGCATCCATTGGGGGAAGAGGGTGCTGCTTCCAATAGCTCAGATGAGGAGCATCCACAGCAGACATCGACATCGCAACAGCTGTTATCTGGCAGGCCCGGAGCACTCCAAAGACAGGTTCCAAACATCAAAAGAGTTGCTGGACAGCTTGTCCAGAGGGTCAAAAGATCACAGCGTGCTAGGCCGCAAAATGTCTGCCAAAGTAGGAAGAGTGCAGTGTGGCACTTTTTTGAACAAAATCCTCATGATCAGGCAAAGGTTATCTGTAAGAAGTGCGCAAAGACCTTTAGCCGAGGGAAAAATCTGAAAAATTTGAATACCAGTTGCATGCTTAGACATTTAACCAGCATGCACTTGCAAGCGTGGACACAACACCAAACCTCAAGTGCCACATGTGCAACTGATCACAACGAAGGTAGTCAGCAACGCTACATTGTTTCCCCCACTGTAAGCCCACCGGTTAGCACAGCAGCAAATGTTGAGGTGTCGTTGCAATGCCACAGCAGTCAGGGAATCCCACTGTTATATCAACGAAAGACTGATTCTAGGCCATCAGAAAGAACAACAACTCCATCACCATCATCAACCCTCTCTCAGTCCGCCCTGTCCACCGCTACTTCCACCATATGCAGCTCTCAAGTCCAGCTCACCCTCCCAGACACTATGAGTAGGTCAAGAAAGTACTCAGTCTCTCATCCGCGTACACTGGGTTTGAACGCCCACATTGCCAAACTAATCTCGTTTGAGATGATGCCCTTTCGGTTGGTGGAAAGCGCAGCTTTCCGCAAACTCATGGCCTATGCAGTACCACGCTATGACCTACCCAGTCGCCACTTCTTCTCTCGCAAAGCCATCCCAGCCCTCCACCATCATGTGAAAGACCGTATTGTCCATGCACTCAAGCAGTCAGTGAGCGGAAAGGTGCACCTCACAACTGATGCATGGTCCAGTCGGCATGGCCAGGGCCGTTACGTGTCCATCACTGCGCACTGGGTTAATGTGGTGGATGCAGGGTCCACAGGGGACAGCGGTGGTGGGACAGTGCTGCCTAGCCCACGGTATAGGAAACAGTTGGCTGTAGGCGTTCGACCCTCCTCCTCCTCCTCCAGAAGCGAAAGCTCGTCCACAGAGCGCAGTCGTACGAGCACTCCATCTGCAGCTGCCACTGTTGCACACGATGTGTCCCCCTATCGAGCAGCTAGTGGAAAGCGTCAGCAGGCTGTGTTGCAGATGATGTGTTTGGGCAACAGACACACCGCCGAGGTACTGGCCGAGTACTTGAAGCGACAAACTGAGTCATGGCTGGGCAGTGTACATCTTGAGGCAGGCAAGGTAGTTAGTGATAACGGCCGTAATTTTGTGGCAGCCATAGCCCTTTCAAAACTCAGCCACATACCTTGCTTGGCTCACACCTTTAACCTGGTGGTGCAGTGCTTCCTCAAAAACTATCCGGAGTTAACAGCCCTGCTCCAGAAGGTGCGAAGACTGTGCGCGCACATCCGCCGGTCGCCTGTACACTCCGTTCGTATGCAGAAGCTGCAGCGATTGCTCCACCTTCCCAACCACCGCCTCATTATCGACATTGCAACAAGGTGGAACTCCACCCTGCACATGGTGGAGCGGCTGTGCGAGCAGAGGCAGGCCATAATGCATTTGTGGGAGGATACACGGCCAGGCACTTTGAGAGCAGACATGGAGTTGACAGGTGTGCAGTGGTCGAAGCTGAAAGACCTCTGTAAAGTCCTTCAGTGTTTTGAGGAATGCACACGGCTGGTAAGCGCAGACGACGCCATCCTAAGCATGAGCATCCCACTTATGCGTCTGCTCATGCAAACTTTGACGCACCTTAAGGAGCAGGCGTCTGCAGCCAATGTTGATGAGGAGGAAGAGGAGGAGGGAATCCTTGATGACATTCAGCCATTGTCTGCTCAGGGACCTCTCCTGGACGAGGTGGAGGAAGAGGAGGAGGAGGATGATGTGGATGATTACTTAGGGGAGGAGGATGCATCTCGTGGGGCAAGTGAAAATGTTGGCGTGGCAAGGTCTGGTACAGGGTTTGTGCGTGACTGGAGGGATGTGGATTTGCCAGAAAGTGCTCCTCCAACCAGCACTCGCAGTGCATCATTGACACCGGGAACATTGGCCCACATGTCAGATTATGCCTTGCGGATCCTAAAAAGGGACCCCCGCATTGCCAAAATGATGAACGATGACGACTACTGGTTGGCCAGCATCCTGGATCCACGCTATAAAGGCAAATTACAAAACATCATGCCACAGGAGAACCTTGACCTAATATTGGCTAATAAACAAGCAACTCTGGTAAATCCGTTGCTTGAGGCATTCCCAGCACACAGCAGCGGTGATGGTTCTCACACGAGCCGTACGGGCCGGGGGCAGCTTGGCAGAGGTGTTCGTGGTGCACACAGCAGAAGTGGCGTTGGAGACAGGGGTTTCATGACAATGTTGTGGACTGATTTTTCAAATACCGCTCACACAACTGGTAATACTGCATCGATGGAAAGTGACAGGAGACAGCAGTTGTCAACTATGGTTACAAACTACTTTTCCTCCCATATCGATGTTCTCCCACACAGGTCATTCCCCTTTGACTATTGGGCCGCTAAACTGGACACCTGTCCTGAATTGGCCCAATATGCCTTACAGGAGCTCGCTTGCCCAGCTGCAAGTGTGCGATCGGAAAGAGTCTTCAGTGCAGCTGAATCAATCCTGACAGAAAAAAGGACCCGTCTGTCAACCCAAAATGTGGATGATCTAACCTTCATTAAAATGAACCACGCATGGGTTTCCAAGGATTTTGCCCCACCTTCCCCTGATGACACATAGGGTGACAGAAAAATGGCTTGCTTTGGTCCACCTGGGACTTGACCTATTTCGCCTTTTGCATCAGCTGAATGTCCAACATCAACATATGCCACTTTCTAAAACTCCCTAACTGTGCTGCCTCCCCCCCCATGGCCGGGGTCACCACCTAGCGCACGACACCGTGCGAGTGCCGTTGCCCTGGACAGGTGGGTAGGCCGACTCTTGGGCGCGGGCACTGGCACAGGGTCCCTCATAGTGCAATTAAGTGTCTCTGACGGTGGTGGTGCACACCCGCCGTCAGACACACCGCCGTACTATGAGGGGCCCAGTGCCAGTACCGACGCCCACAAGTGGGCCCCCCTTGCTTGGGCAGGGCCCCAGCATTTGCAATCTTTACCTCTCCCTGCTCCTCCGCTGTGTAATCTGGGCCGTCAAATCCATACTGTGCCTGACACCGTCTGAGCCTGCCTCCTGATGTATAGACATATATTTTGAATGTGTACGCTATCCATACATGTTATCTGGGGATACGGTACTCTTTCTAACCTTTGTGCAATCACGTGCAATCCATACTGGGCCTAACACCGTCTGAGCCTGCCTCCTGATGTATAGACATATATTTTGAATGTGTACGCTATCCATACATGTTATCTGGGGATACGGTACCCTTTCTAACCTTTGTGCAATCACGTGCAATCCATACTGGGCCTAACACCGTCTGAGCCTGCCTCCTGATGTATAGACATATTTGAATGTGTACGCTATCCATACATGTTATCCGGGGATACGGTACCCTTTCTAACCTTTGTGCAATCACGTGCAATCCATACTGGGTCTAACACCGTCTGAGCCTGCTTCCTGATATATAGACATATATTTTGAATGTGTACGCTATCCATACATGTTATCTGGGGATACGGTACCCTTTCTAACCTTTGTGCAATCACGTGCAATCCATACTGGGCCTAACACCGTCTGAGCCTGCCTCCTGATGTATAGACATAGATTTTGAATGTGTACGCTATCCATACATGTTATCCGGGGATACGGTACCCTTTCTAACCTTTGTGCAATCACGTGCAATCCATACTGGGCCTAACACCGTCTGAGCCTACCTCCTGATGTATAGACATATATTTTGAATGTGTACGCTATCCATACATGTTAACTGGGGATACGGTACCCTTTCTAACCTTTGTGCAATCACGTGCAATCCATACTGGGCCTAACACCGTCTGAGCCTGCCTCCTGATGTATAGACATATATTTTGAATGTGTACGCTATCCATACATGTTATCTGGGGATACGGTACCCTTTCTAACCTTTGTGCAATCACGTGCAATCCATACTGGGCCTAACACCGTCTGAGCCTGCCTCCTGATGTATAGACATATATTTTGAATGTGTACACTATGCTATCCATACATGTTATCCGGGGATACGGTACCCTTTCTAACCTTTGTGCAATCACGTGCAATCCATACTGGGCCTAACACCGTCTGAGCCTGCCTCCTGATGTATAGACATATATTTTGAATGTGTACGCTATCCATACATGTTATCTGGGGATACGGTACCCTTTCTAACCTTTGTGCAATCACGTGCAATCCATACTGGGCCTAACACCGTCTGAGCCTGCCTCCTGATGTATAGACATATATTTTGAATGTGTACGCTATCCATACATGTTATCTGGGGATACCGTACCCTTTCTAACCTTTGTGCAATCACGTGCAATCCATACTGGGCCTAACACCGTCTGAGCCTGCCTCCTGATGTATAGACATAGATTTTGAATGTGTACGCTATCCATACATGTTATCCGGGGATACGGTACCCTTTCTAACCTTTGTGCAATCACGTGCAATCCATACTGGGCCTAACACCGTCTGAGCCTGCCTCCTGATGTATAGACATATATTTTGAATGTGTACGCTATCCATACATGTTAACTTGGGATACGGTACCCTTTCTAACCTTTGTGCAATCACGTGCAATCCATACTGGGCCTAACACCGTCTGAGCCTGCCTCCTGATGTATAGACATATATTTTGAATGTGTACGCTATCCATACATGTTATCTGGGGATACGGTACCCTTTCTCACCTTTGTGCAATCACGTGTAATCCATACTGGGCGTGAGAACGGCTGGCGAGCTGTTAAGCAAGCTACAGCACCTGTGGTTTGCACACGTAAGTTTTTAATTTTTTCAGGAATGACGGTTAGGCCTAATTCCGGAACTGCGGTTGACCTGCACTTACTGGGAAATCATCGTTCGCGGGTAATAATTGTAATCACAGATCCCCATCACTAACGTTGTTCAGCGGGTTATCTGCACCTGTAAGCGACAAACGCTGGCCTTTTCAGTGTAGCGCACATGCAGCCACGGACATGTAATGGCATGACACACCAGTTATTGGCCAATCTCACGTGCCAGAGCCTCACGTGTCCCTCTAGTAAGCCGGACTTGGACCGCGGGGCATGACGGAGTCTCGTTCGTTAACGGAATTAAGCTTGCAATGTGTGCATCTTTTCTGTAGCTGGCATGGTTGAGGTTTCCCAAGTGGAGTCGAATTAAACCATAGGCTCCACTCCTGGTGGTGCCCTTCTGGACATTCCTTTAAGGTTCAGCTTTGCAACCATACTGCCCACGTAAAACAAACACTTTGCCTTCATGAACGCTGTTTGGAGGGTCATGACTCGTGGGAATAACGCCGCCCAATCAGTTAACCTGCTAGAGAGATCCTTCGTTGCTCCCAAGCATGACATCACACTCCCTAGGAGGAAGGTAATGCCACTGTGGCGACCGTACTCCTGGGGGCGACACAAGTGCACTGATGCCCAGCCACTGCTCGATGAATCTGCTGGTACATTGACCGAGACCACTACATTCCCCTCGCACGCTACACGGCCTGAATCTGACCCTGATGAAACTCAGGTTACCCTTCCCATATACAGTTCCATCTTACACGGTGACAAAGAGGAAGCTGCAGATGAAAGTGCAGGTTCGGCCCACCCGCCATCAGACACACCACCGTACTATCAGGGGCCCTGTGCCAGTGCCGTCGCCAACGAGTGGGCCCCCCCTGCTTGCTCAGGATCAAAGCACTTGCAAGGTTGAAATACTGTGCAGTGAGATGGAAGATGGGGACGACGAGGAGTCCAGACTAGTACAGGGATTCCCTAGCGAGGAGACTTATTTGATTGTTTTCAATGTTGGGACAGCAATTTTTGGGGAGCACTATACTCTGGAGAATGATAGATGGGGCCCACCATACACTGGAACATTCCAAAGGTGGACATCAGACACTGGAGCAGCATTTACAGGGCCCATTATACACTAGAGCATTAGAAATGGGGCCCATTACGTTTGGAGCATTATTTGGGCCCATAAGACAGTGGAGCTTCATCCATGGGGACCAACATATACTGTAGCATTATGTGGAGCTCATCATATACTGTTTCAAACATTATATGGGACCAATGATTCTGTATGGAGAAATAGATGGGCCTCGTCATGAGATGTAAAAAGTGAAGTATTTTTCATTGTACTATACCGCTATTTCTCTGCCGTATCGGAGCATGATGAGTTGTGGTATGTGTTAAAGGGGCGCTCTTTCGCCCAGGGCACATGAAAACCTGGAGCCAGCCCTACCCCCCCACAACTTTAGCCAAATAACCCCCATTTTTCAGTGCGTAACTTGTATTATGAAGTTAATTAAGGTTGACAAGCTTAAGTAAGAAGAATTGATGCTTTTGGCATTCAAATGGGCACTGTAGGTGTGTTTCCTGTCCTCCTCTCACTGCCGACTTTTATTCCCCATTGACTTACATTGGGTTTCGTGTTTCGGGACGACCCCGACTTTTCCCTATAATCGGACGATCTTGCTCGACCCGACTTTTGGAAAAGTCGGGTTTCACGAAACGAAACTCGACCCTAAAAAAACAAAAGTCGCTCAACTCTAGTCAAGACCGATTGTGATCTAGATAGATCACCAGTAAGTTTATGCACCCCAACATTTCAGGCACACAGACTCCCCCCTCTCTACCTTCATGTGTGATGAAGCATTATTACAGTCACTGACTGACAATGGCTGCATATAACACCAGATGTACACATGTGTAGCTTAACATAGGGGCAGGCACTGGTGACAGGCAGGAAAATGGGGGAGCAGGCATTGGTGACAGGCAGGCAAATGGGGGAGCAGGCACTGGTGACAGGCAGGAAAATGGGGGAGCAGGCACTGGTGACAGGCAGGCAATTGGGAGAGCAGGCACTGGTGACAGGCAGGATGAAAAGTAGAAGGACGAGCAGCAAAATAAGCAGGATTATCAGATGGGCAGCAGCAGGACAGGCAGGCAGAAAAGGCTCAGGCACCAGTGAAATGTACAAGTAACAGGCAGACAGACACCAGTGACAGACAAACAGGCAGATATGTTGTGCACTGACATTGTAAAAGTAGAAATAACAGAACAAAGATAAGCAAGTGAACAGCAGAGTGACAGGCAGTCAGAACAAGCAGGCAGGAGGATAGACAGGGTAGGCACTGGTAATTGGCTGGATGAAATGTAGTAGGGCCGGCAGCAGAATCAGGATAAACAAGTGCACAGCAGGATGACGGATAGACAGGACAGGTAACAGCTACATTGAAAAGTAGAGAAGCAGGTAGCAGAAAAAAATTCAGCAGGTGGACAGAAGATTGACAGGTAGATAAGGGAGGATAAGCATTTGGACAGCGGGGTGACATGCAGATAGGCAAGACAAGGAGGACAGGAAGGGAGGGAGAGAAGAGGCAGACAGGTATAACAACCATGAGTCCAGGCAGGGTGACAGCACTATGACAGCCAGGGGCAGGGTGACAATGCTATGACAGGTAGAGTGACAGTGCGGTGCAGGCAGGGTGACAGCCAGGATGACAGGCAGGGGTAGAGTGACAGTGCAGTGACAGACAGGGGCAGGGTGACAGCGCTGTGACAGGCAGGGTGACAGACAGGGGCAGGGTGACAGCGCTGTGACAGGCAGGGTGACAGTGCGGTGCAAACAGCGTGACAGGCAGGGTGACAGCGCTGTGACAGGCAGGGTGACAGCGCTGTGACAGGCAGGGTGACAGCGCTGTGACAGGCAGGGTGACAGCGCTGTGACAGGCAGGGTGACAGGTAGGGGCAGGGTGACAACGCAGTGACAGGTAGGGGCAGGGTGACAGGCAGGGGCAGGCAGGGTGACAGCAGTGTGACAGGCAGGGGAAGGGTGACAGCCGGGGGCAGGGTGACAGCAATGTGACAGGCAGGGTAACAGCGCTGTGATGGGCAGGGTGACAGGTAGGGGCAGGGTAACAGCACAGTGACGGGCAGGGTGACAAGTAGGGGCAGGGTGACAGCACTGTGACAGGCAGGGTGACAGCAGTGTGACAGCACTGTGACAGGCAGGGTGACAGCTCCCTCCCCTCCTCTTGCAATCAACAAGTCGGCAGGACAGTGACACAGTGCCAGACAATAACAAGTTTGTGCCCCCCTCCCATCCCTCCTCCGTCACCTGTAGCAGCAAGGAGCGCTCGGCTGCCATTACCTTAGCAGGGCACGCGGGGCCACACTGCCATCCCTGGGGACATGGCTGCCGCCGCCTCTGGTGCTCTGCAGCTGCTTTGGGCACTAGGGCAGTTGTGCTGCAGCTGAGGTAATCCAGCTCCCACTTCCTCCATGATCTGCACAGAGCCAGGCAGGGGTTAGCCCGGGACAGCTGGTCAAACCCAGAGAAACGGATGAAGCAGGCAGCAGCAGCCTCCCCAGACACACGGCCAATAAATACAGGCTGGCAGCTCCAGGCGCTCGGTAATCGATTACAGGACAGTGCACTTGATCTGCTGCCCTGAATGACTCCAGTGATCTCAGCAGCCAGGGGTGGATCCAGCATGGCACCCCGTGACCCACCTGCCCTCGCCGCCAAAATCTGCTGCTGCTGCACTGCCTCCGTGCTTATCCCACAGAGGAGAGGAATTGCTGCTGACGCGCCGCCCCCACCCACGTGCCGCCTGGGGCGGACCCCCGCCCCCCCACGCTACGCCTCTGGATATCGCTACCAATATTGCTATAACGTCACTGTTTTTTGTGACGTGCTAGCGATATCGCTATGTGTGATACTTACCTCCGACCGGCTCCCCCGCTGATTATCGCTGATCGCGCGAGATCGCGCGAGAACGGCCTGGGCCGTTTCTCGTCGTCAGCTTCCTGCTGGGCTTCCTGTGGCGCCGACGAGCGACGCGTGCGGGAGGACGTCAGGATCGCCACGTCTGACAGGTAAGTAGCGACCCCCGACCGCTGCTATGTCGCTGGTGAGATCTGCCTGTGTGGCAGCTCACTAGCGACCACTTAGCGATGCACCAGCGATCCATATCGTTGTCAGGATCGCTGGTGCATCTCTAAGTGTGACAGTACCCTTTGGCTCAACATGATATGCAATGGTGGTAACAAAATCTAGTCGGTCAACAAGTGCTGGATGCAGGACATTTGTATTCCCTGGCTGAAGTGAATGTCAGAGAAGCCAGTCTCTTTTATTGTAGTGATATTTTCTTGCCGGACTACCCCACTCACACAGAAAGCAGCAGTACTTTGTGTAACCATCATGGAGACCGAGTAAGAGGACATCCACCTTTAAGTCACCACAAAGGATACACAAATATTGGTCATACTGTAGTTCAGGCTCCTCAACAGCTATTTCATGTTGTCATAGGTTTCTTTCAAGTGTACTGCACAGCCAACTGGAATTGAAGGTAACTCATTGCGATTATGCAGCAAGACGGCTTTAAGGCTTGTTTTGGACAATTAAGGGCCTCCATTCCTCTGGATTATGACTTATCTTCAGAGTTTCCATTAAATTATTGATGTTGTTGCATGCCACCAGATTGCACTCCATGAAGAAGTATTGGACAAGATTTTTATCACTGTTGAGGAACAAAGAAATCCGAACATCGCCAGCTAGGAGATTCCACTGCTGTAGCATAAAGCTCAGCCTTAAGGCCCCATCACACACAGCGATCTCGCTAGCGATCGCTGATTTTGTGACGCCACAGCGATCTCGCCAGCAGGATCGCTGTGTGTGACGGGGATCAGTGACCGGCCTCCCTGCCAGGTATCGCTGATCGTGCAGGATCGTCCTGGGCCGTTTTTTGATCGCTGGTCTCCCGCTGGCCAGCGCGAATCTCTGCGTGTGGCAGCGGGAGCCAACGATCAGCAATGCTGGATGCTGATTTCTAATGTAAACATCGGGTATCCAGGAGCCGCGGCTCCTGGATACCCGCTGTTTACCTTGGAAACCGGCGTACACGCTGGTTTCCAAGGTAAACAGCGGGTATCCAGGAGTCGCGCGGCTCTTAGATACCCGATGTTTACCTTGGAAACCAGCGTGTACGTCGGTTTCCAAGGTAAACAGCGGGTATCCAGGAGCCATGGCTCCTGGATACCCAATGTTTACATTAGAAACCAGCATCCAGTGTCGCTGGTCCTGATCGCTGGAGGGGCTGTCTTGTGACAGCTCACCAGCGATCAACCTAACGATGTCCCAGCGATCCCATCAAGTCGGATCGTTGGTGGGATCGCTGGGACATCGTTATGTGTAACGGGGCCCTTACTCTTGGGCAGATCAAAATCTCTAACAAAATCACTCAGTTCACTTTGTGCTATAAGGTGTGGTTCAAGTGAGGTTGCTGACAGAAAGTCTGGGTCATGAGAGGAAGATAATTCATGACACCAAGTACTTTCTTCTTCATCATTTGACCCTCCTGAAAATAGTTCTGGTGCTTTTGCAATTGGCAGTTCTTCTGTATGTAGTGCTGGGCGTATTGCAGATGAAATGTTTGAATACTGTAGAGACCACTTCTTCCTTGAAAATCCTTTCCTAATGGGGGCACAGTGCAAAAATATAAATTGGTAGTGTGATCAGTTGGCTCAGTCCAGATCATTGGGACCATAAAAGGCATAGATTGCCTCTTCCCATGCAACCACTGGGTAACTGTACCTGACAACTTTTGAAAATATATAGAACAGTGTAATTGCTCTATGGACAGAAGCAGCAGCAGGGAAATGGAGGACGTGATGCAGCAGGACTTAGCAGTGTACCTGTCAACCCAGATTTCAGAGAAGCTAAATAATTGTTTGTGAATTTGCTTCTGGTTCTGTATGTTGTCTTCCCTATCTGTGTATTACTCTGATCCGCACTCCTCCTCCTCCTATGTAGAATAATCTGATACTTTACCCTTTACTTTAGACTTAACAGTCTGTCCTGTTTTGATTAAGACAGGTCTGAGTTTTTTCAGAATTTATGGTGGTTTCTGTAGTAGAAGATGGGACAGAATTTTCCAAGACATATTACAAAGGTTCTTCTATTCACCTGTACTAGCGATGTATGCAACGTTTGTTGAGACAGTGACTATTTGAGTTTTTTCATTTTATCCATAAATGTAGTAAAACATGATGCTTGTAAATGTTAAAAGAACTATCACCTGGAAAGTTTCGACATCCTCCAGCAGAGCAGCCTCTTACCCACCGCCCTTCATTAACTGAAACAGTCCAAGTTTGGAGTCTATCTGACTCTAGGGCATCTGCTGTCAGGTTACATATTTCCAGTTTTGTAAAATTCTTCATAAAATCATCAAATGACATCCTGTCGATAAAGTGAAACCACTGAAAATTAAATTGTGACTGTAGGAAGTGGAGAACATCAAAAGAAACCAGAAAGCTGTTCTGAAATATAAGCTCAGATTCTAAATTATCTGCATTTAAATGCACTTACAGACTACCTCTAATGTGGCCTAAAACCTTTACACAGCACTGTATAACTACAGCTGGAGGTACAGTTCCCAAACTAGGTGTTACATCTGGCAAGGCTAGGTGGGTTCACCATTGAGTTTGAGAAGCTTTTCTTTAAAGTGAGGCGGGAACTTTAAACCCAATTTTTGGAATGTATTGGAGAACTGCTTAAGTACAATTTCCCTAAGCATAGCTTGCCATAGACTTTACCCCCCACTCTTTTTTCTGCAATCACCGGAGCCACAAAAATGGTAACACCAGTCCCAAGAACCAAGACCAGGAATGAACTTCGGTTGCTAAATCTGTTCAATCCATTGGTTACCGTGTCCCTCTTCACAACACAAAGTGGTGGCATACTATGGAGACCATCTTGTTTCTTTCTACAATACTTAGACGGGGTATTATATTTCGGTGTTGTGCTATGTCTTAGTAACCATTTGCAAACAAGCATCACTTCAGAGGAATGCCACTTTAAAATCTTGTGGTTGCCATTTTTAGATGAGAAAGGACAGAAATATACACTGATTTCATCAAGTAACATGTAACCCCTCCAACCACTCGAACGGAGGATCCTGGGCCCCAACACAAACTTTCTTCCAGGGTCCAACCTAACACGTGCCATTTACAATACTGTTGTCTTATGTGAGCTTGGTGGAAAGTTGTTTTTGCACAGACTCCTCACATTGGTAGTGGGAAAACAAAAATCACAGATCCAATCTGCTTCTCTATTAGTTAAGGTATAGTATAAAAAAGGGATAATTTTTTTCACTATTTGAGAATACTAAGAGTAGAGCTGATTGGGAAAAAGCTGAGGGGAGTCTACCCAAATGCCTTAGCCCAATGTAATAAAAGCACCTGTTAGGATTTTATGTTGCGCATTTCTGGGATTCATTTACACCTATAATCAGGCAAACAAGTGTTATTCGCGCTATGAATCAACAAAAGATAAAAAGTATTTACCTATAATGATGGGAAAATCAACTTATAAGCATTTGTTGCCAAAAAACAGAATAGCGCAGATTCCTTCCTCAGGGATGGCTCACCATGCGCTCAATGGGGTTAAATACTCTTGAGTGCATGGTGAGCCATCCCTGAGGAAGGAATCCGCGCTATTCCGAAACTAGTTGGAAGTTTTTTGGCTCAAGCAGCACTCCTGTTACTGGGGACCACGTGACTGTGCGGGTCACGTGATCTGCATCGTCACTGAAGGTCCTGCCGTGTTCATATCGCGCTGACCGTGCTGACTGCGGGCGCTCAGAATTTACAATGCGGCTGGTATGATTGACCGCCGCTGAACATCACCAACTTCGGTGAGCGCTCACCCTTCGTCTTTTTTCCCTGTTGGTGCTTACTATTTGAGGACTACTGATTGTTCACCTGCACTCTGAGCCTGTTACCGGCCTGAACAGAGCTCGAGGTTTCATTGGACTCTTTACATCTACTAACCAGGAGATTCCTCAACTGACTAACAAGCTAAGTACATGCCGCTGGCTTTTTCTAGTGTCACCGCCTAAAAGACTGCACATAGCGGTGAACCTTGCATCCAATAACCTGTCCACACTGGTGAATCACCGGACGTTATTTATCACACCCTTCTCTAGAGGTAATAGTTATGGTGAAGGTGAAGCTATTCAGATCATATTTGTTTTTACGTATATTTGCACAGTACATTAACAATGCTAGTAACCGGATTTAACCATTAGAGTGCAGCACTGATATATTTATATTTTTGGAGTGCAACCCTGTTATTTTATTACTCTTAATTCAGGATTGATTTTGGACCTTGTTCCTATTTCCCTTGTAGTTTGATCAATCAAATTTTACTTCTTCTCAGCAACAAATGCTTATAAGTTGATTTTCCCGTCATTACAGGTAAATACTTTTTTATCTTTTGTTGATTCATAGCGTGAGTAACACTTGTTTGTTTGGTTATTTATGTTTTATCCCTTGTGGTGTTGGGATTCTTTACTTGCTGCTGAATCAATACCGCACACTAGTGCCGTTGGTCTAATTTGTATCTTTTACACCTATAATCAGTTTGTCCCTTTCCTTGAGAAGTGATGCAAAAATGACTGATTTGATTGCGAGGAAAGTCCAAATTAATCTTTTGATTCCATTGGCTGCTTAGTGTCAGGTTCATCACTCCAGTTGTTAATGCGACCAATTTCATTAATGTGTTATTATTTTAGAAGCAGTCTTCTAGTAAGTCAAAACCTATTTAAAGCTACATTTAAAGGCTATGGACACCTTTGACCTGGAAAAATTATTTTTACATGTGTTATTGGTTTATTAATTAAATTGTAGTTTCAGTTTGAATCTTCATTCATTTCCTGAAATGCAGTTTGAAGCCTGATCCAAATGACAGAGTTTTCCCTTGTGGAAGTGTTAGGCCCTGTGATACATGCTGGATGCTACTTATTTGATAATGTTACTTTTGTCTCCGTGTCTATAGCCGATTTTCTCAGTTCTACATAATATTTTGGATACTTTCTCCCCTCTCCACCACAGATACAGATAAAAGCAGCATTCTGAAAACCCTCTCTGCATCTCCTTAACTTCTTTCAGTGTTTGAGATAGCAGCAGGAAGGGGAATATACACCGGTGCAACCCCATTCCTGTTGCTATCTCTAACCCTGAAAGAAGGGAAGGAGATGCAGAGAGGGTTTTCAGAATCAGGAGCTTGAACACATCACTTGCAGATCACTCACCTAGATAAAGGCCATACAGACACTCTGCGGCAACAAGATGATAGAAAATTTTCAATGAAGAATATTTAGAAAGTTATTTAACTTTGCATTTATGAACAATAATAATAAATGGACATATCATTTATATATCCTTTATAAATTGTGTAAGAAAAACAAACTAAATATTTACTGTACCAAAACTCGCCGTCTTCTTTAATCTGGTGTTGTAAACGTGACTTTTCAGATTTATCAATTATTGTCCATTCCTTAGAGCTGCAGGAAAGAGTTAACATTTGTATTAGATGATGGAATAACATTTGATGGCTAATACTACTATGTTTTGATAAAAATCTTACTTATCACTCCAAGATCCATTCCATTCCACCTGTCCCCAAGGATTTCTTAGACGGACCAGCTTTACCTTTTCTCCTTTGAAGGGTGTCTGTCATATAGTAAATACAGCACGTGCTGGAGTTATTGTATAAATCTATAAGCAATTTCTCCAAATCATTTGTATGACAATTCAGCTGTATGTTTTTGGACAAACTATGAGACAATGTTAAAATATTCTATAATTTGGAAATAATTAACACTTTTTTTTAAGTAATTCTGTGACCAAAAAAGTTACAAAAATTATTTAAGATCTAAAATGTATTTAAAAAAAAACTAGAAATTTTTGATAAAAATTCTGACTTCTTCTTTAGAAATATGTTAATGAATGTTAAAAGTTATTTCACTTGAATGGATTAGAGCTGCTGTGCCAGTCACAACAAAAGTTGTATATGTGGTGCTTTGCTTGTGTATATAAAGAAGGTGGAGCATCTTTATGCCAATCAGTCGGGGGTCCTGGTTCCAAGAATGAGACACCCCATTTTTGGAATAGACCATCCATATTAAAGACCTCCTTTAAAGATGACCTTTCAGCTCTCCTGACAAATTTTAGTAAATACTTTTATTCACAAAATAACTCTGGAGCATTTTATCTTAGAACTCAATATTATGCCCTTCCTCTGTTAATACTACTTGATATGTGTGAATAATTTGACATCTGGGCGTTACCAGTTAGGGGTGTGACCTTACAGAATCTGACATGGTCCAAACAGAGTCCAAAGAATGAGACTGTATAAAAATACAACCCTTTGACCACTGGGTGTTACCATTCCTCTTGTCAATGTATTCATTAATAATCAAGAGGAACAAGAGAACATCACAACCAGGTTATAAGAAAGGTGATCATAGAATCCTAGAATGTTAGAGTTGGGAGGGACCTCATGGGTCATCAAGTCCAACCCACTGCTCAATGCAGGACTCACTAAACCATCTCAGATAAATGTCTGTCAAGCCTCTGTTTGAAGACATTAATTGAAGGAGAACTCACCACCTCTAGTGGCAGCCTAATCTAGAATAGTATTTCAGAAGGAATGCGAGTATTTGTGTGGCGCCCCTGAGGCTTCAGTCGCCACAGAGGTACTGCACCTTCTCCTAAGGTGTAGTGCCCCACCATCCAGGTAGGCTGGGAACTCCTTTCCGCATTCCAACACCTGCACCCCACACACAGGATAGTTCAGCAGGGACCCATCCATGCTTTATGCTGGAAAGGTCATAGGGTGCCTTTTGTGGTCCCTGGCTTCGTAACACGAGAGGTGCTGGGGAGGCGGGTGGAGTTAGATATAAAAGAGAGGGAAGGTGTAGAATTTCAGGTCAGTCTGGGGTGAGTCCCAGAGAAGGAAGTGAGTCAGACGAGGGTCTGAGAGAGAAAGAGAGCAGGCTGACAGCAGGTCAGCCTGAGAGGAGTTCAAGGCGGAGGAAGGCAGTCAGTCAGGAGAGGCTGAGGACTGGTCTTAGTGGAACGAGCTCCCTAGGGAAGGAAGAGAAGGAGAAAGAGAGAGAACCCTTCCAGTCCAGAGAGCACAAAGGCCGGGGCCCGGTCCCCGAGGTTGATTGGATCTTTATGTCCGGCAACAGACACCGGAGGAGTAGTGAGCCGCTAACGCCTTGCTCCCATCATAGACTTGGGACACAACAGCAACTGAATAGAGAGCCGGGACACAGTGAGGAGTCCCCGAAGCAGGCTACAGCTGTCTGTCATACAAGTAAAGACTAGGAACACCTAGAGAGAGGCATTCAAGGGTAACTAAGTACTGGAGTGCTTCGCACCTAAAGGCGCATTGGAGGAGTCGTTCAGTAAGGTACATGATGGCGGAGTGTGGAAGGGAGAATCCTATCCTGCCTGGAGGTTGGCTGGAGCCCTGACCTGGAGAACACAGTACGGAGGCAGGCAGTTGAGTGAACTGCAAACAGTGAGTAAAGCTTTGGAACTGCATACTCTGGTGTCCTCCAGTTATTCCCACACCACTACACCTGGGTACCAGCCTCCATACCATTCTGCGCCTCTCCTCATCCATTGCACCTACACTGCCCTGGGACTACAGCTCCACCTGTGGGGAGCTATACCATCTCTGCTGCACCACACCATCAGTCCCAACGGATCTGTATGCAGCGTTGGCTTACCATCTTACTTGCCAAACACCATGGGTGGCGTCACAAACTATTCTAATAAACTTTAACACCATCAACATCACCGCCATTGATATTGGGCGCCCGGGGCCACGGACCGGGTCACCGCTGCTGTGACACATTCCCGCTGTTAGGCGTCGGATTCCTGGCACTGCACAGCGAGAATCCAGAGCCAGACATCCTGCGGTCTCCCATTCTCCTCTGACCGCTCGGACTCCTGCTCAGCAATCTCGGCGAACCAGGCATTCCCCGCAGACTCGTTCTGTGAGCCTGGATGTTGCTGCCACCTCTGGTGCAGCAATGATAGCGCAACCTGCTTTGCAGGGAACTGCTCCTGAGGCTAAGTCCTCGTGCCGTGCTACTGGGCATGTCCGCAACCTGTCCTCTCAGTGGAGAGCAGGGGTCACATGTGCAGGTCCTATGTCGGATCTGATTGGTCCTTCCTATAGTACTGGAAGGTCCCGGAAGCGCATGGCTATAAAAAGCCCGCATGGCGGCTCGGCCATGCGCTAGTGTAGCATATTATGCTGTGTGTGTATGGTGATGGATGCATGGACTGGTGACTGACTTATTATGAAACCCCTTCCCTTGGATATTACGAATGGTGACAGTATGCTGGGTTAGTCAGCTCCAGATTGTGGCAAGCTACACACCACTGAGCCTTCCTCACCTACACTAGCGTCCGTCGGCGCCCGGCTCCTCCGGCACCGTCGCTTAGCGGCTTCAGTTACGGCCGCGCTGCAGTAGCAGCAGCTTTTGGTGTTCGCGGCTGCGACGCCACACGTCGGCTGACCTGTGCAGCTAACAGGTTCAGCCTTCACGTCTATTGTGTATTCAGGCGTCTCTGTGACTCAACAGAGTCCGCCCTCAGGCTCTCGGGTGACGTTAACCCGAGCGCTGTATCGCACTCCTAGCGTATCTGCCATTGTCCAGCAGCGGTCTTGTCACCTACCGCACGGTGGACCCCGGGCGGCGAACGCGCCTCCTATTATTTATATCTGGTGCGTTCCGCCGACCCTAACATTACACTAGCGCCAGGGTCTGGCTGGCAATGGCAGACGTGCAGCAGCTGCAGCGCTACATTCGGCAGCTGGAGAGCAGGTTGGCGGCTATTGAGAGCACCAACTCAGCTGCGAATGCTGCGCTGGCTGCTGCTCAGACAGTCGCTGAGGCTGTCTCACGTGCGCCCACACCTTTGCCCCTGCCGACAATGTCTCGCCTCCCACTCCCCTATAAGTTTTCGGGTGATAGTGCCTCCTGTAGGGGATTCGTTAGTCAGTGCTCCATTCAGCTGGAGTTGCTGGCTGCACGGTTTCCTACGGAGCGGGCTAAGGTGGGATTTATTGTCTCTCTGTTGTCTGGCCGGGCACTACAGTGGGCCACGCCATTGTGGGAACGTGATGATCCCGTGGTACAGGGGGCTGCTCAGTTCCTCGCGGCTCTGAAGCAAGTCTTCTTGGGACCAAGGGTCACACACGATACGGCTCTCCAACTCTTATCCTTAACACAAGGGTCACTTTCGGTTAGCCATCATGCTGTCCAGTTTCGGACACTGGCTTCCGAGTTAGAGTGGCCGGACAAAGTGTTGGTCCTGGTGTTTTGGAGAGGCCTGGCTGAGCACGTAAAAGATGCTCTAGCTACTAGGGAAATTCCCACCAGTCTGGAGGAGTTGATCGCCGTTTCCACCCGCATTGACCTCCGCTTCACGGAGCGCGGGTTGGAAAGAGCGCAATCCAGACGCAGGGTTAATTTGGCTCCCACCTTTACTGAGCCGCTGATATATCCCGCACAGGAGCTCCCTGCCTCTGAGCCTATGGAGGTGTCTCGCACCGGCACTAAGTCGCATCCGATGCGGAGCTCTGTGCGCTGTTATCAGTGCCGACAGTTCGGCCACTCGGCTGGCACATGCCCTCAGCGGCCGAAAAGACGACCACGTTCAGTAGCTGTAGGTGGTGGTCAGTCCAAGGTGGGACCCTTTGCACCCAAACCGATGTTCCGGGGTACATTAGATAGTGGGTCCTCCTCCTGGGAGGCAGAGGTCACCCTGGATCCTGGGGCCGAGGGGAACTTTATGTCCTCGACTTTTGCCCAGAGACACGCTATCCCTCTGGTGTTACTCTCCCAACCTCTGACCATCAGGGTGGTAAATGGGGCACCGTTACCATCTCAGGTGACCCATCAGACAGTCCCACTCGGACTCTCTATTTCACCCTCACACCAGGAGACTCTGTCCCTGCTAATTATGCCCAATGGCATCGATCAGGTGCTCCTCGGAGTTCCCTGGCTTCGTTGCCACTCCCCTCATATTGACTGGGCTTCGGGGAGGATACTGGGCTGGGGCAAGGACTGTGAGGGAAGGTGCCTGAGGGGCAGCATTCAGGTGGCTTCCACAGAAGTGCCTGCGGATCTCTCCGCGCTCCCCAAACCCTACCACCAGTACGCGGACGTCTTCTCTAAGAAGTCTGCGGAGACGCTCCCGCCGCACTGTTCCTATGATTGCCCGATTGATCTCCTGCCAGGCACAGAGCCTCCCCGAGGCTGTGTTTACCCCTTATCACTCCCTGAGATGGAGGCTATGTCCCAGTATATCCGGGAGAACCTGGCTAGGGGTTTCATCAGAAAATCTGTGTCACCAGCTGGTGCCGGGTTCTTCTTCGTACAGAAGAAAAACGGAGAGCTACGCCCCTGCATCGACTACCGAGGTCTCAATGCCATCACGGTTAAAAACAAATACCCCCTACCGTTGATCTCGGAGTTATTTGACAGGTTGCGGGGGGCCCGGATCTTTACTAAATTAGATCTGCGGGGTGCATACAACCTGATCCGCATTCGCGAGGGAGACGAATGGAAGACAGCTTTTAATACCAGGGATGGCCATTACGAATACCTGGTTATGCCCTTTGGTCTTTGTAATGCGCCAGCTGTCTTCCAAGATTTTGTCAACGACGTCCTCCGCGACATGCTCTCTACCTCGGTGGTGGTCTATCTGGATGACATACTCATCTTTTCGCCAGATTTGACCACCCACCGGAGAGACGTCTGCAGGGTCTTTGACCGTCTGCGGGCGAACTCGTTATTTGCCAAGCTGGAGAAGTGCCAGTTTGAGCAGGAGTCCTTGCCGTTCCTGGGCTATATCATCTCGGCCCAGGGGCTGGCCATGGATCCGGCCAAACTACAGGCGGTAATGGACTGGCAGGAACCCCATTCCCTCAAAGCGGTGCAGCGCTTTTTGGGGTTCGTAAATTACTACCGCCAGTTCATTCCACACTTTTCCACACTGGTGGCTCCTTTGGTTGCTCTCACCAAGAAAGGAGCTAACCCCAATGCTTGGTCAGAACATGTCTCCAAGGCCTTCTCGGCTGTAAAATCACATTTTGCTGGCGCTCCCATATTACATCTTCCCGATGTGGATAAGCCGTTTATCCTTGAGGTAGACGCTTCTTCCGTCGGTGCAGGAGCAGTCCTTTATCAAAAGGATGCTCAAGGTCGGAATCACCCCTGCTTCTTCTATTCCAAGACCTTCTCACCGGCGGAGAAAAATTACTCCATCGGCGACAGGGAGCTGCTAGCCATGAAGCTGGCCTTCTCTGAGTGGAGACATCTCCTGGAGGGAGCCCGGTTTCCCTTTCTCGTATACACGAACCATAAAAACCTGGTCTATCTACAGACGGCCCAACGCCTGAATTCCCGTCAGGCCAGGTGGTCGCTTTTCTTCTCACGATTCCGCTTTACCCTCCACTACCTCTCTGGAGAGAAGAACGTCCGTGCGGATGCTCTCTCACGTTCAGTGGTCTCAGCGGAAGAAGGAGAAGTGGAGCCTCGGTTAATTCTCCCGCCGGAGAGATTTACGACCGTGGCTCCAGTTGCCCTCGAGGCGGTACCACCGGGCAAGACCTTGGTGCCTCCTCAGCTACGGCCAGAGGTTCTTGCCTGGGCACATGCCTCCAGAGTGGGTGGCCATTTTGGTAAAAAACGGACCGCCGAACTCCTGGCAAGGTCATATTGGTGGCCACATATGGCTCGGGATGTCAAGGAGTACGTGCAAGCGTGTGTTTCGTGTGCTCGGAACAGACCCTCTAGACAGAGGCCGGCGGGGCTGTTGTTTCCCCTGCCAGTGGCGGATAGACCTTGGGAGATGGTTGGCATGGACTTCATAGTTGGCCTGCCCAAGTCTGGTGGCAGTACGGTCATCTGGGTGGTCACCGACCATTTTTCCAAAATGGTGCATCTGGTGCCACTCGCACGCCTGCCTTCCGCTCGAGGTCTGGCCACCTTGTTCATTAAACACGTATTCCGTTTGCATGGCATGCCGGATAAAATCGTGAGGGACCGCGGCCCCCAGTTTGCCAGTGTCCTCCACTGACTCCAGGGTCACAGACTGGGCAGTGGAGGCCCGGGACATTTGGGATTGCACTCAGGATGCTATCCGGGCATCTAAAGAAAGGATGAGGGCGTCCGCCGACACGCATCGGCGGCCTGCGCCAAGCTTCTCCCCTGGCGACATGGTATGGCTCTCCACCCGAAACATTAAACTGCGGGTCGAGTCTCCCAAGTTCGCACCGCGATACATTGGACCATTCAAGGTCCTCGAGCGACTTAGCTCGGTGGTCTACCGCCTGGCTCTTCCTCCACATTTGGCCATTTCGGACGTGTTCCATGTGTCCCTCCTCAAACAAGTTCACATGGTCTGGTTTTCTGAGTCATCTGCCGGGTCATCACACTTATCGTCTGATGAGTTTGAGGTTAACGCCATCATGGGGCGCAGGTTTGTCCGTGGCAAAAAATTTTATTTGGTGGACTGGAAGGGTCATGGGCCCGAGGCTCGGACCTGGGAGCCGGTGGAAAACATTCATGCACCGCTCCTGATCGCGGCCTTTGAGTGCAGTGAGGCTCAGAGGGGGGGGGCCCTAGGAGGGGGGGTAATGTTAGGCGTCGGATTCCTGGCACTGCACAGCGGGAATCCAGAGCCAGACATCCTGCGGTCTCCCATTCTCCTCTGACCGCTCGGACTCCTGCTCAGCAATCTTGGCGAACCAGGCATTCCCCGCAGACTCGTTCTGTGAGCCTGGATGTTGCTGCCACCTCTGGTGCAGCAATGATAGCGCAACCTGCTTTGCAGGGAACTGCTCCTGAGGCTAAGTCCTCGTGCCGTGCTACTGGGCATGTCCGCAACCTGTCCTCTCAGTGGAGAGCAGGGGTCACATGTGCAGGTCCTATGTCGGATCTGATTGGTCCTTCCTATAGTACTGGAAGGTCCCGGAAGCGCATGGCTATAAAAAGCCCGCATGGCGGCTCGGCCATGCGCTAGTGTAGCATATTATGCTGTGTGTGTATGGTGATAGATGCATGGACTGGTGACTGACTTATTATGAAACCCCTTCCCTTGGATATTACGAATGGTGACAGTATGCTGGGTTAGTCAGCTCCAGATTGTGGCAAGCTACACACCACTGAGCCTTCCTCACCTACACTAGCGTCCGTCGGCGCCCGGCTCCTCCGGCACCGTCGCTTAGCGGCTTCAGTTATGGCCGCGCTGCAGTAGCAGCAGCTTTTGGTGTTCGCGGCTGCAACGCCACACGTCGGCTGACCTGTGCAGCTAACAGGCTCAGCCTTCACGTCTATTGTGTATTCAGGCGTCTCTGTGACTCAACAGAGTCCGCCCTCAGGCTCTCGGGTGACGTTAACCCGAGCGCTGTATCGCACTCCTAGCGTATCTGCCATTGTCCAGCAGCGGTCTTGTCACCTACCGCACGGTGGACCCCGGGCGGCGAACGCGCCTCCTATTATTTATATCTGGTGCGTTCCGGCGACCCTAACACCCGCCTTGACACTGGCCCGGTACCGAGTACCCCGCTGCCCTGGGTGTGCGAGGGCGACCCATTGCGGGTCCTCTTAAAATTGGTTATTTGGGACTTTGCTTTTTTTTGCATAGGAATAAGAACTTACAGGCAGATATCTGCCTGTTCTGCCCAGAGATAATCTCTGCCGTCTCAGGGAGGTCATGGACCTCTCCTGACAGCTGTTCTTTGGCTTTCGGTGATGTAATGTCGATAGAGCAGCTTCTTCGCTTTCACCCTACTATATAGATGAGGCGTCACAGCTAAGGTCATGCAGCCCATTGACATCCCAACTGCAAGGAGCCTGCTATTAATCAGCATGATGTTGGCGTTGACATCCCATCTACAGAGAGGACCAGAAGAGAAAGCGCTGCTCTGTCGATGTGAGGTCAAGAGAAGCAGGAGAGTTACTGCCTGAGAGGGGAGAGATCGCAGGCCAACTAACTGCCTGTAAGTTCTTAGCCCCATGTGAAAAAATAACCAAAGTCCTGGATAACCCCTTTAAATCTAAGCATGAGCATGCAGGAAACCATGGGGTTTCCTCTCATAGTTTGGTTTAGTGTGTATTTATTAAATATTGTGTAATGAAAATATATAAAGAACACTGAGAAACTAAATATTCTAGACAAAGAAATTTGCCAGAGTTGACAGTTCATGTTATATTTACGGTATTGAACTTTAATTTTTACATATAATTAGTAGGCCTTCCCCAGAAAAATCCATTGGTTTTATTACTAGTGGCTGGAATGTTATATACTATACCTCTTCCACTCCTGTGAGAGAATAAGCATGCCCTTTTACCAGTCCACTGGCCATACGAGTCTCAAACTGTGCGGGGACAATGGCCTACAATATTAACACAGCAGAGATTAACTAGAGATATCAGAAGCTTATATAACACCTATAAACACGAAAATCATCAACGATATCGCTAAGCATTGAAATGAAACATGTTGACATCATTCAAAAGACAAGGTCATGCAAAAAACATATTACAACGAGGCAGTAGCAATGAAGGGGGCAGAAGTAGACCCAGACCCTGCGCTCAGAGGGTCCCACACGGAGCTATGCTACCCTTTACTGTTACGGGTCGTGGGACTCTGACTTCCTGTGCGTGCGTTGGCGCTATGACCGCGCGTTGGTCCGCTCGAGCCTCGCCGTTGAAATCATCAGAATCCAGGATTAGATGAGTATATGATTTTTTTTATTTTAATTAAAACTTGTGGGGGCATCATAAACAATTGGGGACCCTAAAGCATTGGGGGGCCCTCTTGCTTATAGGGACTACTGTAGAGGCTCTTATAAAGTGTGGGCCTATTATACAGTTTGGGGGCTAATGTGGGGCCCATTATACAGTGTAGGAACTAATGTTGGGGTCATTATACAGCTTGTGGGATAATGTGGGGGCGATTATACAGTTTGAGAGCTAATGCAGGGGCCATTATAGAGTTTGGGGCTTACCGTGGGGGCCATTATACAGTGTGGAGATTACTGTGGAGGCCATTATACAGTGTGGGTTCTGTTGTGGGGGCCATTATAGAGTTTGGGGCTTACTGTTGGGGCCATTATACAGTGTGGAGATTACTGTGGAGGCCATTTTACAGTGTGGGTTCTGTTGTGGGGACCATTATAGAGTCTGAGGGCTTCTGTGGGGTCATTATACTGTGTTTTTGGAGAGCACTGGGGACATCATACTGTGTATAGCCTAGTCATTTATTCTAATAAGGTGATTGATGTGCTGTGCTAACTATGCAATCACTAAAGAATGCACTTTAATCTGCTTCGTCACATGTGCTAAAGAAGCAGGATTAGTCCCGCAGGGTGTTCCTTCTCCTGGGCTAGTCCTGACTCGGATCTAATCCTGCCTCTCAGGGGGTGAATGTCAGACTCTATAGAGGCCCTAGATCATTCTTGAAAGATTGAAAATTAATACTGGAAAAAAGTGGGTTAACTGCGCTGCTAATGATATCCAATTGAACATTCCAGGAGACCGAAGAGGTTTCTATGCGGTTTATTATCACCGCACTTTGAAGTCATCCGACTTCTTCATCAGGACAAACCACAAAATTAGGTTTGTACCTCTTCCTGGAATCTTCAATTGGTTATCATCATCAGCGCAGTTAACCCACTTCTTTACCATATTGATTTTCACTGGCTTCCACTCGTGGGTCTTGCAGTGGCTGACATTTTGAGCTACTACAGTAGTTGTATGTCACACAACTTCACCAGGTGAACACCTCCTCGCAACCCGTTACCTTCCACCACTGGATAAGACCCTATTGCGTTTTTACTGCTCTTCCAGCCTCCTTCATTATTCTTGAAAGATTGCAGCATTCGTATAGCACATCAAACACTTTGGTCCCAATTCATTATCATTTGTGATACATTGAAGACATTTTTTTTCTTTTTTTGCTTTGTGGTATTCACTGACTTTTTTGTGCCAAATACTTCAAAATGGCACATGCAGTTTATACATTTGGTGCAAAGTAACCGAAAAATTTTCCTTATTTTTGTCTTTTTAACAGTTTTTGCAACTTTTTAACTCCAAAACTCAAACCCTTTAAAGGGAATCTGTCACCAGGTTTTTGCTATTTAATATGAGAGCAGCATGATGTAGGGGCAGAGTCCCTGATTCCAGTGAGATATCACTTGCTAGACTTTTTTTTGCTGTTCTAATAAAATCAAAATTTTATCAGCAGGAGATTATCCCTACAGGACTAAGAGTCTCGTGCCTCCTCGTCAACCACTGATTAGCAGCACGCTGTCAATGTACAGTGTACACAAAAAACAAAAAGCAGCAAATCAGAGGTGTGGGCGGGGTTATACACAGATCAGCACTCCAAGCACTGCAGCTGAGAAAACTGTGATTGTTGCACAACTGCTGCACCCAGTAAAAGAAGTAATACATCGATGGAATCAGGGTCTCTGTCCCTACATCATGTACTGTCAGATTGCATAGCAAAAACCTGCTGATGGATTCCCCTTATAAAGTCACACTTTTTTAAAAAAGATAAACCAAATTGAAAAGTTCGCCATAAACCTTACATCAGTCAGGGTCTGGAGTAAAATGCAACAGAAAATGTGACATTTAGAAAAAGTTGCATTTCAATTGGGTTCCTGCCTCTCATGTGCCAGCAGCTTAGGTGGGAGGTCTTTGATAGAGGACTGCTGGGCATTGTTCATTTTTGTTAAGACCACCAAGCTGGCATTTGTAAGATTGAAACACTGGCTAGCTGTCCGGGGGATGGCTGATGACATCTGATGGATGGCTCAGGCTCGGATTGGCCCACAGGGAAACAGATTAATTCTCCGGTTGACCCCAGTGCAGTATTTCCCCTCCCCCAACATAAGCAGTAGCACAATACACTTAATTAACTATGTACAGACAAGAGCAGCATATCATCATTCATTTATCAAACCTCCCAGTTTATTACATAAAAGCAGATGTAAATTTGTGACTGAGCTGATGAGGGGGCCTCCAGAGCCACATTGCTGATGAGCCCTTGGCACCCCCACCCAATACTGATGCTACGAGCACATCTGCTTCATGGTTTTCTGCCTGCACTAATGGAGTTGGGACTATTAGGCAAGTAGAACTTTTTTTTCCCCCTGTTATGGTGGGAGAGGTAGCTGTTCACACACATGCATGGTTAGTTTCTAATGATGGCAAGTCACATAAACATAGAAACACAATTATAAGCGTTACAGAGCAGGACAGCCTCTAAATGAAAGCATGTTAATGACCAAGATGCAATTCGTATGTTTAACACGTGTGGCCACATTTATGTCTAATGGAACAAGAAATTTTCTGCTGAGAATAAACATATAAAAGATGTGATTGTTAACAATGAGTCGAAGATTAACAATAGGGGTTATCTGCTTATGGATAAAGCCACATAGAGATTATGACTGGTAACGGATATGTTAGGATGCAGAGGGCGATCCTATACATCTGTGGAGTTGAATTAAATATATTTTGCATAAAGCATCATTTTCCTGGACTTTATACAACTGTTTTATAATGTAACATATGCCATAAGTGAGATATTGGGCAGAGCATCTCTCATGTTAGCAGCCATCACACCATGCCTGGAGTATACAAACCGATGGTGGCTTTGGCCTCAAGCCATCCTGGTCAAGCTGTGTGTCACCCACACCCTCAATCATTTTCTTCAATGCCTCCCCCATATCTGAGGTGGGCACCGTCCCAAGCAAGATATCTTTCTCCTGGCATCAGCAAAAAAATGCATAGGTTACGAACTGTAGAGACTTAATAAGCCTGGAGATAAGAGTGCTGATGGCGGACCACGGCAGCCAACCGCCGGCTGTAGCAGTGACATGATGACCTTATCGATGCCAGTGCCGCAGTGGGTGGAAGATTGCTGTGGTCTCTCTTGAGACCTTTTTAATATTTTACCTAATATTAAAACTCTGTAAAAATCATCGATAAATTGCATTCTATCTCATGATATAAACTGAATTTATTAACAATAAATATTTTTGAGTCACTAATCCGAACCTTTTACCTTCCATTTAGATTTAACAAGTGGCATCAATGCTAATGCTTACGATCAATACTTGGCAAATTAGAAAAAAAAACCCTGATACAGAGTCGTATGTCGACTGTAGCATATGGCACTGAGTGTGTAGACAGATTCACAGGGACAGCTGTCCTGCAGACCTCGAGCCGCCCTCCGGTAAGAGAACCAAAGATACAAACTCTTAGTGTTCTCTTCTCTAACGACAGCTGTTGGCATCATCAACACCATTTTTATTGGGGTTTTCAAGAGGAGAGTTCTGCTATGCGTTACAATGGGAGTGGGCAGCAAAAAATAAAGTGGGTCGGGTGCAGATTTAGTTTAAATATCATGTTTCAGCAAATGGATGTGTAATGCTAAATCTCATCTTCGTGAATGGAAATGTCTTTTATCAGTAATAAATACAAGGAATATATTTAATTTTTTTGTGAACTGGGGAGAATAAGGGTTTTTTTGGTTGACATTTAGGGATTATTTGTAAATTGAATCTATACATACTAAGGCCATGTGCACACATTCAGTAGTTGGTGAGTTTTTTCCCTCAATATTTGTTTGTGAGACAAAACCAGGAGTGGAACGGTCAGAGAAAAAAGCATAAGGCTGGAGTCACACTGCCGTATTTCTAGTGCGATAATCGCATCGCACTGCACGGACTGGCCGGCACGTCTCCTGACCTGAGCAATACAGCGTGATGGAATACTATGCAGCTGTCAAGCTCAGGTCAGGAGAGCCGACAGCCAGTACAAGGTTTACCATGCGATTCTCGCACGAGAAATACAGCAATGTGTCTCTGCCCTAATAGAAACATTTGCACCACTTCTGCATTTTTCACCCGCGCCTAGTTTTGGCTTACAAATACTGGGGTAAAAAACTCACCAAATACTGAATGTGTGCATTTGGCCTAAAGGGGCGATTCAGGTGAAAATTATAGGGAGGGCACTTACAGTCGTTTTGGGGAACCAGCTAGAGTGGCTTCCGGTTGCTCATTTGGTGATCTTACGTAGTAGACAGATGGTGTGAAAGTAACGTCCTTTTTTAAGTCTCAAATAACTCCTGGCTCTTCTCCGGTTCATGAAGGAATTTTAGCCAGAATACCGCCATAAAACACCTTCAAATGACGCAAAATGTTTGTGCAACACGAAGTTGTACAAAAAGTCTGAGACATTTGCCATTTTCATGTCATTTTCAGCCAGCTCCGCCAAAGTGGGCAAAAAATCAGTAAAACGTGGAGTGACAAAGACCATCCAATAAACTCACCAAAAGTTGTGGAGTAACATTTCTGGGGAGCCGAACGCCAATGATGTGATGGGCCTAAATCATTAAATGTTATGCACCTCTTAATGAATGTGGTGCATCTTACTCCTCCACACCCATCATTAAGACTGACATATGTAAAGCCAATCTTAATGAATTAGGCTCTTAGAGTTTAATGAAGTGGAAAAAACACATATGTGGCCACGTCTACTGTAAGTGGCTATGGTAGGGGGATCCAGTAAGGTCTGGGTTCCTGGGGTGCGTTGATGGCCTCCAACTCATGGCCTATAAGCTTTAAATATCTCAGAACACTTAGAACTTCCAAAGTGCAAAAACTGCAAAACAAATGGAGTTTTCTGTTTCTTCAAGATGTCAGTAGTACAGTTGAGCGAATATGCTCAGAATCCATTGCCGAATCCGAATTTGTCATATTCGTGCCATATTGGTACCGTATCTGTGCCGAATTTATGTTTGATGATCGTTTCCGAACATATTAGTTCATTTCTACTCCCATTGACTTTCGGCAAATATTGTAAAACCAATATTAGCTGCAGATCGTATTCGGAACCAAATTTTGAAAAATTCCCTCAACTCTAGTCAGTAGTTAGTATGAAGGAGATTCAGACATCAAGGAAAGTCAGTAGAAGCGAACAGGGCGCTCCCAATCCTGAGAACAGAAGAAACAAAAAAAAGAGGCATCACTTTAACTTCTCTTGCGTGGCTTCACACAGAAGTCCTCAGAGGAAAGATAGAGACCACTCTGGTCAATTTCCTTCGTAATTATTTCTGACAATCTGGTGTTGGGACTAATATTTTTCAGTTTCAATTTTCAATTTATTAGCCAGATCTAAAATCATTTTTTTGGCCACTTAGTATCACATTGTGAATTCTGTTAGGTCTATTTTCAGAGTTTAGTATATTAAGGGAGGGGTGGTGGTGCGGATAAGTAGCTTTATTGGAAATTATTTAGTTTAATCACATAGAATGTTGTCGATTTGTTACAAGGACTCAGAGGACGACTGTGAGATCTGCTCAGCCACACAGGGGCCAAAGAGGTCAGGGGGCCACTACCACCTCCAAAGCAGGTGGAACTGCACATTATTATTTGCTATAGAACTGCAAAGGGCGCATATATTGTTCATGCACAGTTGTCCTCTTCTCTCTGTGTCTGCCATTGGGCTCAGGGGGAAACGACTCACAGGCTTTGAGTCCTGGAGGAATAAATCTATCCTGTAACAGATTCTTATTTGTGATACTGTTAATAATGATCACCAGAAGGAAACCAAGCAATTCAGAAATCAGAGTCACATCAGGATTTACATTACGTGCCAAGATGTAGATATTTTTGTAATACTCCTTATGAAAAGAAACTGCTTTATAAATTGGGTTCAAATTAAAGGCCCCCATATACAATTGGTTAAAGTCGGCCTATCCTGCCAATATGAGTGGGATCTGTTGACAGTGTAATGTGTATATAGGGGCCTCCCAACTCACTCTCAACAAGTATCATCAAGGGATAGAAGGGGTCATCCTGTTGGATTTCCAAAGAATGATCCTTTTGGCCTCCGAGGTACAAGACATTTTCGGAGAGTTTGGCAGCGGCTCTTCAACAGAACAGAAGACTGCTCGGCCGACAGCTATCTAATGTGTATTGGAGCTTTATCATGCAATGGTCTTCTGCAAAAGGTAATTTGTCCTGAATGCTTGTCATAGTACATTACTAAGACTTTTAAAGAAGTAAGAACACATGTAAGGCCCCCTTCAAATGTTCATGTTTGCAGTACGTGTGGCATCCATTTTTTTCACGGATGGCACACATACATAACCTATAACCTATGGTGATCTTCACATGTCAGACACTGAGGCATGTCATTTTTTTTTCAACAACATGGATGACAAGGGCCAATATAAGTCAAGGGGTCCGTGAAAAAACACGTACAGCACAAGAATGGCATCAATGTGCCATCCGTGTTTGACACTGCAAAGTATACGAAAAGCTTTGTAATTTAATTCTTTCTTTAGCCATACCAGAAAAACACAGATGGCACAAGGATGACACAGGCATCCAAAACACTGATGACACCGGTACCGATATTATATGATTGTGTGAAGTAGGTCTAACATGGCACTGTTGAGGAATAGGAAGACTCCAGTGGTGTCCTTTCGGAGCATTTATTGGTACATGGATAAAAGCAGGGCTATGCCCTGTGCACCCTTTGACACTAACTCAGTGCCTTCCTCAGGCTGTGAGGAAGTTACTTGTTCAGCATAGCTCTGTATTTTATCCATGTAGCAATAAATGCTCTGAAAGGACACAACTGAAGTCATCTTATTCTTCAGCAGCGTCATGACACTCCATTTCTTTTTTAATTTTAATTATGATTGGCAGCATCCTTCAGCGTAACGGAAATATGGAAAGAGCTGCAGCCAATTCTATCATATCTCAAGGTTGTGATAGAGATCTGTTTCCAGCAGTTGCACGTCATGTAAGCAAGCATCCTATCCCTAGCACTCTGCCTGGCAATAATTAGAGATGGGTGGACACCTGGATGTTCGTGTCTTGCGGGTTCAGGTGCCAGAACAGAACCCAGACCCCATTCACTTGAATGGGGGGCCCTAACATCCAGTGTTTGCCACGCTGTCATGTGCATGGCAGCGCGGCAAACACATTCACTGCGGTGAAATCATCCCCACCGGTCAGAGAGCTGCTGTTTCCACGCTGTCAAAAAAGAGTGTGAGTGCTCAGCTGTGATCGAAGGTATAAAGTTTACCTCCGGTCACTAGTGTCAGATGATGGGACTACTGATCCCATCATCTGACACCTGCAGCCGCAAATTACAGTGAGAGAAGGAGCGGCAGTTTGGAGTATTTATTAGCCGCTCCTGCGCTGGAAATAAATAATTAAAATAAAAAAACCGGGGTGGGGTACCCTTTATTTCTGCTAACCAGCCAGGCAAAAATCACAGCTGGGGGCTGCAACCTTCAGCTTCAGCAAGGCTAGTTATCAAGAATCGAGGGTTCCCCACGCTGTTTTTTTAATTATTTCAATAAATAATTTTAAAAAACGGTGTGGGGTCACCCCCATTTTTTTTTTTCTCAATTATTTTTATTGAGATTGAACAAGAAAACAAGTCAAAACAATGACAACCATAGTTACAACCACCATATATACACTCACTGGCCACTTTATTAGGTACACCTGTCCAACTGTGTGTTAAGACTTAATTTCTAATCAGCCAATCACATGGCGGCAACTCAGTGCATTTAGGCATGTAGACATGGTCAAGACAATCTCCTGCAGTTCAAACCGAGCATCAGTATGGGGAAGAAAGGTGATTTGAGTGCCTTTGAACGTGGCATGATTGTTGGTGCCAGAAGGGCTGGTCTGAGTATTTCAGAAACTGCTGATCTACTGGGATTTTCACGCACAACCATCTCTAGGGTTTACAGAGAATGGTCCGAAAAAGAAAAAAAATCCAGTGAGCGGCAGTTCTGTGGGCGGAAATGCCTTGTTGATGCCAGAGGTCAGAGGAGAATGGGCATACTGGTTCGAGCTGATAGAAAGGCAACAGTGACTCAAATTGCCACCCGTTACAACCAAGGTAGGCAGAAGAGCATCTCTGAACGCACAGTGCGTCGAACTTTGAGGCAGATGGGCTACAGCAGCAGAAGACCACACTGGGTACCACTCCTCTCAGCTAAGAACAGGAAACTGAGGCTACAATTTGCACAAGCTCATCGAAATTGGACAGTAGAAGATTGGAAAAACGTTGCCTGGTCTGATGAGTCTCGATTTCTGCTGCGACATTCGGATGGTAGGGTCAGAATTTGGCGTAAACAACATGAAAGCATGGATCCATCCAGCCTTGTATCAACGGTTCAGGCTGGTGGTGGTGGTGTCATGGTGTGGGGAATTTTTTCTTGGCACTCTTTGGGCCCCTTGGTACCAATTGAGCATCGTTGCAACGCCACAGCCTACCTGAGTATTGTTGCTGACCATGTCCATCCCTTTATGACCACAATGTACCCAACATCTGATGGCTACTTTCAGCAGGATAATGCGCCATGTCATAAAGCTCGAATCATCTCAGATTGGTTTCTTGACCATGACAATGAGTTCACTGTACTCAAATGGCCTCCTCAGTCACCAGATCTCAATCCAATAGAGCATCTTTGGGATGTGGTGGAACGGGAGATTCGCATCAGGGATGTGCAGCCGACAAATCTGCGCCAACTGTGTGATGCCATCATGTCAATATGGTCCAAAATCTCTGAGGAATGCTTACAGCACCTTGTTGAATCTCTGCCATGAAGAATTGAGGCAGTTCTGAAGGCAAAAGGGGGTCCAACCCGTTACTAGCATGGTGTACCTAATAAAGTGGCCAGTGAGTGTATATGAAACTAGGGGAATGAGAGGAGAAAATAAGGAGCAGAAAGTAGGGACCGACAAATGAAAAACAGGAAAGGAAGGGGGGTGGGAGGGGAAGGGGTGAGGTGAGGAACAGGCATTAGTGGCATCGATAGAACTATGTGTAACAGTAAGTACACATAGTCACCCCCATTTTTGACAATCAGCCTTGCTAAAGCAGACAACTGGGGGCTGGTATTCTCAGGCTCGTAAGGGGCCATGGATATTGGCCCCCCAGCCTAAAAATAGCAGTCCGCAGCTGTCCAGAAAAGGCATATCTATTAGATGCGCCAATTGTGGCGTTTTACCTGGCTCTTCCCACTTGCCCTGTAGCGGTGGCAAGTGGGGTGATAGTTGGAGGGTTGATGTCACCTTTGTATTGTCAAGTCCTGAGGTTAGTAATGGAGAGACACCCCCATTACTAAGCCCATAATCACATGGTAAGAATACACAGACACCCAGAAAAAAGTCCATTAATTGAAAGAACGACACAGACTCCTTATTAATCTTAATTAAACCATACTTACAACCTCGCCTAATTCCACTGAAGCCCTCGATCTCCTGTAATAAAACTAAAATAAAAAACAGTATACCATACCTGTCTGTCGTTCTGCCCACGCCGTAATCCATGTCTGGGGGATAAACAGTTTTCAACCTGGACGGTGTCAAGATGCGACCGTCCAGGCTAAGAACCACTGGTGACTAAGTGGCTACGAGCGCGGCCTCAGTGACTGGTGGTGATGTCATCGAGGCTACGTCAGGTCACTGAGGTTCCGTTCCCTGAACTGCGGTGACCTCAGTGAGATTAATGCTAGCACAGTGAGTTTTATTACAGGAGATCGAGGGCTTCGGTGGAATTAGGCGAGGTCGTAAGTATGGTTTAATTAAGATTATTAAAGGAATCTGTGTCATTCTTTCAATTAAAGGACTTTTTCTCTGGGTGTCCGTGATTTCTTACAATGTTACTGTGGTGTTAGTAATGGGGGTGTCTTATTGACGCTTCTCCATTACTAACCTCGGGGCTTGATGTCACCTGACAATACAAAGGTGACATCAACCCCCCCCAACTATCACCCCACTTGCCACCGCTACAGGGCAAGTGGGAAGAGCTGGCCAAAGCACCAGAATTGGTGGATCTAATAGATGTGCCTTTTCTGGGCAGCTGCGGTTGCTATTTTTAGGCTAGGGGGTCATTATCCATGGCCCCTTACCAGCCTGAGAATACCAGCCCCCAGCAGTCTGCTTTAGCAAGGCTGGTTGTCAAAAAATGGGGATGGCCCCACGCCGTTTTTTTTTTAAATTATTCATTTAAATAATTGAAAAAAAAAAAAACAGCGTGGGGACCTCTCTACTCTTGATAACTAGCCTTGCTGAAGCTGACAGCTGAGGGTTGCAGCCCCCAGCTGTGAGTTTTGCCTGGCTGATTAGCAAGAACACAGGGGAACCCACACTGGGTTTTTTAAAATTATTTACAGCGCAGGAGTGGCTAATGAATACTCATCAGCCACTCTTGCTCTCTCTGTAATTAGCGGCAGCAGATGTTGGATGATGGGATCATTAGTCCCATCAGCTGACACCAGTGACCGGAGGTAAACTTTAAACCACTGATAACAGCTAAGCGCTCACGCTGTCTTTTGACAGCATGGCAACCATGGCTCTCTGACTGGCGGGGATGACTTCACCGCCAATCAGAAGCAGTGGTTGCCACCCTGTCATGCACATGACAGCATGACAAACACCCGGTGTTTGGGTAGCTGAACCCGAACAGTAACACAGTCTTCCTGGTGAAGTCCGTATTTGGTGTCCGTGCCCGGACAGTAGGTGTTCGGTACGGACGCCGAACTTTACGGTTCAGGTTCACCCATCTCTAGTAGTAATACATCTCATATAGGAAAGCATCCTACCCCTAGCACTGTGCCTGGTAGTAATGGATCTCATGTAGACGAGCATCCTACTCCCAGCACCCTTCCTGGTAATGAGACATCTTATATAGGCGAGCATCCTACCCCTAGCACCCTCCCTGGTAGTAATACATCTCTCATAAGTGAGCATCCTACCCCTAGCACTCTGCCTGCTAGTAATACATGTCATATAGGCGAGCATCCTACCACTAGCACCCTGCCTGGTAGTAATACATCTCACATAGTCAACCATCCTACCCTTAGCACTCTGCCTGGTAGTAATACATCTCATATAGGCAAGCATCCTACCCCTAGCACCCTGCCTGGTAGTAATACATCTCATAGGTGAGCATCCTACCCCTAGCACTCTGCCTGGTAGTAATACATCTCACATAGGCAAGCATCCTACCCTTAGCACTCTGCCTGGTAGTAATACATCTCATATAGGCGAGTATCCTACCCCTAGCACACTGCCTGGTAGCAATACATCTCATATAGGCAAGCATCCTACCCCTAGCACACACCTTGGTAGCAATACATCTCATATAGGCGAGCATCCTACCCCTAGCACCATGCCTGGTAGTAATACATCTCATAGGTGAGCATCCTACCCCTAGCACTCTGCCTGGTAGTAATACATCTCACAGAGGCAAGCATCCTACCCTTAGCACTCTGCCTGGTAGTAATACATCTCATATAGGCAAGCATCCTACCCTTAGCACTCTGCCTGGTAGTAATACATCTCATATAGGCGAGCATCCTACCCCTAGCACACTGCCTGGTAGCAATACATCTCATATAGGCAAGCATCCTACCCCTAGCACCCTGCCTGGTAGTAATAGATCTCATATAGGCGAGCATCCTACCACTAGCACTCTGCATGGTAGTAATACATCTCATAGGCGAGCATCCTACCACTAGCACTCTGCCTGGTAGTAATACATCTCACATAGGCGAGCATCCTATCGCTAGCACTCTGCCTGCTAGTAATACATCTCACATAGGCGAGCATCCTACCCCTAGCACTCTGCCTGGTAGTAATAGATCTTATATAGGCGAGCATCCTACCCCTAGCACTCTGCCTGGTAATAATACATCTCATTTAGGCGAGCATCCTACCCCTAGCACTCTGCCTGGTAGTAATACATCTCATATAGGCGAGCATCCTACCCCTAGCACTCTGCCTGGTAGTAATACATCTCATATAGGCGAGCATCCTACCCCTAGCACTCTGCCTGGTAGTAATACATCTCATATAGGCGAGCATCCTACCACTAGCACTCTGCCTGGTAGTAATACATCTCATATAGGCGAGCATCCTACCCCTAGCACTCTGCCTGGTAGTAATACATCTCATATAGGCGAGCATCCTACCCCTAGCACTCTGCCTGGTAGTAATACATCTCATATAGGTGAGCATCCTATCGCTAGCACTCTGCCTGCTATTAATACATGTCATATAGGCGAGCATCCTACCACTAGTACTCTGCCTGGTAGTAATACATCTCACATAGGCAAACATCCTACCCCTAGCACCCTCTTTGTCCTAATCACCCTTGTGTAGCCACGGTTCTGCACTACGTAGCGCCCTGTGCATTTTCTATTTCTCGTTGAGTGATTATTGTTATGCTGCATGTCATAGACGTTGAAATGATGAAGCAAGCAATGGATGGAAGATGAGAACATGTCAGGGACACAAATGAGGTAATTGGTCAATAGCACAAGAGAAATTATAGAAGTAGCTGATCATGCACTAGAGATTTTAAATGGCAATTTTTGCTTATTTTCTGTCTACCATCAGCACAATTTCATGATGTGAACAGCATGACAGATGTAGGCTGATGGTAAGTATTGTTGAAAAATTGTTTTACAGTGCTGGATTGGTTTGGTCGTTTTCAGCCGCTATAGTTGATGTTTTGCTCAATGACACGATTATTCATTGCAACTTTCTAAAACCAGCCATATTATAAGCAGTCGGAAAAACAAATGTTTTGCAAAGTATTGCTCCGACTTCCACTCTACGTGTGCCCCTGCATACAACTGTATTTGATAGGGAAAGGGAAGGAAACCACTGTCAGACCCTTCCGGCAGCATGTGGGCACAAAGGATTGGGCATGTTGAAATCCAGCATGCCCAATACGTTACCTTGACTTTTACATTCACACCTTTGATAGTTGGCAGGCCATGCTAAAGTAGGCAGGCTAAAAATTTTGATTTAATTTGTATTGGCACAATAGAACAATCCATGGAGTTGCCACATAAGAAGAACCCTAAAAGGATAGAAGACGTGACGAAAAACCAGGGTGTAAAATGTCAGCTGCTCTGCTGCTCATTGACGAGTTCCTCATAGTAAAGGACCATTAATACATCTTCTGTATCAGTGATTTTGTGAGTGGCGGCTCAGCCGACGTATTGGTCCCTGTTTAGTCTTCGCAACTTCTGACCATTTAGGATTCCTCGGAGGCTGACAGCACCCCGAACAGAACTGCCAGCAGCATCGCAGGTCACATCTGTACTCCACATGTTCTCATAGATGTGAGCAGACCCCCCTCAGGGGTGAGGGCTGCAGTCTCTTGCCTTTCTACTAAACTTTGATTTACCCTATATTATGCTGTGTTTCCCTATGAGCATTTTCCCCTTTTTTTTCGGTTTCTAGCTTATTCTTCACATAAAAGAATCAGCAGGATGAAAGGCTATGGGGGAGATAAGTACGGTTCATCAAACAGTCCTGGAAAGGATGGTGAAACCTTAACCCTACAAAGAAGCCCATACACCTTAGATAACAGTTGACAGAATGCTCCTTTGCATGTCAGACGTCTCTTCTGAATCCCCATACATATGCATGGATGAAATAGTTGATCCTGCATGTTTTTTTATTAAAAGGGTCAGTAGAGTAAGCCTCTGCCACATCTCTGGCGGCAGCGTAACTCCCAGGAAAACAAATGGATGGGGCGTTGTAATCCAACATTCCCGATCAGTTTCCTCTGACATCATATTCCATATACTTTAGATGGTTGGCCACTCCTTCCAATATCGTAAGGTCTGGACAACCTTAATCTAATTTATATGGTGGCCATAACATTAGGCGCTAGCAAGCATGAATCCAATCTTCATGGCGGCCATTAGTAACCCATATTGTATATCTATCAGCTTGTGGTGGGTAAGGTAATTTGGCACTGTCATTGAGGGATTGGTTGAATATAGTTGGTTTTCTCATTTGCAGGTCACATAATGTAATTGACCCAACGAACGATCCTTTAACTTTTATAGTCATATGAGCAGTCATAAATTTTTTTGCTTCTGCCATACGGACAATAACGGCTTCTTATACCTTCATGTGACTCCTTACACTTACGTCAATAGAGCATCCGATGAGTGAGCCCCTCTCAAAGGCTTTTTTCATAATCTTGTACAAATCTTTTGGAGCATCTTTTATCTCATAAAATTCAGTCACTCCCCCGGTGAAGTCTTCCATAGCCTCTGTAGTGTTTCCACCCTTGAGAGCTTCATAGGATCCATGTAGCCTCAAATAAACAAAACATGGAGAGGTGAAGGAGTCTTAGAGAGAATGTAACCCCTATAGTATTTCTAATCATTAATACCAGATAGAGATATATCTTCTGATCAGAGAAAGTTGTAGAGGATGGGGAGGAGGTGAGCTGTGCCATCACCTCTTTTTATTGGAAGATACAGTAGAGGTGTGTTATTGTGGAAGATGGGGAGGAGGTGAGCTGTGTCATCACCTCCTATTATTGGTGAAACCTGTGTTATCTACTGTACATAATCACAGAGTTGTAGGAGAGAGCAGCGCAAACATAGGGTCTTATCCGAGAGATATGACAGGCGGTAAAATCAGATTACACTCACCTTTTAGAAATATGTAGAAAGCATGTCAAATGGAATTTCAGCTGCAGCAGATCTGTGGCGACCTTGAGGGTCCAGTCGCCACAGAGGTACTGCACCTCATCCAGAGGTGTGGTATCCCACTCTCAGGTAGGGAGGGAGCACCACACAGGACTCCTAACACTCACACCCAACACACACCAGGTTAGTCAGGGCATCTGGGTGTACCCTTCGGGAGGATGGCCTCATCCCAGACTGGCTAGGAAAGGGTGTTGGTAGGTGAGTGGGGAAGGTAGGTAGAAAAGAGGGAGGAGCTAAGGAGATGGTGTGACAAGGAGTGTAGCCAATCAGTGACAGAAAGGTGACAGTGAGTGGGCGGAGTTAAACCTGAGGTAAAAGATCTTTCTGGAAGATCCAGTCAGTCGGTGACGGGACAGCGGAGGAGCAGGACTGACATGGGGAGAGTAAGGGTCAGCGAGACAAAAGAAGAAACCTCCTAAGAGAATAGAAGGCGTCCTAGGGGCACGGATAGTGCGAAGGCCAACCGTGGGGCCCGTATCCTGGAAAGGAATGACCGGGTCGCAGTACGGGAGCCGGCCCCTAAGTCTAGTGGAGAATACCGAACAAGGCTTAACTGGTAAGCTGGAGGCTGTAGTGACTGTGGTGCGACAGTCAGGTCCACAGGCGTTCCTCAAAGGGGCAGCCGTGGAGATAAAGGACCCTGGGGCCTGAGCCACGTCGCTCGGCGAGGTCTGAGGCTGCTGGATTGGGGACGCTGCTTGTGAGGGCGCAGGGCAGGAGAGAGGGGAGAGTGGCGCAAAGAGACGGCCGGGAGGGGAGAACATAGAAAGGAGTCCTAGGGGGGTGTCGACGGTCCGCCTGAGAGTTTGCTGGACCCCTCCCCGGAGGACACAATGCCAAGCGGGTCATCGTGTGCACAGGAATTGTGAGTAAAAAACCCAGAAACTGCACCCAACTGTATTCTTCGTGTTATTAACATCTCACCTGCTTTACACTGCATTCACCATCACCGTCACTGGCTCAACTGCCCTGGGACACAGCTCTACCCGAGCTCTACCAGTGGAGAGCTTCACCATCTCTGCTGCACTAACACCGTCCCAGAGGATCTACATTGCAGCGTTGGCTACCCTGGCCGAATACTACGGGTGGCGTCACGATTCCCCTTTCCCTATAATCCTCCTACCATCTTCCCCCTCATTGAACTTCCATCTACACTGGACACCCAGGGCCATGGACCGGGTCACTACTACCACCGTGACACTTCCCCTTTAAAGGAGCCTGACCGGCCTGGTACCGAGTGGCCCCCGGCCCTGTGGGGCGCTCCAGATCCATGGGTCAGCAATTGACTATAAGACATCAAAAGGATGGACGGGGAGGTTTGTGGATGATTTCCGCGCTTGCTGACAGTTATATGGGATATATTATATGTTTCATTAACTGTCAGCAAGTGTGGAAACCATCCACAAACCTCTCTGTCCATCCTTTGATTCACTGTACATAGTGGTATTACCAGTCTCTGTACAGGAGGAAGAGATGAGCTGCACCATCACCTCTTATTATTGGGGCATCCTGTGATATCCAATTTACATAGAGGTTTTGCCAGTTTTTGTACAGGATGGGGAGGAGGTGAGCTTCATTATGACCTCTTATTATTGGTGGATACTGCATTACCTACTGTATATAGGTGTTATCAGTCATTGTACAGGAGGGGGAGGAGGTCAGCTGTGACCTCACCTCTTATTGGTGGATCATGTGTAATCTACTGTATATAGAGGAGGAGGTGAGCTTTATCATCATCTCTTATGATTGGTATAGGATGGGGAGGCTGGGAGCTGCGTTATGACCTCTTATGACTGGTAGATTCTGCATTATCTCCTGTACATAGAGGTGTTATCAGTCATTGCACAGGAGGAGGAGGTGAGCTGTAACATCATCTCTTATGACTGGTGGATCCTGCATTATCTACTGTATATAGAGTTGTTATCAGTATTTGTAATCCTATCTATGATAAAAAAATAAAGACAACTGCTTTTGTGTCCATACTGGGTGCTTTTAACTGAATCCCCCAAAAACTGGATTCAGTCATTTGCCAAATTGAGTCATTAACCTCAAGCAAGAAAAACAGATACCAAAATATGCTACTTTGGGCATTGTTTTTGGAAACAATCAAATAATCAGTGTAAAAATAACTGTTCAATCATGATAGTTTTATGTGATATAAATTCTAATATCCATGGAGGCATGAACGATACTGCACTAATGGGTATCACTAGCAGTCAACCTCAAGCATGACATTTTCTGCTGGACATTTTCATGGACACCACTTGTATGTGTTTATATTTTGCTGCTTATATAAAAACAATAGATGATGGAAAGCAGTAAGACAGGTGCTTACTTTGCATAAGCTTTTTCCAGTAGTGCACTCCAGAATTCATTGCGCTGGGAAGATTTGGTGAAGACTAACTGATTGTTAAAAGTCGGCAAGCAATCATCGATTACAACGTCAACCCAATCTCCATAACGCCAGAACTGGAAAACAAAGCACCAAGAATTATGTAATATATAGTATAGAACAGTACTTTAACCTTCCTTAAAATTGGATCCTCTTCTAGCACACGCCACACACTCCTAACCACCAGCCGCTATATTTATCAGGGCACATTCACACAACCAAGTCGATTTCTGCATCTGAAAAAAAATGGATGGCTTCTGCGTTTCATCTATTTTTAATCAAGAGTCAGACTTACACACACGGATGTGTTAAAATTTAAACAATCCCCTCCAAATCTCCCCCCCAAAAAACAGGTATGAAAATAGTTAAATGAATTAATATGGACTTACAGGAATTTCTGTTGGGTGAATGTAATAATGATGGACAGCTATACTGCATTCTTACCCCTGAAGACAACAATCATGCCGTGTGTACCGTGTCATGAATGGTGATGTGCGTCTTATATAATGTGTTATGGTAATGTACAACATGTAAATAATGTAAAGCGTTCATGTATAATGTGAGTAGTGCATAGTACAGGGTAAGCACAGGATTAGATTAGGGATAAGTACTTTTATATAGTAAGTGGTTTAGCAGAAGTATAGGCTATAGGATAAGAACATAGGTTGAATCTATAGGGTAGGCCATACAGTAGCTAATAACAAAGCTAGCCCAGTGGGTAGGAACTAGTGCTAATAAAAAGTTGGCTCATCCTGACAGAAAGGGAGTTAGAGAAGTGCAGTGACAAGTCCAGTTTCAAGTCCAGTGGGCTGCTAGGGTCTGCATGAGTCTACCATTTGAGGCCGTGGGATGCCATACTGGAATCCCTAGTGTATTCTCCTATCGTGCCGGGAGCCCAAGGTCTGACATAGGGGCTGCCAGGCACATTGTGTCATTTGGCGTACAAGGGAAGGTGGACAGGAGCCCACCAAAATGGAAGGTAATGGATCTTGGGTGCACTACCGAACTGGAAAGGAGATCCCTGGGGCTAACCAAGCCAGTGGGCGAAGCGATGCTCAAGGAAGAACGAATGGTAGGGCTGAAGAAAGTAAGGAATATGAAGTGCTGTGCCCTATCCCACATGTCACCACTTGATGAACTGATCAGTAAATATTTGCTTGTTGAAATGAACTTTGTGTCCCCTAAATTTTGTGAGGAGGCTCTTGAGGATGGAGGCCTGGAGACAGCGGAGGCCTACAGGCTACAGGTGAGTGTGATGCACTCCACACCTGACAGAACACTGGGGCACCATTTGTCTGTAAAGTGCCAGGGTGTAACCAGACACTTTTGCGCACTTTACATAAATATACCTTTATATATATAAATATGACATAAAAGATGTAAATTGTAGAGTAACCAGTAGAAGGAGCATAAGAACATGTCTACTTTAGGAGCTGTATACACTAAACCATAAACCATTAACCAAGACTATCCATTAAGTAAATTTAAGTTTAAAGTGCTATTTGTGTTTTCCACAGATCGCACTTGTATCTGATAGTCTATAGTTCACATGTTTGATTTTTTTTCCTTGAACCGAGGGATCCACACAAAATTACAGAAACTCGTCCAATAATGATTTGAGTGTCAGATGAAACTCGCCAATGTAAGTCTGTGGGTCAGTGAAAAAAATCAGACAGCATGCCATCCATGTGCTGTCCGTTATTCATGGTTTGAAGCTTGAGAAACCAATTTTTTTTATCTGACAAAAAAATTGAATCTCTGACCAAAATCTGATGGTAAAAATGGACACACTCACCAAATTCTGATGGTAAAAACACTAATGAAACTCTGACCTTTTTTGTGTACAATAAAAATCACTGACATGTGAAGGAGCCCCAATGCTACTTTTTTAGATCCAAAAATCTTTACCTAACACATGGTACAATAACATTGTTATTTAAACATACACAACATTAAAATGTCTGCATTTATTCTCTTTTCACCTGAAAATGGAAAATCCCAGCATAGTTTTCAGTAAAATTCTGTTCCGGAGGTATTACTCGAAAAAGTAATTTTTCATTAAGGGTTAAACACGCAATAGCAGCCAGAAACCAGCAGTCACCTATTAAACAATAAAGTCTGATAGTTAGAATATAATACAAATCAAATAATTATAAATCAAGTTCACTAGAATATTTTCTTTTTGTAATAATTTGACCACTGGCAGCAGAAGTGTAAATAGTGAAAATCAGGGCAGGTCTCCACTCCTGGTGATGAATTGGGTCACCAAATGCCTTTATTCTTTTTTTTTTTTGTAAATACTTTATTTTGAAATTTTACACATCACCATTAAACACAACACCAGTTCTCAGGTACAGTTGGCGAAATGTTAAGCAAGGGTTGGTTTAAGGCGAGAAGGAAGGAAAAAATGAGGGAAAATTAGGTAGGGGAGAAAAGGGAAAAAGAAAGGGAAAGGGAAAAAGGGTACACATACATATACAGTATCAACAACATTAACATCAACATCATGTGGTTGACAACAGGAGCACAATCATTAAATGGCTGCACTTTGGAAAATAACACATCGCACTACATTACAATTGGGCTATCTAGTTTGGGGCAGTGAGGCTAAGAGCCCCAGAACAGAAGCCGTCTAATTCGGTTAAACTTGAGAAACTCTAAAATGCCTTTAAAGAGGATTGTCTTCTAAATACCTATTCCAAGGGGCCCAAGTCAACACGTAAGCTCTATGATTATAAATTTCCCAGCTAGACAGCTCCTCTAAGCGAGAGATCTGATTTATTTTGGTATACCATTCTCCCAACGTGGGAGGAGCTACATCCTTCCAATGGACAGCTATCAACTGCCTCGCCGCACTCAACATCAGTGGAAGAAGCCCATTTTTTTTGGTAAAAAATCTTTAGACGGGCATGAAAGGAGAGCCTCCGTGGCTCTAAGATCAACCTTTATTAGTTTTAATTTTTTGAGAACTAGTTCAACTCCCTCCCAAAAAACCCGCAATCTAGGGCAGTCCCAGAATATATGTGAATGATGTCCTCTAGAATTGAGGCATCGCCAACATTCATCATTATCCGCGAGGCCTAACTGGAATAATTTAGCTGGAGTTAAATGCCACCTAGTTAATATTTTATAAGAATTCTCCTGCAGAAGTACACATCTAGAAAAACCCCGAGCATTTGACAGCATTTTAGATATTTGGTCTTCTGTAAACGTGGTATTAAGTTCCATTTCCCAAGAGTGTATAAACGAGGGTTTAGAGTGTACAGTCGGAGAGATGAGATGCGAGTAAATGCGAGATATAATTTTTAGCCGTGGGGATGGAAGTTTAACCATAATATCTAACCAGGACCAATTAGATTTAGACGGGAATCTCCGTCTAAACTGTAAAAGTGTACGTCTGATGTGTTGTTTTTGGAGAAAATTTGTTGGTTGAGTCGACACGCCCTGTGGCCAAGACCCCTCCCGCAAGATGCTATTACCATAAAAACTATTCAACGTTTCTCTAGGGAGGTTGGACCATAAATTGTATGGGTCTTGAAAATCTAGCTCTAACAAATAGGGAATTGAGCCGATCGGTGTCAATATTGAGGGGAAGGTATCTTCCGGGAACTCTCCCATTACCAATCTTTTAATACGCAACGTAGTTGTAGTTACGTCATCCAACCTAAGAGAGGCCGGCGGTTTAGCCTTAGTCCAAAGATACGGCAAACCCCTCGGGCCCAATAAAGCCCAGTCAACACTATCCCCCTCCTTCCTTCCAGCACAGGACACCACCTTTAACCATCTACTGAGATGAATAGCCTTATAGTATAAAAGAAGGTCTGGGACCCCCAATCCTCCAGAAGAGATAGGGCGAGAAAGAAACTTATATGGCAACCTAGCCCTTTTAGATTTCCAAATAAATTTTCCAATAAGGGATTTTAATGTCCAAAAAATGTCAGGGGAATCCGAATCGGAACCATGTTCATGGTATATAGTATAATAGGCATTATATATGCCTTAAACACATTAATACGACCCATCCAGGATAAAGTGGGTAGGCTATACTTCTGCATCAGGCTTTTGACCTTTTGAATTAAAGGAATGTAGTTATTGTGGAATAGGTTGGCGGGATCTCTAGTTATCGTTATTCCCAAATATCTAATAGAATTAGTAGCCCAAGAAAATGGAATCTGCGTATGAATAGTGGAGGTCTGAGAGTGAGGGAGACCAACGCTTAGCACTTCAGATTTTGACAAATTAATTTTGAAGTTAGAAAGGAGACCAAAATGATGAAAGGCCTTTATTCTATGGGTATGTACGAATAGATTTTTAGAGGTGGTGAAAAATGATGAGAGTCATTGGTCGCCAATTGCAAAAGAAGCTGCCAGCAGCAGATCTTGATGATTTACCCAAGTGCTTTCAGCGTAGGAGAACATCCCTCAGACAACGCTTAATAACCTCATTGGTAGCAGCCAAAGCTGTAAGTGCGAGGATTTCTGCGCGTTGCATTCATACTCTATATTGAATAACCCGAGATGATTTGAAAATTTTGTTTACATTTTTTCATAATTTTCATATCAGTAGCATGTGTATTCATCCTGTTATTTCCATGATTCCACGACTTTTCTTTCTTGGTGTTACAATTTCATTCTTGAGGAGTGTATATGTAGGGTATTTGAAGCGCTCTAATCATTAAAAAATTAAATCTACACAGAATTTACATACTAAAAATGGCATAGTTAGGAGCCCAAAGCATAGTCCGCGGCTTTCAGGGCTGCAGGTGGCCTGTCACTACATAGATAAAGTTACAGGGAACTTTGGCTATGATACTTTACATCATTTGCATTCTCCACAACATGAACTGAATATATCCAAGTTCATCCAGAGGATCTGAGTAGCAGCCTGCCAACCTCCTGCCTCACAAAATGGCTTAAGTTACAGAATAACACGCTCGTCCATGTGGCAGAAGAGAAACAGGTTACATTTTAGCCTGTACCTCCAACCAGGCAGAAGAGCCTCAAAGTAAGAACTGTTTGTGGGCCCCATATACAACTCCTAGGGTCCTTTATGTTGCAGTAGTAGAATGTCACTAATTAAACAAATTGGGTTTTTTTTTTAAATTTTTGAAAGGATTGTCCACTACTTTGACAACCTTTTTTCAATCGCTGTGTTTTACTTGGTAAAATGATAACACTTCTACTCGGGTCCAGTGCCGGCACTGTTACAGCGGTGTCAGCACTGGCTCTCCTGGGAATAACAATGTCACACGATCCCTGCGGCTAATCAGTGCTGGTTTCGTTCTCCCCGATCACAGTCAGCATAAGAAAGACAGTAAAATACAGACAGTTCAATACCTAATGAAAACTACATGTTATATTTGTTATATTTTCGATTGAAAGCCTGAGAATGTGACTTTCATTACTTAAAAAAGAGCTGTCTCTTGCTCAAAAAAATTGTTAAAATCCCTGAGCTCCCCTTATTCTGCCACTTTTTTTTCTATTTTGCACTATATCATCCCATTGCAGAGTTATTCACATTTGTGACTTTTGGGCCGCAGTATGTGAAATCTCTGCCTGTAATGCAACTGAGCATTTTTTCAAACTTTTTTTCTGGGGGTGTGTGTTTTCACCCCTACCAGATGCTGCCAATCAGCAGCGTGTGAAACCACAAGATCAGCTGCCACACTGTGATTGGCAGTGTTTGTGAAAGAGCACACCTTCAAAAAAATACTCTGAAGAAAAGCCAAGGTGCACTACTGTCAGAGATTTCACATACTGTGCTCCATAAGGAACAAATGTGCATAACTCTGTAATGCACGGACATAGGGCAAAATGGAAAAAAAGTAGCTATTTAGCAGATATTTAACTTAATTTTTTGGTGTAAGTGGCCTGTACTCTTTAAGTACGGAAGAAGTATACCGCACTACATAAAAAATGTACAAGGATAAGGTCTAATGTACCAACCCTACAAACCGGAAGGCCACAGCAAGTAGTTTCCCTTCACTGAACCATAGAATCATTCCTTTTTTATTCCTAATTGATTGCAATCCAAGTATTTTTTAGGAACCGAATCATCTAGGTCTGATTCCGTCCAAAAATGAAACCAAGGTTGCAAGTAAGGGAGAGAAGGGTGGTGTCGAACTTGATATAATCACATACCTTCCTACATTTTCAGGATGGCATCCCATAAGGGCACCACATCCAGAAAAGATTCTTATGAAAAAAAAAAACATGAACCGTGACAAAAACATAAAAAAAAAATAGAAGTGTGCCACGAGTATGGCTAGGGAATCTGGATATAATTATTAAAATATTGTCATATATGCTTCAGCCATAAGGGAAATAGAGTAAAATATGCTGAAAAGCGTGAAACTGAAGTTCATGGAAAGTGTTCTCACTCCATAAGTTCTGGCCACACAGTGTCACTACTGATGAGCTTCTACACCTTGGACATTCAACCAACCAAATTCATGGCTTTAACCCCTTTACCCCTCCCCAAGGTGGTTTGTACGTTAATGACCAGGTCAATTTTTACAATTCTGACCAGTGTCACTTTATGAGGTAATAACTTTGGAACGCTTCAACAGATCCTACCAATTCTGAGATCGATTTTTCATAACCTATTGTACTTCATGACAGTGGTAAAATTTCTTCACTATATTTTGCATCTATTTGTGAAAAAAATGGAAATTTGGTGAAAATTTTGAAAATTTTGCAATTTTCAAACTTTGATTTCTTATGCCCTTAAGTCAGAGAGATGTGTAACACAAAATAGTTAATAAATAACATTTCCCACATGTCTACTTTACATAAGCACAATTTTTGAAACAATTTTTTTGTTACGAAGTTATAAGGGTTAATAGTTGACCAGCATTTTCTCCTTTTCCCCAACAAAATTTACAAAACCATTTTTTTTTTAGAGACCACCTCACTTTAGAAGTGACTTTGAAAGGTCAATATGATAGAAAATACCCAAAAGTGACACCATTTTAAAAACTGCACCCCTCGAGGTGCTCAAAACCACATTGAAAATGTTTATTAATCCTTCAGGTGCTTCACACGAATTTTTGAAATGTGGAAAAAAATTAACATTTAACTTTTTTCACCAAAAAAATTACTTTAAACCCAATTTTTTTTACAAGGGTAACTGGAAAAAAATTGTTGTTCAATTTCACTCTTGAGTATGCCTACACCCCATATGTGAGGGAAAACAACTGTTTGGGCGCATGGCAGAGCTCAGAAGAGAAGGAGCGCCATTTGAGTTTTTGAATAATGTAAAATTTGCTGGAACAATTAGCGGATGCCATGTTGCATTTGGAGAGCCCCTGAAGTGCCTAAACAGTAAAACTCCCCCACAATTAAAACCATTTTGGAAACTAGACCCCCTCAGGGTACTGATCTAGATGTGTGGTGAGCACATTGAGCCCTCATGTGCTTCACAGAAGCTATTTGCCTCCTGGAGCGCAGATTTTTTAGAATAGTTTGTGGACTCCATATAAAGAGCCCCTAATTGCTAGAAGAGCAGAATTCCCCCTCAAGTGGCCCCATTTTGGAAGTTATACCTCTTTGGGAATTTATCTACAGGTGTAGTGACGATTTGGATCAATAGGTGTTTTCCAGAAACAAGCAGCAATGAATGTTGCCGAGTAAAAATTGCAAACTGCGGTTGTAGTGACCTGTTCGTTGTAGTGACCAGTTCGTTGTAGTGACCAGTACGTTATGCCCAGCTCATGCTTCTGGAGACATGCACCCGTAAGTTAGATGGGCTCTCATCGCTTCAGAAATGCCAAACATGTGGACGCTACAGTATATGTGGTTTAGGTACACTGTGGGGCTCAGAAGGGAAGGGGGCATTTGGATTTGTGAGCGCAGAATTTGCTGAATTTCTTTTGAGAGGCGAGGAACCATTTTACTTTTCCAGAGCCTTTGTACTACCATCAATGAGAAGTCCACTATATATGACAGATGACGGACCTAAGTGGGGACTTGCTTTTTGTGGATTAATTTGAATCTTTTATTGGGAACATTTTACATAACATTTAGGACCACATTTATCCGGCGCTCTACGCTGAGCACTTACAGTACTTTGGGGTTTCCATCTAAATCTCTGAGTGACGTGATTTAGATGAAACCCCCTAGAGATCCATTCACCATAATGAGGCAGCAGAGTTACTCTGTACTCTGCCTGGTCTCTGTTCAGCGTTGTCCATGTTTACAGAAGAACTCAAAATTGTGGCCGACAGCACTTTTATGCAATCCTAAAAAGACGGACATTGCCAGATCACAGGTCCTATGGTGTCCACAGTGCCTCCATTTGCCTCATTATAGGGAATCTTCCAATGGGGGTTCTGTCTGAAACATTTATTTTAGAGATTTACACAAAAACCCAAGTAAAAGCGCTCAGCGCAGAGTGCAGAATAAATGTGAGCTCAGCCTTACTGCAATCTTTGGGAGGCAGAATTAACAAAACAGCAGGTGAAGAATTGGTTTTATTTATTTTTTACGTTTCTCATGCGGTATAAGTGATATGGCGACTTTATTCTTCGGGTCGGTGTGATTACAGCGATATCAGATTTATATTGGTTTTTAGGTTTGGCAGCTGTCACACACTAAAAATTGCTTGTTATTGCGAAAACTAGTTTTTGCATCACCATATTTTGAGAGCTATAATTTTTCCATATTTCATCCACAAAGTCAGGTGAGGGCTTTTTTTACAGGACGAGTTGATGTTTTTATTGGTACCATACTCAGACACTTTTTCGATCACTTTCTATACTGATTTTTGGGAGGCAGAATGAACAAAAACCAGCAATTCAGGAATTTTTTTGGATTTTTTAAATGTCGTTTCGCATGTGGTAAAATTAATAAGGCAGCTTTATTCTTCTCATCAGTACGATTACAGCAATATCAGAGGTTTTTTTTAGGTTCTGGCGCTTTTACACAATAAAAATTATTTTATAGAAAAAATAATTATTTCTGCATCACGTTATTCTGAGAGCTATAACTTTTTTATTTTTCTGCTGATGGAGATGTTTTTTGCGGGACAAGATGACGATTTCGTTGGTACCATGTTTATTCATGTCTTTTTGATTGCTTTTCATTCCACTTTTTGTTCAGCAGTATGATGATAAAGCATTGTTTTGCCTTTTTTTATGGTGTTCACTAAAGTGGTTAACTCGTAGGATAGTTTCATAGGTTGGGTCGTTTTAGATGTGGCAATACCAAATAAGTGTATTTTTATTGTTTATATTTTTTTCATAAAATTATTTAAAAATATTTAATTTATGGGTACAATACATTTTTATTTTTTAATGTTTTATTTGTTTTAAATAATTTGGCCATTTTTTTAAAAATCTTATGTTTACCTTTTTTTTTTTAAACTTTTACTTTGTCCCACTACGGTACTTTCATTTTTTTGCAAGCTGATCGCTTGTATAGCATGGAGATGCAGCAGCGTCCCTATGCTATGCAAACTGTCAGTGCTGCACTGACAAAGTTGCTTCATCATGCTCTGAGCATGATTAAGCAACTCTACTAGCTCTGGTGATCCGGATGTCAGCATGATGACATCAGGTCACCATGGCAATGATCGTCATCGTGGGATCTCTGATCCAAATGCAGAGGGTCTGTCTTCCCTCTGCCTGCTTCTGAAATGCTGCAATCGAGTTTGATTGCAGCATTGAGGGGGTTAAAGTGCCAGGAGTGGTGCCCACACAGTAAGCCAACACAGGATGATGGCGTCGACACAGCCCTCCATACAATATGATGGTCTCTACACAGCCCTCCATAGAGTATAATGGGCCCTACTGCCATTAACCCTGTATAATGGCCCACACACATTATAATGGCCCCAACTAGCCATCCAAACAGTATTACGGCTCCCACATAGCCCTCTAAACAGTGTAATGGCCCCCACGCAACTCTCCACAAAGTATATTGGCCCCTGCACAACCCTCCACACAGTATAATGCCCCCCACAGTCCTCCAAACATCTGGCATAATCAGTGTCGGACTCGGGTGCCAAGGGCCCACCAGTAACCAACTCCAGGGTCCCACTTTTCAGCTGCATGCAAATGTGACATCCTCAATCACAAATTTATATACAGTAGCAAGCACTAGGTAAAACTCAGTATCAGCGGTTTACTCCTCTTCTGTGTGTGCAGCATTCAATACTGTGCAGACTATACTATGATGATATTATATATTTCTTCTTTACATGTATTGTGTGATTGTCTTACCCAAGTCTCCTTGACAGATATCCGTTCTGTTAGCTCCTCCTATAATGAACTGGGGATTTTCACAAATTTCCTAAAAGAAAGAAGAGACAACGATCACTATATCTAGGGACTCGCCTCCAAATAATGAAGCAAAGGTGAAAAATGCAGTAGAGACTGACTGGCTTTAATTTTTATAAAAAAAAATCAATAGTGAAAATAGGCAATTTTGTAATATATCTTATCTGAGAAATCTGCTTCTTTCTCTTCCTCGACTGATCTGTCTTTCTCAATTCACAGGTAAAATCTGTTTTCAGTGAATGTATACTTTCTGTGGTGTAGTGACCACTGTGTCAGATAGGGGGCACTGTGTGGGTGGTCCAGGACAGGCGTATAAGCATTTCCAGTGTCCTGATAGGAGTAGGATGCTGAATTATCGTAATGTATCTCAAGGTGGGTTGCCTTGAGATGAAGACTTGTGTATGTGTTGATCAGCAGTGATACTGTTGAGGTTCCGTGTCAATGTCTTAGGGAAGTCTTCAGGTAGCTGGAGAGACGGGCGAGACCAGATACCTACAAATCCACCCAGGGGTGTGTCTGAAAACGCTGGTAGTAAAAGACTGTGAGTGTGAAGGACCTGTAATGAGGTCATAGCCATGTGACCCGGTGGGCGTGGCTACAGACCATGTAAGGAGGCCAGGGTAGGTCACATGGGTGAATGCTTGGACCTGGTTGGTCCGTTGTGGAAGGTCCCGCTGGGAGATGGGGCTTCCTGCCTGACAGCACGTGAATGCTGTGAGTAATGGCTGCAAGCATCTGACAGTTCCCAGGGAGAGAGAATGAACGTCTGCAGTGAGCTGAAGCAGCCATGAGGTAACCCTGACGGGGTGAGATATCTGTGAGGCTGAAGAGCCTGAGTACTGGACATTGCGCAACCTGTGTGACCACAGGCTTAACAGAGGGAAGCTCTGTCATGAACGCTATGCTGATTATATGAACTTTATGTTGCTGCTGTGGTTTTATGATGCCTGAATAAACTGCATGGATTGTTATTGTTTTATGGAAAACCCATGCCGGACGTGATTATTTGGCTGCCAAGCGAGTGTCCTCAACCTTGAATGACAGCGCTAGCTTACAATTCCCATTACTGAGATAAGAGATGACAGTTGGTGCTCATAATATTCTTTGGAAGAAGGAGGAGCTAGAGTCAGGCACACATTTTGCTGCGAGTTCTCCTGAAATGATAGCTACATTTCTCCATAGAACTTTATGGGCACCAACTGATTTCTCCTCTCAGTAAAGTTTGTATTCAATGAAGACATATTTTACCCATGAAATGAGAATATTGAGAATGAAAAATTAGTACAGGATGCGAAAGAAGCACATTTATCTAATAGGATATATTAAAAATGTTCCTATTTACTTTTGGTTTATGAAAATAAAATAAAACAAAAAGGTTACGCAAACATGTTCCCAGACACATGATGTGTTCCTAGCACATGATTTTTAGATTATAAAACTTGAATCATAGTAAAAAGGCTGAATAATTCACCTTACAATGCATACTCATTACTACAAAAAAAAAATCTCAACTTACTGTAATATTATAAATGTAGTAATTCTCACCACACAGAACAATGCAATGCTTCCCCAGCCTCTCATTGGTCTCTTCTCTTCATGACATGTGACCCCTACAGCCAATCACTGGGTATAGCAGTGATGCGTCAACGCAACTGAGGTCATATGTCCGTTATGAAACGCCATCGCTTGTGCAGCAAGAACAAAGACCAGAGACAACAGGAAGCGATAGAGCGCATGGAGTATATGAGGATCACTTCTTATAATATTTCATAGCATTGTAAGCAGCTTTTAGAAATTTTAGGTGGTGGGTAACCCCCTTTGATGATGCAGCTCTGGTAACCGTATTTTAATGAACTGTGCACCGATGCGGTTATCACGTGACCAAGAGAAACAGACATTAATTTTCTGGAAATAAACACTAAAAGATTTTAATGAAAGACTAGAGGCAGAGATACTGAAAATGGTGAAGAGCAGATACACAAAGAAGACTAGAAAATTGTATAACTCTTACACTATTACATTTCTTTTAATGAAACCGTAAAAAAGGGGTATTCCCATCTCCATGATCCTATTCCAATACGTAGTAGGTGTAATAATGTAATAATAATAATATTAGCAAATACCTCCAGTTAGAAATGTAGTATAGTTCTTATGATTTGCTATGTCGCTTACTCCATGTGCAGGGCATTACAGTAGCTTAGGTATCCATGGTTACGTCCACTAACAGCTGTCACTATATCAGTGGTCGTAACCATGGATACCGAAGCTCCTGCAATGCCCTGCACATGGGGTAAGCAAAACAGTGAATCAGAAGAACTATACTACATTTCTAATTGGAGGTATTTGCCAATATTATTACTACACCTACTACATATTGGGATAGGATCTTGGAGATGGGAACGAGTTCTCATCCTCACTAATGTCATTTAGTCTTCTAGTAAGCAAGAAGGATGACATGGACCAACTCAATATCAAGGTTTAGAATCTAATAGTGAGAAATTCAGTGGATGGTTATGTGATGTTCAGATGTCCAAATCACAAAAGTTTTCAAAAGAAAAAAAAAGGGTATTTTTTTTAATAAAGAAACCGTGGAATGCATTGTGTATTCTGACCTTTACCATATGGCCATACTAGTTATGTAGCAATACGACCGCACACCGAGACATCAATTAACTAGCAATATCCAATAATAGTCTTTTAAGATTTCATATGATGTTAAATAATAGTGGATGGTTTTCGTTTTCTCCATTTTGTTCCTGTTTTTGGGGACCCATCTAGTAAGCTGGGGCCCTTTGAAACTGTGCAGTCTATCACTCTCTAAAGACAGTCCTTGCCAAGCTGGAAAAGCTTTGTGACAATTGTTTATGGTTATTATCCTCTTTGAAAGCAGATAGGTCGATGGCACATATCCAAATTTGACAAGTCAGCTGGTGACATGCTCTAGAGTGCTGGCGCGAGTCATAGTCATCTAAGCTTTGAAAATGTCAATGTGCTTGCTTCCTGCCCCAGCAGACACACAGCAGGAAAAGATTACTTATCAAATTCAATACTAGCAATAGCAGTTAAAGGGAATCTGTCACCCCTTTTTTCGAATATGAGCTTCCGGCACCGACATCAGGAGCTTATCTACAGCATTCTGTAATGCTGTACATAAGTCCCCGATGTAACCTGAAAGATAAGAAAAAAGAGAGATTATACTCACCGCAGCGTTTGGTCCTGTCTGATGGGTGTCGCAGTCCGGCGCCTCCCATCTTCGTAAGATGCAGTCCTCTTCTTTCCTTCCTGTAGTGGCTCCTGTGCAGGCGCACTACTCTGCCCTGTTGAGGGCAGAGCAGAGTCTTGCAGTGCGCAGCTTCCGGGAGAGGTCCGGCGCCTGCACACTGCAGTATTCTGCTCTGCCCTGTTGAGGGCAGAGCAGTACGCCCGCGCCGGAGCCACGACAGGAAGGGAAGAAGAGGACGGCATCGTATGAAGATGGGAGGTGCCGGACCGCAACACCCATTGGACCAAGACCGGACCACTCCCCTGGTGAGTATAATCTAACTCCTTTTTCTTATCTTTCAGGTTACATCGGGGGCTTATCTACAGCATTACAGAATGCTGTAGATAAGCCCCTGATGTCGGTGCCGGCAGCTCATATTCAAAAAAAGGGGTGACAAATTCCCTTTAACAAAATTTACACTGCAGATGTTTAAAGAGGTTGTCCACTACTTTATCATTAATGTCCTATCCTTCTTAGGATCCTTCCTTAGGATAGGTCATCAATGCCTGATCGGTCGGGGTCCGACACCTTGCACCCATGCCGATCATCTGCTCCCTGGGTCAGTGGTGGCAGCAGCTGGCTGGAAATGCTCAACTGCAGAACTGCTCTGTCTTATAATAGGGGCCACGGCCGAGTACTGCACATCCGCCTCCTATTTATTTGGAGTCAGATGTGTACTAACCAACTGCGCCACTATCAGATGACAGAACAGCTTCGCAAATGCCGCCGCTGCTGATACCGAGAACAGCTGATCGGCAGGAGTACAGGGAGGGTGACAAGTTTTCTCTGAAACACCCAAGCATTTCAAAGAAAAACATACCTGGCAGCAATCATGCAGCCGGGCTCGTATTCATGTGTTCCGTGGTTTGGGCAGCATAATTCGACGGACAGGTTCCTTTTAATATGTACAAATATAAAATTAAAATAAAATTACAGATACAGATTAGATATTAGAAAAAACTTTTTGACAATGAGGGTGATCAATGAGTGGAACAGGCTTCCACGAGAGGTGGTGAGTTCTCCTTCAATGGAAGTCTTCAAACAGAGGCTGGACAGACATCTGTCTGAGATGGTTTAGTGAATCCTGCATTGCGCAGGGGGTTGGACACGATGACCCTGGAGGTCCCTTCCAACTCTAACATTCTAGGATTCTATGATACAGTTCTTGAACTGACATAAAAAGACAGACAATGAGAAGGAAATTATGAGTTCCACCATCAAAATAGCAAAAGGTTCTTCCATTTACAGTGCTCAACTAAAAGTAAAAGACATAATTAATATGTAGGGCAGGGTAAATAGTGGCTAACTGGTTTTGTGGTGTCAGAACCTTGCTTTCCCATCGTGGAGGCAAACTTAAAGGGATTGTCCATCCATGGTGATGTCAGGCTTCTCCGGTGCCGACACTGAGAGCTATGAGAGTGTGACCTCAAGTATGTGCTTTGCATATATGTGGTTATGTGCCAACTAGACGTGTGCAGCTTCGCTCAATGCAAATGTAAAGAGCAAAGCCAGACACGTCTAGTCAGAATGTGACCGAAACTATGCAAATTGCAAAATTATGGTCACATGACTGCCCACTCCTGCGGAATCTTCGCAGTGCACATGCACACAATGAGGATTCACAAGTCTGCAGTCAAATACTTGTACCCTAAGGCCGAACAACCCCTTTAAGCTAGTCCAACAAGAGGCTTTCAGTTTCCTACGCTGGGATCGAATAGTCAGGCCTAAAAAAGTTGTACTATTAGGTGGTGCCTAACCCACAATTTTTCAGTGGCTGGTGACTCAGTGTAAAACTATTTTTTTTTTTCCCGGCGATCTATTATTGTCATACATTGACACCATAGTATAATATTCATCGCTCATAAATAGCCAGAAATCAATTGAACATTTTGTCAGATGCTAGAGAATTTCTCTACAATTCGTGCATTTATGTATATTGCACAGATTAGTTTGTTGATAAACCGCTGCGCTCCCAGGGTTTCATCAAAAAGCCAAGTATGGAATGCATTCACAACAGAGAAAACACTGCGATGGTACGGGTTATCCCTACACGGCCTCTTTTTATGGCCGACTCTGGCAGATTTCCATTGATGTGGCGGACTAGTATTTACTATACCACATAAATCACACAAACACACCAGCTAATTAGACAAGCAATCCCAAAACTAAGAAAGGAACACTATTAAACAATTCTATTCATTGCAACACTGGAAAAAATCTAATCATATATGATGGATTTGGACCATTATGGAAACATTTACTGTAGACCAATTTATTTGCTCTTTTGCTTGAGTAGATTTGAGTTGTCAATTTGCATTTTTTGCTCTTTCTAATTACAAAAGTTGCTACTGTAGAGCCCTTGAATCTGCTCTGGAAATTATGGAAAAAAGGAAGGGTGATCAGCTTAGGTTGGTACCATCTCCAATCTCAAAGAAAATTGAAAATCAGCTATACAAAATCCAGAAATAGAAGGCGAGCACCATCACAATAGTCCACACATCCAAACCATCATACGTATATGAAAGAGACGCAGCCGGCAATACAACTGTTTTACCCTTAGGTGCACATTCATGTAACCTGTGGAAGCCCCTCTGCAGCACGAAACGATCGTCGTTGCTATCTCCTTTTTGCACCCGTTCTCCCGCTGATATGCTTTTATAATAAAGCCTTGACTACACTACCCGGTGAGTGCCGTTCTTTTTCTACTATTTTTTGTTATGTCTCAAAGAAAATTGAACTCACAAAATACAACATAAACTTTACTAAACAAGCCAATAAAAGAAATAATTCTGAAGGAGCAGTGCCACCCCTTGCTTCCAGCTAGCTTTTATTGCTGATCACCCTCAGGATGGTGGGGTGAACAGGAGAACACCATTTTTTCCAAAGGATCGGAGTTTGTAAATGCTAAGCTTGGTCTAAAGTTGACCAAAACAGATATATTTAACCAAAACAATTTCCCATCAGCTGAAATTTATCAACCTATTATTATTTGAAACCAACATACTGTAGTATGAAAAAAGCCAGCCATGTTCAGAATTTTGCTCTATTCTCACTAATTCATACAAGACCTTCATGGGAGAAAAAGATTCTCAAACTTTTGAGAATGTTCCCAGAACAAACTTTGATCCTTTGTCGGGTGTCATTGACGATGCATGACCAATAACGGTCAATATGGTCTATGTCAGGACAATGATTCCTTACTAGTGAACGTGCTTGGATAAGGTCTGATCCACCATGCTTGTGTGCTAACCGAGTGACTTCGGTGTGCTTGAAAAATACGTTCGAGTCCCCGCTCCTGTATGTCTTGCAGCTTTTCGACAGTTTGTTAGGCAATCCCTGCATATGTTGCAGCTGTTGAAAAGCCATGAATGCAGAAGTCACTCGGTTAGCTTACGGACTTGCTCGGAGAACACCTTATCCAAGCACGTTCGCTCATCAATATTCCTTTCCAAACAACAGTCAAGCTACTTCTGTCTAATACCATCTTAAAGAGGACCTGTTGTCAAGTCAAAAGCGACAAGTTTTTGCATTTATTTTATTACCGCTGCTCCCCTGATGAATATCACGAAAAAAAAACAAGAAAAAAAACCCCTCTTCCATCCCCACCGTGTGCGAACTGAACTCTCACATAACGTCAATGACTATTGGAACCCGATTATGAAGTGTCTCAAGTAAGTAACATTAGGTGTGTTCAAATTGTTTCCTCAATCTATCTTTAGTGTTGTCTGGTAATGTGGGAATGAACGACGCCCATCTTTCAAAGAATTTCCCAATCATTTTTTCTTTATTTGTCAGTGTGTCTACCCAATCCATTTTAAACAAAAACATAATTTTACATTGAATAAGGGTTAATGGTGGTGGCACTGGGTTTTACCAATGACGGAGGATACTCTTCCTCATAGACCCCTGAGTATGTTATTTTTTCTTTATTTTTAAAATCTGCCATATGATTTCAAAAATTGTTTGTTTTTTTTAAATCACACAATTTATCAATTTTATGGTCTTTTCCACGGGGCAATGCTCATAGGGTAATTATGCAGTGCATCCTAAAGACATGCCCCCATGAGTCATGCCTCCTTAGTAAAGACCACAAAAACAACAACTGAATACTCAGGGATGAAGTAGGAATAAAATAAGTGTACAAACTGTCCATTTCTGACCTGGTGACAGGTCCTCTAAGGATTTATTAACTACTCTTATATATAACAGAATATATGCAAGATATAATGAAATATTACTAACTTTAAATTTCTATCCACACGTCATCTTGGTGAATTTTCTTCATTTATATGGTTTTTAGTGATGTCTAGTTGTGAAAGGAATTGAGAAATATTTTATTCAACACAGTGAAAACCATGTGGCAAAAACAAAACTAAGGATGAATTATTGAATTATTGAATTCTTCACATTGGTCACCATTCAAGACATGCCCTATTTACCGAGAACTCAAAGTAGTCCTTGCCTATTCATTTTTCACTCTACTTAGGGGCGAAAATGATGAATAGTAAGGGACATTGGAAGGATATCTAGATGTACAGACATTAATTGGGGGTTGTGTCAACTGCTATTGACTGTCCTTTATTAGACTAACAGAGAAAAAATATGACAATTGATGAATAAAGAGTAATTAGATCAGATATACTTCCAACCTTTGGTCGTTTCCACACGATATTCTTCACTTTGGTTGCCTTCTGGCCAAATTCTTTGTAGCCTAAGGAGTGCCCTCCAGCTGGGAAGACATCATCTTCAAAGAGTTTCTTCTTGCTGATGAAGTCCCTTCTTAATGCCAAAAAGTCTTGTCCCTCAAACTTTAGGGGCTTGTTAAGGGATCCTTCCCCATTTCGACGATCTCTTTCCCGGATAACCCGGTCACAAAAAAAGCCAGAAGGGATAAAAGGCATGGCTTCATCCAGGATTTGGTGGATGCCACTACTAATCAGTCTCTTCAGTGTGCACTAGGCATAAATCCAACCCGATAATTCCTTTTTTGGCTATGTGGCTAAACAGCAGGAAAGTGGCCAGATTGCAATCATTAATGGTTTTTAGGAGCCCGGGTAGTGAACATGTGGTCACCAGAATGTAGGAATGTCTACTGGTTTCCACAGCATGTATGTAAAGCTGGATTCACATATGACTTCAACTAGCACAGTAGCTACAGCAAAGCCTTAACTTAAATTTTCATAGTTTTTCTTTCTTTTGTTCCGCTGTAACATGTAAAAACAAATCCCTCCCTGGCTCATTCCTGTCTCAGCAGAAGGCATTCATCCTTTTAAAAACTGTCGTCAATAGAATAGGGCACAAGCCTCTCTAAACAGACAGTATACACTAATCCTATACAGCTGAATGGATGCATAGGGGACGCGTTTTGTCCTTTTGTGTGTGGCTAATGAAGCTATCACAGTCATGTTTCCACATCATATTTTTTGGCATCCCTACACGACCGCAGAATGACGACTTGCTGTGTGCACGTGGTGCTCTTCGCTCTATGTTCTGTATGTTTTGTGGCTCCATAAACTCTTCCGGAATTTTAGTACTCTAAATGTGATGGTTATTTTGACGGCATTTGTGAAGGGATTGTCTACGATGAAAAAAAAAAAAGTTCTTCGCAGTGCCACTCTTCTCCATATGCTGTGTGTGGTATTGCAGCTTGCAGTTGGATAAGGCTGAGTGGCAATAGCGTATACAGTTCATGGAAAAGAGTTGCATGGTTTCTGTATTAAGAAAAAAAATCGTGAACCCTATAGAAGATTAAAATTGTTGTCTCAAGATCTCCTACTTGATTAACAGTTCAGACCAGTGATGTCTGAAGCAGTGTGCTCTCAGATGTTGTTTCATAGAAAATAGGACCATCAGAAGAATGCACTGGCGCCGAAGCTTGCTGGACTGGGAGCTAACAGTTCCCTCTAGCAGTTCGGCCAGCTTCAGAACAGCACTTACAAGCTCTATTGGAAAGAGCTTATAAGCACTGAGCATATTCAGTCACTGCTGCTAGTCCAACCAAGTAATAAGCTATAAATATTTGAATAAAAAAATAAAACAAAAAGAGAGAAGATTGTTTATAAGTAAACTGCAAAGTTGTTTTTTTTTTTTACAAGCAGTTTGCAGTTTTACCCATGTAAGAACATGGGAGAAACTTTAAGGCTATGTACCCACGTATGCAGAAAAAAACGGACTCCTTCCTAGGAAAAACGTGGGTTTTTTTATGCGTTTTTGTGTCATTTTTGCGCGTTTTTTGTGCTGTTTTTTATGCTTTTATTACAGGAGCATCCCCAGTCTCATAGAATATAGTTAGAAATGCGGAATTTTCCACGGCATTAATGAGCATGCTGCGTTTTCTACCGCGATGCGTTTTTTTGCGGAAAAAAATGCATCAATATGCACAAAAAGTGCAGAATTCATTAAAATGAATGGGATGCTTCTTGTAAGCGTTTTTTAAGCGTTTTTGCCGGTAAAAACGCAAAAAAAAACGCTTACGTGAGTACGCAGCCTAAAAGGAAACCCAAAATACTATCCTGTTTTTGTCTCACAAAAAAAAAAAATTAAAAAAAAGAAAGGAATAAAAAAAAATTATATATCTCAAATAAAAAAGCCTAAAACTTGTTCCACAAAAAAAAGTCCTTAAACAGTTCAGTAAACAACAAAACAGAAAAAGTTCAGTCTTTCAAAAGACCCCTCTAAAAATATTATTTTAAAAAGCGATTTAATACATATTATTCTGTGCATCAACAGGATTATGGCAATATCCAATTTATATTAACAAGTTCATGTTAGGTAGGAAAAAAATGGATAAGTGTTCATACCTCTTATCCAAAATAAAAAAAAAGATCAAACAGTTGTATGTAATTGCACTATTAAAAACAACAGCTTGCCCCTCCACCTCTCCCCCCAAAAGAGCCTTGATACAGTTCCTCCAATAGAAAAACGAAAAAATGACAACCATGGGTATCAAAATGCTGCGAACAAAAAATATTGAATTTAAAAAGTAATTTTGATGCAAAATTTTAAAAAATATATGTAAATTTGCTATTGTAATGATAGGATCAACCCTCATAATAAAGAAAACATGACATATCTAATGGTGAATAGTGGTTTTTTTTTTAAATGTGTTAAAATCTAAAACTGCTTTTTGGATTATTTTGTTTCCCAGTGTAGTATAACATGATCAAAAAGTTGCATTGAAAACTAGTTTATCGCATTAAAAGTAGCCCTCAATACCGCACCACTGATTGAAAAGTTGTAAAATTAGTTATCTTTCAGTGGAGACCAAAAAAAAAAATTGCGATCAGTGTTTTTATTGTACAAAATAATAAAACAAATACAACTGCATAAATTTGGAATTGTTATATTTGTGCTGACCTACAGAATAAAGTGACAGTATTTGTACAGGACGGCAAAAAAAAGTTTTAAAATTCCCCCAAAATACAGTAGACTTGCACCCTTGCTTAGATTCTTGCCCATAGAGAGTTAATAAAAAAATGTTGACATTAACAAACTCATCACCCCCCTCCAAAAAAAACCCCAAAAAACCCCATAAACTCATACAACTTAGACAACCAAGAGATGAAAAAGTTATGGCTCTTGGAACATTGCACTATCAAAGTTTAAAAAAAAGAAAAAAAATTTGGTTATGCTGATTGTAAAGTATGTTGGACTCCATCCAGTAGGTCAGCAGTATTAAGGTAGCGCCAAACTTATACAGCTATGTTTTCTCAATGTACAATAAATACAGACTTTGAAAAACTACATTTCTTTTTGTGTCGTCATTCTCTGAGTGCCATCAATTTTACCATTTTCCAAAAACTGTCTTCAGCAAGAAAGGTTTAAAGGAAATCAGTCAGTAGGATCAACCCTTCTAAGCCTTCTATATGGATATGTGGGTCACAGGGAGCTAAATAAAATGATACCTTGGTATCGGTGATCCAATGTCTTAGGCTGGTTTCACATTTGCGTTTTTTAGCGCTGGAAAAAAACGCTAACCTGCGCATGCGTTTTTTCCCCTATCTTTAACATGGGTGCGCATACCTGCGCGCTTGTAAGCGCATGTATGCGATTTTCATGCGCTGCGTTTTTTTGGGGTGTGCGATTGGATTTTCCAGACGCATCATGTTGCATTTTTTGGCCCTGCAAAAAAGCGCATGCGCACATATGCGCACGTTTTGCGCTAAAAAGGGCCATTATAGCCTATGGATGCGCATATGTGCGCACTGGCATGCTCATGTAAGCGTTTTTTTGCATATGCGTTTTTTTTTTTTAACCATGGAATTTAGGGGTTTGAGTTAGAGTTAGGGTTAGTTAAGGGGGTTTAGGGTTAGGGTCAGGGTCAGGGTTAGGGTTGGGTTTTGGGTCAGGGTTAGGGTTTAGTATGGTTTGGTTAAGGGTTAGGGTCAGGGTTAGGGTCAGGATTAGGGTTAAGTATGGTTTTGTTAAGGGTTAGGGTCAGGGTTAGGGTTAGGGTCATGGTTAGGGTTAGGGTTAGGGTCAGGGTTAGGGTTAGGGTCAGGGTTAGGGTTAAGTATGGTTTTGTTAAGGATTAGGGTCAGGGTTAGGGTCAGGATTAGGGTTAAGTATGGTTTTGTTAAGGGTTAGGGTTAGGGTTAGGGTTAAGTATGGTTTTGTTAAGGATTAGGTTCAGGGTTAGGGTCAGGATTAGGGTTAAGTATGGTTTTGTTAAGGGTTAGGGTCAGGGTTAGGGTTAGGGTTAGGGTCAGGGTTAGGGTCAGGATTAGGGTTAGGGTTAGGGTCAGGGTCAGGGTTAAGTATGGTTTTGTTAAGGGTTAGGGTCAGGGTTAGGGTTAGGGTTAGGGTCAGGGTTAGGGTCAGGGTTAGGGTTAGGGTCAGGGTTAGGGTTAGGGTTAGTTAGGGTTTAGGGTTTGGGTTAGGGTTAAGTATGATTTGGTTAAGGGTTAGGGTCAGGGTTAGGGTTAGGGTCAGGGTTAGGGTTAGGGTCAGGGTTAGGGTTAGTAAAGTCATGGTTTGGGTAGTGTGAGGGGCCACCTAAAAATGTTGGAAAAAAACGCAAACGCGGTAAAAACGCGCTAAAAACGCATACAAACGCATAAAAACGCTGCGTTTTTTTCATGCATGCTCATAAAAATGCTTGAAAAAAACGCAGCAGTTGTATGCTTATGTATGCGTTTTTTCAATGCGTTTTTTTGCGGGAAAAACGCGCTGCAAAAAAAAGCAAGTGTGAAACTAGCCTTATTCCAGAAAAATTCACATTTTTCTTATTATGTAAATGAGCTGTTAATATCTATGGGCCGGACATAGCTCTCCTGGAGAATCTGACATCAGAGCTTATTATAACTGTAAGGGGGCGATACCAGTGTGAGACATGTAGATCAGGAGAGCAGACTGTCAGTCATTACATGTCTCACACTGGTAACACCCCCCTTTCATTTATAATAATCTCTGGGGGCTGAATCTTAGGGAGATCTATATCCATCCCATAGATCTTAACAGCTCATTTACATATTAAGAAAAATGTGGTGCTCTTGGGAAGAAGACATTGGATCTCAGATATCAAGGTATCACTTTATTACACTTTCTATGACATACATGGCTTATGAGGCTTGATCTTACTGACAGATTCCTGTTAACGACCCCCTTGCTAATTAATTCATGCATCTGCAATAATAGATCAAAAATATGATCATTTAAAAGGAAACTTCTCTATATAATCTGGAAAATCTCCAGGGCCATTACAAGCTATAAGTGTTACTCTCCTGGCTCCCTGGTGTATATAGATCTCCAAGTATAACAAATCTGTCAATAAATCCCATGCCATTTGCAGACACGGACACAATCTGCAAAGCAAAGTTTACAAGTGAGTTGCTTGTACAGGAAACATCAGCTTATCGAGTGCGCTCCAGAGACCTGGGATAAAACTGGAATATTGCAATATTTATTTTTAATGAATCACATTAAAAAAAATAATAATATAGAAAAATAAAATTCATATGCACCATTAATCTAATAATAATTGTGATGGTACATTCTCTTTATATGATAGTTTTTGAAGCCTTTGGATGACCTTTACTTGACCTTGATGATCCTGTGACAACCACAGGCATCTCCCTTACCTTGTGGGTAATTCTTGACTTGGGTACTGTTAAAAAAAAAACAGCTGCAAGTCCTATCAAATGAATACTTTGAGTTAGCCTCCGGTTCCAACTGCCAAGAAGTATCTACCAGCCTACATGCTGTGCATAGTTAACGATATGCATTGATTTTTACAGGAATATTCATGCTTTATGAGGCATTGTGCAACAAATGCAGTTATGGCAGCAGGCAATAGCTCAGAGTTTGGAGGGCGTCAGACCCTAATCTATTCCTTGGGGTGGGAGGTAATTTACTTTTCAACAAAATCCAAACTGCAACTGTGTCCATCTCATATTATCTATTATGTACAGGTCACCTATTGTGCAAAACAAAAGCAATAATAATCCAGAACATACACTTAAGGTACTGTCACACTTAGCGATGTACCAGCGATCCCGACTAGCGATATGACGCGGTCAGGATCGCTGGTGCATCGCTAAGTGGTCGCTAGTGAGCTGCCACATAGGCAGATCTCACCAGCGACATCGCTGGGGACGGGGGTTGCTACTTACCTGTCACACTAGGCGATCCTGACGTCCTCCCGCCCGGCTCCACGCTCGTCGAACGTCTCTCCACAGGAAGCGCCACAGGAAGCTGACGACGAGAAACAGTCCTGGACGTTCTCGTGCGATCAGAGATAACCAGCGGGGGAGCGGTCGGAGGTAAGTATCAGACACAGCGATATTGCTAGCAATATCGCTATAACGTCACAAGTTATAGCGATATTGCTAGCGATATCGCTTAGTGTGACAGGCCCTTTACTCTATGCGATCAGATGGGAAAATAGGCGACAACCCTCAAATGATAACACCACTTAACAAATACTTAAGAAATTCTTAAAGGGGTTGTTAGTGAAAAATAAAAAATGTATCCTGGAGATTGGATATCTAAAAGATAAACAAAAATAATCCGGTTTCTGGTTTTTATACTCTACTGAAACTGCCCTTAATAAAGTCTCTAATGATCTACTAGCAGCTATATCTAATAGTCAGACTCACTACTCTCTACTAATTCTCCTGATCTCTCTGCAGCAATTGACACTGTAGATCACCAGCTCTACCTAACTATGCTATGCAATATCTGCCTCAAAGATACTGTTTTCTCCTGGTTCTTTTCCCAACCTCTCTGACCGCTCCATCACCATCTTTTGCTGGCTCCTCTCTGGCTTCTCTTCCCCGTACTGTCTGGGTTGCTCAAGTTTCAGTTCCAGGTCACCTCCTTGTCTCCTTATATACTGTCCCTATTGGACAAACCATCAGTAGATTCAGTTTTCGGTACCACCTCTATGTGTTACCATGTAGTTTCCCTGGCCTATGCTCCACGTGGATGCTAAAGTCCTAGAGCGTCAGAAACCAATTAGTCACCAAGGCATTCTTCGCTTTCCTTTCCCTCATCCATCTAAGGGGAGCTAACCTGAACTTCCGGCCTAACAGGTAGTACCTCAGTGTGTAAATTGTCCATCTAATGGCCTAACACGCTTTCTCTACGATGGCATAGTTCTTTTCACAGGAAAGTTTTCTACTCAGGTATAGGATGGGATGTTTATCCCCATTTATTTCCTGAGACAAAGCTGCCAAAGTGACCTCGGAGGTGTCCGTCTGGACCAAAAACTTCTTAGTGAAGTCAGGTGTGATCAAGACTGGCTGTTTACATAGGGAGAGATTCAACTCCTTGAATGCTATCTCCGCTTCAGAGGACCATTTGGCCATCAACGTCTTCATACCCTTAAGAAGATCAGTCAAGGGGGTGGCTATTATGGCAAAATTAGGGATAAATCGGCCATAGTATGCCAAAATTCCCAGAAGTAACCGAACTTGTGTCTTGGAGACCGGTTGCGCCAATTTTGGATTGTCTCCACCGTATTTAGTTACAGGTTTATTTCGCCCCTTCCGACAATGTGGCTCAAGTATTTTGCCTATTCTTTCCCCATGGCCCACTTCTTTGGGTTTATGGTGAACACTGCGTTCCTCAGTGCATCCAGTACCGTCTAGACCTTCTGCAGGTGACTTCCCAAATCTGGGCTGAAGATCACAGTCATCCAGATAAGCTGTGGTATACTTTTTGTGAGTGGCTAGGATCTGGTCCATGACACTCTGGAAGGTAGCTGGTGCTCCTGCAAACCAAATGGGATCCTGGTGTATTGAAATCATCCATTAGGTCTAGAGAAAGCTATCTTCTCCTTTACACTTGGGGACAGGAGAATTTGCCACTACCCTTTTCATTAGGTCCAGGATGGTAATATACTTGGTTGACCCTAGCCTCTCAATGAGCTCATTGACCAGAGGCATTGGATATGCGTCAAACTTGTACATCTCATTTAGCTTCCTGTAGTCATTATAGAAACGACACTCTCCATACGCCATCATCATAAGGACAATGGGCTAAATCAAACACTCTTTGATTCCTTGATGATGCCCAGGCTTAACATTCTCCTCACATGTTTGGAGATCACCTCATAGTGGGCTTCAGGAATCTGATTAGGCTTTGGGTTCACCGTCACATGCGGTTCCGTCAGGATTTCATGCTCCACGACCTGTGTGCAACCTTGCAATTTCAAAAACAGGTCCCATTTCAACTGAAGCAGCTTTTGACACTGTTGCTTCTGGGCTGGTGACAGTGTGTCTGCCATTGTAACATCCTAGACCTTGGTTTCCCCAGACAGGTAGCTTCCACCAGTTCCCTGTCTTGCCAAGGTTTGAGCAGGTTAATGTGGCACATCTGGTACGGCTTTCTTCTACCTGGTTGGTGGACATTGTAGTTGACGTCATTCAATTTTTCGACCATTTTGTGCCCTTGCCACTTGGCCAGGAACTTACTTTCCACTGTGGGGATCAACACCAACACTCAGTCTCCAAGGCTAAACTGTCTCAGTCTCCCTGACCGATTGTAGACCCTTAACAGGGCCGCTTGTGCTTGAAGGAAACTCTGCGACCTTTGAGATCTGGTCCTGCATCTGGGCCAAACACTTGATGATTCCCCAGTGGGGCATAACCTTTGCTTCCCAGGTCTCCTTTGCAATATTCAGAAGTCTCAGAGGGTGCCGTCTGCATAGCAGATCGAATGGTGAGAACCCCATAGAGGCCTGTGGGACTTCCCTGTTATAGAACAACAGGTACAGCAGTAGGCAATTCCAGTCTTGACATCCTTCTCCATGAGCTTTTTAACCCCTTCCTGACATCAGACGTACTATCCCGTCCATGGGACCCGGGCCCCTATGCCCATGGACGGGATAGTATGTCTACCGCGATCAGCGGCGCCCACGTGGTGAGCGACGCTGACACCCGGCACTATGTGTCAGGGGTGGTCACGGACCGCCCCGACACGTTAACCCCTTGCACACCGCGATCAAACATGATCGTGGTGTATCGGGGGTTAAAGGGAAGCATCGGCAGGGAGGGGGCTCCCTCCGTGCTTCCCTGAGCCCCCCACGGCAGCGCAATGTGTAGCGCTGCTGCCGGGGGCTCCTTTCCTGCAGGCCCCCGAATCCAAGATGGCGACGGGGGCCTTCGGGGGCCTGCAGGAAGCTGGCTTCCTCAGTGCCTGCAAAGCGCAGGCATGAGGAAGCCTTGTGCACTGCCTGTGACAGATCGCTGATCTGTCACAGTGATCTGTGATGTGACAGATCAGCGATCTGTCACAGAACAGTGATGTCCCACGTGGGACTATTTAATAAAGTAAAAAAAAAATAAAAAAAAGTGTTAAAATAATTTTAAAAAATTCGCCAAATAAATTACAAAAAAAAAAAAATATATATTCCTCCAAATAAATCCATTTTTTGAAAAAAAAAAAAAAATAAAAGTACACATATTAGGTATCGCCGCGTCCGTAACGACCCGCCCTATAAAACTGTCCTATTAGTTAACCCCTTTAGCGAACCCCTTAAAAAATAAAAATAAAAAACGAAGCAAAAAATAATGATTTATTATCATACCGCCAAACAAAAAGTGTAATAACGCGCGATCAAAAAGACGCATATAAATATCCATGGTACCACTGAAAATGTCATCTTGTCCCGCAAAAAACGAGCCACCACACAGCATCATCAGCGAAAAAATAAAAAAGTTATAGCTCGCAGAATAAAGCGATGTAAAAATAATTATTTTTTATATAAAATAGTTTTCATTGCATAAAACCGACAAAACATAAAAAACGACCTAAATGAGGTATCGCTGTAACCGTACTGACCCGAAGAATAAAACCGCTTTATCAATTTTACCGCAAGCGGAACGGTGTAAACGCACCCCCCAAAAGAAATTCATGAAACGCTGATTTTTGTAAATTCTACGTCCCAAAAATCGGAATAAAAAGCGATCAAAAAATGTCACGTGCCCGAAAATGGTACCAATAAAAACGTCAACTCGTCCCGCAAAAAATAAGACCTCACATGACTCAGTGGGTCAAAATACGGAAAAATTATAGCTCTCAATATGTGGTGATGCAAAAACTATTTGTACAATAAAAAGCGTCTTTTAGCGTGCGACAGCCGCCAAACATAAAAACCGCGATAAATAGTAAATCAAACCCCCCGTTATCACCCCCTTAGTTAGGGAAAAATAATAAAATAAAAAAAATGTATTTATTTCCATTTTTCCATTACGGTTAGGGTTAGGGCTAGGGCTAGGGTTAGGGCTAGGGTTAGGGCTAGGGTTCGGGTTGGAGTTAGAATTGGGGGTTTCCACTGTTTGGGCACATCAGGGGCTCTCCAAATGCAACATGGCGTCTGATTTCAATTCCAGCCAATTCTGAGTTGAAAAAGTCAAATGGTGCTCCTTCCCTTCCAAGCTCTGACATGCGCCCAAACAGTGTTTTACCCCCACATGTAGGGTATCAGCCTACTCAGGACAAATTGCAAAAAAATTTTTGGGGTCCAATTTTTCCTGTTACCCTTAGGAAAATAAAAAATTGGGGGCAAAAATATCATTTTTGTGGAAAAAAATGATTTTTTTATTTTCACGTCCGAGCGTTATAAACTTCTGTGAAGCACTTGGGGGTTCAAAGTGCTCACCACACATCTAGATAAGTTCCGTGGGGGGTCTAGTGTCCAAAATGGGGTCACTTGTGGGAAGTTTCAATAGTTTAGGTACATCAGGGGCTCTCCAAACGCACATGACACCCGCAGACCATTCCATCAAAGTCTGCATTCCAAAACGTCACTGCTTCCCTTCCGAGCCCCGACGTGTGTCCATACAGTAGTTTTCTCCCACATATGGGGTGTCAGCGTACTCATGACAAATTGGACAACAACTTTTGGGGTCCAATTTCTCCTGTTACCCTTGGGAAAATGAAAAAATTGGGGACTAATTGATCATGTTTGTGGAAAAAATACGATTTTTTTATTTTCATGCCCGGGCATTATAAACTTCTGTGAAGCCCTTGGGGGTTCAAAGTGCTCACCACACATCTAGATAAGTTCCTTAGGGGGTCTCGTTTCCAAAATGGGGTCATTTGTGGGGGGTTTCCACTGTTTAGGTACATTAGGGGTTTTCCAATCGCGACATGGTGTCCGATCTCAATTCCAGCCAAAAACGTCAAATGGCGCTGCTTCCCTTCCGAGCTCTGCCATGCGCCCAAATAGTAGTTTACCCCCACATGTGGGGTATCAGCGTACTCAGGACAAATTGCACAATAACTTTTAGGGTCCTGTTACCCTTGGAAAAATAAGAATTGAGGGTGAAACGATCATTTTTGTGGAAAAAATATGATTTTTTATTTGTACGGCTTTATGTTATATACTTCTGTGAAGCCCTTGTGGGTTCAAAGTTATCACCACATATCTAGATAAGTTCTTTGGGGGGTCTAGTTTCCAAAATGGGGTCACTTGTCGGGGGTTTCCACTGTTTAGGTACATCAGGGACTCTCCAAACGTGACATGGCGTCCGATCTGAATTCCAGACAATTTTGCATTGAAAAAGTCAAACGGCGCTTCTTCCATTCTGAGCTCTGCCATGCGCCGAATCAGTCGTTCCCCCCCACATATCAGGTATCAGCGTACTCAGGACAAATTGCACAATAACTTTTGCAGTCCAATTTCTCCTGTTACCCTTGGTAAAATAAAAAAAATTGAACCTGAAGTATTTTTTTTGTGAAAAAAGTTAGATGTTCATTTTTTTTTAAATATTCAAAAAAATTCCTGTGACGCACCTAAAGGGTTAATAAACTTCTTGAATGTGGTTTTGAGCACCTTAAGGGGTGCAGTTTTTAGAATGGTGTCACTTTTGGGTATTTTCTATCATATAGACCCCTCAAAGTGGCTTCAAATGTGATGTGGTCCGTAAAAATAAAATGGTGTTGTAAAAATGAGAAATCGCTGGTAAACTTTTAACCTTTATAACTTCCTAACAAAAAAAAATTTTGGTTCCAAAATTGTGCTGATGTAAAGTAAACATGTGGAAAATGTTAGTTATCAAGTTTTTTGGGTGCCATATCTCTGTGATTTAAGGGCATAAAAATTCAAAGTTGGAAAATTGCGAAATTTTCAAAATTTTCGCCAAATTTCCGTTTTTCTCACAAATAAACGCAAGTTATTTGAATGAAATTTTACCACTAACATGAAGTACAATATGTCACGAGAAAACAATGTCAGAATCACCGGGATCCATGGAAGCTTTTCAGAGTTATGACCTCATAAAGGTACAGTGGTCAGAATTGTAAAAATTGGCCCGGTCATGAACGTGCAAACCACCCTTGGGGGTGAAGGGGTTAAGCATGGATTTCAAGGTCTTGTTGAACCTCTCCACCAGGCTATCCATCTGCGGATGGTACACCGACATCCGGAGTGCCTTACACAACTCCTTTATCACATTGGACATAAAAATAGTTCCTTGGTCAGTCAGGATCTCCTTTGGCAGGTCCAACTGGCAGAAAATATGGACTAGCTCTTGAGCTATGCTCTTGGTGGAGGACTTTCTCACTGGTACCACCTCCGGATACCATGTTGCATAGTCCTTCAGCACTGGGATGTTTTGGTGCCCCCTGGCGGCCTTAAGTAGGGGCCCTATAAGGTTCATGGCAATCCAGTCAAATGGGACCTCTATAATGGGCAGTGGCAATAGGGGACTTCGGAATTGGGGTACAGGAGAAGTTAGCTAACAAGTAGGGCAGGACCGGTGGTAGATAGCAATATCTCAGTGACATCCAGGCCAATAGAACCTTGGAAAGACCCGTTCTTGAGTTTTGTCTACTCCCAAGACATGAGAATGAGCCAGGTCTAGTACCCTACACCTATAGGGACCTGGTACCAACATCTGCTCTACCACTTCCTCTCAGTTTAGTGACCCAATATAGCAGTTCCTCACTTAAAGTGAAATGTCGAAACCTGGTTTCAGCCCCCGACTCTTGAGTAACCCCATTTATCACAGTTACATTGTCAATTCCCACTTTTTAGATAAAATCCGGCTTTTGAGCAGTCCCAAAATTTCGCCCAGAAACCCACAGTTCAGGAATTTCTGCCTCATTGGCCACTGTCTCATCCTCAGCAAGGACACACAGGAGGAACTCATCCACCTACGACTGCAATGATTATTCTTCATGGTGGAACCAGCTCTTGTCTTAGTCACCTTGTACTTCTGCCTTCCGACAATATTTCCAAAGCAAGCTAAAGTCCCTCCCTATTATCACCGGATGTAGATCCTTAACCACTCAGACCTCATGAGTTTCAGCCCCCCAGTTAGTCTTTATAGACACTCTGGCAACGGGGTAGTCCTTGACTAGTCACCGCTTCGTAGTCTCACCCATAGCCATTCATTACATGCAGTAAATCCGCATGGTTCACCGAACACATGTGGATTTACCTTCGTGATTAGAAAATTGTGCTGTGTCCAAAACACATCTATATTCTGATCATAGACACATAGCCTTATGATTTGGAGTCCATAAATGGGATTTAAATTGAGGTACTTTATTGCGGCAGTGAAGTTTTTATTTATTTATTTATTTATATTTATTCCACAGCGCTTTACAGATATCAGCATCACTGTCCCAATTGGAGCTCACAATCTAAATTCTATATCAGTTTGTCCTTGGAGCATGAGAAAAAAACTGGAGCACATGGAGGAAACCCATGCAAACACGCGGAGAACATACAAACTGCTTACAGATGTTGTCTTTGGTAGGATTTGAACCCAAGTACTGGAAAAGCAAAAGTGCTAACCACTGAGCCACAGAGCTGCCTGTGTCTAGTTGATTGTATATTTTCCAACTTTAAACAAAGATAAAACCATAATTCACCTCTTCCCTTTTGATATCCAATTTCAGGCATGCACAAGGACCAATTTAAGGATGTAGCTTAATCTGTTTGTTTTTAGAGAGGGTACAATTTCTCCCCATGTTTGGGCTTGTTTCCTCCATATACTGCAAATGCCATTCTTGTGTTGTCCTTGTAACTTAGTGCTAAACACTGAGCCCTTATGGGCTTACAAGAGTAAACCACAGCCTGTGATTTATTCAGCTCAGACAACAACATCTCCACTTGCATCTGGTAAGAAAGAAGGGTCCTTAGGAATTAGATAATATTATTGCTGGTCGGTGTCGACTACACATATTGGTTAAGGTGATTTGGAAAATCCAAGCTTCTCTATATGACAGTCATTACTAAGGAAAACGACTCCATGGGAACGGACCTGGAGATTTTCTGTGGTAAAGTTCATACTTCTTAGTGGGGGTTTAAGCAGTGTCAGACTGAAGAACATTGGGCCCACCAGAGGATCTGATTCTGAGGGCCCGTCTTTCTCCCCCACTCAAGGTTTGCTCTATGAACTCTCCTGAAGAAGAAGCCACCGGTTCTCTGGTGGGCCAGTCCAACTCTGGTTTTAAGGGTTATCCAGTTGTTATAATTTGTCACTAATCTAAAGCAACCGCCTTGGCTTTCTCTGGCAGTAATATTGGGAATGAAAGGAGCAATGGTTGAGCCTGTGCACTGCTCCAAATGTGTCCCGTTTGAGCAATTGATAAGTGTCCCAGCTGTTGGATCCCAACTGATCTAAAAGTTATCGCCTATCTTCTGGCTAGGTAAAGAACATATCCGAGTGAAGTGTCACTGGATGAGCTGCTGATAATTATATCCAACGAATATAGAGGTCACCACACTCGGCCAAAGGCAAAAGTATAACTGCCAGGGATTGGAGCTTCCCAGGGGTTTAAGAAGCTCTCCCAGAACCAAAGAGAGGCCACAGTCATTAACACCAGGTGTGCAGGTCAAAACCTGCACTGAGCTCCAGACATTAACCCCTGACGTGCAGCCCAAAAACCTACACTGGGATCGTGACAGTACCCCCTCTCAACGGAGGGCCTCTGGACCCCCAGGCTTCCCCGGGTACTTTGCATGGAAAGCCCGAACCAGGCGATCTGCATGTACAGAGCGAGCAGGGACCCATGACCCGCTCCTCTGGTCCATATCCCTTCCAGTGGACCAGGTACTGCAAAGAGCGGTGCACCCGCCGAGAGTCCACAATATGTCCAACCTCATACTCCAATTGACCCTCCACCAGCACTGGAGGAACAACAGGCTCGGAGTCCTCTTTGACAGACCCTATGGATTTCAACAGAGATTTATGGAACACATTGGATATTTTTAAGGAGGCGGGGAGACGCAACCTATATGCCACTGGGTTGACTATCTCCATAATCTCGTACGGACCAATGAACTTTGGTCCCAACTTAGCTGATGGTACCTTTAAGTTGATGTTACGTGTGGAAAGCCAAACCTTCTCTCCCACCTGAAACATGTCTCCCGAGGCTCTCTTTTTGTCAGCAAAATATTTGTACCTCCCCTGCGCCCGAGAGATATTACGCTGGACTTCAGCCCAGAGGTTTTTTAACCGTTGAACGGACCCCTCTACCCCTGGACAACCGGAATCCACCCGTGAAAACTCCCCAAAATGTGGATTATACCCATAGGTAATCAGGAATGGGGACATGTTGGTGGACTGACTGACCCGGTTGTTAAAAGCGAATTCCGCCAACGGTAACGCATCACACCAATCCTCCTGTTTGGCGGAGGTCAGACACCTGAGAATTTGTTCCAGGGATTGATTGGTGCGTTCTGTCTGACCATTACTCTCCGGGTGATATGCCGATGAGAAGGAGAGTGAGATGCCCAATTTCATACAGAACGCCCTCCAAAATTTGGCCACAAACTGCACACCTCTGTCAGACACAACATTCAATCGGACCACATGCTGCACAAACAACCTTGACAATGTTTCTGTTGAGGGTAATGCTGCCAAGGGAATGAAATGGGCCTGTTTAGAAAACTTATCCACCATCCCCCAGATCATGGTATTGCCCCTGGAAGGTGGAAGGCCGGTAATAACATCCATGGAAAGATGAGTCCATGGCCTATCAGGAACCGGTAAAGGTATGAGTTCCCCAGCCGGCCGGTTATGCGAGCTTTTGGAATGAGCACACACGCCACAAGCAGAAACAAATTTCTTGACATCAGACCTTAGTGAAGGCCACCACCCTGGCTACTGCCTTTCTAGTGGCCGTGATACCTGGATGAGCACTCAGCCTAGACTCATGAAACTCCTGCAGAAGTCTAGGCCGCAATAAATCTGGAACAAACAATTTATCCCCTGGCCTGGTTGCCGGAGCTAGGGCCTGAGCCCTTAGAATTTCTTGTTCCAACTCAGATGAGACCCTCGCCACTACCACCCCTGGGGGAAGAATGGAGGACGGCGGCTCAGGGCGAGAAACTGGGTCAAAACTTCTGGACAGGGCATCCGCTTTAACATTTTTGGACCCCGGTCGAAAAGTAATGGAGAACTGAAATCGTGAAAAAAAGTGACCAACAGGCTTGTCCAGGAGTAAGCCTCTTAGCAGATTCAAGGTATGCCAAATTTTTGTGATCCGTGACAACCGTGATAGGGTGAGCCGCCCCTTCCAAAAAGTGCCTCCATTCCTCAAACGCCAGCTTGACCGCAAGAAGTCCTCTATTGCCTACATCATAGTTTCCCTTGGCTGAAGAGAACATCTTGGAGAAGAAGGCACAGGGTTTGAGATTGGTAAGGGTGGCCGGACCCTGGGACAGCACAGCCCCCACCCCCACTTCAGAAACATCCACTTCCACAATGAATGGATTGGACGGGTCTGGTTGTACCAACACGGGGGCGGACATGAAGCATTTCTTAATAGCTGAGAAGGACTCCTTAGCGAGTACAGACCAATTTTTTTACATCAGCGCCCTTCTGATTAAGATCCATGTGTGGTTTAACCACTTGTGAGAAACCTTTAATGAATCTCTGATAATAGTTCGCAAATCCTAAGAAGCGCTGGAGCCCCTTGAGATCTCGAGGCTGAACCCAGGCAGCGATCACCAGCACCTTTTTAGGATCCATACAAAACCCCTCACAGGGCACAATCAACCCCCAAAAAGACAGTTCCTGTACAAAAAATGAACATTTTTCCAATTTAGCGAACAATTGGTTCTCCCTGAGTCTCTGAAGAACTGTCTGTAGATGTTGCAAGTGAGATTGGCTGTCCGGGGAATACACCAAAATGTCATCCAAATAAATAATAACAAAACGGCCTATCAGGTCAGAAAACACAACATTGATGAAATTCTGGAAAATAGCGGGTGCATTAGTTAACCCAAACGGCATTACCAGGTTTTCAAAGAGTCCTTCTGATGTAAGGAATGCAGTTTTCCACTCGTCCCCTTCCCGAACCCTTATCAGATTGTAGGCCCCCCGGAGATCTAACTTGGAGAACCATTGGGCCCCAGCTAACTGGTTACAAAAGTCTGGGATGAGGGGAAGCGGGTAAGTGTTCCTAACCGTTATCTTGTTCAGTTCCCGAAAGTCGAGGCACGGCCGCAAACCACCATCTTTCTTCTTCACAAAGAAGAATCCTGCTGCCACAGGTGACAGAAGGCCTGATATGCCCTTTGTGGAGACTCTCAGCTATGTACTCCTTCATGGCTTGGCACTCAGGCCCAGACAAATTGAACAATCGAGCCTTAGGTAACTTGGCTCTGGGTACTAAATCAATGGCAAGATCGTAGGGTCTATGTGGTGGCAGCGCCTCAGCCTCACTTTCGGAAAAAACGTCTTCGAAATCCTTCAGGTACTCCCGAATACCTTCCAGATCGACAGACGACACAGATATGGATTTAACAGCGTTAACAAGATGTCCCAGGTTACCACATTTATCCTTGCATCCCCATTGAGTGATCTCCCCTGTAACCCAATCAATGGTAGGATTATGGCGTTGAAGCCAAGACATCCCCAGTACCAGTCCTGCAGGCAAGTTATCTAGCACAAGACAACTTAGTTTTTCCACATGAGTGGAACCCACTTTTAGAGAAAAAAGTTCAGACCTGCAACAGATATCGTCCTGGGTAAGAGGAGATGAGTCAATTGCCACAAGTTTAACAGGATCCTGAAGCCTGACTGTCCCTATCTTATTAAGAGTCATAATTTTGGTATCAATCAGGTTCACTGCAGAACCACAGTCAACAAAAGCAGTAGTCTTAACCAGACCATTACCAAGTTCCAGTTCCACCTGCAGCACCATTTTTGCACGTGAGGAAAATTGTACCTGAAGGTCTGGGTAGCCTCCTCGACTACTACCCAGACCTAGTCATTTCCCGCCATCTTGGAGGATGACGGATAGGAGGGGCAGTCCTTCTTCCAGTGTCCAGATTCACCACAATAGAAGCACAACTGCTTCTCCCGGTGGCGTCTTCTTTCCTTTTCCTCACAGGTGACAGCGCTCACCTCCATAGCCACAGGAAGAGTCCGAGTCTCATCTCCACTGAAAAATAATGGTGTTTCCAGTTGCATAACGCCTCTAGCCTGCAGTCCGCGATCCATGCGAACCGCTTGGGTCATGGCATCCTCCAGGGAGTCAGGTGGAGGATGGAGTGCCAAGGCATCCTTCAGATGTTCACACAGGCCTCTATGGAACAGCCCCCAAAGGACGGCATCACTCCAAGAAATCTCGGCTGCCCAATGTCTGAATTCAGTACAGAACCACTCGGCCGAGTGCTCCCCCTGACAGACACTCATCACCTTGTCCTCAGCCAAACGCACTCTATCAGGCTCATCATAAATAAGCCCTAAGGCTTCAAAAAACGCATCCACAGACATTCTCTCAGGGGCAGAAGAGGAAAGCAAAAATGCCCAGGCTTGTGAGGACCCCCTAAGCAGGGACGTAACCACCCCCACCCTCTGATTCTCATCCCCAGAGGAGCGGGGTCTCAAAGAGAAAAAGAGCTTACAGCCCTCCTTAAATGCTCTGAATTCATCTTTGTTACCAGAAAACGTATCTGGCAATTTAACCGGGGATTCGGGTGGGACTAATATGACATCTCTATTCCCCACTTGCTGAAAGCCTGCGGAAAGTGTCACCTGAACTGAGTCTTCAACCCACCGTTGGGACTGGGCCTGAGCTTGGTGTTCCAAACTAAGCTACTGCAGCGACTGAGTCAAGCATTTCATCTGCTCAGATAAAGCACACATTGGATCCATGCTGCAGAAGTGAGGAGAGAAAAAAAAAAATTCAGGGTCAGTTATAATGTCAGGAATACCGCACTGAACTTGCTCACTGAGCCAGTGCGTGTGTCCTGAGTAAAGCGAACTGTGCTCAAAGATACCTGTGGAGCGGGCAGCAGCCGAGTAGGTGCGTACTACAGAACAGCAGGACCTGAAGCACGTGACTGCTAGGGGCGTGGCCTAAACCTCAGAGAGCTAGGAGCTGCAAGAGAACTTCTAGCAGAGTAACTGCGAGACAAAGTTACCAAGGGGCATAGACAGGGAGGATAGTCAGGACGTGGCCAATGAGTCATACACAGAGATAGCTGCAAGGTACAAGAGGGGCGAGCAGAGAGTAGTCAGATCACAGGCAATGAGTCATACACAGAGAGGGAAGCGCAGTACAGAATCAACAGGCAAGCTCACAACTGGGAACAGAACCGGGTCAGAACCATATAAACAAGCTATAACAACGAACAGGCACAGGCACACAGAGGTCACCACACTCGGCCAAAGGCAAAAGTATAACTGACAGGGATTGGAGCTTCCCAGGGGTTTAAGAAGCTCTCCCAGAACCAAAGAGAGGCCACAATCATTAACCCCAGGTGTGCAGGTCAAACCCTGCACTGAGCTCCAGACATTAACCCCTGACGTGCAGCTCAAAAACCTGCACTGGGATCATGACAAAGATTAAAAAAACATGAAGTGTTACCTTTCTGATTTTAAGATTTCAGTTTTGTTTAAGCAGATGAGAATTGTAACATATGGAAGCAATTCTACAAATTTTAAGTGTCTTAGGGGAAAAACTAGAGCACTCATGTAAATGTCCACCAGCTAACAAAGACTGGCATACCGCGTATCCTTACGGACTCATGCAGACAAGCACATAAATCAGATGTGTGCTACCTGCGTTTGATCCAATAGCACACGGACAGCACACTGACCCATGATATAGGGCTGTTCAGATGAACAATTTTTCTTTCAATCTGACTGTCCATGAGAAAAAAAATAGCAGTATGCACTATCCCCTACTGAGTCTCATCCATTCAAGTCAACAGGGGTGTAAAACAAAATTGGATACCACACAGAAGATCAGAGTGGCATCTGATTTTTAAGGATACATTGTTATTCTTAACCTAGGAAACTGCATTTGATCATGTACATGTTTTAATGTAAATGTATGAAGTCGAATCGCACACGAATGGCAGCGGAATATCACACGAACATAGAAAAATGAACACATGGATGGCACACAGATGAAAATCGTATGAGTTTTCTGAATGAAACTCCGGTGCTTTTTCATATGCTCGCCTGCAGCCGGCCTTACACTGTGCAGTCCCGCAGCGCAATTTAGCTCTATAGTCATGTAACCACTAGGGTACCTCTTCATGAATGTCTTGTAAAACATCTTTAGCTCCTCTGTCTCAGAACTTACATATTGTAATAGTTATACTTTGATATAGACTAGGTTTTTGATTATTTCTGTACTTTAATTGTGCCTCTGCTAAAGTTATAATGACCCAAGAATGATTCAATGATTCCGACATTGGTCATTCTCACTTACCAAGTAGTTAAACACAAAAACATCAGTTTCACATCATTTCTTAGTAGCCCGGGTAAACAAAAATCAATTCTTCATAAGGACTTTAATAGTGGATGCCGTCATGGTTCCGGTATTTTAAACTGCAAGAATGGTGCTGTAGACCTTGTCAAAATCCTAAGGAGTCCTTCTATTGCTAAAGTGATCAGAGACCAATGGCGTTCATGTCCACGAGACTCATTTCTCAAATCTCAGCACCTAAGAATTAATTTAGAAACCACCGCTATAGTGATGCAATATTTACATGGTTACTATCCGCACAGGAACTATATGGATGGTATATGTCCACAGCTTCTTGCTAATGCCTCTCTAGGTCATCTCTGTGAATGATCATTAGGGAATCAATCAGACCTTGAGGATTTACACCATGCAAATACAATTTTAGGTGGTTATCACAAAGAGATATCACTACAGCTTCCCACTCGCGCACACATAGACAAGAAGTTACTTACTGGAGGGCGTTTCCATTCAAACTTGATGGGAAATGTCTGACTGTAGAACAGAGAAGTGTCATTTGGTGGAAAGTCTCGATCCTCGAAAAGAACTTTTTTCTCTAGGTATTTGTCCCGCAGCTGCTCAAAGTTTTTTTGGTTTCCAGCTATAATGGGCAAGTTCCTGCTGAGGATGGCGGAGTAGATCCCTCCACCACCAACACCTCCTGGAGCCGCTTCATTGGTACTGCTGGTGACGGCTGAGCCAGATCCAGACGGTTGTACTACCTTGGCAACTACTTCTGACGGCATGAATAATGTGTGTCTGTAAAAGTAAGTGCACAATTATATGGACACACAAGTTTTGCAACTTCTGAAAAAAAAGGAAGTCCCTCGGTGATGCAACCCCTCTCGTACAGGGTGGTTACGGCTTTATTTCAGTTTATCATGCCTAGGAATTAGGCAAGTGAAAACATTACTTCCAGTCTTCTTCCCAAGGAAATCCACAAGTCAGCTTCAGTGTTGGTGTACGAGCTTTTTAAGCAGGTTGTCGTGTGAACTTTAGAAAGTGTGTGCCTTCTCTGCCCTGGGGCTCTGAAGAAGTTCCTGCCAGGAGACTAAAAATAAACAGCGAGGCTCTTACGGATTCCTCTCATCATAACGTGGCCTCGGGGAACATATGTTCAGTCATAACTTGTCTTAATTGAAAGGTGTATTACAGCTTATAAACAGCTTTCAATGGGAAATCTCGCTGCTGCTTTTCCTATGCAGTGATTCCCTTTCGCCTCTCTTGTATAACCTGTAGATCAGTAAATTATGGGAATTGAAAACTATTAGGCTAGGTTCATATTGCGTTATGGCAGTCCGTTTAACGGATGCTTTAAACAGACTGCGCTAATGCTAGTCTTCTTTTGATCATGCTTCTGCGATCACGTTAGCACAGCTGCTCTTTCTGCGCTAGCCATGACGGATCCTCGAATGCTGTAGACCGTGTCCGAGGTCCATCACAACATAACGCCACTTCGCTACCGGATGCCGATTTTGACATGCGTTAGCGATGCGCTATGTTATGGCAGCCTATGGGTGCGTTAACAGATGCGTTACATCGCGTTAATGCCGCTTTGTAACGCATCTGTTAAACGGACTGCCATAACGCAATGTGAACCTGCCTTTACTGTAATAAAACACAGATTACAACATTTTTTTCTTTATATCTCTTTAGTAACTCGCAATCAAACATTTCCAGCACCAACAAAAAAAGAAGTTTATAATATATTATAGGGAAGTCATTATCAGAAAAAAACCTGCTGTTTAAATCAGATTTTTATGTTTCATATATATTTTTGGCAAGTATGTTTTTATATGAAAAAAAAAAAAAAAAAAAAAAAAAAAAATATATATATATATATATATATATATATATATATAAAACTAGCTGAAGAGCCCCGTGCTGCCCAGGCATAGTAACTAACTGTGGTTAGTTATAGCAAATTATAATTATCCTCCATTCCATAGTCCCGTGCCCATATACCCATCATACATATCCACCATCCCATAGGCCCGTGCCCATATACCCATCGTACATATCCTCCATCCCATAGTCGAGTGCCCATATACCCATCACACATCCTCCATCCCATAGTCCCATGCCCATATACCCATCATACATATCCTCCATCCCATAGTCCCGTGTCCAAATACCCATCACACATCCTCCATCCCATAGTCCCGTGCCCATATACCCATCATACATATTCTCCATCCCATAGTCCCGTGCCCATATACCCATCATACATATTTGCCATCCCATAGTCGAGTGCCCATATACCCATCACACATCCTTCATCTCATAGTCCCATGCCCATATACCCATCATACATATTTGCCATCCCATAGTCGAGTGCCCATATACCCATCACACATCCTTCATCTCATAGTCCCATGCCCATATACCCATCATACATATCCTCCATCCATAGTTTCGTGCCCATATACCCATCATACATATCCGCCATCTCATAGTCCCGTGCCCATATACCCGTCAGACATATCCTCCATCCCATAGTCCAGTGCCCATATACCCATCACACATCCTCCATCCCATAGTCCAGTGCCCATATACCCATCACACATCCTCCATCCCATAGTCAACCATTAAGACATCATAATGAGCAGCGGGGCTTGCAACCTATGATGACATCAGCGTCGCCATGGCAACCATTATGACATCATAATGAGGGGCTGGGCTTGATACACACACACTTTTTCCCCATTATGTATATAGGGGCAAAATTGTTTGGTGAATTGGAACACGCGGGGTTAAAATTTCGCCTCACAACATAGCCTATGACGCTCTCGGGGTCCAGACGTGTGACTGTGCCAAATTTTGTGGCTGTAGCTGCGACGGTGCGGATGCCAATCCCGGACATACATACATACATACACACATTGAGCTTTATATATTAGATAATAATAGTAATCTTGTAATTTTCACACTTGCCACTAGGTTTTTTTTTCCTAGACTAGTACTTTCCATTCTTTCATGAAGCGTTTTCAGCAGTCTCTTTTTTATCAGAGGCAGGATTACAATGACAGATAAAACATACATACACAATTGATAACACAGGATCCACCAATCACAATAGGTAACCCTGCTCCCCATCCCTTCACACGATCATTGGATGCTTTAATACAAAATACAGTGTCAGGTTTTCTACCATTGTGGCTATGTTCATGTGTCGTTTGCTGATATTACAGGTAAAGAGTCTAAAAATAAGTCCCATTGGTCAGTGTGAAAGGTGCAAGATTTCTTGTTTTCATTTTTAATACAGATTGTGATATGCAAAAAAAAGCCGATCATTTAAAAAAATATACATTTAACACAAAAAACCTAATTTAAAGGGAACCTGTCACATGAGTAACAACATTTCAGAAAGTGAACTATTGAATAAAACATAAGCCGTCTTCTTCAACTCTCTGATGTGCCAAGGCTTGCGTTACAACCTGTATTTTGCCACCCACCGTTGGAGTTCTTTCTGGGTCTCAATGATGCCCACACTCCATTGCGCCTGAGCGGTCTCACATACAACTCAGGTCTTCTGTCTCTAGTGGCATCTCCTAAATGTCCCATTGGGCCTCGCCCAACTCTCCTATGGTCTCCATGAGCATCTGTCCTGGACTTTGGTCTTCTACCAGCCTTATTAAGACTGCTGGGCTCTAATGATCAAGTCCACCACTTAGACTTTCAACTTGACATCACTGTCGTAGTCTCTGGTCTGGAACTTAACGCATTTTGCGGACTATAAGACGCATCAGTCCATAAGGCGCACCCCAAACTATGGGTAGAAAAATAGTTTTCTTTTAATAAAATGGTGATGCGTCTTATACAACGATTTTACAGCAGTTTACCCATGTGGTGGTGGGGGTGTGTGCGGCGGCCGCAGTGGAGCTGCCCCCCCTCATTCCCTTAGTAAGCTACATTATAAGACGCACCCCCTTTTTCCTCACAAATTCAGTAGGAAAAAAGTGCGTCTTATAATGCAAAAAATATGGTAACTATTAATCCATGGGGAGAACGCCGGTTGTTCTCTGCTCCATCTTCACTATCCTCTCCTCTCACTATCCCTCTCCCTACACCCAAGGGGTATGGTGGGGACCCTAATTCAGCACGATCTGGCCTACAGCTATTCCTGCTTTCTAGGGATCTAATCTGCACTTCTCAAGCACGCACTCCTACTCTTGGCGGGAGAATCCCTTTTTCTATCTTCCTCCGACATTCACTCATGGTACCACACCACAACATGCCACACATTCCTCTTCAGCCAGTCCTACATTTAACCCCTTGATACCACATTCCTAGTAAAGCTCTGGCACCAATTTGCATAAATAACACATTTTATAAAATAAATTAGCAGTTAGAAGCTATACCCATTAAACCTTAGACAACATGTTCCAAAGAGATTATACAAGGCGGTCTACACCTCTCTTTACTCTCTTACACATGCATACTAGCTGCTTATATTAGGCACAACAGGGATGGACAACCTCCTTGTGTACTAGATTGGTGTCCCTTGCTGCCCCGAAAGCTGACAGCAGCTTCCTACTGTCTATTAGGGGAACTCATAAAATAATATGTTTAATAACTTGCAATTGCTGGCACAGTGTTGGAGAGCCATAAGGAGATTGGTCCATGCTGACCTATTGGAGACCCCATCTGTGTAAACCCTGGAGCACTTTGAATGACCACAATGGTTGCAAGATCAAAAATTCTGTCATAATTTGCTTCATTGGTGTTTTGGCAAAGGTTGTTTTTCAGCTAAAAGCTATTCTTACCCCAATTAAAAGTATATACAAACGAATGCATTTTTGGTCCATGTGACAACAGGTAATATGTGGACGCTATGTTACACTATGTTCTAGTGCACTGTAGGCGATTTTCCACACGGACATCAGGTCCACATAGAAAATAATATCAAGGCTATTATAAAGAACTAGGCAGCAGAAAATAGTGCAATAGGGTCTTATCCGATACAAAGTAACAAATGTTAAAAAACGTTATGCTAACCTGGTCTAGTTGTGCACACACAACATTTTTATGGCATAGAAATCAGGCTGCTGCCAGTCCAACAGGTCCTCAGACTGAGGAAACGGGAAAGGAAGATTGTGGGTGATCTCCATTGCTAGTAAAAAAAATAAAAAGAAAGACAAAAAAAAACCACAAATAAAATTTGTGCGAACCTGGATTTACCATATCGATTACCAGCAGAGCGGATCATCCACAATCTTCCTTTCCTGTGTTAACCCCTTGGTGACATACATTTACACACCATAGCTATCTATATACGTAGAACTGAGCTGTATGAGGTGTTGTACTATAGTTGACACTCTGCTGCAGTGACTGGGATAGGAGAAATCTCTGACCCCCACCATTTAATTCATTAGAAGCCATATGCATCATTAAACAGTCAGAAGTATGGGCTCTCTCTAGCCCCTCCACCCCAACACACACCATCAATCTGTACCCCTACGACTTGATGGAAGGGTGTTAGTGGGTTTCTAATAAAGGCCTCAAGATCTGACCTCTTATTACTCCTATTAAACTCATCGAAAAGCAGGACCATGTTTTCTGTTAGTTTTATACTATAGACCTAATACACATACCTCCCAACTTTTGAAGAAGCGAAAGAGGACAAAGGCTGCGGCGCGCAGCGGCAAATTTTAGGCCACACCCCGACCACACCCATTTCACAACTAGTCACATCCATGTCCACGCCCCAACCGCATCCATTTAGCACTGTTGATCACACTGACGGGTACTGAGGGCACAGTGACTGGCATTATGGGCACAGTGGCCGGTACTGTGGGCACACTGACTCGTATTGAGGAAACGAAAGAAAGAACAGAGAGAGAGAGAAAAAAGAAAATAGATAGAGAGAGAAAGAAAGAAAGAAAGAAAGAAAGGAAATGGAGAAAGTAAAAACAGAGAGAGAAAGAAAGAAAAAGAAAGAAAAGAGAGAGAAAGAAAGAACAAACGGAGAGAGAAAGAAAGAACAGAATGAGAAAGAAAGAAAGAACAAAGAGAGAAAGAAAGAAAGAACAGAGAGAGAGAAAGGAAGAACAGGGAGAGAGAAAGAAAGAGGGGAAAGAAAGAGCAGAGAGCGAAAGAAAAAACAGAGAGAGAAAGAAAGAACAGAGAGAGAGAAAGAAAGAAAGAAAGAGAGGGAAAGAAAGAAAATGGAGAGAGAGAAAGAAAGAACAGAGAGAAAGAAAGAACAGAGAGAAAGAAGAAAAGAGGGGAAAGAAAGAAAGAACAGAGAGAAAGAAAGAACAGAGAGAGAAAGAAAGAGGGGAAAGAAAGAAAGAACAGAGAGAAAGAGAAAGAAAGAACAGAGAGAGAGAAAGAAAGATTAGAGAGGGAAAGAAAGAACAGAGAGAGAGAAAGAAACAGAGAGAAAGAAAGAACAGAGAAAGAAAAACAGCGAGAGAAAGATTAGAGAGGGAAAAAAAGACAAGAGAGAGAAACAGAGAGAGAAAGAAAGAAAGATTCTATAAAGATACTATAGCAGCCTGGCTCCCACATGGCCAGATTCCAAGGCGATCCTGCTGTCCGCGCTGTCATAGGAGGACACGGTGATGGATCTGAAGCATTCCCTGAAGTGCCTCCATGGTTCCGTTACAATCTCCTCACGAAATTACCTCATTTCCGGTCAGCTTCCAGCGCATCACTTCCGGTGGAACGTCACCTGCGAGTTTAAAGTGCTCCTTGGGGCTCCGCCGTGTACTCCTGTGTCCATGGGAAAAGTAATCTCCCAACCGGGACAGTGGGGCAGACTCTCAAAATCGGGACTGTCCCGCTGGATCCGGGATGGTTGGGAAGTATGAATGCTCCTCACCATACACCTTGTACACGCATGGCTCCGCACACCTCATACACACACTGTTCTGCTTTGTATGCCTCGCACACACACGGCTCCGCTCCGTACACCTCTCACACACGGCTCCACTCAGTACACACATGGTTCCACTCCATAAACCTCGCATACACACGGCTCTCCTCCGCTTCGTACACACACGGCTCAGCTCCGCACACTTCGTACACACACGGCTCCGTTCCGTACACCTTGTACACACATGGCTCCACTCCGTACACCAAGTATACACACGGCTCAGCACCATACACCTTGTACACATGCGGCTCCGCTTCGCACACACCATATACACACAGTTCTGCTTTGTATGCCTTGCGCACACACGGCTCCGCTCCGTACACCTCGCACACACACGGCTCCACTCAGTACACATGGCTCCACTCCGTAAACCTCATGCACACATGGCTCTCCTCCGCTCCGTACACACACGGCTCTCCTCTGCTCCGTACACACAGGGCTCCATTCCGTACACCTCGTACACACACGACTCCGCTCCGTACAACAAGTACACATACGGCTCCGCACCATACACCCCGTACACACGCGGCTCCGATCCACACATCCTGTACACACACGGCTCCATACACTTCGTACACACAGGGCTCCGTTCCATACACCTCGTACAAACACGGCTTCACTCCGTACACCTCATACACACATGACTCCACTCCGTACACCTTGTACACACATGACCCGGCTTCACACAACCCATACACACGTGGCTCCACTCCGTACACCTCATACACACATAGCACCACTCCCTACACCTCGTACACACACGGCTCCGCTCCGTACACCTCGTACACACACAGCTCTGCTACATCCACCCTGTAAATCCCTCCTGATCCCACACATAAACTTCCCATCAAGAACCAATACAACGAGCACAGCAGAGTCCTGCATACACTGAGGCCCCTGATCATGTGACTCCTGACTCCTCCCCTCCTGTGACCTCATCACAGGTCCTGTGCACACAGAACAGCCGTGCGATGTCATTGCTGGGATTTATTAGCAGTGAGGGTCTGCGGTGGGTCTCTCTGGGAGGACGAGGAATGGATGGGGTTGGTGCATGGGGGGGCATGGCGGCTTATCAGTGCAGTGTGGGAAAAGTAAACTCCTGGCCGGGACAGCGAGGCAGGCTGTTAAAATCGGGACTGTCCTGCTGGATCCGGGATGGCTGGGAGGTTTGAATACATGCAAGGTTAATACATGCAGTGATGTTGTAAGGGGGTGGCAGGTCTCCTCCGTTGTGCCCTCTCTTCCTTCTGTATGACCTCCCGTGCACTTAGTATAAATGTGTTTGTTGTTGTAATGTATGTCCTACAATTGCTATGTATTGAGTGCTGTTCCCTTTAAATGTTACTGTGTTTTGTATTTTCTTCTGCCTGTCTAGTTAGGGACAGCAATCGTTAAGAATGTGGGTTGGGCCAGCAGCAGTAAGACCACAGGAAACTGCCTTTTTCCCTCCAGAACTGCCTGAGACTTTAGACAAGGCAGATGACACAGGGCACTGCCAGACCTCCAGGACAGGAGGAAACTGTTGCCCTGGATCCCCAAGAAGGCTAAGGATTGCAATATGGGCCTCAGGACTTCCAAAGGGCCCCTGCTTCTGAAGGGTTAATCCCGGCACGTGGAATTCCCCTGAACTTTGGCTGCTTCAGCTGCTGTGGGTGCGGCTAGAGAGTGTGACAGGGACAGAGCAGGAAAACTAGTATTATACTTGTGTGTTTTGATTGGGTCACCGAGGAGGAAAGAAAGCCCAAGCTAAGCCACAGAAAACCAGAGAGGTTGGTAACTAAGCGGATTGCAGACCCCTGATCCTATCCACATAACTAGCAGTAGCTGTGGAGCGTGCCTACGATAATCCTTGATGCCGCGGCACAGCCGGAGAGCTAACTAAGCCTAAAGCAAGAAAGGGGAAATCTAAACTGCCCCAGAGCAGACCCTAAAGGAATAGATAGCCCCCAAACATATATTGTCGGTGAGACAAGATGAAAACACAAACGCAGGTAGGAAAATAGACTGAGCAAATGATGGGGCCCACACTGACTAGACAGGACAGGAAAGGAAAGACACTGCCTGCAATCACGCAAAAAAACCTGCAAAAAGGTCCAACACGTCTGATGCAAAAATACTGAAGTCGCATGACTTCGCCCACTATATCAGCACTCTGGTATATTCTGAAAACAGAGCAAAAAGAGGCCAAACTAATAAGGGACAAAAACAAACTGGCACAAGCAGTAACATATGGATGGTGATTCAGCACAGCCCCAGCTGGAGCTGGCTGACCCACACAAAACTGAAATAGACAAAACCAGATCAAATGTGAACAGAATAGCAAAAGAACACTTAATTGAGCATGCAGGGACTGAGCTGGAAACTAAGACCTCAGGAGGCAGGAAAAAAATCACCAGCAGGGATAGAGGGAGTCGGCTGTCTTAAATCCAGTCTGAAACCCCAGATCTCCAATCGTCATCCTCATTATCAGGTGGCAAGCCTCTGTTAATCAGATCAGCTCCATTAGCTCCAGTAACCACCAGAGGGAGCCCAGGAAGAGAAATCGCAACCCCTCCCTCAACCTGACCAGCTCCACCACCTTCAGCAGTAACCAGAGGTAGGCCAGAAAGCAAATTCATAACACTTGCGCCTTTTTTCCTACTTTTCCATTGTTTATTAAAGAAACATTTTTCTCCTGGCTGCAATACGGTTGCCTTTGTGGATCCCATATCCCCTGGACTGCTAAGACCACAAGAAAAGGTAATTTGTGGGAAAAGAACTGCATCAAATCAGAATTACATGTATAAGGGGCCGGGGGGAAGTACTTGCTGTGCTTAGTGGACTCTGGGAACTATCCCTTTAAATATCTCGGCCACCACTAACCCCCTACTTCCCAGTTGCCCCTTGTTACACTGTCACAGTACAGGAATAATGTACACAGTAATGTCACAGTACGGGGATAATGCACACAGTGAAGTCACATTACTAGGGTCATGCATGCAGTGATTTCACCGTACAGGGATGATACACACAGTGATGTCTCAGTACTAGGATCCTGTATACAGTCACAGTATAGGGTGTGATGTACCAACTAGTGGTATAATGAGAAACAGGTATTAATAGCACAGACAGAGATCTGCTGCTATCTGAATCCAAGACAGGTTGCTGGATCTTATCCCACAAACCCGTATATTAGTAAAGGGCTGGATTTAAGGGTGGACTAGAAAGTGATGGTTGGGACTGGTTAACCACATACCTCCCAGAGGTGTTCCTGTGATGTCAGAAAGGTCCTATATGTTTCCTGGTTGCAGCACATGGAGAGGAAGATGGCCATGTGTGAGATTGGAGCTGGCTGGAGCGTGTGAAAGTCCAGGAAGCTACTGAAGGTCTGGACTACTGACAGGACCAAAATGAAGCCAGGCTGGCAAACCTGAGAATCTGTTAAGCAGGTAACCCAGAGTATGGGGAACTGTGTGCACTGACGAGGGTCAGTTAATGAACTGTGTGGAAATAACCGCAGTTCAGAATGGACTGTATATTAGGTCTGTGATTTATTACATGGCCTATGGTGGTTTATGATTGTATAATAAACCAGGACTGGACTTGTTTAAATGAAGAAACAGCTGCTGTATATATATATTTGGCTTTGTACTGTATATATTCTTAAGGTGTTGTATAGAGAAAACGTAGTATTGTTATTCCGCCACTAGAGGGAGATATAATAGTTGTCAAGCAAATGTCCTGAATATTTTTTTTCACCACCTCAATAATGATTATGAAAATCCCATATCCACCACCAATAAATGGCAGAAAGAAAGGCATAGAATAAAATTAAAACAATGTTTATTACATAACAATTTTCACAAAATTCATATTCAACAAGGTAAGTACACATAAATTAGCGCCATGGGTACATATAAAGAAACACTGTGAGGACAAAATTGTATACAGGACTAATACCAATAATTTCTCAATGAGATTGGAAAAATTGAACAAAAAACTTCATAGCTATTAAATTAGCACCACAAAATATCAGATGCATATTATCAAGAGATTATTTCTGTGAATCCACACTAGATCTAATAAATAGGCTTCCTCCATGAGGGGCCCCTCATGGAGGAAGCCTATTTTGCGAAACGGCGCTGTCAGGGGTGGCTGTGGGCGCTAAGAGGCATTGCACATGTAAGTGAAGGCCTTTTTTTTTATAATGTGGTGGCTAGCAAGTGTATTGCAGTAATGGAAATTCCCCTCACCTTTCTGGACTTGCATTATGTGCTTCTTTTGTATCGCAGCAATTAAATACACATGATCTGAAACAATGCTTTTGGTACTAGAGCTTGTAGTGCTGTGGATGCAATTAATTCTCATTATGTGGAGATTGGACCAGTTGAAAAAAATGTTTTAGATCTAGTGTGGATTCACAGAAATAATCTCTTGATAATATGCATCTGATATTTTGTGGTGCTAATCTAATAGCTATGAAGTTTTTTGTTCAATTTTTCCAATCTCATTGAGAAATTATTGGTATTAGGCCGGAGTCACACTGGCGAGGAATACGGGCGCGTGAGAAGGGCTAAAAGCACGCATTAGACACGGACAAATGATTTTCTATGGGGTCACTCGCACCAGGCGTATATTTCTCATCCGTATCCTACGGTCCGTGCCAATCGCAGCATGCTGCGATTGTCAGCGTACTACAGCCGTAATACGCCAATGCAAGTCTATGGGTGCCCAAAAAATATGGATTACACACGGACCACACATGTGACCTGCGAGCAATACGCAGGTCTTTTGGCTGGTGACAGGAAATGGGCCAATCCATCATCAGGAAGCCTAGACATGCAAATGAGCTCAAAAAGCGCTCCAGACATCCAGGAAGTACGCCTCCACGGAGTACAGCAGCAGCATGGCGTCCACGTACATTAATGTTGAGATGCTAATTGTCCTTTTGCAGGAGCGTCCCGAAATATGGGACCCACGCGATGCAAACTATGCTAACCGGACAAGAAAGGAGGCGTCATGGAGGCGCATCTGTCGCCAGATGTACCATGACTTTGGTGACAGACCACGTGATGAGCAGCATAAAATTCGTAAGTGCAACCATAAAAACATCATTAACCTTAGCGCACGCTATAAAATGATTCTACAATCAGCCCCCCCCTTCCTGGGCATGTACTTTTATTAGCCTCATGAGGCCGTTACATTAGGATGTGACACGTGGCTTCACACAGCCATAATTAGGGGTTAGGCCACAAGCTCCTCATCCTCCTAGCCAATAAAATTAGTTTCAGTGTAGCTAATGAGACCCTGTGTATCGGCCCAATTACATATGCCACCATGGGTAGAACGCACACCCCAGAAGGCCCCATGCCTAGACTGCTGTTAGAAAATGTGACCTCTCAAATATGTGATTTTGACAATCTTTCCTGTCACATTGCAGTGGAAGATGTGATGAAACGCTGGCGAAGCATCTGGGACCAGTTCCGCCGGTAACGCCAGCAGCGGTCCAGGAGTGGGGATGCTGGGCATGTGAAAAGAAAATACATATACTATGACCGGCTGAACTTCCTCGCCCCAATTCTGGATCTGAGACCGTAAGTACATACCTCACACCACATTACACAAATACATTACACAAATACTTTACAGGGACAAAAATATTGATGTATTTTTGCCTCAGTTCTATTTCATAACAGAACTCAATCCAACCTTACGGATCGAGCAACGGCCTCAGAGGCAGAGCCCATTATAGATCCTGTAGGGGATGAGGTGGCTGGCCCATCTTCTCCCCCTACAAGAAGGATGGCTGAAGATGAGGCATCACAAGACCACACAATGGCTGCCCTACACACCACACCACCAGGACGGTCTGCTGCTGCCACCTCACCCATCCTGGAAGAGGCGGGCAACTTGAGCAGCAGCCCAACTGCCCAGATCAGGTACTCCCCACAGGCTGCTCTAGCATCACGGTGAACAAGAAGAAGGCGCCAGGTCACTAGTCAAGAGAGCAGGACCAATGTGGACACAGGGGTGCTCAATTATTTGTCGAGAGTAACTACAGATGATGGGGAGGAGGCCTATGCACGTAGCCTCACCCTTTATCTCCGTGCCCTTACCCGTGAGGTCCGGCTCCGTATTAGGGGATGTATTCAGATCCTGCTTGATGCAAGCACCCCCCCCAGTACCCCATATGAGGTATTTGAATTTCTGGAGAGGTGGCAGCTCTCACCACGAAATTTAATGCGCATGAGACCATCCACACAGATGCTTGCTCAAGCAGGGTCTGAACAGCCCCTAATACGTGGGCCAACACCTCAACCCCTTCCTCCCCCTACCCAACCTTCTATTCCGCAGCCCCAAATGTCTTCCTCAAGCCAACCCCACCAATATGGCCACTTGTACCCACTCAGTGTTGGAGGCTGGTCCCAACCTGGTTGGGGACGATCTGGCTATCTTGGTGGGTATGAGCCACGTGCCTACCAGAGCCAACAAGAAGCCCCTCACCATCATCATTACTCTGGCCAGTATCCCCAGCAGTCCCAGGAGGCAGGACAATTCCAGCATCATGGGCAACAGTATGGCCCCACACAGGGCGATGTTGGCCACAATGTCCAGCAGCACCCACAGGCTGTTCTTCCACGTTCCCCTTCCCCAACATATGAGGATTTATGATTCTGATGGGTGGAGATGTCCAGTGAGATTTAACTGGTGCTCCTAATAGAAATGAAAAAACAGGTGTTCTCCTTCACCAACATTTAGAACATAATTTAACATTCACATTTTTAAACAATGTTTTCCAAACATATGAAACAATCCATCATGACAGGCAACACTACCTCATGCCTTTCAGACAGATATTACATGTGTGTAGAAAAGAGAATATTTAAATGCGCTATACTGTAAAATGAAAGGATGAAAATACACTACTCACTTGCTAACGCCTAGGAAAGGCGTGCTCGCCTTAGTTAAGTAGTCACCTTTTTTGTTAGCAAGCTCTAGTAAAAAAATTCAAGGCGACCAGCATTCAGAATATCACGCTCTCTCTATGTCTTAACAAGTGAGTTTTGTATTTTCATCCTTTCCAGTATAGCATGCTTAAATATTGTCTGTTCTACAGACAGGTAATATCTGTGTGAAAGCTGTGAGGTAGCCTTGCCTGTCATGGTGGAATCTTTCTATGATTGGATAACATTATGAGGAAATGTGAGTGTTATCTTGTTGCCTTTATTTTGGTGATGCAGCTCACCTTTTGTTGGCAAATCTAGTTTAGCCTAGTCATGCAGCAATGTTGTTATTGCCTAATGTTTGTTGCTGTTTTGTTATGTAATGTTAATTTTACAACAAGTTAAAGAAGGCACAAAGGGTCATTTTGGCCATTGCCAAATTTGTCTTATGGCAATATTATGTTTGCCTTTAAGCAAAACCAAAAAAAAAAAAAAAAAGGCAAAACTAAAAATTTGTCTACTCTAGTTAACGTCTCTGTGTGATTTTTCACAATCCCTCACAACATACTAACAGACACCAACCAATGCAATGAAACACTCATAGAATCATAAAGGCTTGAGTAATATATATTTAGACACACTTAAAGAAACAAATTATAACATAGACACAGCATGCTCTTGCCAAGAAGTTGCCCCCTCAGGTGAGATAAAGTAATTAGTGAAAATATCACGCACTTTTAGGCCAGAGAGTGGTCTATGTTGAGGGTTCATAGGTGGTCTCACCCTGCTCACATTGTCCGGCCTACGCACAACACCATCAGAGGAGGAACAATCATGTATCCTGGTGAAGTTATGCAGAACAACACAGGCTTTCCCAACTTCATTCACATTTTGCTCACTCAACTGAATGGCAGACTGGAGTACCCGCCATTTGGCACAAAGAATCCCAAAGGAACACTCCACCAGTCGCCTAGCACGTGATAGGCGCAAGTTAAAAATTCTGCGCCTGTGGTCAAGGTTGCGCCGGGGATATGGCCTCATGACATTGCGCGATAACTGAAAGGCCTCAACTGCCACAAGGACATAAGGGACTGATTGTTCGGGGGAGCCTGGTAGCTGGCGTGGTGGTGGTAGATCCAACTGGTTGGTGCGTAGCCGCCGAGCCATTATGGAAGTATTGAAGACTCTAGAGTCTCCCGTCCTTCCATAGGCCCCAATGTCAACAATTATAAACTTGTATTGAGGGTCTACCAGAGCCAACAATACAACAGAAAAGTATTGTTTATAATTGAAGAATTGGGAGCCAGAGTTCGGCGGCTTACTCACCCTGATATGTTTGCCATCCAGGGCCCCAATACAATTTGGAAACTGGCAGTCCTCCTCAAAGTCCCTTGATATCCTTAACCAGTCTTCCATCCTGGGCTTGGGCATGACCACTTGATGGAGTCTTGTCCAGATTTCTGCACATGTAGACCTCACTATGCCTGAAATGGTTAACTTTCCAATGAGAAACTCATGGTGGAGGGCGGCATAAGACAGGCCAGTGGACAGGAAGCTGTAGAACAACAGAAATAGTAAAGTTTAGAATGGCTAAAGTAAAAAAAAATCAGTTACATGCCGACCAAACTTGGTAGGAAATGAGAGAGAAGAACACACACATATTTGGTGGCACAATGACTAAGTGATATGCAGGACATATTAGATGTAACATTCTGCTGTGTCAGGTGAAACATATTTGGAGTAAGATGAGGGCATTAAACTTTGTCCAAGAAGGCCAAAAAACATAATTTAGCACACACATTAGGAACATAGAGAATGTGGTTGTGTAGAACATACCGTATTGTGAGTAGAAGTCGCTCCTCTGCAGATATGGCTTTGCGCATCCTTGTGTCCTGAAAGGTTATCCCAGGGCGCACTGTCTCCAAGAGTCGATCAAATGTGGAAATGCTCATGCGACAGTACTGGTAAAATTTCTCCGGATGCTCCCGCAGAGAAGAATAGAGGCGGTGAAAATGACCTCTTGTGAGTCGTTGCCTCAAAAGTGGATGGACCCACATGCGTCTCCTCCTCCGCGGATCCACTATCACAGGATATGGTTGCCCAAAGCGCCGTGGCAAAAGCCAGGTAAAGAGAACCTGCTCAGTTGTATTGAATCGCAGACCCTCTGCCATGCTGCACTAAGAACACCAACACACCTCATGAAAGCAAGGTGACAAATGTACAGAATGTAGGCATCCACCTGTTTCTGAGTGTCTAAATAGGGTGCAGGCTAATGATTTAAATTGTTTGCAGGCCTCAAAACCGTTAAATGTCCATTTTGCAAGGCTGCGAGAAAATCTCGCCATACGGATTGCATACGGATGCCACACGGATTACATACGGATGCAGACATGCGCAAAATACGCGACCTCACCTTGCTTACGGATGACCTACGGAGCACTATTTAGTGGTCATTCATCCGTATTACGCAAGTAAACTACGGACCGTATTTTGCGCAGGTTAGTGTGACTCCGGCCTTAGTCCTGTATACAATTTTGTCCTCACAGTGTTTCTTTATATGTACCCATGGCGCTAATTTATGTGTACTTACCTTGTTGAATATGAATTTTGTGAAAATTGCTATGTAATAAACATTGTTGTAATTTTATTCTATGCCTCTCTTTCTGCCATTTATTGGTGGTGGATATGGGATTTTCATGGAAATATAATAGTGTATATCGTGTAGGATAAGAGTTCCATAGAAAAGTAAATAGTTAACATAGGAAGGGTTAGCTGAGGTGTAAGGCAGGAATAGTTCCTGGTTAGGGTCAGTCAGGGCTAGGTAGTCCGATGTGCTCGGGTGGGCTAAATGCCGGAGCTACTCAGCAACCCGCAATGTTTAAGGAGGAGCCCAGCCATCCAGAGTCAGTGGACCAATTCAGTTACAGATTCAGCAGCGGCAGTAGCTACAGGAACAGGCTGCTCATCATGAGGTGGGTCGCCCTCCCTGGGCTGTGGGGTACTCGGTACCGGGCCGGTGTCAGGGGAATGTGTCACAGCAGCAGTGACCCGGACCGTGGCCCTGGGCGCCCAAGTCAATGGGGGAATGAATATGTAGTTAATGGAATAGTTCGTGACGCCACCTGTGGTGTTTGGCAAGCAAGATGTTAAGCCAACGCTGCGTGCAGATCCTCTGGGGCTGATGGTGTGTTGCAGCATAGATGGTATAGCTCCACACAGGTGAAGCTGTAACCCCAGGGCAGTGTAATTGCAATAGATGAGGAATGCTAGTACTCAGATATAGCGGTGCTGACGGTGTTAGTGCACAAATGAATGGAAGACACCAGGGCTTGCAGTTCCAAAGCTTTACTCACAGTCCGTGGTACACACTGGTGCCTGCCTCCGTGCCGTGTCCTCCGGGGCAGAGACTCAATCAACCCCCCGGGCAAGTCAGGATTCTCCTCTCCCACACTCCGTCAACATGTACCTCTCCTGAACGACTCCTCTATTGCGCCTTAAGGTGTGAAGAGCTCCAGTACCGTGGTACTCTGAAGTTCCTCCTGTCAGATGTTCGTAACAACTCTACTCATATGGCAGACAGATGTAACCTCTCTCGGGGACTCCCTTCTCTGGAGTCCTGGCTCTCTGTTCAGTTGCTGTTGTGCCCCAAGTCTTAGATGGGAGTAGTGCATTTACAGCCAACTACTCCATCGGTGTCTGCTGCAGAACCATAAGTGTCCATACAACCTCGGGGACCGGGCCCCGGCCTTGCGCTGAGAACCTATAAGCAGGGTTCCTCTTCCAACCCACAACTCCTCTCTGTTCTCTCTACTCCTCTTTCCTATGGAAGCTTAGGTTGCAGTTCTACGTCCTTCTCCTTCTGTTCTTTTCCCTGTGCCTGCTGGCTCAGATCACTGAGGCAGCTGCCGCACTCCTTCTCCTCGGACCCGTCCTCAAACTCTCCTGACTGACTGTCCTTCTCTCGCCTGCCCTCCCGTCAGACTCCCTTCCAGACTGACCTGTAATTCTAAACCTTCCCAACTTTTTATATGGATCTCAACTCCACCCACCTCCCAGCACATCCAATGTTCCATGCAGGGAACCACCAAGGCACTCCTAATGTCTAGGAGGAGAGAGACACCTCAATGTGGTTGTGCAGAACTACCCTGTTGTGTGGGGTGCGAGTGTTGGAGTGTGGAAAGGAGCTCCCAACTTACCTAGGTGGTGGGGCACTACACCTTAGGAGAAGGTGCAGTACCTCTGTGGCGACTGAGCCTCAGGGGCGCCACATAGGCAGGTCATTGCTTGGGCTGAGGCCCTCAGGTCCAGGGTGAAATGGCTGAGGGAACACCCGTATGCAGTGATGCTGGCCAGGGAGGACACTGAGGAGCCGTTGGAAATGGTCCGACCCAGGCAGTGTAGTGGAGACAAGGAGAGAAGTGTAGGGAAAGACAAAGTAACGTGTAATGTACAATCTGTTGATATATGTTGTAACGAATCAGGATGTGCTGCAAAGTCATGAAAGTAAAGTTTTACATTTTGAGTTGCACCTGGACTGTGTTTCTGTTTATTTAAAGAGTGGAGAACAGACCCTGACGGCGCAGGGGACGGAGAAGCAAGTGAGCTGACAGTGAAACATGATTTTTATGTATTGGAAGGCCAGGGCACACAAGGCCACGACTACGGCCCTGGCTGACCTCTACACCATGACAAGAGTGACCGCAGCAAGAGCAGTGCAAAATGCCTGGTGTGGATCGGTGTGCAGCGGCAGTGATGCTCCCGAGGAGTTCTATCACTCCATGACCCATAGGCATCTGCAGGAGCCGGTGAGGTGTCCAAAAAGGGGGTGATATCCCAAAAGGGGGTAGTTGCCCAAAAGGGGACAGAGCATCCCGAAGTCAAAGGGGTGGCAGAGACGAACTGTTGCCGGGGACAAGTGTACTATGTGTGCCCAGTCTGCCATATGAACTACCCACCCGGCAAGGGGCTACGTGGGTGTGCCCTGCAGATGAACGCAGAGGGTGTGGTTGGACTCAGCAAAAAATAGAATAAACGGGCACCATCCTAAATTTAAGTTTTCAGTAGTTTGAAGTGGGATCACCTGATGCATACAAATGAACATGAAGCCACACAAGAGAAAAGTGTATGCACCAAAATACAGGGATCACCACCAAGCCAAATATTCAGGTTTAACAAATTTCTTTATTACAATGAGCAACACAAACAAACACTTGTTTAAAAACAGTTAAAAAGTCTGGAAAGAAACAGACATGAATCAATAGAAAAAAAAATGGGTCATGATGTTAAACAATAAAGAGTCAAATACTTAGAGCCCCACAGTAACTCCACAATCAGTGTGCTGTAAACCAATACAAATGATTGCTGGCTAATATTGCCTAACTCCTGCTATAGCAGTAGTCTATCCGTATGCTCAGTAGTGTAGCTACTGGGGGGGCAGAGGGGGCAGTGGAGCTACACTACTGTAACTGTATCGGCGTGCGCAGCGCACCCATAGATACATTCTGCGGCAGAGCAGGGAGAATCGATCTCCCTACTCTACCGCCCGGCCGCTATGGGCCCCTGAGAAGGCGGTGGGGGGCCCCGGTGCCAGCAGTGGGTCCCCCACCTCACAGCCAGCAATAACGTCCTGGGCTATTCTGTGCGCACAGGACCTGTGATGAGTTCACAGGAGGGGCGGAGTCAGGGGGTCACATGATCAGGGGCTTCAGTGGCTGCAGGACTCTTCTGTGCTGGCTGTCATGGTGCTGGATGAGGGGAAGTTTCTGTGTGTGGTCAGGAGGGGTTTACAGGGTGGATGTAGCAGAGTAGTGTAATATGAGGTGTACAGAGCAGAGCTGTGTGTGTAGAAGGTGTACGGAGCAGAAATATGCATGTATGAGGTGTACGGAGGCGCAAAGCCACGTGTGTATGGGGTGAGCGGAGCCATTTGTGTACAAGGTGTACGGAGCGGAGCCGTTTGTGTATGGGGTGTACGAAGCGGAGCCGTGTGTGCAAGGTGTACAGAGTGGAGCCGTATGTGTCCGAGGTGTATGGAGCGGAGCCGCGTGTGTACGGGGTGTGTGGAGTGGAGCTGCGTGTGTACGGGGTGTATGGAGCAGAGCCGCGTGTGTACGGGGTGCACAGAGCGGAGCCGCATGTGTACATAGGGGATACCAGGTGCAGTAATAGGGACACATGCGGCAGGAGCGGCTCAGCATTTGGGGTATCAGGTGCAGTAGTAGGGATACATACGGCAGCAGCGGCTCAGCAATGGGTATCGGGTGCAGTAATAAGGACACATACGGTAGCAGCGGCTCAGCATTGGGGTATCAGGTGCAGTAATAGGGACACATGTGGCAGCAGTGGCTCAGCATTGGGGTATCAGGTGCAGTAATAGGGACACATGCGGCAGCAGCGGCTCAGCATTGGGGTATCAGGTGCAGTAATAGGGACACATACGGCAGCAGCGGCTCAGTATCGGGGTATCAGGTGCAGTAATAGGGGCACATACGGCAGCAGCGGCTCAGCATTATGGTATCAGGTGCAGTAATAGGGACACATGCGGCAGCAGCGGCTCAGCATTGGGGTATCAGGTGCAGTAATAGGGGCACACCCTGCAGCAGCGGCTCAGCATTGGGGTATCAGGTGCAGTAATAGGGGCACATACGGTAGCAGCGGCTTCCGCATTGGGGTATCAGGTGCAGTAGTAGGGACACATACGGCAGCAGAGGCTAAGCATTGGGGTATCAGGTGCAGTAATAGGGACACATACGGCAGCAGCGGCTCAGCATTGGGGTATAATCAGGATCAGGGGTTTGTGCAGGTTGGGGATAGATGGTGATAGGGCTGGAATATGAAAAGTGAAATGTGTCTGTGCTGTAATCTCTGCAGCCGAGTCCTGGCTGGAGGAGTTGTCATGTTGGTCTGGGCCAGATGGAAAAGACGTGAAAAGTGAACGGATTCCATCAGAAAGAATATCAGCGTTAAGTCACCAACTATAACTGTGCAGTAATCACATATGTTTTGTAGGACTGGTATTTACCACTGACCATATGGTGGTAATATCCATGTTGGTCTTTATATAGGGATTATTTTCAGTAACAGCGCAGTCATCTCCTACATCGGCTATTAGGGTGCGTCACCGAGTTGTAATCAAAGTTACCTAGTTAGGGGCCCACTCAGAAGTTTCGCCCCTCCTGAACCAAAACCCTAGCTACGCCTCTGCGTATGCTGTTTGCATATGAGCCTCAATCATGAAGTGCTATCAGTATTAGATATACAGCCAAAGATAACATAATCAAATAAATACAAAAATATGCTGTATACCTACAAATCATGAGCACTCAGTTCTAATATGGCAGAAATACAATTATGCCATGCAAACACAGCTTGTTACCAGCAAAGATGGCTAAAGACCTTGAGAAAGACACCTTATTGTGTCGATACGTGTGGGTCCTGGGCCCCATGTAACCGAGATGTGTGCTTGTGCTCAGGGGCTAACCACCATCATGCTGGGGGAAGGAGTGATTTAATCTGTACCTCTTTAGCCATCTTTGCTGGTAACAAGCTGTGTTTGCATGGCATAATTGTATTTCTGCCATATTAGAGCTGAGTGCTCATGATTTGTAGGTATACAGCATATTATTGTATTTATTTGATTATGTTATCTTTGGCTGTGTATTTAATACTGATAGCACTTCATGATTGAGGCTCATATGCAAACAGCATACGGATAGATTACTGCTATAGCAGGAGTTAGGCAATATTAGCCAGCAATCATTTGTATTGGTTTACAGCACACTGATTGTGGAGTTACTGTGGGGCTCTAAGTATTTGTGTCATGATCCAGGACGGGGTTTTGTCTTTGGCCCGTCATGGTCAGACAGGGGTTAATTGTTTCTGCCTCTCTCTGGCAGAGGGCGGCTATTTAGTGGCCACTTGACCTAGGTCCAATGTCAGTTATACTCCTGCCCTCGGCTGAGTTAGTTGACCTCTTGCGTACGTGTGCCTTGTGCCTGTTAACTTGTTGCTTGTTTGGTTTTGATCTGGTTCCGTCCCTGTTACGAGTTCTGCCTGTTCCTCTTGTTCTGCGCTACCCTCTCTGTGTATGACGCTCTGCCTGTGACTTGACTATTTTCAGCTCGTCCCTCTGGTACCGCGCCGCCCTCTCCGTTTATGAACTCTGCTTGTCTGACCTGCGCTTCCCTCTCCTCTACTACAGTATCTCTGCAGTAACTATATTACATCTGCAGCAGTAGGACGCTTAGCCCCGCCCCCTGCAGTCACATGATCGTAGGTCCTTGTACTCCTTACTACTTTCAGTGTCGCAGGTCCTGTCTGCTTGAACTTTCACTGTAGTATCGGACCCCGGGCCCACCCGTAGTGTGGGTAAGTCACCTTGCTCAGCCGCGGCAGTTTGCCGACGCTGACAGGATCCTGACATTATAACTGACTGTTACCTTTTTTTTTTTCCTTCTCCTGTGTGTGTGATGGATCCTATGCACGCTCTTTCTGAGCAGGTAAAGTACTTGACTCAGATGTATCAGAAACTCATTGGGGAGCAACGAGTCCTGGCTCAGTCTCAGCAGCTGATCGCTGACACTGTGCAGGGGGTTTTATCATCGGGGCTCAAGATGTCACATTAGTTTCCCCTGAGTCCCCGGTTAAATTACCGGATACCTTTTTTGGAGATAAAAAGGAATTTAAAGTTTTCAAGGAGGGCTGTAAGCGTTTTTTCTCATTAAGACCGCACTCTTCTGGGGATGAAAGTCAGAGAGTGGGGGTCATTATGTCTCCGTTAAGGGGAGCCCCCCCAGGCTTGGGCTTTCTCCCTTCCGACCACTGCCCCTGAGCGTATGACTGTGGATGCATTTTTTGAGGCCCTGGGGCATATTTATGATGAGCCTGATCGGGTGCGTATGGCTGAGGACATGGTGATGAGTGTATGTCAGGGGAAGCACTCAGTGGTTTTGCTCAGAGTTCAGACGCTGGGCTGCTAAGGTCTTCTGGGATGATGCCGCCCTTCGGGGCTTGTTCCGTAGAGGCCTGTCTGAACATCTGAAAGATGCCTTGGCACTCCACCCTCCGCCTGATTCTCTGGAGGATGCTATGACACAGGCCGTCCGAATGGATCGCAGGCTACGGGCGAGAGGAGTGATGCAGATTGAGACCCCGTTATTCTCCCAAGGAAGGGGAGCCAGTCCTACATTGGAGACCATGGAGATGGGAACCATCGACCTCAAAGAGAAAGAAAGGAGACGACGGAGCTTTGGAAAACTGTGTTTTTACTGCGGTGATTCTGGACATTGGAAAAAGGACTGCCCCTCCTGCCCACCGATTAACAAGTGGCTGAGTCTGGGTGATCATCTTGGAGGTCACTCAGACTCTCAGGTACCCCTTTCTTCATTTTCTAAGATACTGTTAAAGGTGGAAATTGGTGTTAAGAACTGCTTTTTCCCTACTTCGGCTTTTGTGGACTGTGGGTCATCCTTGAACCTGATTGACTCCAAGCTGGTGGCCAGCTGTAGATTAGGGAGAGTTAGGTTGGAGACTCCTATAAAAATAATGGCCATTGATTCTACACCTCTCACCAAGGACGGTCTCTATTTTGTTTCTGAGGAATTCACCCTCAGGGTGGGGGCCCTTCACCAGGAGCGTATGTCATGTTTTGTTTTGGATAACCTCTCTGCTGGCCTGGTGTTAGGGTTTCCCGGGTTGCAAAGGCATAACCCGATTATTGACTGGGGTTCCCGGGATATTGTTAAATGGGGACCTAATTGTTCTGAAAGATGTCTTGCTACTGTGTCTGTGTCGTCCGTTGGTCTGCAAGGTATTCCGGAGTACCTGAAGGACTATACGGACGTTTTCTCTGAAAAAGAAGCTGAAGTTTTACCACCACACCGCCCATTTGATTGTGCCATTGACCTGGTTCCAGGTGCTAAATTGCCCAAGGCCCGCTTGTATAACCTTTCGGGTCCCGAGCGGGCTGCTATGAAAGAATACATTTCCGAGAGTCTTCATAAGGGACACATTCGTCCTTCTGTCTCTCCCGTGGCGGCGGGGTTCTTTTTCGTAAAGAAAAAAAGACGGTGGTTTGCGCCCATGCCTCGATTTTCGAGAGTTAAACAAGATAACTGTGAGAAATACTTACCCCCTCCCACTTATTCCTGATTTGTACAACCAGTTGTCTGGGGCTAAGTGGTTTTCGAAATTAGATCTATGGGGAGCATATAACCTTATCCGGGTCCGAGAGGGAGATGAGTGGAAAACTGCTTTTTTCACTACTAAAGGGTTGTTTGAGAATTTGGTCATGCCTTTCGGTCTGACCAATGCAATCTTCCAAAATTTCATCAATCATGTGTTCTCTGATTTTATTGGACGTTTTATAGTTGAGTATTTGGATGACATACTTATCTACTCCCCTGATAAACAGGCTCACATTGATCATATTCGGGCAATTCTCCAAAGGCTCCTGGAGAACTGTCTCTTTGCTAAGCTAGAGAAATGTTTATTTTTTGTTCAGGAACTGTCTTTTCTGGGATTCATTGTGTCTGTTGAGGGGTATCGCATGGATCCTAATAAGGTGCAGACCATTGTTGATTGGGTTCAACCTTGTGATTTGAAGGCTCTGCAGCGTTTCCTAGGATTCGCTAATTATTACCGCAAGTTTATAAGGGGGTTCTCACAGGTAGTTAAACCTCTCACAGATATGACTCAAAAGGGGGCCGATATCAAGAATTGGTCAGCCGCAGCGGTTGTGGCGTTTCAGTTTCTAAAAAAAAAGTTTCATGTCTTCTCCGGTTCTTATTCAACCGGACCCGTCCGAACCATTGTTGAGGTGGATGCCTCAGAGGTAGGGGTGGGAACGGCGTTGTCCCAAGGACCCACCACTTTGACTAATTTGAGACCCTGTGCCTTTTTCTCTAAGAAATTCTCCCCTGCGGAGAGAAACTATGATGTTGGGAATCGAGAACTTCTGGCTGTGAAGTTAGTCTTTGAAGAATGGAGGCATTTTTTGGAGGGGGCTGTCCATCCTATAACCGTAATTACGGACCACAAGAACCTAGCTTACATTGAGTCAGCTAAAAGGTTGACTCCTAGACAGGCTAGATGGTCACTTTTTTTCCCCGATTCCAGTTCTCCATCACTTTTCGGCCAGGTTCCAAAAATATCAGAGCTGATGCCTTGTCACACAGTCTGGATCCAGTGTCCCCCCCCCGAACCTCCATCCTCCAGCCTGGGGTGGTGGTGGCAGGTATTTCTAATGTGTTGGAGCGGGAGATTCGGGAAGCTCAGTCTCTTGCCCCTCCGGCTAAGCCAGTGGATAAACTTTTTGTGCCAGCTCAATTTCGTCTCAAGGTCCTTCGGGAGTTCCATGACTCAGTTCTGGGTGGACATCCAGGGATCTCGGCTACCAGGAAGGCCATCGCTAGGGTATTCCGGTGGTCTTCTTTAGCTTCTGATGTTGGGGAATTTGTGTCTGCTTGTGATGTATGTGCCCGTGCGAAAACCCCCCATAACCGGCCGGCCGGGGAATTGTTGCCACTGCCAATTCCTGATAGACCATGGACCCATTTGTCCATGGATTTCATCACCAATCTTCCCCCTTCCAAGGGTAATACCATCATTTGGGTAGTGGTGGACAGGTTTAGTAAGCAGGCACATTTTGTACCCTTGGCGGCTCTACCTAATGCGGAACCGTTGTCCAGATTGTTTGTTGAGCATGTGGTGCGGTTGCATGGGGTACCCTTGAATGTGGTGTCTGATAGGGGGGTACAATTTGTTTCCAGTTTTTGGAGGGCATTTTGTAAGAGTTGGGTATTGGTCTGTCTTTTTCATCCGCTTATCATCCAGAGACTAATGGGCAGACTGAGCGGACCAATCAGTCTCTGGAGCAAATTCTGCGTTGCCTGACCTCAGCCCGACAGGATGATTGGTGTACTGCATTACCTTTGGCCGAGTTTGCGTTTAAAAACCGCATTAACCAGTCTACGGGTACATCTCCCTTTTTCTGCAACTATGGGTTTCATCCACATTTTGGAGAGTTTTTCTGTTTGGACTCTGGGTGTCCTGGGGCAGATGAGACTATCCAGCGGTTAGGGGAGGTATGGCGGGAGGTCCAGAGTAACATTACGAATGCTCAGGCTAAATATAAGTTTTTTGCAGACAAAAAATGGTCCGTGGGGACGGTGTTGCAGGTTGGGGATAAGGTATAGTTGTCTACCAAGAATATAAGGCTCAAGGTCCCCTCTGCGAAGCTTGGACCTAAATTTATTGGTCCCTATGAAATTACCGAAGCAGTTAACCCGGTGGCTTTTCAGTTGCGTCTCCTGCCGTCTCTACGGATCCCCAATGTGTTCCATAGTGCCCTTTTGAAACCTGTGGGGTCCTGTGGGGAGGGATCATTGTCTTCCCCGCCACCGGTTTTGGTAGACAGGCAGTCTGAGTACGAGGTGGAACGAATTGTTGACTCTAGGTTGGTCCATCGTGCTCTTCAATATCTTGTGCATTGGAAAGGCTACGGTCCTGAGGACCGGTCGTGGGTTCCTGCCCGATCAGTTCATGCGGATCGGTTTGTCTGGGCCTTTCATGCCAAGAATCCTGAGAGACCCGGGGGTCCAGTGGCCCCCTGTTGAGAGGGGGGTACTGTCATGATCCAGGACGGGGTTTTGTCTTTAGCCCGTCCTGGTCAGACAGGGGTTAATTGTTTCTGCCTCTCTCTGGCAGAGGGCGGCTATTTAGTGGCCACTCGACCTAGATCCAGTGTCAGTTATACTCCTGCCCTCGTCTGAGTTAGTTGACCTCTTGCGTACGTGTGCCTTGTGCCTGTTAACTTGTTGCTTGTTTGGTTTTGATCCGGTTCCGTCCCTGTTACGAGTTCTGCCTGTCCCTCTTGTACTGCGCTACCCTCTCTGTGTATGACTCTCTGCCTGTGACTTGATTATTCTCTGCTCGTCCCTCTGGTACCGCACCGCCCTCTCTGTGTATGATTTCTGCTTGTCTGACCTGCGTTTCCCTCTCCTCTACTACAGTATCTCTGCAGTAAGTATATTACATCTGCAGCAGTAGGACGCTAAGCCCCGCCCCCTCCAGTCACATGATCGTAGGTCCTTGTACTCCTTACTACTTTCAGTGTTGCAGGTCCTGTCTGCTTGAACTTTCACTGTAGTATCGGACCCCGGGCCCACCCATATTGTGGGTAAGTCACCCTGCTCAGCCATGGCAGTTTGCCGATGCTGACAGGATCCTGACAATTTGACTCTTTATTGTTTAATATCATAACCCATTTTTTTGTCTATTGATTCATGTCTGTTTCTTTCCAGACTTTTTAACTGTTTTTAAACAAGTGTTTGTTTGTGTTGCTCATTGTAATAAAGAAATTTGTTAAACCTGAATATTTGGCTTGATGGTGATCCCTGTATTTTGGTGCATACACTTTTCTCTTGTGTGGCTTGGTGTGGTTGGACTGGTCAATTCTGGGAGCTCGGTGACCCTTGTGGGGGCTGCGCCCAATGTATATGATATAACCAAAAGGAAGATCGGGGTCACCTGCATCAATGGGGGCCCTTAAGACTAATCGGTGTCCAGGGTGATCCTCGAGACGGCCAATGACATTGCAAGCCATGATGTCGCAGTAATCCCGAACTTAACCTATCTGGTGATGGTAGGCTGGAACTCTAGGCTGTTCTTGGACTTGTGGGAGAAGGGAGCTCCTCTACAGCAGGAGAATGAATGATTCTCTGCTGATGGGGTTGCAGACATTAAGGCAGTAACACCTCCCAAAATTGACGGTTCAGACGTAGGGGTGACCGGAGGAAAGGATATGTCTGCCCAACTTACTGATCTGACCTGAAGTGTACCACAGTATGACTGGGAGTGATATGGTAGCTAAAAAGAGTGGAGCTGACACCAAGTTAGAGAGCAACTTGAGGGTTCTCCATACTGTGGGGTGTGACACAGACTCCAGGATTGAATTTGACTCTAAGAAACAAAGGGGGTACAGTAAGGAAGGGCCCAACAAGGACGGCAAATCCTCCCATTGCCAAAGGAGCAAGGGCCACAAAGAAGTGGTCCAAGTGACTCTTGCTGATGATGGTCGGTCAGTTGATGGCGTTATGGGAGACGAAATCCTGGGAAGTGATGCAGGAGTCCATGATGCTCAGGAAGAGCTGACCAAGGGTGAATCCACCTCTAGGGAGGCTGGAGACCAGAACAGCGCCATGAGTGAAGAAGTGGAGAGGGTTGAAAACTCCAAAAACCATGAGGGGAAAGAGTTGGAGGAAGCGAAAACCTTTGAAGGTGACACCACTGGAGACCCAAGAGAGGGCTGAAGATGACACTGCTGAGACCCAAGAGAGGGCTGAAGCTGCCATTGCTGAGACCCAGGTGAAGGCCGAGGGTGCAGAAGTGGAGGAAGCCACCAAAGAAGTCAGGCCTGAAGCAGATACCCCTTTGAGTGATGGAAGCTCAACCAATCCAGAGGATGGAAGACGCAAGCTAAAGAGGATCAAGGAGACAGTAGAAGCCCAGTTGAAGAAAGATAATCTTCGGAGACAGGCTGCTGAGTGCCGAGTGAGTGTGTTGGAGAGAGAGGTGTCCAAGCTCAGAGGTTGCCTGGCAGAAAGCCAGTCAATTAATACAGCAGCCTTGAAGAGATGAAGCTGCGGTGTGCTTTCTGACACACCGTCTCGAAGAGGTGGAAGTCCGTCGAGAGCAGATGCTGGAAACTGAGCAAGGCGATCATCTCTTTGCCATAGAGAATGGTGAGACTCCCTAGTTCAAGAGCCTTGTAGAGGTTCCTGAGGACTTGAGAGAAGAGTATGCCGGAGAGTCTGTGCATGATGACTTTAAGAAGGCTGTAGAAGCCTGTAAGGTGTACTTGTCCCCAGTAGCTAAACAGCTGGTGGTTCTGTCCACATCCAAAGTCACTGTGGATCGGGTGGCTATCCTGAGGGACATGCACTTGAGGTGTATTCGCATGAAGCCATTGATCCGGTTGAGGAACGAAGAAGCTGCTAGGTGACTGGGGCTTATAAGGAAAAGCTCAGAGTCTACTGGAAGATGTTATCCAGGTGCCTAATGCTCTGCTGAGAGAAGTCATCTGGACAAACGGATGCCTCATGCAGTTAACAATAGATAAGTGTGGAGTGACGAGAGTGAGAATTCCCAATAATAACGAACACAAGATACCCAGGGAAGTAGGTATGGTTCTATTCCTCATGGTGGGAACAGGGGAGAGTCTTGGCAATATGCGGATTCTCACGTATAGGGTAGCTCACCTCAAAGTACAGCAGTTAATGCTGGAAAGAGCGGGAATCGAGAGGCAGTGTCGCTGCCAAAGATGGAAGCCATCTTTAACGCATGGTACCCAATGAAGTGGGGGTCCTCCCGGTAATTGATGGGCCACAGCAGAAGCTAGAGACAAGTGGTGCAACGGGTCTCTAGGCGATGGAGAAAAACACCATCTGAGCGCTGTCCTGAGGATAGTGGCATACTAGCTTGAGGGGTAGTGAATCCCCTCTTAAACCAATGCTGAGGGTCTGAGACAAGAGGCCTAATAGTGTATGTGACAATACCGAGTCGGTCCTGACCGTAGATACAGAGGGAAATGAATGACACTGCTGTATTGACCCTCTGGGGAGGTCTAACCAAGTCACGACTCGGAATTGTGAGATGATAAAATCTGGTGCCACATTTGTCATGAAAATGAAGTCGGTGACAGTGACGAACAGTAGCTCTTTAAAGAATCAGGTGACGATGAGGGATTAGGCTCCAGGAGCCAGCGCTCATAGTAGATGGAGAGGGTCCCCTTGACTGATAGCTCGAGATGACAGGGACGTCTTTTTTTTCTCAGGGACATGGACTGTGGTCATGTGTTCATCTCCACTGGTTTGAACAGAGGGGCATGGTATGTGATGTACCAACTAGTGGTATACTGAAAAACAGGTATGTATCGTAAAGACAGATCTGCTGCGATCTGAATCCAGGACAGGTAGCTGGGTCTTGTTGTCCCGCAAACCTGTATATTAGTAAAGGGCTGGATTTAAGGGTTTACCAGAAAGTGATGGGTGGGACTGGTTGACCACATAACTCCCAGGGGTGTGTTCCTGTGATGTCAGAAAGGTTCTATATGTTTCCTGGTTGAAGCACATGGAGAGGAAGATGGCCATGTGTGAGACTCGAGCTGGCTGGAGTGCCTGAAAGTCCAGGAAGCTACTGTAGGTCTGGACTACTGACAGGACCAATATGAAGCCAGGCTGGTAAACCTGAGAATCTGTTAAGCAGGTAACCCAGAGCATGGGGAACTGTGTGCACTGACGAGGGTCAGTTAATAATATGAACTGTGCGGACATAACCACAGTTGAGAATGGACTGTATGTTAGGTCTGTGATGTATTACATGGCCTATGGTGGTTTATGATTGTATAATAAACCAGGACTGGACTTGTTTAAATGAAGAAATGGCTGCTGTGCATTTGAATATCGCTGCCATGTGAGTGCTCCCCAACCCGCTTAGTGATCGCTATGTAACAAGGGATAATACACACAGTGAAGTCACCATACAAGTATCATGTACTGTATATAGTGAGGTAACAGAACAGGGATAGTACACACAGTGATGTCACAGTACAAGGATCACGTATACAGTGATGTCACAGTATATGGATAATACAAACAGTGAACTCACAGTACAAGGGTCATGTATGCAGTGATGTCACAGTACAGGGATAATACACACAGTGATGTCATGGTATGGGGCTAATACATACAGCGAAGTCCCAGTACAGAGTTGATACACTAATTTCATAGTAGAAGGGCTATTGCAGTGATGTGACAATGCAGGGATAAAACACGCAAGTGATGTCACAGTACTGGGCTAATACACTCAATAGTTTCACAGTGCTGTCACAATACAGGGATAGTATAGTGATGTGGCAGCAAACGTGAAAAAGTAATAATAAACAGTTATTTTATTGCTGTTACTGTTCAGCTCTTGATTATAACAACAAGTTCAACCAGTTATAACCCATTAATCAGCTTTATACCCAGGCATGTACCAGGTAGCTTTGTCGCAAGCACTGTTTAACTGTCAGAGAATGCCAGTACCCTCTAGTGGTAGAATTTGATTGTATATTTGTTTCATGGTATACAGTATGTTCTGGTTCTATCTGATTCAGACAGGTTGCCAGGATTGCTGTAGCGAAGAGATACATAGCTCTATGAGTACTCTGTGGAAGAAAATGAGGAATTCATCAACAGTCAAATCAGATTACAATAATCAATATAGAATTAAAGAGATTTAACTTTTGACACTGCCAATGTAAGGATTGGAATTAAACATTTCCTTTACATCATGTTTGGTCTCATTCTATCAGCTACAAATAAATGTTACACTACAAAGCTTTGGTTTTAGGGCAGGGATGCACACCATTTTTTGGTACAAGGGTCACATTGCCATACTGAACCTTTCCCAAGGGCCACAATTTTTTTAAAGGAGTATTTACATGAATACATCACCAGAACCACCATTGGTGCAATAATACATCACCTGAACCAAATTTTGAGTATTTGAAAAGGATTTGGAAGGTTTCTGCATCACAAAAATCAGTGTGAGCACATGTAAGCAGGTTGCAGGATGCAGTGACAGGCAGGAGGTAGAGCAAGAGAAAACAAGATGTAACAATTTAATAGAACAGATTTTTCACTCCTTGCAGGGAGGTAAATGTTTAAAGAGTAGATGGTAGATGTAATAAACATAAAACAGGAGTAGTCCAATGAAAGAACTTATTGTGTCCTGTATGTTCCTCTGCAGCAGATGATCCCACAGGGGTTGTAGAACTGGCAGAGTCTGGGGGAACGTCCTTAGATGGGGACTTTTAAATGGTGGTCCGTCTTCTGGTGGCAGCGGTCGGTCTCCAATACCTTCCGCTGAGCCCCTAGTCCATAAGCAAATACGGCCGAGGCAAACAGGGCCGCAGCACTCCCAGAGGCAAACAGAAGCTGGCGTAAAGCAAGTGGCAAGGAAGACCACAGGACCACAGAAGTCTGTCCGGTACCCGCCTCTCCCTCCTTTGCACATGTGCGGTACTAACAGTCACTGAGCGGCACGGCACCTCTCTCTCCGGCAGTTACAGAGCGCACGGCACCTCTCTGCGCAGCGGTCCCACTGTGGACGGCGGGGACCAAACACTCGGGGGATGGAGCGTGCTGCTCACCTGGCTGTGTGCTACTGCTGGTTGGCGTCAAACTGCCTCCTGCTGCATGCGCTTTTGCTTTGCTCATTTCTTCCCCCAGGCAACAGGGGAGACAGCCTCAACAGTTCCGGGCCAGGCTCGCTACAGTTACCTGCTGCCCCGTCCTCTTCCTTACACTCCTCCTTGTTATGAGTGGCGGAAGACACTAAATAAAAAAATAAATAAAGTGCCTTCGCCACTCGGGGTCCACCGTGCGGTGGATGGAATAACCGCTGCTAAAAGAGGCAGAGCACTAAGGCGGTAATGTGCACAGGGTTTGAGCTGCACCCAGTGCACTGAAGCAGACTCTGTTATATGCACAGAGCTGCAAACAAAAGCATAAATAACGCTGAGTCTGTACAGGGTCACAGACTTCCAGCGATGCAGATACGGTATTAAAGGTCACAGAAGTAGCCTTAAACACCAGGACTACTCCTTCTAGACCTAACGTAAAAATAGGATGCGGAACGTCGCAACTGCGAACACCCGACAGGCTGCAACCGCAGCGCGGCATGAACTGGGCCGCAGAGAAAGCACCGCTATGCTGCAAGCGCGATGCAGGACGCTAGTTGCTGGCAAAGATGAAGGTTGAGCGCGCTGGCGCTGGCGCTAATACTGGCTGATGCCCAAACACTCACACAGACGTATTATCAGAGGGAAGGGGTTCTTAATAAGTCAGTCACCAGTCCAAGCATCCATCACCATACATACAGCAGCCGTATGAAAATACTAGCGCCTGGCGGAATGGCCATGCACACTTTTTATAGTGTACGGGACCTGACGGAAATCTCCAGGTCTCCAAAAGGAGCCAATAGGATCCGGAGCAGGACCTGAGCACCTGACTCCTGAACTCCAATGGGAGCTCACCCCGTGAGCATGCTCAGAAGATGGCACAAAGGACTTAGCCTCTGGAGATAAATGTGAGAATCTGGATTCCTGCATAGGCATGGTAGAAACCAGATTCCTAACACCCCTCACTTTTAGCTTGCCATTCCACGGGTGAGAGTTCTTGTAGTAGACGTTGACACTCCTCAGTCCCTTTTATGAGCCACTGCCAAATAAACTTGTTTTGCTCGTAACGATTGGGGGGGCTATTCCAACTGTCATTCGTTTGGTTGGGCGTAAGTCAGGTTGGGTGGTCGAGTCAGGTTGAGCAATTGTGGACGGAGATGCGTCCGAGTTCAATGGAGCAGCCATCTCGGGAATTTCAGGTTCTCGCACTTCCCTTGGGCCAGTGGGGAGCAGACTGTCCGGATCAGAGGGTGAGGCAGGTTCTTCTTCTTAATCACAATCGAAGTTCGCTGGAAGGGACACTTCGGGAACACTCAGCGCTCTTCCTTCTTTTTCGGGATCTCGCGACAGGCAAAGATGTAGCATGCTTTGGTGTACTACTCGGGTAGGGGCCCCTTCTCCTCCCTCAGGCTGGACTTCATAGACGGGACCATTATTCCTAGTTCAGTGTTTCACCCGATATTGAGTTTTTTCCCATCGATGTTTCAACTTACCTCGAGGTCGCTTGTCTCGGACCAATACTCGGTCTCCAACCTTGAGAGACGTCCCTCGCAAGGGCATCGTCTCATGGTGCTCAGTTACGGAAACTTTGTCTGCACCAGACGGTGTAAAGTCTGCAAGCGATGGCGATGTTCATGGACCCAGGTGGACCCCGTCCGTGCATAGTCCTCTTCTGGGTCCAACTGAAGCTCCGTAACCTCCCGTCCTTTTCGACCAAACAGCAGGGTGAATGGCGTGTATCCGGTTGTACTGTGCACTCAGTTGTTGTACACCCAGACCAGCTCAGCTACATACTCGGGCCAACAGACTTTTCTGTCTTCCTCCAACGTTCTGAATCAGCATCCGGTTGAAACATTCGCCGGCTCCATTTCCCTGCGGGTGATAAGGTGTCATCCTGGACTTCTTAATTCGATACAGTTGGTGGAGCTCCTCCATCACTCGACCTTGGAAGCAAGCATCTTGGTCAGAATGGATTCTTTTCAGGCATCCATACACCTGGATGAAATCTCGACAGATGGCCTGCGCAGCTGACTCAGCCATCTGATCCTTAGTTGGAGTCACTACAGCAAACTTAGTGAAATGATCGGACATAGCGATACAATGTTCATATCCGAGATGAGCGGGACCTATTGTCAAGTAGTCCATCAATAACAGTACCAGGGGAGCGGAGGTCACAATGGTCTGTGTAGGGGCTCTTTGCTCAGGAGGTTTAGCCAATTCTGAGCTACGACATTGTTGACAAGCCTCTTCCACCTCAGTCTTCAGTCAGGGATCACAGATCAGCTTCTGCAACCACTGGAAGGTCTTCTTTGGACCAAAGTGAGCTCCTCTTACATGAGCTTCCGTGGCCACCTCGCTGATCACCTTTTTGGGGAGTACCACTTGCCAGGTGACTCCCAATTCTCGTACCAACTGCACCTTTCCATACAGCAAACCGTCTTCCAGTTGAAAATGTTCCCATTGACGGAGAATCTGCAGCATTCGTGAGGACAAGGTGTCTCGCTCTATCTGGCTAGGGAGTTGTTTCAGGGCCACCTATTGTCTCAGTTGGGCGAGTTCTCTATCTTCCTGCTGTACCCGCACCCAGTCATCTCGAGGTCGTCCCAATAGGTGCTTTCCCGATGCCTCTTCGATCTGTTCTCATGTTGTTGCCAACGTTCTGGTGAGGTTCTCTTCAGCCTCCAAATCCTCATCTTGGTCGCAACCAGGTTGCTTGTGAGTCACTCGGGACAGGGCATCAGCATGTATATTCTCAGCTCCTTTTCTGTATGCAATCTTGTATCGATACTTTGCCATACGAGCCACCCATCTTTGCTCCAAAACCCGCAATTTTGCATTTTCTAGGTGGGCTAGGGGGTTGTTGTCGGTGCACACCAAGACTTCAGAGCCTGACAGGTACTCGGCAATCTTCTTGGTCATCGCCCACACTAACGCCAGTAGCTACAGCTTAAACGAATTATAGTTGTTCGGATTTCATTCTGAGTTATGGAGAGATCAGCTTGCATAAGCAATCACTCGTTCCTTTCTGTCCTGTACCTGTGACAATACAGCTTCTAGTCCCTGGAGGCTTCTGTCGGTGTGAAGGATGAAAAGTTGAGAGAAGTCTGCATAGGCCAGTATGGGTGCTTCAGTCAAGGCCATCTTCAGGACTCGAAAGGCTTCTTCCTGGCTATTCCCCCACTGGATGGTCTGATTCTTGGCACCAGACGGCACTCCTTTCAATAACTCCAGCAGTGGATTGACGATGCAAGTAAAGTCTTTCACAAACCGTCGATAGTACCCCGTAAGCCCCAGAAAGGTCCGCACGTTCTTCACTGTTTTCGTAGTGGCCCAATCCTGTACTGCCGCTATCTTCTCACGCGCAGGTCTCACTCCCTGTTTTGTAACGGATTCAAAAAATTGTAATGAATAAGCGAATGCTCACACAAGAATTGAATTTACTAAAATTGACTTGCTTAACCCCTTTCTGACATATGATGTACTATCCTGTCCAGGGGACCCGGGCCCGTATGACTGTGGATGGGACAGTACATCATGCCAATCAGCCGCGCTCACGGGGGGAGCGTGGCTGATCGCAGCCGGGTGTCAGCTGATTTTCACAGCTGACACCTGGCACTATGTGCAAGGAGCAGTCCCGATGGCATACGGAAGCATCACACAGGGAAGGGGCTCCCTGCGTGCTTCCCTGAGACCCTCAGAACAACGCTGTCACGATAATGTAAATATGATGTATGGTTCTCTTTATCAACACACCCTTCTAGAATCTTCCATTCACACAATGAGCTCTGCACATCCATAGCTGCACAGAGATAAGCTTCCCTTCCCCCTTGTCAGGAGCTGCATCCATTAGAGCAGTGCAAAGACACGCTGGGGGCTTTTTCGACTCCCCTTCCCTCTCAGCCCCTTCTCCCTACACACTGTCACGGTCCTGTCAGCGCCGGCTTGCAGCCACCACGGAGCAAGGACTCACCCACACTGCAGGGGCCAGAAGGACCTGGAGAAGCTAAAGTCAGTGAGCAGTGAAGGACCTACGGTCATGTGACCGCAAGGGGGCAGGGCTTAGCGTCCTGCTGTCAGAGATAGGCAAAATACTATACAGGAATACTCAAAGTCAGACAAACCGGGTCATACACAGAGATAACAGTAAAGTACCAGGGATGAGACAGAACGGATAGTTGGGGACAGGCAGTGGTCAAAGCCAATCAGACATAGAAGGTACCAAGCAGAATCCAACAAGCAGTATCCAGAGAACAGAACGAGTCGTACACAGAGTATCAGATAAACAAGAACACAGCACCAACTGTTGTGAGTTCATTTTCCCCTTCACTACTGAGGCCCGAGGAACTCCCTCTTCTGGTGAAGAAAGGTAGTGAGCCTGATTGTCAAACACCTGGGGCTGATGATTGTGACTGGCTGAGTGGAGTTAGTGACTGGATATAAGGCTGCCGACGCCCTTCTGTCCTGCGGGTGATTTCTCTGTGGACTTCTAGGAAACCAGTCTGTTCCTGCTCATCTAAAGCTAAGATTTCTGCTTTTCCTTTTGCATTAGTGTTTTGTTTTCCTTGCTTTTCTGGATTCTGCCATTCCCTGCTGGGGTGAGCTGAATCTCCTTTTGCCTGTTGCTCTGTCTTCAGAATATTCCTGAGTACTGACATAGCCTTTTTTGAAGCCTAGCGTCTTCAGGGCCTTTTTTACTGTCAGTTTGTTGGCTCTTATTTTCATAGGGTTTTTTCACGGATTGCAGACAGCAGCCTTCCTGTCCTTTCCTATCTAAGCTAGCTTGGGCCCCACTTTGCTCAGTCTATCTTTCTGTCTGTGTTTTGTTCTTTCTTCTTGCTTCACCGTCATTCTATGTGGGGGGCTGCCTTTTGCTTTGGGGTCTGCTCTGGGGCAATTTAGATTTCCCTTTCTGTCTTTAGGCTATGTAGTCCTCCGGCTGTGATCGAGGGGCCTAGGGCATCGTAGGAGCCCCCCACGGCTACTACTAGTTGTGTTGATAGGTTCAGGGGTCTGCAATCCGATAGCTGCCAACTTCTCTGGTTTTCTGGACTTAGCTAGCATTTCTATTTTTGCCTCCTACGGTGACTCAATCATAACAGAATCACCCGCCATACCGCAGATCCTAGGGTACTCAATTGCAGGAAAGAATTGTATAAAAAAAAAAAAAAAAAAAAAAAAGTGTGTATATTTTTTCCTCTATATCTCTGAGGCCGTAGGGGGAATTTTTTTTTCTCTCAATGGAGATAAAGCAATTGTCTGATCGTGTGGAGCAGCTCGCTGCGGAAGTGCGGGGAATTTCAGCCTACCTTGCTCATTCACATGCTGCTGAACCAAAGATTCCTACACCTGATGTATTTTTTGGGGATCGGTCTAAATTTTTGAATTTCAAAAATAATTGTAAATTATTTTTTGCCTTGAAGCCTAACTCGTCAGGGAGCTCCGCGCAGCAGGTTAAAATTGTCATCTCTTTGCTGCGTGGCGATCCCCAGGATTGGGCGTTTTCTTTGAAACCAGATGATCCTATTCTGACTAATGTGAACGCATTTTTTCAGGCCTTGGGGTTGTTGTATGACGAACCTAATGCCATTGATCAGGCTGAAAAGACCCTGCTGGCATTGAACCAGGGTCGTGATTATGCAGAATTGTACTGTCAAAAATTCCGAAAGTGGGCAGTACTTACTACCTGGAATGATAATGCCTTGGCTGCTCTCTTTCGGAAGGGGTTGTCAGAAGCCGTAAAAGATACTATGGTGGGATTTCCTGTTCCCTCTGGTCTTGACGATTCTATGTCTTTAGCCATTCAGGTTGATCGGCGTTTGCGCGAACGCAGAGCTGCACGAGAGGTGTTGCTGTTGAACAGATGTCTGAACCTATGCAATGTGATAGAGTTTTTTCCAGAGAGCAGAGTCAGGAGTTCAGAAGGCGTAATAAGTTGTGTTTTTTCTGTGGAGATGCCTCGCATATTATTTCTGTCTGTCCTAAACGCGAGAAACGCCTTGCACACACGTTTCCTTTTGGTGGTGTTCAACCTAAGTTTCTTCTGGCTATTACTCTGATCTGCTCCCTGTCCACATTTTCCGCCAAGGCTTTTGTGGGTTCGGGAGCAGCTCTAAACCTAATGGACTTGGATTTTGCTAAACGTTGTGGATTTCTGATGACACCTCTGCAGACGCCTATCCCTTTGAGGGGGATTGATGCTACTCCTTTGGCTAAAAATAAACCTCAGTTTTGGACCCAGGTGGTAATGCGGGTCGCCCCAGACCATCAAGAAAATTGCAGGTTTTTGGTGTTACATAATCTGCATGATACTATTGTTCTGGGGTTTCCCTGGTTACAAATTCATAATCCAGTTTTGGATTGGAAATCTGTGTCTGTGGTTTGTTGGGGTTGTCGGTGTGCCTTTAGTGAGGCTCCGGTGTTTTCCACCTCTCCTCAGTCGCATGATGTCCCTGATTATTTGGCGGACTTTTATGTATTTAGTGAGAATGAGTCTGCGTATCTGCCTCCTCATAGGAGTTATGACTGTGCAATTGAACTGAGCCCGGGGTGTAAATTTCCCAAGGGTCGGCTCTTCAATTTATCTGTACCCGAGCACGAAGCTATGCGATCCTATATTAAGGAGGCGTTGGAGAAGGGTCATATTAGACCATCCTCGTCACCCTTAGGTGTCGGTTTTTTTTTTGTAGCCAAAAAGGATGGATCATTAAGACCTTGTATTGATTATCGTGCTCTCAACAAAATTACTGTTAAATATCAGTATCCATTACCCCTGATTTCTGATCTATTCTCCAGAGTTAAAGGTGCTTGCTGGTTTACCAAGCTTGACCTCAGGGGGGCGTATAATCTTATTCGCATTAAGCATGGGGATGAATGGAAGACGGCGTTTAATACTCCGGAGGGACATTTTGAGTACCTGGTGATGCCTTTTGGGCTCACTAATGCCCCTTCTGTCTTCCAGTGCTTCATGAACGATATTTTCCGAGATTTTGTCGATAAATTTTTGATTATCTATCTGGATGATATTTTGATCTTCTCCAAGGATTGGGATTCTCATGTGGAACATATTCGGACTGTGTTCCGGATCTTGAGGGAGAATTCCCTGTATGTCAAAGGATCTAAATGCCTTTTTGGAGTACAGAGGATTTCTTTTTTGGGATTTATTTTGTCCCCGTCAACTATTGAAATGGACCCGGCCAAGGTACAGGCCATTTACGATTGGGTTCAGCCCACTTCTTTGAAGGCCCTCCAGAAGTTTTTGGGTTTTGCTAATTTTTATCGGAAATTTATAGCAAAATTTTCTAGTATTGCCAAGCCATTGACTGATTTGACTAAGAAGGGTGCTGATATGTTAAATTGGTCTCCGGAGGCTGTTTCTTCCTTTCAGGAGCTGAAGCGAAGATTCACCTCCGCCCCGATTTTGCGGCAACCTGATGTCTCACTTCCGTTCCAGGTAGAGGTGGATGCTTCTGAGATTGGTGCAGGAGCTGTTTTGTCCCAAAAGGATCCTGTAACATCTAAAATGAATCCCTGTGCTTTCTTTTCCTGAAAGTTCTCTCCATCTGAACGTAACTATGATGTGGGGAATCGGGAACTGTTAGCCATGAAATGGGCATTTGAGGAGTGGAGACATTGGTTGGAGGGAGCTAAGCATCAAGTCGTGGTCCTCACTGACCACAAGAATTTGATTTACCTAGAGTCGGCTAAGCGCTTGAACCCTAGACAGGCTAGGTGGGCCTTGTTTTTTTACACGTTTTGATTTTGTGGTTTCTTTTCTTCCTGGAACTAAGAATGTCAAGGCTGACGCCCTCTCTAGGAGCTTCTTTGCTGATTCTTCTGTGGTGACCAAGCCTGCTACCATCTTAGGCGAAGGGGTAGTTCTTTCTGCCATCTCGCCCGATTTGAGACGTGCTCTGGAAGAGTTCCAGGAGGACAAACCTGAGCGTTGTCCCAGTGGAAAGTTGTATGTTCCTGACCAGTGGAAGAAGAGAGTGATGTCTGAAGTTCATTGCTCTGCTTTGGCTGGTCATCCAGGTATTTTTGGTACTAGAGATCTGGTGAGTCGGTCTTTTTGGTGGCCCTCCTTGTCTCGTGATGTCAGGAATTTTGTGCAGTCCTGTGGGACGTGCTCCCGGTCTAAATCGTGTTCTCGCTCTAGTGGGTTGTTGATGCCTTTGCCTGTCCCCAAGAGGCCATGGACCCATATTTCAATGGATTTCATCTCTGATATGCCTGTCTCTCAGAGAATGACTGTTATCTGGGTGATTTGTGATAGGTTCTCTAAGATGGTTCATCTTGTACCACTCCCTAAGTTGCTGTCTTCCTCTGAATTGGTGCCCCTGTTTTTACAACAGGTGGTTCGCTTGCACGGGATTCCTGAGAACATTGTATCTGACAGAGGAGTCCAGTTTGTGTCTAGATTTTGGAGAACTTTCTGTTCCAAGCTGGGAATTCAGTTGTCCTTCTCCTCTGCTTTTCACCCTCAGACCAATGGGCAGACAGAGAGAACAAACCAGACCTTGGAGTCATATTTGAGATGTTTTATTTCTGCTGATCCGAATGATTGGGTTTCATTTTTGCCCTTGGCCGAATTTTCTTTAAATAATAGAGCTAGTTCTGCCACTTTGATGTCACCTTTTTTTTGTAACTTTGGGTTTCATCCTCGATTTTCTTCAGGGCAGGTGGAGCCTTCTGCCTGCCCAGGTGTTGACACTGTGGTGGAGAGAATGCACCAGATATGGGACCAAGTGGTGGATAAGTTCTCTCTCTCCCAGGAAAAGGCCCAGCGGTTTTCCAACCAACATAGGACCATTGGTCCCCAGTTTAAGGTTGGTGATATGGTGTGGTTATCATCAAAAAATATTGCTATGAAGGTGGCTTCTCCTAAGTTTAAGCCTAGATTTATTGGACCTTACAAGATTTGAGATTATTAATCCGGTCTCTTTTCGTTTGGCTCTTCCTGTCACATTTAAAATCCATAATGTGTTCCATAAATCTTTGTTGAAGAGGTTTGTTGAACCTGTTGTTCCAGGGGTTGCACCTCCAGACCCTGTATTGGTTGAAGGTAACATGGAATATGAGGTAGAGAAAGTACTGGATTCCCGTCTGGCTAGACGGAGACTCCAGTATTTGGTTAAGTGGAAGGGTTATGGTCAGGAGGATAATTCCTGGGTCTCTGCCTCTGATATTCATGCCAAAAGATTGGTGCGTGCCTTTCATCGGGCTCACCCTGATCGCCCTGGTGGCGTGGTTGAAGGTTCGGTGACCCCTCCTCAAGGGGGAGGTACTGTTGTGAGTTCATTTTCCCCTTCACTACTGAGGCCCGAGGAACTCCCTCTTCTGGTGAAGAAAGGTAGTGAGCCTGATTTTCAAACACCTGGGGCTGATGACTGTGACTGGCTGAGTGGAGTTAGTGACTGGATATAAGGCTGCCGACGCCCTTCTGGCCTGCGGGTGATTTCTCTGTGGACTTCTAGGAAACCAGTCTGATTCCTGCTCATCTAAAGCTAAGATTTCTGCTTTTCCTTTTTGCATTAGTGTTTTGTTTTCCTTGCTTTTCTGGATTCTGCCATTCCCTGCTGGGGTGAGCTGAATCTCCTTTTGCCTGTTGCTCTGTCTTCAGAATATTCCTGAGTACTGACATAGCCTTTTTTGAAGCCTAGAGTCTTCAGGGCCTTTTTTACTGTCAGTTTGTTGGCTCTTATTTTCATAGGGTTTTTTCACGGATTGCAGACAGCAGCCTTCCTGTCCTTTCCTATCTAAGCTAGCTTGGGCCCCACTTTGCTCAGTCTATCTTTCTGTCTGTGTTTTGTTCTTTCTTCTTGCTTCACCGTCATTCTCTGTGGGGGGCTGCCTTTTGCTTTGGGGTCTGCTCTGGGGCAGTTTAGATTTTCCTTTCTGTCTTTAGGCTATGTAGTCCTCCGGCTGTGATCGAGGGGCCTAGGGCATCGTAGGAGCCCCCCACGGCTACTACTAGTTGTGTTGATAGGTTCAGGGGTCTGCAATCCGATAGCTGCCAACTTCTTTGGTTTTCTGGACTTAGCTAGCATTTCTATTTTTGCCTCCTACGGTGACTCAATCATAACAACCAACACACTCAGGGATCACCACACAATGCCAAGGGTGAAAGTATAACTGACGGGGATGGGAGCGTCCTGAGGCTATAAGAAGCTTTCCCAGAACCAGGGAGAGGCCACAATCATAAGCCCCAGGTGTGCAGGTAAGCCTGCACTGAGATCACAACCTTTAACCCCATAAATGCCAGTCACCAGCACTGGTTCCAGACATTAACCCCACATGTGCGAGTCAAACCCGCAGTGAGATCATGACACATTCTCTGTAACGTGAGATTCCAGTGTGTGATCTCCCTCCTCCCTAAGGAATGTTCTTTGTTTAAAACATGTACTTGCCTGTGTATGTATGGGAGATGGTAAAGGTGGGATAACTCGGGCCCAATCAGTGACAGAGATATAAAAGTTACATATTTGGGACTTGCTTCGACAGAGCCGCTCAGCCTGTGTTTTTCTAGGCTCCAGCTTCAGCGGAATCCAAGAAATGGATTCCTGTGTAGCTGAGCCATCCAGGTACTTTGCGTTTAGACTTAAATAAACCACAACATCTTGCTGGGTAAGATGATACTCTGTCGCTATACAAGGTACCCTCTCCTAGATATGATAATTATGAGTTTTTAGCAAGTCTTCAATCCTCTGGCAGAAAGGGGAGGGCGACCATAACTCAGCCCCTTTAGTGATGTCAAAGCACAGAAGTATAAGTTACTGTCAGCTCAGTCTGGAGCTACTTTTACCTGGAAGCCTGCTACAAAATGAATCTGTGATGCTTTGCGATGTATCACCCCTCCTACCCACGTGGTCTGCCTAAAATGACTTAAGCAAATGTAAGTGATTCTCTACCTTTAATCCCTGTTATTTTGTAATTGTCTTATACATAATTTAATTGTCTCATATTGTAAAATCTTTTTATACCTTTTGTAAACACTGCCTACCTTTTTTGGAGTAAAATATAAAATTACTAGCTTCCATTCTCCATGCTCTATAATGCATCTGCACGTCGTCTCCGAAGTGAATTACGCTACTAATTTGGGTTGCCTTTGGACTCCTTTATTAATTAATAAATATTAATTAAGAAATTGGAGCTGGTGATAGCGAAGTGTGTTCTGGGTAGGTTGGGCAATGCTGGCAGTGACGGATGGTTTTTATAAGCTTACTAGCTGAAGAGCCCAGCACTGCCCAGGCATAGTAACTAACTGTGGTTAGTTATAACAAATTATAATTATCCTCTATCCCATAGTTCCGTGCCCATATACCCATCATACATATCCACCATCCCATAGGCCCGTGCCCATTTACCCATCACACATACTCCATCCCATAGTCCCATGCCCATATACCCATCACACATATTCTCCATCCCATAGTCCCATGCCCATATACCCATCATACATATTCGCCATCCCATAGTCGAGTGCCCATATACCCATCACACATCCTTCATCTCATAGTCCCATGCCCATATACCCATCATACATATCCTCCATCCCATAGTCCCGTGCCCATATACCCATCATACATATCCTCCATCCCATAGTCCAGTGCCCATATACCCATCACACATCCTCCATCCCATAGTCAACCATTATGACATCATAATGAGTGGCGGGGCTTGCAACCTATGATGACATCAGTGTCGCCATGGCGACCATTATGACAACATAATGAGGGGTGGGACTTGATACACACACATTTTTTTCCCATTATGTAGATAGGGGCAAAATTGTTTGGTGAACTGGAACGTGCGGGGTTAAAATTTCACCTCACAACATAGCTTAGGACACTCTTGGGGTCCAGACGTGTGACTGTGCCAAATTTTGTGGCTGTAGCTGCGACGGTGCAGATGCCAATCCCGGACATACACACACACACACACACACACACACATACATTGAGCTTTATATATTAGATTGTCTAGCTGTGGCTAGGAGCAGTTATAATTCTGTCTCTGCAGCATGCCTAATAACCAGTACACATCTAAGCAGACCCGTCCGGCGACTAATTATCCTAGGTGCAGTTCCCTGACTGACCTGAGGGTAAGGGGGGCACAGGCGAGCTGCGAGTTCCAAAGTGGAACTGGAAAGTGGGATATACATAAATCCCTGCAGTTCGTGACATTGGTGGCAGCGGTGGGATACCTAAAATAAGCTCCCCTGCGGTAAATTGATAGGTCAACAGACCAGCTTGCTGCTTTTGCATCACATTTGGTGGCAGCGTCGGGATAGCTAAAATAAGCCCCCCTGCGAATGTGATAGGTGCTGTGTGTGGTGAGAGTTTTCCTGACAAATGCGATGTGATCACGTTGTTCCAAGGGCCTCCTTCCTGCAGGCCCCCGAATCCAAGATGGCCGCTGGGTCCTTCCGGGTCCTGCAGGGAGGTGGCTTATCAGTGTCTGCTGAGATCAAAAAGATGGATATAAATAAACGTGGTACCGCTGAAAACATCATCTTGTCCCGCAAAAAAAGAGCCACCATACAGCATCATCAGCAAAAATATAAAAAAAGTTACATCTCTGTGCCTAACACTACACCATCTACATCAACACCATTTACTTCTGCCCTGGGACTACAGCTCTACCTGTGGAGAGCTATTCCATCTTTGCTGCCTTATAACATCTGTCCCAGAGGATCTGCACCGCAGTGTCAGCTTAACACCTTCATTGCCAAGTACCACAGGTGGCGTCACAAATTATCTACCTATGAACTTTATTCAGCTTCATTCCACCTATTTTACATGGACACCCAGGGCCATGGACCGGGTCACGGCCACCGTGACACATCCCTTTAAATACCGGCCCGGTACCGAGTAAATACCCACACCTGCCCTGCGGGTGATCCATTTTTAGCCTCACAACCAGGATTACGAAGCCTGGTGCCACCGGTTCCTGTGTGCCGAAGATTTGACTGATTTGAGAAATGCCAAACCTAAAATGTGCAAAAGAATTGATTTATTGGACTGTGAATTGAACTGTGATTTTGACTGTAAAGATGGCCGCCATGGCAGTGAAATAAGGTGTGCGTTCGTGGGCGGCACCCAAGAATGAGCGCGAAATGACATGAACCTCCCCTGCCTGTACTTCTATGCTACTGCGTCATGGCCGACCCAGAGAGGGGTCCGGATCTTAGCCTGGTATGGCGGCAAAGGAAAAAGGCGCCGCCCATCGGGGGTGGAGAGAAACCCCACGGTGGGAAACAGAGAGGAAGAGAAGACACAGTACCAGGAGGCCATGATGGAGAACAGCAGGAGGCCTGTGGAGCACATCGGAGAAATGTCAGCATCTCCCGGCTCTGGGGAATCAGGCTCTGGTCTCTCAGCCCATCTCGACCTGTCGCAGCTGGAGGGAGAAATAGCGGAGCTACACAGGAAATTGCAGGAGAAGCAGGCTCTGTTGGAACAACAACAACACCAGGCTGCCCAGGAGGAGTCCGCCATCTTGGTACCCTCACCATCGGTACCTACAGTCATCCCTCAGGTACCACCACCACCGGTACCCGCTGCCCCGCCAGTCTCCCCATCACCGGAGGCAGATGAGGTACACCGTGGCTCTGGAAGAGCAGGTATGTCCGCCGCCCCTGGGACATGGGAGGCCTTGCTAGGCCCCATCGGAAGGCTACCAACCCCGAAATCCAGTCAGGTCATCCTAGATGTAGCCTGGGACCAGGGAATGGCACCCGGGGGGTATCCTAGAACCTGCTCCTATACCCACGCTACCATCCACCGCGTGCGGCAGGCCAGCGGAGGAGATGTGTCATCAATTCCAGGATGCTAAGCTGACTGCAGTGGAGAAGTGGAAAATGTCCCTGTGGAAAGGTGTGCATTTAGTGGAACCGCGTCCCATCCGACCACCCCTGATCTCAATGGAAGAAAAGGCTGATAACAGGATGACACCACTGGCAGGTACAGCCGCAGCATCGTCAGCCTATTCATTAACCCCTTCAGTTCAATGCAACCCCAAAATGCGTAATGAAGCCACCCAAACCTTGGTAGTGGAGCCTGAATAGCTGATGGGTATTACCATGCATCATGGATTTCCCCTCCCGGAGATTCACCAGCCTCTCAAGCTACCATGCAAGTGACCAAAACCAGATGCTTCTGATTGATAGTAGAGCCATGTTAATCAGGAGAACTGAACTGACTTCTCCAGTAAGTCTTTGTATATAAGTTACCCAGGAGGGTTCTACAAGTTTTCCATAATGTTGTTTCCCATTGAGGTGAACGGTCTTGTCAACAAATCTTGTAAATAGGCCTCAATACAAATGCACTATCAGGGTGCAGCGGACCCAAGTAAAATGGCAACTGCACAGGTGCAATAATACCTAATGAAACAGGCAACCTACAATCAGGGATTGGCCGTGTGCACACCAGTGCAAAAAAATAATCCGTATGTGGCAGTGTTCCCTGTGTGAACACTGCCACATACGGATTATTTTTTTGCACTGGTGTGCCACACGGCCAATCTCTGATTGTAGGTTGCCTGTTTCATTAGGTATTATTGCACCTGTGCAGTTGCCATTTTACTTGGGTCCGCTGCACCCTGATAGTGCATTTGTATTGAGGCCTGTCTATACAGGTAAGCATCTCTGCCTGTTTTTGTTTTTTTTTTCAAATCTTGTAAATAGTTAACCCCAGGTGGGTTTTGGCAAAATTGTTCCTTTTAGGATAAGGAAAGAACTGTAGAGATCATGAACATTGAGTGATCCGGACACTCTATTTGTAAATAAGTTTAGCGCCTCTGAAGGTGCTTCTTCTTAGTTTTACTTGAAACCTATTAGGAACATTAAGTCACTTTCAATTTTCATCAACTCATCATTACAGTAGACATGAAGAAAAACCCGTTGGGTGTGGCTGAAGACAGGGTCTAAGCGGCGAGACCAGCATGTCCTGCAGCCCACCCAGGACCACCGTTGGAGGTTTTTAGCGGGTCCTCCACAAAGAACATGGACACTTGAAGATACCCCGGCTGGGATGATATCTGCCATTTTTCATTGATAATTGCTGTTTTTGTATAAATAAAAGTGTTATTATGATTGTACTATATGCTAAGAATAGAATGTTTTATAAGTATAGGATTTTTATAACTTTTTCATAATAAATATTTTTTACTGAAGAATGAAGGAAGCATAAGCACTTTTTGATAGATATCTAGATAAATAGATGGTTAATTAGGAACTACGTATGTTGATAGTTGTGGCGAACCTTAGTTTGGCGGTTGTCACTAAAGAATTTTAGATACTGTGTATAGGGACAGAGAGTGTCCAGATCTGGTGGCGAACCAGATAGGCGAAAGCGGTTGCCCCTGTAGCACTTTAAGCATGACAAGAATTAGGTAGCACTTAGGATATAATATAAGATAGTATTAGGACATAGGTTGTTGTTACCAATATGTTATGCAACGTTCAAGTCATAGTCCTCTCCTTAAGAGAATAAGTTTTATACTGTTAATTTAAAAAGCAAAATTTGTATGTTCCAGTAACATCTTGTCTTTCTCTTTGGTTTACAGCCCGCGAACGTGCTGCGGTTAACAGGGGGGTATGTGGCACCCCTGAGGGTTCAGTCGCCACAGAGGTACTGCACCTCCTCCTGAAGTGTAGTATCCCACTTCCCAGGTAAGATGGTAACACCTGACCAGACTCCAGCACCTACATCCAGCCTTAGAACAGCAGAGCACCCTTTATGGCAGCTGCTTTGGTTCATGAAGGGTGGTGGGTGGAACTTAAAAACACTAGAGGGGAAAGCTGACAGGAAGTTAGTCAGAGAATCCCTGGAGGGGGATGGAGAGAGGACGTGGTTGCAGCAGCTCCCTGTGAGCATGGAGCTGTTGGCAAGGAAAGAGAAAGAAGGAAGGATCAGTTGTTCAGAAGGAAGATAGATAAGAACAGAACTTGAGGAGTAGAGAGACTGGGGATTAGGGCTAGTGCAGAGCCCTTTCCTAAGTTTAATGCACCAAGGTCGGGCGCCATTATCCGAGGCTGTGTGTGATATAAATGATCGTACAGCAGAAATTGGAGGAATAGAAGTTGTGACCGCTTTATTCCCACCTAAGACTTGAAGACGCAGCAGCACCGTGTGTGAGCCGGGATTCACCTTCATTCCACCTATTTTACATGGACACCCAGGGCCACGGACAGGATCACCGCCACCGTGACACATCCCTTTAAGACACCGGCCCGGTACCGACTAAATCCCCACACCTGCCCTGCAGGTGATATAATTGCAGACTATTAGCTGGTTTCGATGTTGGGTACAGGTGAGTCAGGCCTCGTGCACAAGCTGAGTATTTGGTGAGAGGCAGGAGGCAGAGCAAGAGTTAACAAGATGTAACAATTTAATAGAACAGATTTTTTCACTCCTCACAGGGAGGTAAACGGTTAAAGAGTAGATGGTAGAAGTAAACAATAAACAGGAGTAGTCCAATGAAAGAACTTACTGTGTCCTGTATGATCCTCTGCAGCACATGATCCCGCAGGGTTTGTAGAACAGGCAAAGTCCAAGGGAACGTCCTCAGATGGGGTCTTCTGGCGGCAACGGTCGGTCTCTTGTATCTTCCGCTGAGCCCCTAGTCCATATACAAGTATGGCCGGAGCAAACAGAGCCACAGCACTCCCAGAGGCAAACAGAAGCGGGCATGAAGCTAGTGGCAGGGAAGGCTGTAGCCGTCTCTCCTTCCTTTGCAAGTGCGCGGTACTCACAGTCACTGAGCGCACGGCACCTTTCTCTCTGGCAGTCTCTGGCAGTTACAGAGTGCACGGCACCTCTATGTGCTGCGGTCCCACTGCTGATGGAGGGGAGAAAACAATGCGACCTGTCGCGGCATCGGCACTCGGGGACAGAGCGTGCTGCTCATATGGCTACGCGCTACTGCTGGTGGACGCCAAACTGCCTCCTGCTGCGCGCACTTTTACTTTTTACCCCGCCTCCCAGGGTCATGAGGTTGGTCCGGCTACTCATTTCTTCTCCCAAGCAACAGGGGAGACAGCCTCCACAGTTCTGGACCCTGCTCAGTACAGGTACCCACAGCCCAGTTCTCTTCCTTAGGCTGGGATCACACATGTGAGAAACACGACCGAGTCTCGCATGTTAATACCCAGCACTGCCGCCATCACTCGGGAGCGGAGTGGGCGGCTCCATGTATTGCTATGCGCAGGGGTGGATTAAGGGTAGCCAGGGCCCGGGGCAGTTCAGACTCTGTGGGCCCCCCTCGTCACGTGACGGGGGTCACGAATCGTAGAGCCACACTCTACATAGAGAATAATGGGGCCTCCAGCACCGACCTCCACCCGCAGAGCCGCACTCCACATAGAGAATAATGGAGCCTCCAGCACCGACCTCCACCCGCAGAGCCCCACTCCACATAGAGAATAATGGAGCCTCCAGCACCGACCTCCACCTGCAGAGCCCCACTCCACATAGAGAATAATGGAGCCTCCAGCACCGACCTCCACCCGCAGAGCCGCACTCCACATAGAGAATAATGGAGCCTCCAGATCCGACCTCCACCCGCAGAGCCACACTCTACATAGAGAATAATGGAGCCTCCAGCACCTACCTCCACCCGCAGAGCCACACTCCACATAGAGAATAATGGAGCCTCCAGCACCGACCTCCACCCGCAGAGCCACACTCCACATTGAGAATAATGGAGCCTCCAGCACCGACCTCCACCCGCACTCCACATAGAGAATAATGGGCCTCCAGATCCGACCTCCACCAGCAGAGCCCCACTCCACATAGAGAATAATGGAGCCTCCAGCACCTACCTCCACCCGCAGAGCCGCACTCCACATAGAGAATAATGGAGCCTCCAGATCCGACCTCCACCCGCAGAGCCCCACTCCACATAGAGAATAATGGAGCCTCCAGCACCTACCTCCACCCGCAGAGCCACACTCCACATAGAGAATAATGGAGCCTCCAGCACCGACCTCCACCCGCAGAGCCGCACTCCACATAGAGAATAATGGAGCCTCCAGCACCGACCTCCACCCGCAGAGCCACACTCCACATAGAGAATAATGGAGCCTCCAGCACCGACCTCCACCCGCAGAGCCGCACTCCACATAGAGAATAATGGGGCCTCCAGCACCGACCTCCACCCGCAGAGCCGCACTCCACATAGAGAATAATGGAGCCTCCAGCACCGACCTCCACCCGCAGAGCCTCACTCCACATAGAGAATAATGGGGCCTCCAGCACCGACCTCCACCCGCAGAGCCGCACTCCACATAGAGAATAATGGAGCCTCCAGCACCGACCTCCACCCGCAGAGCCGCACTCCACATAGAGAATAATGGAGCCTCCAGCACCGACCTCCACCCGCAGAGCCTCACTCCACATAGAGAATAATGGGGCCTCCAGCACCGACCTCCACCCGCAGAGCCGCACTCCACATAGAGAATAATGGAGCCTCCAGCACCGACCTCCACCCGCAGAGCCGCACTCCACATAGAGAATAATGGGGCCTCCAGCACCGACCTCCACCCGCAGAGCCGCACTCCACATAGAGAATAATGGAGCCTCCAGCACCGACCTCCACCCGCAGAGCCGCACTCCACATAGAGAATAATGGGGCCTCCTGCACTGACCTCCACCCGCAGAGCCGCACTCCACATAGAGAATAATGGAGCCTCCAGCACCTACCTCCACCCGCAGAGCCGCACTCCACATAGAGAATAATGGAGCCTCCAGCACCGACCTCCACCCGCAGAGCCACACTCCACATAGAGAATAATGGAGCCTCCAGCACCGACCTCCACCCGCAGAGCCACACTCCACATAGAGAATAATGGAGCCTCCAGCACCGACCTCCACCCGCAGAGCCGCACTCCACATAGAGAATAATGGAGCCTCCAGTACTGACCTCCACCCGCAGAGCCACACTCCACATAGAGAATAATGCAGCCTCCAGCACCGACCTCCACCCGCAGAGCCACACTCCACATAGAGAATAATGGAGCCTCCAGCACCGACCTCCACCCGCAGAGCCACACTCCACATAGAGAATAATGGAGCCTCCAGCACCGACCTCCACCCGCAGAGCCGCACTCCACATAGAGAATAATGGGGCCTCCAGCACCGACCTCCACCCGCAGAGCCGCACTCCACATAGAGAATAATGGAGCCTCCAGCACCGACCTCCACCCGCAGAGCCGCACTCCACATAGAGAATAATGGAGCCTCCAGCACCGACCTCCACCCGCAGAGCCGCACTCCACATAGAGAATAATGGAGCCTCCAGCACCGACCTCCACCCGCAGAGCCGCACTCCACATACATGGCTGCTCTCTGTGCTGTGCGCACAGGACCTGTGATGAGGTCACAGGAGGGGAGGAGACAGGGGTCACATGATCGGGGGCCCTGACACCTTCCCTCCTGTGATCTCATCACAAGCCTTTGCACGCTACCAGCAGCACCAGCGTTCACGCTACTTGTAGATGCTGCTGGTAGCAGAGCACATAATGCCGCCCCCACGGTCACTCACTTTTAGGTGGGGAGAAGATGGAGCGCCATTGCAGCAGCCAGCAGGAATGTGGTGGGGGCCCCCTTAGAAGCTCTTGTGGTGGGGGCCCCGGGGCTGAAGCCCCGCCTGCCCTGCCTATAATCCGGCCCTGCGCGGTGGCGGATTATAATGGGGCAATTTACTGGCCTGGGCTGTGGGCCCCTTAACCCCACTGGGCCCGGGGCAACTGCCCAAATTGACCTCATTATAATCCGCCACTGGCTATGCGGCCGCACGCTCCACTCCTGAGTGCAGAGTGTTAACATGAGAGACTCGGCCGTGTTTCTCGCATGTGTGATCTCGGCCTTACACACATGCCAACTTAAAGTTTTTTGAGCAGTAACGCGTCTCAATCTCAAATATCTAGGCTTTGACACTTAAGTTTTATCTTAGCATGAAATACACTATGGATTGCTGCATGCGTACAAGATCAAAATCACTGTCAGCAAATGTGCAGCACGAGAATCACCATCAATACATGAATGTAACATCAGAATCACCATTACATGAATGCAGGACCAGAACTACCATCAGTACAAGAGTGCAGTGCCAGAAACAGCATCAGCACATAAATGCTGCGTCAGAAACACTATCAGGACATGAAATCAGCACTAGAACCATCATCAATACATGAATGCAGCACCAGAAACTTCGTCAGAATATGAATGCAGCTCCAGAAATGCTAAGGGTATGTGCACACGTTGTGGATTCGTGTGCGGATTTTTCCGTGCAGAATCTGCAGAATCCGCAGGTCAAAATGCCTGCGTTTTACTGCTGATTTCTAGCGGATTTTGTGAGGATTTGGCCTGCGTTTTTACACCTGCGGATTCCTATAATTTAATAGGTGTAAAAATGCAGTGGAATCCGCACAAAGAATTGACATGCTGCGGAAAATAAACTGCTGCGTTTCCGCGTGGAATTTTCCGCAGCATGTGCACAGTGGTTTTTGTTTTCCATAGGATAATGTGGGCCCCCAGGAGTATGGCCGCCACAGTGGCTTTGCCTTTCTCCAGGGGAGGGTAATGCCAGGCTTGGAGGCAATGATGGGTCTCTCTCGCAGTCAATCCATACATGCAACACAGTTCCACTCCAGGCCAGCAGGGGGAACTCTGAACCAGGATTAAGGGGAGGAGTGCTCTCTGAGGGCCATGAGAAAGGGGTAGTTAGTTAGTCTGCGGAGGGTGAAGTGTGCAGACGTGTGGAGAGAAGCTGGAGGTTGACCTAGGAAGGAGAGCTCCCTCAACTTGAGAGCCCACGAACTGGAGCCTGGTCTCCACGGTTGTATGGATACTAACGGTCCTACAACAGATACCAGAGGAGTAGGAGGCTGTAAATGCCCTACTCCCATCTAAGACTTGGGGCACAACAGCAGCTTGGATAGAGAGCCAGGACTCAGAAAGAGAGGAGTCCCCGAGAGAGGCTACAGCTGTCTGCCGTGCAAGTAACGTTCTTGGGAACATTTGACAGGAGGAACTTCAGAGTAACTTAGTCCTGGAATGCTTCATTCAAACAAGCGTTAGGAAGGAGACTGCACAGCCCATCTGCTGAGAGAGAATCCCTGAGTTGCTTCCAGGCTAACCTGCTCCGTTACCATCTGTAATCAGGACCCTGGACTGCAGTTATCAAGTAAAGGTACAGAAATTGCACCCCACTGTGTCTTGTCTGCTTCCTACCCTTACGGCACTGTTACATCACTGTGCCATCCACCTCTACACTGCCCTGGGACTATAGCTTCACCTGTGGGAGCTTTGACGCCCTTGCTGCACCCTACCATCAGTCCCAGCGGATCTGCATGCAGCGTCGGCTTAACACCTCCCTTGCCGAGCACCACAGATGGCGTCATGAACTATTCCATTCCATTAACTACATTCCCCCATTACTTGGGTGCTCAGGGCCACGGACCGGGTCACCGCTGCTGTGACACATCCCACTGATACCGGCCCAGTACCGAGTACCCCACAGCCCTGGGAGGGCGGCCCAATTTGGCATCATAAACAGGATTACGGAGCCCGGTACCCCCGGGTCCTGTGTGCCATAGACTGTGCTTGTGCAAAAATACTGTGTGTATAATTGTCGCCAATAGCTGCCATTACCGCGCTGCTTGGCAAGCGCGGGAAGAAAGAGGCGGGCCTTCGTGGGCGGAGCCTGCTGCAGAGCGCGAAGAAGCGAAGTGCTGTGCGGGAAGAGAGGACAGCGCGCGAGAGAAGGAGGAGCTGAGGCCTATAGCCAGGAGCATCGGGCCTGTGAAGCGGCCGCTGGTGAGCTCCCAGAACCCCCGGCCCTGGCTAACATTAACTAGGGGGGGGAGAGGATGTCCGCGCCAAACGGCGATGCAGAGGCAGGCGTTGGTGCCAACCCCGCAGCACCACCAGGTCAGAAGGCGCAGGACAGTATCAGGGATTATGCTTTCAACCTGCAGGAGGCGCTGCGAGCAGTTAAGCAAGTTTATCCTGACAGTGTAAAGGAAGAAGATAAACTGTTAAAGGAGCAGTTCATTGAAGGACTCCTATCCAGTACCCACAGAGGACAGTTGCATATTATAACCCTGCAAAACCCTGATCTGGACTTTGCTGATATTAAGGACAGGGCTATTCGGGTACTGCAGGAGTCCACTGACAGCTGTCCAGCGCCCCCTAGGCGCCCAGCGATCACCTATCATCAGGAAGCAACATCTTTTCCTTCCATCCCTGTGGAGGCTGATGCACAGACTCTGGATAAAGATCCAACTGAGGAGCTGCATCTTCAAGTCCAGGAGCTGACCAATGGGATGGCTGCACTTCCCAAAATTGTGCAGTCCCTGCAAGTGTACTCCAAAGACAAGGTCCAGCTTGCTTCCAGTCCAGAGGATGTCTCGTGGCTCCGGAGGAGGAGAGCCCCGCCACTTCGAGGAAGGAACAACGATCGCTATGACCAGGATGGACGTCCCATCTGTCGTTGCTGCTACAAGGCAGGTCATCTTGCAAGATATTGTCCTTTAAACGAGCAACCCCTGGGGCAGAGGGCCAACCCCCTGGAATAGGATCCCCAGGCCCAAACAACTGGAGAGCCAAGTATGTGGTAGGGAGACCAATCCTTCCTGTGGTGATTGATGGCATCCCCATGAACGCTTTGCTGGACACTGGCTCCCAGGTGACCACTATGCCGTACATTCTGTACAAGAGATATTGGGCTGATTCAGAGCTTGCCCGTGGCCCAACTGATGAACTGACAGTAGTTGCTAGTAATGGTCAGTCTTTACCGCAGATAGGATGTAAAGAAATTACTGTCAAAGTGGGGCGGGTAGAACTAAAGTCTCAAGGTTTAATAGTTGTTGATATTGATCGACGTGAATGTAATCCCATGATGACTCTTGGTACAAATGTAATTGAAAACTGTCTGTCCGAGGTTATTGTCTTGTTGCAACAGGTGGCTGAGACTGCTGGTTCCGGAGAACAACGAGTCCTGCAGAAGGAGATCCGAGCCCTGATGCAAAGGCAACAGGTACAACTCTCTGGCGGAGAGATTGGCAGTGTCAGAGTGAGTGATGCTTTCCCCATTGCAATACCCCCCAGATGTGAAATGTTGGTTTGGTGTCGGGCAGCTATAGGTCTTAGAGGGAGAGATTACCAGGCGTTGGTAGAACCAGTATACTCCGAGAGCAGGCCCACTGTCCTGACAGCCAGAGGGGTGGCTGACGTACGAAAGGGGAGAGTGCCTGTACGCCTTTTGATTTGTGGGGAAGAGGAAGCCACAATACCTCGGTACGCCACAGTTGCTAAGCTGCTCACCGTTAATAACAATTCTTTGCAGGCAGCAGAACCCTTGGTCTCATCCGATCAGGTGGAGGACAATGGCTCTGTGAAGCAGCCAGATGAGTGGTGTCAGCAACTGCAGGTGGGAACTGACTCTACACCTTCATACCAGAAAAATGGGGTTTACAGAGTGACACAAGAGTATGAGCGGGTATTCAGCAAACACCCACTAGATTTTGGGCAGGCAAAAGGGGTTCAACATCATATCCCCACAGGAGACCATCCACCCATAAAGGAGAGGTACAGACCTATACCCCCAACACAATACCAGTGTGCTAATAGTATGTTGAGGGAGATGAAGGAGGCAAGGGTCATCAGAGACAGTTGTAGCCCCTGGGCAGCTCCAATAGTGTTTGTAAAGAAAAAGGATGGTACCATGAGAATGTGTGTTGATTACAGGAAAATTAACAGCATTAGACATAAAGATGCCTACCCATTACCTAGAATTGAGGAATCATTGGCTGCACTTAAAACTGCAAATTACTTTTCCACCTTAGATCTCACTAGTGGGTATTGGCAGGTTCCCGTGGCAGCATTTACCACTCCAATGGGTCTCTGTGAGTTCAATTATATGCCATTTGGGCTCTGCACTGCTCCAGGAACATTTCATCGGCTGATGGAGTGCTGCCTGGGACACATAATAATAAATAATCTTTATTTTTATATAGCGCTAACATATTCCGCAGCGCTTTACAGTTTTCACACATTACCATCACTGTCCCCGATGGGGCTCACAATCTAAACTCCCTATTAGTATGTCTTTAGAATATGGGAGGAAACCCACGCAAACACGGGGAGAACATGCAAGGCTGCAGCAATAACCACTGAGCCACCGTGCCGCCACATGAACTTTGAGATGGTCCTGTTGTATCTGGATGATGTTATTGTTTTCTCCAAAACCTATGAAGATCATCTGGAGCACTTGGCTGAAGTTTTTGAAGCTTTGTCCAATTTTGGCCTGAAGGTGAAGCCATCCAAGTGCCACCTCCTGAAGCCCAAGGTGCAGTACCTCGGTCATGTGGTCAGTGCAGAAGGTGTGGCACCAAATCCTGATAAGGTCACAATCATCCGGGACTGGCCGAAGCCCAGCAACCTTCATGAAGTACGCCAATTCCTTGGACTGATAGGCTACTACCGAAGATTCATCAAGGGCTTTACTGAAATAGCCACCCCTATGCAAAATCTCCTGGTGGGGCAGTCCAAGAAGACCAAACAGAAAAATTCCACCTTTGAATGGACTGAAGAGTTGGAAAGGTCCTTCACCGGATTGAAGATGGCTCTCACAGGAGACGAAGTTCTGGCCTACCCAGATTATGACAAACCCTTTGTGCTGTACACAGGTGCCAGCAACATGGGACTAGGAGCAGTACTGTCGCAGGTACAGAATGGGAAAGAAAGAGTGATCTCCGATGCCAGCAGGAAGCTGCGCCCAACTGAAAGGAATCCTGATAATTACAGTTCTTTCAAGCTGGAGTTCCTTGCCATAGTCTGGGCTGTCACCGAAAGGTTCAAGCATTACCTGGCCTCTGCCAAGTTCACTATCTTCACGGACAACAACCCGATGACGCATTTGGACACTGCAAAACTAGGTGCACTGGAACAGCGATGGATGGCTCGGCTATCGAACTACGAGTTCACCATCAAGTACCGGGCAGGGCACAAGAATGCCAATGCTGATGTACTGTCCAGAATGCCTAACCTACCAGATGCAGGAGAAGACCCTGAGGCTCTTGAGGAAATAGAGTTACCTCCCTTCCACCAGCCACTTGCGGCCCAGCGTGCTTAAGGAGTGAGGAACAGACGGTCTGGCTTGAAGGAGGTCACTCTGAATCCATTGCCCCATCATGACTGGGCAGAAACGCAAGATAGTGACCCTGCAGTCCGCCTGGTGAAGGAGCTGCTGACACGAGCTGACTCACGTCCAGAGTCGGATGCTCCTGAAGAAACTCAGCAGTTGTGGAAGGAGAGAGGCCGGCTGTTCATTTTTGAAGGGAAGCAGTGTCTGAGGAGTATCAATGCCCGCACTCATGAGCTGGTTTGGCAGGTGATAGTCCCAAAGAGAGAGGCATCAATGGTCCTGGAAGCATACCACAATGGAGCTGGACACTTCGGATGGAAGAAGTTGGAAGTATTGCTTCGAGAGAGGTTCTACTGGGCTGGTATGAGGAAAGCCATTGAGAGGTGGTGCCAGGAGTGTGGACAATGTAACCTGCGCAGAAAGGATCGGGACAGCTGGAGAGCTCCCCTACAGCCAATCATCACCAAACAGCCCCTTGAGTTGGTAGCCCTGGACCATGTGAAGCTGATTCCAAGCCGGTCAGGCTACATCTTTGGACTTACCATTGTGGACCACTACTCAAGATTCCTGGTAGTTGTGCCTGTCAAAGATCAGACGGCCAGGACAGCAGCCAGAGCATTCCAACAGCACTTCTGTAGACCACATGGATATCCTGAAAGAGTGCTGACAGATCAAGGTCCAGCTTTCGAGGCAGAAGTGTTCCAAGAATTCTGTAACCTTTATGGTTGTAAGAAGATCCGGACAACACCGTACCACCCACAGACCAATGGCATGTGCGAGAAGATGAACCAGGTAGTGATTGACCTCCTGAAGACTTTGCCCTTGGAGGAGAGGAATCTGTGGCCAGAGAAGTTGCCCGATCTGGTGGACCTCTACAACCATATCCCAGTGAACTCCACCAACTGTACCCCAGCCTATTTGATGAGAGCCAGACCTGGTAAGCTGCCTATTGACTTGGACATGGGAGTCCTGACACCTGAAGTAGCATCACCAGATGCTGATTGGGGCACAGAGAGGCAGCAACAGTAATTGGATGATCAATGGGAAACTGAACCTTATACCATTTTGCCCTCGAACTTTGATAATACTAAGGTATGCCTTGTTAGTAAAGATGGAGGAGAGACCTCGGCAGCGGTATCGAGAAATCATTTGAAGTTATGTCCTGTCCAGTTGAAGGAAAGGAAAGAAGAACCAGATAACATCCAACCCATAGTGGAAGAAGAGAAGGTCAGCACAGTGCTTGGAGAATTCCCTGTGAGTTGGACTAAAGTGAACGATGCTATAGTGGTGCCAGTGTTGCTGTTTCCCCAATTGGTAGCACAGGAAGATGTGACTCAAGGAAATCCTGAGGATCAGGAAAATCAGGTAGCAGAAGCCACACCAGCAGTGGAGCCAGAGAACCCTCGCCCTGCCAGTGGTGAACCTGTTGTACCCTTGGTGAGTCTAAGATGTCACAGACAATCTAGTATTCCTGTGTTACATAGAACCCCCAGTAGTGTATCCAGCACATTACCCACTACACCAGTCTTACGCAGGTCTACCCGCACCACACAAGGCATACCACCACTTAGATATCGCATATAGCAAAATAAATGTAAATGTTGAAATTGTAAATGTAAATATGCAACAGTTTTTCAAGCTTTGTGCTTACAGGTAACCTGTAAGAGTTTTCTTTGGAATTTGTTTTATGGACACTGAACCACAGGACTTGTGTGTGGTCAAAAACTTTTGCCATTTGCTCAGGAATGGACCATGGACATTGATGCCAGACTTATCATCATAGGACCATTTTTGAAGCACTTGGTTTTTGTACATTTTTCATTTTTAAATCTTGTACAATTCTTATTGTTTAACTGTTTATATGTTCATGTTTTCTTTTGTTCAGCCCATGAGTGCTGACTTGCACTAGGGGGGAATGTGGCACCCCCAGGAGTATGGCCGCCACAGTGGCTTTGCCTTCCTCCAGGGGAGGGTAATGCCAGGCTTGGAGGCAATGATGGGTCTCTCTCGCAGTCAATCCATACATGCAACACAGTTCCACTCCAGGCCAGCAGGGGGAACTCTGAACCAGGATTAAGGGGAGGAGTGCTCTCTGAGGGCCAGGAGGAAGGGGTAGTTAGTTAGTCTGCGGAGGGTGAAGTGTGCAGATGTGTGGAGAGAAGCTGAAGGTTGAGCTAGGAAGGAGAGCTCGCTCAGCTTGAGAGCGCACGAACTGGAGCCTGGTCTCCACGGTTGTACGGATACTAACGGTCCTACAACAGGTATCAGAGGAGTAGGAGGCTGTAAATGCCCGACACCCATCTAAGACTTGGGGCACAACAGCAGCTTGGATAGAGAGCCAGGACTCAGAAAGACAGGAGTCCCCGAGAGAGGCTACAGCTGTCTGCCGTGCAAGTAAGGTTCTTGGGAACATCTGACTGGAGGAACTTCAGAGTAACTTAGTACTGGAGTGCTTCATTCAAACAAGTGTTAGGAAGGAGACTGCACAGCCCGTCTGCTGAGAGAGAATCCCTGAGTTGCTTCCAGGCTAGCCTGCTCCGTTACCATCTGTAATCAGGACCCTGGACTGCAGTTATCAAGTAAAGGTACAGAAATTGCACCCCGCTGTGTCTTGTCTGCTTCCTACCCTTACGGCACTGTTACATCACCGTGCCATCCACCTCTACACTGCCCTGGGACTATAGCTTCACCTGTGGGAGCTTTTACACCCTTGCTGCACTCTACCATCAGTCCCAGCTAATCTGCACGCAGCGTCGGCTTAACACCTCCCTTACCGAGCACCACAGGTGGTGTCACGAACTATTCCATTCCATTAACTACATTCCCCCATTACTTGGGCGCCCAGGGCCACGGACCGGGTCACCGCTGCTGTGACACATCCCACTGATACCGGCCCGGTACCGAGTACCCACAGCCCTGGGAGGGCGGCCCAATAACATGGTACTGTACATCCCTTGGAAAACTGCTGCGGATCCGCAGGGCCAAATCCGCTGCGGATCCGCTGACGAATCTACAACGTGTGCACATACCCTAACAGTACATGAATGCAGAGAAAGAAGGAAACTCCATCAGTACATGAAAGCAGCTCCAAGCTTAGTACAGTGATCAATTGTAATGTCAGGTCAGCCCTATAAACATTTATACTGCATGAACCTACAATTTCCAGTATGCTTTTAACCGTGGATCAGGAGCATCTCACACACAGACGAGTTGAGGCGCAGTGCGCCTGACAGGCACAAGTTAGAAAACTGCCTATCATATCTAATTATCTCAATTTCTGAGCTCTAAAAGTAATCAGTGACCTTATGAAGGGATGTATTAAAGAGAGTACTCAAAATCAGATGCAATAAAAAACAAAACAATTTAATAACCATAAACGTAATGAAACAAAAAGTATCCTGAGACGCCATTTCTAAGAAAACCCTCTTATTTGTAAGAAAACCCTAATTATTTCTACTAAATATCCACAAACTTTTCATTATTCATTCAGAAAATGAGCAAAATAAACAATTGTGATGAAAACCCCCCAGAAAATACAAATCTTCAAAAGTGAGCACCTTCAGGCCCAATGAGCCTGAGAGGCCACATCTGCTCTCCACAAAGACGGCAGTAAATGAAGTGAGGGGTTTCACGCAACACCTAAAGATAGAAAGGTACAGGGAGGATCCACAACCGCCTTGGAGAGAAGGGGGAAAAATGTGTGAGCTGCGCCTGTCCTGCCTACTGTTCCTGACACAAGGTTAATAAAGTTATGGAGATGCTGGGAGTAGTCGTTACCAGCAATCATCAGACTGAAAATCATACAGGAACCACAGTACTGATGAGACATAGAGAAGATGTCACTTTTAAGGTACCTGAATGTAAATGTTTTTGTGATACTGACTGATTAATTATTACCATCCCTTTGTCTCCATGTACAGATGCCATGATAAAATATCATGCCCAGAACACATCTCTCCGAACTTCCCTCTTCTCCGTCTTTAGCCGCACATTCAGATGCGGTGCCTTTAAAAATGAAAGCATCATCATACTGCTCCAAAAATAAAAATATCTCCCATGCTCTGCCTCTCAATAAATTGCCCCTCACTGTGCTTCCTGCACAAAATACCCCCCCACACACACACATACTGCCCTGCTCCAAAATATCCCTCCCACACTGTCCCTTTCCAAAATATCTTACACACATGGGCCCTTTCTATAATACCTCCCACACACTGCTCTTCTCCAAAATGTTCCCCCACTCTGCCCATTTGTATAATATCCCCCCACAATGTCTTTATCCAAAATATCTCCTTACACTGCCCCTCTGTATAATTTCTCTCCCATGTAATCAGGGCTGTCACTAGGAATTTTGGGGCCCCCTTGAAACTCCGCCCAGACTCCACCCTAGCCTAGTCCCGCCTCCACCCCTCGAACCTTCCACAGTCCCTCCACCCTCTGTTGGAAAAACTCCACGTCTTCACCATGTCCTCCCCATCACACATTAACAGTTCCCATAACCACATCACAAAAGATTTAATTTTGGCCAAAAGATTTTTTAATCCACCACAATGACAAAGTAGACTCTTCTGGATGGGCTCTACTCTACTGTAAGTTATAAAATATTTGTTAAAATAATACAATTTTACGCATATTTTTATTTTTCAACTTTTAAAATGACCAATAATATCACATGCAAGGAACAAATACCCCCACACCATGACCAGATTACATATTACCACCACATGGAGACCAATAATAGCACATGCAAGGAACAAATACCACCACGCCATGACCAGACCACATATTCCCACTACATAGTGACCGGACCAGATTCAGTGGGTACGGAAAGTATTCAGACCCTTTTAAATTTTTCATTCTATTTTTCTTTGCAGCCATTTGGGAAATTCAAAAAAGTTCATTTTTTTTCTCATTAATGTACACTCTGCACTCCATTTTGACTGAAAAAAACAAAAATGTAGAAATTTTGGCAAATTTACTAAAAAAGAAAAACTGAACTATCACAGTCATAAGTATTCAGACCTTTTTCTCAGACACTCATATTTAAGTCACATGCTGTCCATTTCCTTGTGAACCTCCTTGAGATGGTTCTGCTCCATTGGAGTCCAGCTGTGTTTAATTAAACTGATAGGACTTGATTTGTAAAGGCACACACCTGTCTATATAAGACCTCACAGCTCACAGTGCGTGTCAGACCAAATGAGAATCATGAGGTCAAAGGGACTGGCCAAGGAGCTCAGAGACAGTACTATGGCAAGGCACAGATCTGGCCAAGGTTACAAAAGAGTTTCTGCAGTACTCAAGGTTCCTAAGAGAACAGTGACCTACATAATCCTTAAATGGAAGAAGATTGGGATCACCAGAATTCTTCTTAGACCTGGCCGTCCAGCCAAACTGAGCAATCGTGGGAGAAGAGCCTTTGTGAGAGAGTTAATGAAGAACCCCAAGATCACTGTGGCCGAGCTCTACAGATGCAGTAGGGAGATGGGAGAAAATTTCACAAAATCAACTATCACTGCAGCCTTCCACCAGTCAGGCCTTTATGGAAGAGAGGCCTGACAGAAGCCTCTCTTTAGTGCCAGACATATGAAAGCTGGCATAGAGTTTGCTAAAAAACACACAAAGGACTCCCAGGATATTAGAAATAAGAATCTCTGGTCTGATGAGATGAAGTTTAGATCTTTTTGGTGATAATTCTAAATGGTATGTGTGAAAACCAGGCACTGCTCATCACCTGCCCAATACAATCCCAACAGTGAAACATGGTGGTGGCAGCATCATGTTATGGGGGTGTTTTTCAGCTGCAGGGACAGGACGACTAGTTGCCATTGAAGGAAACATGAATGCGATCATGTACAGAGATATCCTGAATGAAAAACCTCTTCCAGAGAGCTCTAGACCTCAGACTTGGTCGAAGGTTCACCTTCCAACAAGACAATGACCCTAATCATACAGCTAAAATAACAAAGGAGTGGCTTCAGACGAATGCTGTGACCATTCTTGACTGGCCCAGCAAGAGCCCTGACCAAAACCTAATTGAGCATCTCTGGAGAGACCTGAAAATGGCTGTCCACCAACGTTCACCATCCAACCTGACGGAACTGGAAAGGATCTGCAAGGAAGAATGACAGAGGATCCCCAAATCCAGGTGTGAAAAACTTGCTGCATCATTCCCAAGAAGACTCATGGCTGTACTAGCTCAAAAGGGTGCTTCTACTCAATACTGTACAAAGGGTCTGAATATTTATGACCATGTGATATTTCAGTTTTTCTTTTTTAATAAATTTGCAAAAATTTCTACTTTTGTTTTTTTTAGTCAAGATGGGGTGCAGAGTGTACATTAATGAGAAGAAAATGAACTTTTTTGAATTTACCAAATAGCTGCAATGAAACAAAGAGTGAAAAATTTAAAGGGGTCTGAATACTTTCCGGACTTACTGTATTACCACCACATAGTGACCAAATACTACAATATTGATCATTAATAAAAAAAACACAATACTAATGACATTACACATCACATATCTGTACTTAGTATACAGTATCCGGGGACAGGTAATACAGTGATCACCCTGCACAGTAACAGGACCTCTCCTACCCAACACTGAAAACAGTACCCTCAAAAATAATATCCTTTAATCAGCCACGACATTAATAATATCCCACATTCTGGACCCCACGTGTCCACCCATTCTGGACCCCATGTGCCCTCCCATTCTGCCTCATGTCTCTCCATATTGCTCCATAGTCATCCATAATAGTATAAAGAATCCCATAGTCATATATAGTAGTATAATGCATCCCATAATCATATATAGCAGCATAATGCAGCACCAAAGCATTATAATGCAACCCCATAGCAGTGTAATGCAGCCCCATAGCAGTGTAATGCAGCCCCATAGCAGTATAAGGCAGCCCCATAATATAATGCTCCCCATAGGGGTATAATGCACCCCCATAGGAGTATAATACAGCCCCATAGGGGTATAATGCACCCCTATAATATAATGATCTTCCATAGGGGTATAATGCTGTCCCATAGGGGTATAATGCAGGGCCATAATACAGGGTGAGCCATTTTATGGATACATCTAAATAAAATGGGAATGGTTGGTGATATCAACTTCCTGTTTGTGGCACATTAGTATATGGGAGGGGGGAAAGTTTTCAAGATGGGTGGTGACCATTTTGAAGTCGGCCATTTTGGATCCAACTTTATTTTTTTCAATGGGAAGAGGGTCATGTGACACATCAAACTTATTGAGAATTTCACAAGAAAAACAATGGTGTGCTTAGTTTTAACGTAACTTTATTCTTTCATGAGTTATTTACAAGTTTATGACCACTTATAAAATGTGTTAACTGTTGCCGTGCGGGCACGACAACAAATTTTAACTGTCCGTGCATCTGAGGATGCACGGGCAGTTACTGAGCCGGCAGAATCCTGCCACTGGGGCCCAGTCAGCAGAGGACAGGGAGCCCACTGCGGGCCCCTTCTACTCATTGGGCCCCATACGCCAATAAGGGCAGTAATGCTCTGATAGCAGCCCTGTGTGGTGCCCCTGAGGGTTCAGTCGCCACAGAGGTACTGCACCTCCTCATGAGGTGTGGTACCCTACTATCCAGGTAAGGTGGAGACACCTGACCACGCTCCAACACCTGCACCCCACACCACAAAGTAGTGTAGCAAAGCACCTTCGGCGGCTCACTGCTTGGAGTGTAGCATAGCACCCCTTGGTGGCTCCCTGCTTGGAACACGAAACGTGCTGGGAGGTGGGTGTGTGCCGCCCCCAGGGGTATGGTCGCCACACTGGCTTTGCCTTCCTCCAGGGGAGGGTAATGCCATGCTTGGAAGCAGTGATGGGTCTCTCCAGCAGTTAACCTAATGCATGCAACACAGTTCCACTCCGGGCCAGCAGGGGGAACTCTGAACCAGGATTCTGGAAAGGGGTGTCCTCTGAGGGCCAGGAGGGAAAGAGTTCAGATAGTCTGTGGAGGGTGAAGTGTGCGGATGGGAGGTGCGAAGCTGAGAGGTTGAGCTGCAGAAGGCGAGCTCCCTCAGCTTGAGAGCGCACAGAACTGGAGCCTGGTCTCCACGGTGGTACGGATACTGACGGTCCTACCACAGATACCAGAGGAGTAGGAGGCTGTAAATGCCCTGCTCCCAGCAAAGACTTGGGACACAACAGCAATTGACTAGTGAGCCAGGACTCAGGAGAGGAGTCCCCGAGAGAGGCTACAGCTGTCTGTCATACAAGTAAAGTTCTAGGAACATCTGAAGAGAGGTATTTCAGAGTAACTAAGTACTGGAGTGCTTCACACTACAAAGCGCTAGGAAGGAGACTGCACAGCCCTTCTGCTGAGAGAGAATCCTGATCTGCTTCCAGGCTAACCTGCTCCAATACCATCTGTAATCAGGACTCTGGACTGCATATACTCAGTAAAGGTACAGAAACTACAACCGCTGTGTCTTGTCTGTTCCCTACGCTTTCGGCACTGCTACATCCCCGTGCCAGCTACATCTACACTGCCCTGGGACTACAGCTCCACCTGTGGGGAGCTTTACCATCTAAGCTGCACCTACCATCAGTCCCAGTGGATCTGTATGCAGCGTTGGCCTAACACCATATTTGCCAAACACCAACTATCACGAACTATCCTACTATTAACTACATCTCCCCATTGCTTGGGCACCCAGGGCCACGGACCGGGTCACCGCTGCTGTGACACATCCCCCTGACACCGGCCCGGTACCGAGTACCCCACAGCCCTGGGAGGGCGACCCAATTTGGAGTCACAAACAGGATTATGGACCCCGGTATCCCCGGGTCCTGTGTGCCATAGACTGTGTTTGTGAATGTGAATTTGGCGCCATTTGCCGCCATTGCCGCGCTGCTTGGCACGCGCGAGAAGAAAGAGGGTCGGCCTTCATGGGCGGAGCCTGCCGCAGAGCGCGAAGAAGAGAAGTGCCGCGCGGGAAGAGAGGACAGCGCGCAAGAGGAGGAGGAGCTGAGGCCGACAGCCCGGAGCGTCGGGCCTGCGAAGCGGCCGCCGGTGAGCTCCCGCAACCCCCAGCCCTGGCTAACATTAACTAGGGGGGGAGAGAATGTCTGCACCACAAGCCAATGCAGCGGCGGACGCCACTGCCAAACCCGCGGTACCTCCAGGAGGAGCACCCGCCGCAGCGGTCACCATAATGCCGCTATCCATGCCCTACATACCGGGAGCAGCCTGGCTACCGCAGTACTCGGGTGAGTCACATACCCTGAGTGAATTTAAAGAGAGACTGTGCAGCTTGTTTAAAGTTTACCCCCTGTCTGAAAGCCAAAAAGTGAATATCCTGATTTGACAGCTAATGGGTGCAGCACTGAGGGAGGTGAAAGCCTGGCAGGACACTGATAAAGAGACTGTTGCAAAGGTCCTGGCCAAGCTGAAGAGCACTTTTGACACTCGCACTGCAGCTGAAATCAAGATGAGGTTCTTTGGCTGTAAACAGAGGGCACAGGACAGTATCAGAGACTATGCTCTCAACCTGCAGGAGGCGCTGCGAGCAGTTAAACAAGTTGACCCTGACAGTGTAAAGGAAGAAGGTCAACTGTTAAAGGAGCAGTTCATGGAAGGGCTCCTGTCCAGTACCCACAGAGGACAGTTACGTATTTTAGCCCTGCAAGACCCTGATCTGGACTTTGCTAATTTCAAGGACAGGGCTATCTGGGTACTACAGGAATCCTCTGACAGCCATCCAGCGCCCGCTAGGCGCCCAGTGATCACCTACCATCAGGAAGCTACATCCTTTCCTTCCATCCCTGTGGAGGCTGATGCCCAGACCCTGGATAAAGATCCAACTGAGGAGCTGCGTCATCAAGTCCAGGAGCTGACCAAAGGGATGGCTGCACTCACCAGAACTATGCAGTCCCTGCAGGATTCCTCCAAAGAAAAGGTCCAGCTTGCTTCCAGTCCAGAGGATGTCCCGTGGCTCTGGAGGAGGAGAACCCCGCCACTTCGAGGAAGGAACAACGATCGCTACGACCAGAAAGGACGTCCCATCTGTCGCCGCTGTTACAAGGCAGGTCATCTTGAAAGGTACTGTCCTTTAAACAAGCAACCCCTGGAGCAGAGGGCCAACCCCCAGGAATAGGATCACCAGGCCCAAAGAACTGGAGACCCAAGTATGTGGGAGGGAGACCGATCCTTCCTGTGGTGATTGACAGCATCCCCATGAACGCTTTGCTGGACACTGGCTCCCAGGTGACCACTATGCAGTATATTTTGTACAAGAGGTACTGGGCTGATTCTGAACTCAACCGTGGCCCAACTGATGAACTACCAGTAGTTGCTAGTAATGGTCATACCTTGCCACAGATTGGATGCAAGAAAATTACTGTTAAAGTGGGCCGGGTGGAGCTAAAATCACAAGGTCTTATAATTGTTGATATTGATCGACGTGAATGTAATCCCATGATGACTCTTGGTACAAATGTAATTGAAAACTGTCTGTCCGAGGTTATTGTCTTGTTGCAACAGGTGGCTGAGACTGCTGGTTCCGGAGAACAAAGAGTCCTGCAGAAGGAGATCCGAGCCCTGATGCAAAGGCAACAGGTAGAACTCTCTGGTGGAGAGATTGGCAGCGTCAGAGTGAGTGATGCTTTTCCCATTGTAATACCCCCCAGATGTGAAATGTTGGTTTGGTGTCGGGCAGCCATAGGGCTCAGAAGGCAGGATTACCAGGCATTGGTAGAGCTAGTATATTCAAATAGCAGGCCCACTGTCCTGACAGCCAGAGGGGTGGTTGATGTACGAAAGGGGAGAGTACCTGTACGCCTTCTGAATTGTGGGGAGGAGGAAGCCACAATTCCTCGGTACGCCACAGTTGCTAAACTGCTCACTGTTAATAACAACTCATTGCAGGCAGCAGAGCCTTTGGTCTCATCCGATCCAGTGGAGGACAATGGCCCTGTGAAGCAGCTAGAAGAGTGGTGCCAGCAACTGCTGGTGGGAACTGACTCTACACCTTCATACCAGAGAAATGGGGTTTACAGCGTGACACAAGAGTATGAGCGGGTATTCAGCAAACACCCACTAGATTTTGGGCAGGCAAAAGGGGTCCAACATCATATCCCCACCGGAGACCATCCACCCATAAAGGAGAGGTATAGACCTATACCCCCAACACAGTACCAATGTGCTAAGAGTATGTTGAAAGAGATGAAGGAAGCTGGGGTCATTAGGGACAGTTGTAGCCCATGGGCAGCTCCAATAGTGTTTGTAAAGAAAAAGGATGGTACTATGAGAATGTGTGTTCATTACAGGAAAATTAACAGTATCACACATAAAGATGCCTACCCATTGCCTAGAATTGAAGAGTCATTATCTGCACTTAAAACTGCTAACTACTTTTCCACCTTGGATCTCACCAGTGGGTATTGGCAGGTTCCCGTGGCAGAGGCAGACAAGGTGAAAACCGCATTTACCACTCCAATTGTAGTCTCTGTGAGTTCAATTATATGCCATTTGGGCTCTGCACTGCTCCAGGAACCTTTCAACGGCTTATGGAGTGTTGCCTGGGACACATGAACTTTGAAACAGTCCTGTTGTACCTGGATGATGTCATTGTTTTCTCCAAGACCTATGAAGAGCATCTGGAACACCTGACCGAAGTGTTTGAAGCTTTGTCCAATTTTGGCCTGAAAGTGAAACCTTCAAAATAACACCTCCTGAAGCCTAAGGTACAGTACCTCGGTCAAGTGGTCAGTGCAGAAGGTGTGGCACCCGATCCTGACAAGGTCACGATCATCTGGGACTGGACGAAGCCCAGCAACCTCCATGAGGTACGCCAATTCCTTGGACTGGTAGGCTACTACCGGAGATTCATCAAAGGCTTTACTGAAATAGCCACCTCGATGCAAAACCTTCTGGTGGGGCAGTCCAAGAAAGGCAAGCAGAAGAATTCCACATTTGAATGGACTGAAGAGTTGGAGAGGTCTTTCACCAGATCGAAGATGGCTCTCACAGGTGACGAAGTTCTGGCCTACCCAGAATATGACAAACCCTTTGTGCTGTACACGGACCCCAGCAACGTGGGTTTAGGAGCAGTACTGTCGCAGGTACAGAATGGAAAAGAGAGAGTGATCTCCTACGCCAGCAGGAAGCTGCATCCCACTGAGAGGAACCCTGATAATTACAGTTCTTTTAAGCTGGAGTTCCTTGCCATAGTCTTGGCTGTCACCGAAAGGTTCAGGCATTACCTGGCTTCGGCCAAATTTACAATCTTCACGGACAACAACCCGTTGACCCACTTGGACACTGCCAAGCTAGGAGCACTGGAGCAGCAATGGATGGCTCGGTTATCCAATTATGAGTTTACCATCAAGTACCGGGCAGGGCACAAGAATGCCAATGCTGATGCACCATCCAGGATGCCTAATCTGCCAGATGCAGGAGAAGACCCTGAGGCTCTGGAAGAGGTAGAATTGCCTCCATTCCACTGGCCACTGGCGGCCCAACATGCTCAAGGAGTGAGAAACAGGCGGCCTGGCTTGAAGGAAGTCACTCTGAATCCGTTGCCCCATCATGATTGGGCAGAAGCGCAAGATAATGACCCTGCAGTCCGCCTGGTGAAAGAGCTGCTGACACAAGGTGACTCACACCCAGAGTTGAATGCTCCTGAAGAAACTCATCAGTTGTGGAAGGAAAGAGGTCGGCTGTTCATTTATGAAGGGAAGCTGTGTCAGAGGAGTATCACTGCCCGCACACATGCTCTGGTCTGGCAGGTGGTGGTCCCAAAGAGAGATGCATCAATTGTCTTGTCCTAGGAGCATACCACAATGGAGCTGGACACTTTGGTTGGAAGCAGTTGGAAACATTGCTCCAAGAGAGGTTCTACTGGACTGGCATGCGGAAGGCCATTGAGAGGTGGTGCTGGGAGTGTGGACAGTGTAACCTGAGCAGAAAGGATAGAGACAGCCAGAGAGCTCCCTTACAGCCAATCATCACCAAACAGCCCCTGGAGTTGGTAGCCCTGGACCATGTGAAGCTGGTTCCAAGCCGGTCAGGCTACCTCTATGCCCTTACCATTGTGGACCACTATTCAAGATTCCTGGTGGTTGTGCCCGTCAAAGATCTAACAGCCAGGACAGCGGCCAGAGCCTTCCAACAGCACTTCTGTAGGTCACATGGGTATCCTGAAAGAGTACTCACAAATCAAGGTCCAGCTTTCGAGGCGGAAGTGTTCCATGAGTTCTGCAACTTGTATGGTTGTAAGAAGATCCGGACAACACCTTATCACCCACAGACCAACGGCATGTGCGAGAAGATGAACCAGGTAGTGATTGATTTACTGAAGACTTTGCCCTTGTAGGAGAGAAATCTGTGGCCAGAAAAGTTACCCGATCTGGTAGATCTCTACAACCATATCCCAGTGAACTCTACCAACTGTACTCCAGCGTTCCTGATGAGAGCAAGGCCTGGTAAGCTGCCTATTGACTTGGACATGGGAGTCCTGACGCCTGAAGTAACGTCACCAGATGCTGACTGGGACAAGGAGAGGCAGCAGCAGTACAGAAGGGTACAGGAGTATGTGGAGAAGAGTCTGACTCAGGCAAGGCAGAAGCAGGAGAGATTTTATAACCAAAATGCACCTGCTGTTCCTTTTTCGCCAGGAGAACAAGTTCTCAAGAGAAAAAGAAGACTGCATAAGCTGGATGATCAATGGGAAGAGGAGCCCTATACAATTCTGCCCTCGAACTTTGATAATGCCAAAGTATGCCTTGCTAGCAAAGATGGAGGAGAGACCTCAGCAGCGGTATCCAGGGATCACTTGAAGTTATGCCCTGACCAGTTGAAAGAAAAAGAGGGAGGATCAGATAACATCCCACCTACAGAGGAAGAAAAGACAGTCAGTACCGTGCTGGGAGAGTTCCCTGCGAATTGGACTAGAGTTAATGATGCAATTGTAGTGCCGGTGTTGTTATTTCCCCAAGTAGAAGCACAGGAGAATAGGACTCAAGAAGACCTTGAAGATCGAGAAAATCAGGCAACAGAGGCCACACCAGCAGTGGAGCCAGAAAACCCTCGCCCTGCCAGTGGTGAGCCTGTTATGCCCATGGTGAGTCCAAGAGTTACTAGACATCTAGAATTTCTGTGCCATGTGGAACACCCAGTAGTGTATCCAGTACATTACCCACTGCACCAGTCTTACGCAGATCTACCCGCACCACACAAGGCATACTACCAGTTAGATATCGTATATAAAGTAATGTAATGGTTGAAATTGTGTAAATATGTAACTGTTTTTCAAGTTTTGTACCTACAGGTGACCTGTAAGAGTTCTCTTTGGTTTGTTTTATGGACACTGAACCACAGGACTTGTGTGTGGTCAAAAACTTTTACCATTTGCCCAGGGATGGACCATGGACATTGATGCTGGACTTATCATCATAGGACCATTTTTGAGCTCTTGGTTTTTGCACATTTTTCTCTTTTTCAAATCTTGTACAATTATTGTTGTTTAAATGTTTATATGTTGTTTTTCATGTTTTTGTTCAGCCCAGTAGTGCTGACTTTCACTAGGGGGGAATGTGGCGCCCCCAGTGGTATGGTCGCCACACTGGCTTTGCCTTCCTCCAGGGGAGGGTAATGCCAGGCTTGGAAGCAGTGATGGGTTTCTCCAGCAGTTAACCTAATTCATGCAACACAGTTCCACTCCGGGCCAGCAGGGGGAACTCTGAACCAGGATTCTGGAAAGGGGTGTCCTCTGAGGGCCAGGAGGGAAAGAGTTCAGATAGTCTGTGGAGGGTGAAGTGTGCGGATGGGAGGTGCGAAGCTGAGAGGTTGAGCTGCAGAAGGCGAGCTCCCTCAGCTTGAGAGCGCACAGAACTGGAGCCTGGTCTCCACGGTGGTACGGATACTGATGGTCCTACCACAGATACCAGAGGAGTAGGAGGCTGTAAATGCCCTGCTCCCAGTAAAGACTAGGGACACAACAGCAATTGACTAGTGAGCCAGGACTCAGGAGAGGAGTCCCCGAGAGAGGCTACAGCTGTCTGTCATACAAGTAAAGTTCTAGGAACATCTGAAGAGAGGCATTTCAGAGTAACTAAGTACTGGAGTGCTTCACACTACAAAGAGCTAGGAAGGAGACTGCACAGCCCTTCTGCTGAGAGAATATCCTGATCTGCTTCCAGGCTAACCTGCTCCAATACCATCTGTAATCAGGACTCTGGACTGCATATACTCAGCAAAGGTACAGAAACTACAACCGCTGTGTCTTGTCTGTTCCCTATGCTTTCGGCACTGTTACATCCCCGTGCCAGCTACATCTACCCTGCCCTGGGACTACAGCTCCACCTGTGGGGAGCTTTACCATCTAAGCTGCACCTACCATCAGTCCCAGCGGATCTGTATGCAGCGTTGGCCTAACACCATATTTGCCAAACACCACGGGTGGCGTCACGAACTATCCTACTATTAACTACATCTCCCCATTGCTTGGGCACCCAGGGCCACGGACCGGGTCACCGCTGCTGTGACACATCCCCCTGACACCGGCCCGGTACCGAGTACCCCACAGCCCTGGGAGGGCGACCCAGGTGGAGTTTAGTACACTCAAAAGAGCAGGAAGAGTTGAGTCAGTGAGTCAGTCTTTCATTCAGTCAGTGAATAAGGATGTAGAAGGACAGAGTGTGAGACAGAGAAGATCCCCGGGAGAGGGATGGAAGAAGGAAGTGCTGCAGCAGGCCACAGTGATCTGGGTCTGCTGGCACAGGAAAGAGACAGAGAAAGGAAGCTTGATTCTCCAGTGGGAAGAAGGATTAGCACAGAACATGAGAATAAGAGAACAAGGACCAGGGTTAGAGGAGAACCCTTTTCAAGTTCTAAGCGCAAGGCCGGGGTCCGGTCCCCGAGGTTGTACGGATACTAATGGTCCTGCAGTAGACACCGGAGGAATAGAAGTAGTGACCACTTTATTTCCACGCAAGATTTGGGGGAACAACAGCAACATATTAGTGAGCCGGGACTTAGTAGCAAGGAGTCCCCGAAGCAGGCTACAGCTGTCTGCCGTACAAGTAGAGTTCATAGGAACATCTGACAGGAAGAACTCCAGTGTAACTCAGTACTAGGAGTACTTCACTCAAAGGCGCTATAAGAGGAGACGTTCAGAAAAGGCACATAAGTTGACGGAGTGTTGGAAAGGAGTGCTTCATCTTGCCTGGAAGTTGGCTGAGCTCCTGACCAGGAGGACACGGCACGGATGCGGGCACCTGTACCTGCAACAGACTGTGAGTAAAGCTTTGGAACTACATGCCCTGGTGTCCTCCACTTATTCCTGCGCCAACCTGCCCAGCACTGCCACATCCCTTGCGCCTGACACTACACCATCTAAGTGTCACTTCACCTACACTGCCCTGAGACTACAGCCGTGCCTGTGGAGGGCTATAACATCACTGCTGCACCACACCATCTGTCCCAGAGGATCTGTCTGCAGCATCGGCTTACATCTCTTTTGCCAAACACCACAGGTGGCGTCACAAATCACTTATAAACTTTCCCCTTTTTGCAATGGGCACTCAGGGCCACAGGCCGGGTCCCAGCTGCCGTGACATCTCCCATTGGAGCTCATCGGACCCGGTACCGAGTACCCCACAGCCCTGGGAGGGCGACCCACCTGCATGTCATAACCTCCACACAACAGCCCTTCATAGTGTCCCCCACATTCTGCCCCTTTCCATATCTCTCCCAAACTGCCCCATTACAAGTCCCACCACTGAGCAAAATCAATGGAGATCAAGGCATCTTACAAGGTACTCGATATCTTCAATATGTAGGGCAATTGGAGCTTTGTATTAGGAAAACTTTGCTATGACTACTATATAGATGATTTACAAAATTAACCAGAATTATTTTCTGTTTACGTGTATCTTTCTCTTTAGTTTGAAATGAATTGTCATATTCTTCTAAATTCCTCTTTACTCCTTTGCTCCTCTACCAATTAGAAAATAGAGCAGAGCATACAGTATGCATTATGGATAGGGTTATCTGCTACAAATCATAGGTTGCAAAATTTTCCATAGTATTGCAAAATTTGGCAATAACACTATTTCCTTGCCTTCTAATTCACTCAGCTGTCCACACGTTACTTATCAACTTTGCAATCTAACACCACTTAGTGACCTTTGAATAATAGTAAATTGTTGATAGGAAGTCATTTGTGAAAATACAAAGATCCATAAATCAATTACCAGGAGACAAACTGAATAACTTGAAGACTGCGAGAGAGGATAGTGGTGTCACAAGACGAAGACACCAGAAGACTGACGAAGGAGAACCCAGCAGACTGCAGAACGAGAGCCACTAGACTGCGTCACACGGTAGACTTTATTTCATCTAAGTATTTTCTATGATTATCAGCAATAACTAAACATTGAAATCAAGGTCATCTATCTTTACATACATATAGCACTTTGATGAACCTCAATAAGATATCTTGTATGATTTGAGACCAATGTGAGTATCCGTTTTCAAAGGAGTTTTCCGGTTTCAGAAAACTCTCATCTTAACAAAAAACAAACTATGCTTTACTCGTCCTCCCCAGGTCCAACAATGAAACTCCATCACTGCTACCAAACAGTCTATCCCTGCAATTGTCTACCAACAGTGAGATGTGCAGCTGCAGGGACTCAAACATAGTATTCAAGCACGGCGAAGACACTCGGTTAGCACTTGGGCATGCTCAGATAACACCTTATCCGAGCACGTTCGCTTATCATCAATTAGGACCCAACAGCTACTACTCCCTTCTGGCACCCAGCAATTATATGATCACTGGGACCTAATAAAGAAGCGCTGTTAGCACTCTTGCAGTCTATAGTAGAAGCGATCAAAACGATAGCACCTTATTCGAGCACGTTCATCACTAATAGCAACCAATAGCTCCACTTCCATACTTATTAATGAATATGACAAATGGAAAAAGTGAAATTGGTATTCAAAATAAAACATCCCTGGGAGATAAAGGAAAGGAGAAAGTGGAAACCACATTATTTGCTTTTGATGCGCCCCAGGGGCCGTGGGATACTCAGCACCGGGCCCATTAACTTCAATGGAAATGTCACAGTGGCAGTGACCCGGTCCATGGCCCCAGGCGGTCATGTAAAAGGGGTAGAGTTGAATGGGGAATAAAGTTTATGTAGTGATTCGTGACTCCAGTAGGAGTGTTTGACTGTAGTATAGCCGGCACTGCAGATGATCCCTGGGGGAGTAGATGGTGATGGCAGTGCAGATGTTTAACCCTCTCCAACCAGGGCTGGCCCCCAGAGATTGTGATGGAAGTAGAAGGCAGGGAGTAATAAGGCAGGAGACAAGGACAGTCACTTTATCATTTACTGTAGTTCTGGTGCAGTTCAGAGGAGATATTACAACTCTCACCAGGTTACAGTCTGCTATGGAGAATGGGAGTTATCCTTCACTCTGCTGTGACTCAGTGTATGCTTCCTGCTAATCTAATCCCTTCAGGGACCAAGGCTTCCCAGAGTTTAGAAACTTCCAGTATAGCTTCTACTCACTGTGTATTTCCCCTTTGGCAACTTGCAGCTTGGATCCTGTGTGTGAGCAGCTCAAGTTCCCTTTTGGCACAATCCTTCATTGATCCTAGTTCGCTGCAGTTTTCCCGGAGAAAACACGTTGCTGTTGGTTGTATAATCCCACACAGACTCTCAGCTTACCACCCTGTTCTGAAAGCTTGGATTGTCTAGGGGCTGATTCCCTGATGCTTCTTAGCTCTACTCCTGGATAGAGCACCGGTCTAATGGCTTCCAAGAGCATTCTTCTTCTCCTCCTTCTTCTTCACACTGAAAACAACTCTGCTCCTCCCCCTCCCAGTTAGGGTGTGTCTGCAAAGCTTCAGACAAGTGAGGGAGTGAGGCAAATTGTGTGTGTGTTGTGGTCTCTAGCAGAGAGAGCATAACTCCCATTGCTCACAAAACACATACAAAACAGTACATATTTAACCCTTTTGTGGTGGTAAAGAAGTAGGGCACCACACTCTTCTTGTCCAGAACACACTTAAATCTGAAGAAGGGAGGGGAAGTAAGGGATGCCCATCTTACTCTGAGTTCATCACTGCTGCAAGAAAAGAAGATTCTGAAGATAACTAAGGACAGGTGACATAGGGCACGGAAGGATGGGTGGCACAGGATAGGCAAGGATGTGTGGCATTGGATTGGCAAAGGCGGGTAGCACTGGGTTGGTAAGAATGGGTGGCACAGGATAGGCAAGGACAGGTGGCAAAGGAAGAGCAACATAGCTGGGCAGATTTACTAATAATGGTAAGTTATAAGGACCATGCAATGAATATCTGGATGTTAATGGTAGACCAATGGCTCCGTGTTAAGCACTGTTGCTGTGTAGCACTGGGGTCATGGTTTCATATCTCATCAAAGACAACATCTGCAAGAAGTTTTCTATGTTCTCCCATGCTAGCGTGGGTTTCCTCTGGGTTCTCCGGAATCCACCCACATTCCAAAAACATACTGATAGGGAATGTAGATTGTGAGCTCCATTGGGGACAGTGATGATAATGTCTGTAAAGTGCTGTGTAATAATATAGCGCTGTATAAATAATGCATAATAAATTCATAAATAATAATGGGCCCTGTTAATGATGTGGCTGAGGTTTGCCATAAAGGAAAACTAGTCTAAGGGTATACGCAAACATCTTTCTCCAACTGAAAAAAATTAAACATAATGCACAGTAGTGCAAAAACAACATTGCTGTACACATATTTAGACGTCTGTTCTTCTAATTGCTTCAGGGTTCAGAAGCTGTGAACTAGTTAAAAGAAGTAACCTGGTCATTCTTTGGGTGGCTTATTTTGGCAGCCTCCTGCTCTTTATACCTGAATGAGTATTATGGTATAATATTAATTTACTGATAAGAGGCACAAAATAAAGGCAGTCTCACAGGTCCAAATAATTCCGGTATTTGAAAAAATGGTATCGGAGCTATCCGTGTCCGTGTGGTGTGTCCATGTGGATTTGTGGTACCTCCATGTGGCACACGTGTGGCAACCGTGTGCCGCACGTGTGCTGCATCAGGATCACACAGACAGCCGCTGGGGAAGAAGCGCTACAGTAAGCGCTGTTCCCCTGGGGCTGGTGCTGAACGCGGCTGTCATTCTTCTCTCCTGCACTGCTGGCAACAGTGAGCAGGAGAGAAGAATGAATGAAAACCCGACGTGGGGTCCCTCTTCTGTTTCTGAACCAACCCGACAAAACTCACAAATGGGGGCTGCTATTCTCAGGCTGGTAAGGGGCCATTGATCTTGGCCTCCCCCCAGCCTAAAAATAGCAGCCCCCAGCTGCCCAGAAAAGGCGCATCTATTAGATGCGCCTATTCTGGAGCTTTGTGGAGTTCTTCCCACTTGCCCTGTAGCAGTGGCAAGTGGGGTCATAAGGGATTAATATCACGTTTCTATTGTAAGGTGACATTAAGCCCAAATTAGTAATGGAGAGGTGTCAATAACACCTATCCATTACTAATCCTAGAGTTATTCAAGGGTTAAATAAACACACACACAATAAGAACAAAGTAGGTTAATGAAAGAATACTGATGTGTCCCAGGAATGGGAACAACCTGTAATGTATATTCTCTGTGTTGAGTTTTTTTCCTCCAATCAGCAAAATTCCCTGTTGTTGCTACAAATAATTAGACAGTGTGAAGATTGTCCCTATGTCCCTCCCATAGTTGAGCTCTGTATTAGGTTGCTCCTCCCTTCTTCTTCAGTTTAGCCTACAGCAGCCATTACTTAATATGCATGTGTACTCCAATGTACAGATTACTCCTTTCTACCTACTGTTCATTGTAACTAATACAAGATTTTGGAAGAAAACAGCATCATTTCTCCTGGTCTTTCTACAGTTGCATTGCCAGTGGAGTTAAACTATCTGCGGATGCCTGGTGGTGTGAGTATGAGTTATACAATTATCTAAGAAGCTGACAATTAGAAGGCTTGGGATTTGCAGCCATCAGGAAGAGGCAGAATAAATACACTACACACATTGTTTAAAGCTTTATTATACTCCTAATTCCATATTGACGCCATCATTCTCCTGTAAATTAGTATAAAGTAATAAACCAACAATATCCATACCTGTCCGGCGATCAGTCATGTCCCACGGCGTAAATCCATCTCAGGGGTTAATCAGTTTACAGCCGGAGCGCTGCTAATGCGACCGCTCTGATTGTAAACTACTGGGGAATGAATGGAAGCAGCGGGCACAGACTCAGTGATGAGTGGTGACATCACCGTTAGTTACTGAGCAGGCGCCAGCTGCTTCCATTCAGAACAGCGGCTTACAGTAGTGCTTCTTCCCCCGCTGCCGTCCGTGTACACAGAGGACAGTGTGAACTGTTCTCCATCTGCCGTGTTCAGCACGTTTTGCGGACCGTGCGTTCCCACAAACACGTCCATATCTCCGTGTTTTGCACACGGTCCATGTGTCCGTGAATACACACTGACATGTGCAGAGACACAATCATTTTAATGTGTCTACATGTGTCAGTGTCTCCAGTACGTGAGGAAACTGTCACTACACGTACCAGAGCCACTGACGTATTGTTGACCGATGCACAGTGACACCATCTGCAGCAAGATGATGCTGCAGGTCTTTGGAGGTGGTCTGTGGATTGTCCTTGACTGTTCTCACCATTCTTCTTCTCTGCCTTTCTGATATTTTTCTTGGCCTGCCACTTCTGGGCTTAACAAGAACTGTACCTGTGTTCTTCCATTTCCTTACTATGTTCCTCACAGTGGAAACTGACAGGCTAAATCTCTGAGACAACTTTTTGTATCCTTCCCCTGAAAAGCTATGTTGATTAACTTTGTTTTCAGATCATTTGACAGTTGTTTTGAGGAGCCCATGATGCCACTCTTCATAGGAGAATCAAATAGGAGAACTACTTGCAAGTGGCCACTTTAAATACCTTTTCTCATGATTTGATACACCTGGCTATGAAGTTCAAAGCTCAATGAGGTTACAAAACCAACTTAGTGCTTCAGGAAGTCAGTAAAAAGTAGTTAGGAGTGTTCAAATCAAGAAAATGATAAGGGTACCCATACTTTTGCACCGGTCAAATTTTGTTTAAATGCAGATTGCACATTTTATGTTAGTACAATAAACCTCATTTGAATCCAGAAATATAACTGAGTCCATCAGTTATTAGATATATGAAACTGAAATAGCTGTTGCAAAAACCAAAATTGTTATAAAGAAAAAAGGTTAACATTAATAGGGGTGCCCAAACTTTTACATATGACTGTATATAAAACCTTAATCACAGTTGACAAAAATATTATCCTTCATATAATGAAAGTGATATAATTTTCCAGACATGTTCACACTTCAGTTTTAACATTGCGATTGTGCGTTCAGTTTGGAGGAACAGATAAAATGGAATAGAGTAAAATATGAAACCATTGCATAACTGATACAAATGGAAGAAGACTGTCCATACTCTGAAATTTCAACTTTTAGAACAGAAGAAAAAAGTTCTGCATGCTGCACTTTTCCTTCCATTGTAAAAAATGGACATAACAGAACCCAAATGGACCACATAAAACAAATGGGGCTCTCTGCTACTATCAGTATTACTAACGCAACCGATCTGTTTTTGACTCCATTTGTCTGTTCTGCTTGAAAAACTGGTGTGAATATAACTTTAATTACTTTCTTATGGTTTGTAAGATCTCTACTTGCTGCCATTCAATAGAATCCTTCATCAATTAACCCCCATTTGGAAAAAAATCCATCGTGGTCACAAAATGGATTTGTAACATATGGATCCCACATAGCAGCTGTTATACTGTACTTTCAGCTTGCCCAGATGCAGCTGCTTCATGAATGTCGCAACGGCTTTTATAGAATTACTAGCTGAAGAGCCCGGCACTGCCCAGGCATAGTAACGAACTGTGGTTAGTTATAACAAATTATAATTATCCTCCATCCCATAGTCCCGTGCCCATATACCCATCATACATATTCTCCATCCCATAGTCCCATGCCCATATACCCATCATACATATTCTCCATCCCATAGTCCCATGCCCATATACCCATCATACATATTCTCCATCCCATAGTGCCATGCCCATATACCAATCATACATATTCGCCATCCCATAGTCGAGTGCCCATATACCCATCACACATCCTTCATCTCATAGTCCCATACCCATATACCCATCATACATATCCTCCATCCCATAGTCCCGTGCCCATATACCCATCACACGTGCTCCATCCCATAGTCCCGTGCCCATACACCGATCATACATATCCTCCATCCCATAGTCCCGTGCCCATATACCCATCACACATGCTCCATCCCATAGTCCCGTGCCCATTTACCCGTCATACACCTCCATCCCATAGTCCAGTGCCCAGATACCCATCACACATCCTCCATCCCATAGTCCCGTGCCCATATACCTGTCATACATATCCACCATCCCATAGGCCCGTGCCCATATACCCATCATACATATCCTCCATCCCACAGTCCAGTGCCCAGATACCCATCACACATCCTCCATCCCATAGGCCCGTGCCTTATACCCATCATACATATCCTCCATCCCAAAGTCCAGTGCCCATATACCCATCACACATCCTCCATCCCATAGTCAACCATTATGACATCATAATGAGCGGCAGGGCTTGATGACATCAGCGTCGCCATGGCAACCATTGTGACATCATAATGAGGGGCGGGGCTTGATACGCACACACTGTTTCCCCAGTATGCAAATAGGGGCATTATGACATCATAATGAGGGTCGGGGCTTGACGCGCACACACTTTTTCCCGAGTATGTAGATAGGGGCAAAATTGTTTGGTGAATTGGAACACGTGGGGTTAAAATTTCTCCTCACAACATAGCCTAGGACGCTCTCGGGGTCCAGACGTGTGAATGTGCCAAATTTTGTGGCTGTATCTGCGACGGTGCGGATGCCTATCCTGGACATACACACATACATACACACATGCATACATACATACACACTTTGAGCTTTATATATTAGATTCATGAAGCGGCTGCACTGTCCCTGCATCTCCAAGTGTGCCAACCGCTGCATAAGACCTTACCCTATTAAGACACACACAAGTCAAACATATGTCCTGGACTTTAGAGTTAGACAATGAAGGCCTGTGTTGATTGATAACAAGCCAACATTTTTAAAGAAGGGAAGAATTGATAGAGAAAGCCATTCCACATAGCAGTTCCCAATGAACTCTCTAGTTTTCACCCTTATGACGGGATCAAGCCTTCGCTGCCCGAGGCCCCTGGGTTGCTTCCATGGAGCCGATGCTGGCTGAAGGAGCAAGTTGACAGTAAAACAGTAAGCGAGCTGGGTCAGTGGCAGAAAGACGAAGTAGCCAGAGTCCAAGGTCAATTCCAGAAAATCACATACATGGTTATTAGGAGTAGAAAAAAAAATGAGGTGCAAAATCTGGGTCAGAATTCTAGGAAGTACTCTAATAATGCATAACAGGAGCAGAGGAATACAATTCAATAACTGTCAATGGCAGAATGACACCAGAGGATTAAAAAGTAACATATCCTCAATGGACACTGCGTCCTCACTGACAATTGGCCCGGTGACTGACTGCAGCCAATGGCAATTCAACGAGGCCAAAATAACATATATCAAAGTAATGACTAAGTGGCAGAACACTAATCACAACATCCAGCAGGAGGAGACACATCAGGGGCTTAGTTGTGTACATACTGACCAACGGAAGAGAATCACTCCACCAGCATATGGTGAAAGAACTGAGCAATGAGCGAGCCACCTAGCAATGATGCCATTGCTTCCTTCCTTGCTGTCACCACCATTGAGACAGCCGAGAGTTGGCACCTAACAGAAGGAGCTGAAACAAGATCAGCTGAAAGTGGAATAAGCCTTTAAATTACACATACACTAGACATTAGCAGCTCTTAGAAGCTTTTTCCATTATATAAAGGGTAAAACTGTGATTAATTCCTAAGGCCACGTGCACACACTGAGCATGTGCAGCAAATTTTTATGCTGCAAAAAATGTATTTTTCTTCTCATTCAATGGGAATGGGTGAAAAAGTCTACAAAATTGCTGAAAGAATTGGAATGTTGCAGACTAGAAAAAACTCTTAATTCTCTATTCTCAGCCTGATTGTATGCTGGTTACTGTATGCACTGTCGTACAATGTGGTCTTGTTGGCTGGAGCAAGGACCATATGGCTTTAGAGCAGACTGACATATAATACGTAGTGACATAGAGACACCCGTCAGCGGTCCAGTATATTATTACCAACACACAACCACCATCAATCAAGTGACAGATGATTTTTCAGTTTTGCCTATGACATGGAGGAACACCTCCATCCTTGCAATGGGCTGCGATATTCTACGATCTACAAAACGTGAAGAATAGATTGCATGTGACAAAATTGAAACCAATGTCAGGAGAAATGTGTGCTGTGTTCCCAGAAAATTGTATTATTGAACAAACTCTGTATAGAAAAAAAAGACAAAATACAATGTTCTTGTAGTTTTCGTGACAGTTTTTGACATAGTCTTTGGAGTCAAAGCCTGAAATGGATTAAAAAAAAGCACAGGAACAATATAAAGGAAATTTGAAACATCTCCTGTCATATGCATTCATTTTTGTGTTTGGCTGTAAAAAAAAAACAAAAAAAAAAACATTGTGTTTCCAGCATAATGCTATTATCATAAATTAAATTATATTGTCATAATTAGAGTTGAGCGAATATGTTTGGAAATGATCGCCAAATCTGAATTTGCCACATTTGCCGAATTGGTACCCTATTCGTGCTGAATTTATGTTTGACGATCGGTTCCGAACATATTCTGTCATTTCTACTACCATTTACTCCAATGACGTTCGGCTGTGTTCTCAGGCGATTGTAATCTGAACCGAATTTTTAAAAATTTGCTCAACTCTAGTCATAACATATTTTTTCTGCTTTTTTACATAACCAAAAATGTGCTCAGTTCTCTTCAATATACAAGCAGGGAACATATAAGCAATATATATCCTTTCACATGCATATATAAAAAATGTTTTGCTTTTTATTAAATCGCCAATAACCAATCATGAATTCTTTATTCTAGTGCTAATTACAATGAACAGGAAAATTCCGGGACTGATAACGTTGGCAGTAGCCTGGCTGGGAATTGGGATGTTGATTGGCCATTTTTTAATTATTCCTCCACAACTTTCATGGCTGAAGAAAATGAGTAGAGATGGAGATCCTGAGTATAGCCAACAACTTCATCAAGAGATCCAGGCTGAGGAAATTCACAAAAATTTACAGTAAGACTAAAGATTGATAACAAATTAAACCAATAATATTACTAATTGGCATTCAGTAAAGAGTCGGTTCAATTCTCCTAACAGGAGAATTCTCTGTTGTGTATTTAATAATATTAATCAGAATGCTGTAACCACTTTTCCTAAAATCAGAGAAGATCTTGGATCCTTGCTCCCTCAACACCATCCCCAACCACTTGAAGACTTGTCATAATATAGGAATTTGTATACACAAGCTCACATTTACTGATCACATTGCCTTTCAAATTGTGGTTCTGAATATTGAGGCAAAAACAAACAAACACACTTACACACGTAGATCCATTCAAGTGAATTGGTCTGTGCACATGTCAGAGTGTTTCTACGGACCGCATGTCTGTGGGCAAAATACGTTGACATGTCCATTTTTTAACAGCAGTACGGAGCGCAAAATCCATGTGTCATCAGTGTGACACGTATCGGCGCCTGTAAAGCATGTACATCAGGTGTGGGTTATGGTTATTTTTTATTTTTGGTTTATTACAGGAGACAAGTGCTTCAATGGAATGGGAATTAGGTGGGTATAACTGTGTTTGCTATTTGTAATTAAAAAAGAAAAGTGTGTTTTGTTTTATTACAAATTAAAGACTTTATACTGGCTTTGTGTTTATTTACCATATAGACGCCTCTCCATTACTAACCCGTGGGCTTGATATCCCCAGACAATACAAAGGTGACGTCAACCATCAGCCCCACAAATATGAACCTTACTTGCCACCACCACAGGATGAGTGGGTTTAGCTGGGCAAAGCACCAGGATTGGTGCATTTAATAGATGTGCCTTTTCTGGTCAGCTGCGTACAGCTATTTTTAGGTTGGGGGTGTCAATATCCATGACCCCTTACCAGCCTGAGAATATTAGCTACCAGCTGTCAGTTTTAGCTTGGCTGGTTGTCACAAATTGGGTACCCCACACTGTTTCTGTTTATTTGTTTATTTAAATAATTAAAAAAACAGCATAGGGACCCTCTATTCTTGATAACCTGCCTTCCTCCAGCTGACAGCTGAGGTTTGCAGCCCGCGGTTGTCAGTTTTGCCTGGCTGGTTATCAAAAATATAGGGGAACTCGCGCTATTGATTTATTTACTTATTTATAGCATAGGCGGCGGCTGATGAATACTGTTTAGATGTTCTTTTGCATACTACAGATGCTTAATTTTCCCCGCCTCTGACTAATGTGTCCTGGACAGACACACTGGTAAACTATTGTATTTATCTTTCTACTATATAAAGGCCATGTTCATCACTGAAAAGCACTTCCCCTGATGAAGCTGCACTGCGGCAGCAATACGCGTGAGGTCTTCCCACACCCTTTCCTTTCCACACCTCCTGCTCCTTTTCCATCCTGGAGCCTTCTCTGCGGTATTACCCATCAGGGTCTTCCGGTTTTGTCTTGTCTTCTGACCTTTATGGGTTTTATTTATAACTGTCAGCAATCATATATAGGAGCATTGGCATTTCTGTACACATTCTTTGGATTGTGATTTTCTATTTACGGTAATATTGGCTGTTTTACGCCCCATCTTATTCTTTTCTTATCCTAAAATCCCTTGCATTATGCAGCAGAGATTGGATAGGTGTTGAATTTACCCAATTCCTTACATCATGCTATATGGCTTTTTGATTTTTTTCAATCTTACAAGGCATTTATGGGGACGCCCATTGATTGCCTATTATGTGGTTCATTTGAAATATCTTAGATTTAATTAACTGGATTCTAATGACTGACTAATTTCTATCATTAGATCACTATCTGTTATTATATATACAGTGTTTATAATGGTATGGTGCATTTTAAGGTATCATAGGTCATTGTATTGTGGTGACACATACAGTGGCTTCGTCCACTTCATTGCATTTATTATTTTGTAATTCTGCCTATTCTTTGTGCCATTTCATAGTTTGAGTATTGTGTACATGCACATGACATCCCATTATATTGGTCGTCCGTGCATGAATAAGGGTGTGTGTATTGTGTTTTTAATTTGGTCTTAATCATGTTTGTGTTTTTGTGATAATAAAGAGTAATTTTTGATGTATTCCATTTATGGGTGTGCACAGTCTATATGCATGGGTCTCTCTTTTTTGTCCTAATTTAATGGGGTGGACTCAGTAGAGGTTTTCTTCTGACGACTCTTCCATGGAGTCCAAATTTGTAAAGGTGTCTGTGAATAGTAGAACAATATACCACAACTCCAGTGTCTGCTAAATCTTTCTGAAGCTCTTTTGCAATCAAGCGAGGGTTCTGATTTGCCTCTTCAGCAATCCTATAAGCAGCTTGCACTGAAATTTTGCTTGGTCTTCAAGACCTTATCTTGACCTCCACTGTTCCTGTTAACTGCCATTTCTTAATTACATTTTGAACTAAGGAAAGGGCAACCTGAAAACACTTTGCTATCTTCTTATAGCCTTATCCTGCTTTGTGGGCCTCCACCCTTTTCATTTTCAGAGTGCTAGGCAGCTGCTTAGAATCCATGGCTGCTGTTTTTTGGCACAAGGTTACAGGAGACTGGGTTTTTAAAATGCTGGGAAATTTGCATCACCTTGCCCTTCCTAACAATGATAGTGAAAATGCCATAATCCTAACAGACTACAGTAATTAACCCCTTAACCCCAAGGATGGTTTGCACGTTCATGACCGGGCCAATTTTTACAATTCTGACCACTGTCCCTTTATGAGGTAATAACTCTGAAATGCTTCCATGGATCCTGGTGATTCTGACACTGTTTTCTCGTGACATATTGTACTTCATGTTAGTGGTAAAAATTTCATTCAAATAACTTGCGTTTATTTGTGAAAAAAACGGAAATTTGGCAAAAAATTTTAAAATTTCGCAATTTTCCAACTTTGAATTTTTATGCCCTTAAATAACAGAGATATGGCACACAGAAACTTAATAAGTAACATTTCCCACATGTTTACTTTACATCAGCACAATTTTGGAACCAAAATTTTTTTTTGTTAAGAAGTTATAAGGGTTAAAAGTTGACCAGCGATTTCACATTTTTGCAACACCATTTTATTTTTATGGACCACATCACATTTGAAGCCACTTAGAGGGGTCTATATGATAGAAAATACCCAAAAGTGACACCATTCTAAAAACTGCACCCCTTAAAGTGCTCAAAACCTCATTAAAGAAGTTTATTAACCTTTCAGGTGCGTCACAGGAATTTTTTGAATATTTAAAAAAAAAAATGAACATTTAACTTTTTTCACAAAAAAAATACATCAGGTTCAATTTTTTTTTATTTTGCCAAGGGTAACAGGAGAAATTGGACTGCAAAAGTTATTGTGCAGTTTGTCCTGAGTACGCTGATACCTGATATGTGGGGGGAACCACTGTTTCGGCGCATGGTAGAGCTCAGAAGGGAAGGAGCGTTGTTTGACTTTTTCAATGCAAAATTGGCTGGAATTCAGATCGGACGCCATGTCACGTTTGGAGAGCCCCTGATGTACCTAAACAGTGGAAACCCTCCATAAATAACCCCATTTTGGAAACTAGACCCCCCAAGGAACTCATCTAGATATGTGTGGGGAACTTTGAACCTACAAGGGCTTCACAGAAGTTTATAACGTACAGCAGTACAATTAAAAAATCATATTTTTTCCACAAAAATGATCTTTTCACCCCCAATTTTTATTTTCCAAGGGTAACAGGACCCTAAAAGTTATTGTGCAATTTGTCCTGAGTACGCTGATACCCCATATGTGGGTGTAAATGACTATTTGGGCGCATAGCAGAGCTCAGAAGGGAAGCGGCGCCATTTGACTTTTTTGGTTGGAATTGACATCGGACACCATGTTGCGATTGGAAAACCCCTGATGTACCAAAACAGTGGAAACCCCCCACAAATGACACCAATTTGTAAACTAGACCCCCCAAGGAACTTATCTAGATGTGTGGTGAGAACTTTGAACCCCCAAGGGCTTCACAGAAGTTTATAACGCCCAGGCGTGAAAATAAAAAAATCGTATTTTTTACACAAACAAGATCTTTTAGTCACCAATATTTTATTTTCCCAAGGGTACCAGGAGAAATTGGACCCCAAAAGTTGTTGTCCAATTTGTCCTGAGTATGCTGATTCCCCATATGTGGGAGAAAACTACTGTATGGGCACACGTCGGGGCTCGGAAGGGAAGTAGTGACGTTTTGGAATGCAGACTTTGATGGAATGGTCTGCGGGTATCATGTTGCCTTTGGAGAGCCCCTGATGTACTTAAACAGTGTAAACCCCCCACAAATGACACCATTTTGGAAACTAGACCCCCTAAGGAACTTATCTAGATGTGTGGTGAGCACTTTAACCCCCCAAGAGCTTCACAGAAGTTTATAATGCCCGGGCATGAAAATAAAAAAATCGTATTTTTTCCACAAACATGATCTTTTAGTCCCCAATTTTTTTTATTTTCCCAAGGGTAAGAGGAGAAATTGGACCCCAAAAGTTGTTGTCTAATTTGTCCTGAGTACGCTGATACCCCATATGTGGGAGAAAACTACTGTATGGGCACATGTCGGGGCTCGGAAGGGCAGTAGTGACGTTTTGGAATGCAGACTTTTTATGGAATGGTCTGCGGGTGTCATGTGCGTTTGGAGAGCCCCTGATGTACCTAAACTATTGAAACTCCCCACAAGTGACCCCATTTTGGAAACTAAACCCCCCACGGAACTTATCTAGATGTGTGGTGAGCACTTTGAACCCCCAAGAGCTTCACAGAAGTTTATAACGCCCGGGCGTGAAAATAAAAAAATCATTTTTTCCCACAAAAATGATATTTTTGCCCCCAATTTTTTATTTTTCTAAGGGTAACAGGAGAAATTGGACACCAAAAGTTGTTTTGCAATTTGTCCTGAGTATGCTGATACCCTATATGTGGGGGTAAAACACTGTTTGGGCGCATGGCAGAGCTTGGAAGGGGAGGAGCACCATTTGACTTTTTCAACTCAGAATTGGCTGGAATTGAGATCAGACGCCATGTTGCATTTGGAGAGCACCTAATGTGCCCAAACAGTGGAAACCCCCCAATTATAACTCCAACCCTAACCCCAACACACCCCTAACCCTAATCTCAGCCCTAACTCTAGCGCTAACCCTAGCCCTAACCCTAACCCTAGCCCTAACCCTATCCCTAACCCTAGCCCTAGCTCTAATGGGAAAATTTAAATAAATACATTTTCTTTTAATTTTATTATTTTTCCCTAACTAAGGGGGTGATAACAGGGGGTTTGATTTACTATTTATGGTTTTTTTTATTTTTGGTAGCTGTCATACGCTAAAAGACACTTTTTATTGTAAAAATAGTTTTTGCATCACCACATTTTGAGAGCTATAATTTTTCCATATTTTGACCCACCGAGTCACGAGAGGTCTTATTTTTTGCGGGATGAGCTGATGTTTTTATTGGTATCATTTTCGGCACGTGACTTTTTTGATCGCTTTTTATCCCGATTTTTGGGACGCAGAATGAACATAAACCAGCGTTTCATTAATTTCTTTTGGGGGGTGCGTTTACACCGTTCCACCTGCGGTAAAATTGATAAAGCGGTTTTATTCTTCAGGTCAGTACAGTTACAGTGATACCTCATTTATGTAGTTTTTTTATGTTTTGGCGCTTTTATGCAATGAAAACAATTTTATATAAAAAATAATTATTTTTGCATCGCTTTATTCTGCGAGCTATAACTTTTTTATTTTTTTGCTGATGATGCTGTATGGTGGCTCATTTTTTGCGGGACAAGATGACATTTTCAGTGGTACCATGGATATTTATATGCATCTTTTTGATCGCGCGTTATTGCACTTTTTGTTTGGCGGTATGATAATAAATCATTATTTTTTTATTCGTTTTTTATTTTTGTTTTTTAAGAGGTTCGCTAAAGGGGTTAACTAATAGGACAGTTTTATAGGGCAGGTCGTTACGGACGCGTCGATACCAAATATGTGTACTTTTATTGTTTTGGGGATTTTTTATTTCCAAAAAATGAATTTATTAGGGAATATTTTTTTTTTAAATTTATTTAGCGATTTTTTTAAAATTATTTTTACACTTTTTTTAACTTTTTTACATTGTCCCAGGTCGGACATCACTGTCATGTGACATCGCTGATCTGTCACATCACAGATCACTGTGACAGATCAGCAATCTGTCACAGGCACTACACAGGCTTCCTCCTTGCCTGCGCTTTGCAGGCATGAGGAAGCCAGCTCCCTGCAGGCCCCCGAAGGTCCCCGTCGCCATCTTGGATTCGGGGACCTGCAGGGATGGAGCCCCCCGCAGCAGCGCTGCACATTGCGCTGCTGTGGGGGGCTCAGGGAAGCACGGAGGGAGCCCCCTCCCTGCCGATGCTTCCCTTTAACTCCCGGTACACCGCAATTGTGTTTGATCGCGGTGTACAAGGGGTTAACGTGTTAACGACACATTGTGCCGGGTGTCAGCTGTGATAATCAGCTGATACCCGGCCGCGATCAGCGGCGCTCACCACGTGGGCGCCGCTGATCGCTGTGACGTACTATCCCGTCCCTGAGAATTAAGTCCCAGGGCACATGGACGGGATAGTACGTCACATGGCAGTAAGGGGTTAAGGTCTGTAGTGAAAATGCCATAATCCTAACAGACTACAGTAATTAAGGTCTGAAACCTTAGTCAAAGTTATCTAAGCATTCAAATCTCCAAGGGTGCCCAAACTTTTGCATAAATTTCTTTTTGTAAATTTTAAAATGTAAAGATAAATATATAATTTTTTGCCTAAAATACAAAGGAAATGTGTTATCTTTAACCCCTTACTGACTGTGCCAAATTTTTCAAATCTGGCCAGTGTCACTTCATGTGGTAATAACTCTAGAATGCTTCAACGGATCTCATTGATTTTGAGATTGTTTTTTCGTGACACATTGTAGTTTACGTTAACAGTAAATTTATAAAAATATCAGAAATTTGTGAAAAAAATGCCTAAAATTAGCAATTTTCAAACTTTGAATGATTATCGTTTAATCCAGACAGTCATATTGTATAAAATAGTATTTAAATAACATTTCCCTTATGTCTGATTTACATCAGTACTATTTTTAAAATATCCTTTTATTTTGTTTGGATGCTAGAAGGTTTTAAATTGTAGCAGCAATTTTTCATTTTTTTTAAGGAAATTTACAAAACTTTTTTTTTTCAGAGACCTATTCAGTTTTGAAGTGACTTTGGTCGACCTATATCTCGTACAATCCCCAAAAGTGAGAACATTTTAAAAACGGCACCCCTCAAGGTATTCAAAACTGCTGTCAGTCGGGTGCTTTTCAGCAATTAAAGGGGTTGTCCGGGCTTTTCACTTAATCTCAGTGCATATCTGGGCTGCAGAATGCTCACAATAAGTAATTTACCTTCTGTGGCTAGTTTGCACGGTTTCCAAGATATAAGCTCTTGCTTGTAAAAAAAACGTCCAGGGGGGAGTGTTCTGGCAGTGAAATGAGAACTGGTTATTTCCTCCTACTCTACTAAAATCATGCCCTCTATGCAACAACCCCACCCTCCATAGCTACAGGCCCTCCCCGACCACATGAAGAAGCCTATCCCTCCTCACACATTAACAAATCCTCCCCCTCTAGCAGCCTCAGTGCAGAGTGCATCTGCTCCTCCCCCAGACACACGCTGAGCAGTGATCTATAGAAAGTGAAACTATTGAGGAGGAAAAGACCAGTTCTCATTTCAATGCCAGAACACCCCCCCTGGATGTTTTTCTTACAAGCAAGAGATGATATCTAGTAAACCCTGCAAACTGGCCACAGAAGGTAAATTACTTATTGTCAGCATTCTGCAGCCCAGATATGCACTGAGATTATGTGAAAAGTCCGGACAACCCCTTTAATACAAAGTGGCATGACAGGAAGGAAAAATGTTATTTTTATCACTTAAATGTCGCTAACTTCTGAACAGGCTGCTATAGCCGACAGACTCTAGGGCCGTTATTTAGTCATGAATTGCCATTGGAAACATCAGGACTAGAGACGAGTGTATTTGTTTGTTTTGTGTCCCCAAATCTGATTTTGACATATTTGCGCCATATTCAAGCACTATTCATACCGAATGTATGTTTGATGATCGATTCCGAACATATTCGGTAATTTCTACTCCCATTGACTCTAATGATGTTCAGCTGTTTTTGACGAATATTGCAAAAGCAATATTCGAATCCGATTGTATTTGGAACCAAATCCGAACAAATTCGCTCATCTCTAATCAGAGCCACAAAATCATGATCTTGGGGCGCTGATGGGTGTAACAACCCTGTCGGCTTCACTGCATGGCCTCCCATCCCCCACCTGCCTTACACATCAACTTACACACTACTCCAGGCCATGCTGTGGGTTCTGTCTTCTGCCGGCTCCATGCTGCATGCCTCATGCCTGCTCTCTGCATGCTTCCTGGCTGTATGCATAGGGGGGCGGCGCCAGAACTCTCTGGCTCTTATTGAGTCTGTGTGTACCTGCCTAATGTGTCCCCGGCCAATTACCAAGAGGTCTCCACTACTTAAGGTATCCTTGCCCATAGGAGGATGCCTGAGCAATGCCTTTACTCAATTAGTGTCTTGCTACTGAGCTGCCAGGTCCTGTCCTGTATTTCGCCTTCTCTGAAGGCTAGTTCTTAACTTTGTCTTGTAGCTGTCCGCCTGCCCTCCAGGAGGCAGAATATCCTGGTCTCTGTGTCCTTTGTCCCTAACCTTGTCTCATACCTGTCCTCTTCACCCTCCAGGAGGCAGAATATCCTGGTCCCTGTGTTATTGTTCCTGTTCCTGGCCGTGTCTGAACTCAGTCCTACCTCTGTCTATTAGTCTCCATGTCTGTGCTCCTTTCCCTGCCATGCCTATCCTCATGTCCTCTCCATCTGCCTGTGCTCCGCACTCTTGCGCCTCTGCCTGTGCTCCACATTCCTGCGGTTCTGCCTGTGCTCCGCACTCCTGCGGTTCTGCCTGTGCTCCGCACTCCTGTGGTTCTGCCTGCGCTCCGCACTCCTGCAGTTCTGCCTGTGCCCTGCTTCTGCAGAACCTTTTGCTGCAAACTGCAGCTCCTTTCCGCAGTCTTGCAGTTCTTCTCCAGTGTGAACAGGTCCAAACCTGTTCCCTCATACCTGTCCATGTTTCCATCCTACCTGCACTAGTTCTTACACCTCCTGTGTGAACAGGACCCTACCTATTCCATACACCACTCCTTCCTGCCCGTGTCCCTGTGCCTTTTGAATTCGCTCCTGCCCCTGTGTCTCAGCCGTCCCCGCCTGCCAGTGTCTCAGCCGTGCCCGCCTGCCAGTGTTTCTGCAGTGCCCGCCTGCCAGTGTCTCAGCTGTGCCCGCCTGCCAATGTCTTAGCCATGCTCATCTGCCAGTCATGCCTGCCACCCGCACCTGTCCTAGTGTTCCGTCTCCCCGAGTGGGATCAGCAGCCACAGCCAGACACCACCCTGGAGTGGCACCTGGCAACTACCTGCCACACAAGCCTGACCTCACCATCAGAGGCTCTATTGAAGACCAAGGTAGCTGTCGTAGTCACGTCTCTTCCAGGGTAGTCTGGTTTGTGACACAGTGGGGCCACAACCCCCTGGCTCACACCCACCAGTCAGGGCGTGAGCGTGACAATGGGGTTAAAGAGGGAGCCCCCACACTCTGTGAACCATTTACATGCCACAGTCACTACTGACAGCATCTAAGGGGTTAAAAAGCCATGGTTGGTGCCATCACAAATCAAGGATGATACAGCAAGGTGTCAGCTATAGTGTACAGTCAACAGCTGATGCATTTTCAGCAGTCGGGGATGCCATTCTGTGATATGTGAGGTCAGTTAAAAGACGTATTGGTGGTCACTAAGGGGTTAACTTCAGGCTTTTCAAGGGATCATTTAATCTTCAACTTGCTTAACTGTTCACAATAACTGTTATTTTGACCAGGGGTGTTCAAACTTTGACATGCCTGCCACTGTATAAGTTCTTTCTACTGGTTCCCTAGATGACTGATGGCTGGACCACCATTGTAAATACACACCTGTACTCTGTATCTCCTCCACCTCACTGTAGATTGTAAGCTCTCACGAGCAGGGTCGTCTTATTTTGCTTTAATTATTGTATTGTTAATGTTGTTACTTATGACTTGTGTTTTGAAACTGTTAAACTTTAAAGCGCTGCGGAATATGTTGGCGCTATATAAATAAAGATTATTATTATTATTATAAGTATATAGGCCAGGAGTTCTCTTTCCTGATACCTGACTTAAGGTTCATTTACATTGCGCTATGACATGTGTAGTACCACTCTATTTATTCTTAATGGGACCACGGGGGATCGCGGGGAACACTAGAATGAATGGAGCGGAAGTGCACATGAACGACCTGCGCTCTATTCACATGGGGCTCTACAGATAACTTACAGGGGATAGGGGACAACTTGCAAACCTGAGATTACCCCTTTTAAGATTCAGGCTTATGTATCTGTAATAAGTGATGCATGATCACTGAAGGCCACGGTTGTATTGTTGTTTTGAGAAACACATTTTAGTTAGCTTCATAAATGATTATCTATGAAAAACTTTAAACCTTGATGCAATTCACTTATATTAAAACTTTACTCACAGCGTTACACAGTTGATCACTTATTAATAGTGATGAGTGAACATGCTCACCGCTACTCGTTACTTGCCCGAGTATCACTGTACTCGGTGTACTCGGCAAGCACCGAGCATTTCCGGGATTATTCCACGGAAGCTCGGGTCTCCACCCTGCATTTTTGATGGTCTTTAGAGCACCAATGAACATGCAGGGATTGTCTGCCATACACTGTAATACCGCAGCCATCTTTGTTGTGATATTACAGTGATTTGCTGGCCAAACAGCGTCATCAGGTCTACGCCACCCTGCTCGGCGCATTCAGCTCCGGAATCAGATAGTGTAGGGAGAGCTGCTGCTGAGATAGGGTCAGATTTGTGTTTTTATTAGTTAGTGTGGGTCTACCATTGTTCAATCCACAAATCCAGCTAAATCAACAGTCTTTTTTTATGGCTAATTAAGGGGTATATAGATTGCAGTGCTAGGTAGGCAGGGGAGTCTATGTGCGCATATCCACATCAGTGCAAGGCATGCAGGCACTGCATGTGAGTATATACAGTAGATCTCACGGCATACATCAAAAGGGTCCACTACTGTCTGCTGCTGCCTCTTATATACAATATATACCTAGCTGCAGGTATCCATGGCTAGGATTGTTTTTTTTTTGCACCTGAATCCTGCTAATTTTATTACAAAGCAATCCAGAGTCCCCTTTTTATTCTACATTTATTTGGTTATCACACTGCAGACTACAGCCAGGTCATTTTAATACAACAGCGTGAAAATCTAGCAATCTAAAATGGCTTTTTTTTGTCCCAGGCATCACATCTGAGTGTGCAGAAAATTCTGGCCTTTTTTTGGTACTGTAGTATTTTTTGAAGCGTCTTACAACATTTTTGGACACCATTTTGCTGACCAAAAAATCTTTAGCTGCCCAAAAAATATTTAGCTACAGTTCTTATATGTATCACTGTGTTTTGTATGCCACACACATCGCATATCATTGCGCTAAATATTTGACAATTTTAATACTCCAACAAATTTTTTTTAGTGTCATAGCCTACTTATTGGCACAATTTTGGTGGGCCAAAAAAATCCAGGACACATATTTAACAGCGTTTTATCTCCATCAGACGCCAGATCTATCTGTGGTCTATAAATAGTTGCTTTTCAGACCTACATTTCACTTTTTTAGCTGTCTGCTACCCTAGGTCTATACACTATTTTGGGTTAAAAAATAAAAAAAATACAGGCCACATATTGAACAGTCTGGTATCTCTGACACGCCTCATCTATCTTTGGCCTACAAAGTGTGCTTTTGAGGCTTCCATTCACCTTTTTCTTTTTTTTGCTGTGTGTTAGCTCTAAACGCTATAGTGCAGTAAAAAATAAATATACACACCACATATTGAACAGTGTGGAATCTCAGTCAAACGCCAGATGTATCTGTGGTCTACAAATTGTGGCATTTCAGGGCTACATTCCAATGTATTTGCTGTCTGTGACCCTATTTCTATACACTATTTTGGGGTACAAATTTTAAAAATACATGCCACATATTGAAGAGTCTGATATCTTAGTCAAACGCCTGATGTATCTGGGGACTACAAATTGTGACATTTAAGGCCTACATTCCACTGTATTTGCTGTCTGTTACCCTAGGTCTATACACTATTTTTGGGGAAAAAATTAAAACACAGGCCACATATTGAACAGTGTGGTATTTCGGTAAAAATACTTCTGTTTCAAGTTGTTATGGCTGCTTTATTACTGTGTCTTAATTGCACCAACTACGACCACCATCATCATCTTATGCCTAGAGGCAGTCACTGCACAGATAGAAAGTCTGAGGAGCAGAGGGTGAATGCTTGGGCGGTGTTGTACTCTGGATTACGAAGGTGAAATCTTCTAGATTAAATCATGGCTGGAAGAGCCAGAGCAAGAGCACGTGGAAGAGCACGGGGCCAGGACTCGCAACTACTGAAGCCTTGCATTCCTGGGCCAGATTCTGACAATCCATCACCTACTAATACTGAACTTGTTGGGTGAGGATGTCAAAAAGGAGCCCCTGCAGTTTCTAGACCAGAAGCTAGAGATTTTAACATTTTGGCTGTATTTCAAGAGGTGTCAATTGGAAAGCATGGTGGTCGTAGATGTGACTTCTACTATATAGGTGTTTCCACTAGACAATCCATCCAACATGTTATTGAATCAAAATGGATTTTTTCTCACAACTCTGTTCAGCTGTGCACAAGCTATGTCAAATTGGTAGCTAGACCCCAGTGGGTCTTTTCACAGTGTCATGTTGACTACAGTCCACAGATGTTATGTAGATCCCTAATCTCACCTCTACTTTACGAGCATGATGAATTAATAGTAAAAGCACATGATATTGATGGAGCTGTTGTATTCTTGCCAAAGAATCAAAATAAGATCAATGAGGTGGTTAGCTGCACATGCAATGGAGAAATAGTAAAGATGACAATTACTTTCACATTTGAGTTAACACACACTCTATCAACTTGCTTTCACTTTTACAACATTATATTACAAACACTTGAAGAAGAAGATGAATATATTGTGAAGCAAATAGTTATGAATAATTATCACCCAAATGATGTTACAGAAGTCAGAACATACACAACCTATCTGTGGTGAAATGATTTACCACCAAAATTTTGAAGTATGAGACTAGTGTCATCTTGTGATTGATGAGCCACAAAGTCCTTCAAAAGTGAAACTGTCCTGGATGTAATGTACAATTTGCAATTGAAAATTAGAACATGCCTTCTATGATACTTGCATTTAAGAACTGATTGGCCAGATATGTACGGACTCAGGATGACTGGGCTGCGGGTACCTGTGCTGCTCCAGAACTGTCAAGGCTGCGTCCCCTGTTTCCTGGGGGAAGGAATAGGGGAAAGGACAGGCCTCATTACCCAGAAAGAGGGGGCATGTTTAGACAGGGAACCTGGCCAGAAGCTGTGGGAAAAAACATGTAAAGCAGGAGTGAGTACCCAGCTGTCGGTGTCTGAGCAGCATGGGGGGCAGTGCACTACGCATCCAAAGCGCCGGCGCTGCGACGAACTGCAGCAGACAGACCCGGAAACCTAGAGGCAGGGGGCAAGCTTAAGAGAAAGCTGGCACGACAGCAGAGAGTTTTGGCATGGACAAGCAGCGCATAGGAGGCTGAGCAGCGTGCCTCATCCTTAGAGTACTGGCGCCGCAAAGGACTGTTCCTGTTGGCTCCCGCCACTAAAAGCAGTACTGCCAGAGAGTGAGGCGCTGTGTGCTCCATGACCGTGAGTACAGCGCACGAGTGCAGTAGAGAGAGCCAGTTCATGCCACATGTTCAGCTCTGCTAACCAATAATTATAAGGCACAGAGGAAAGAGGAATGACAGAGGACGTTGGTATGGTCAGCAAGGTACTCCCTCAGAATCTTCCAAAACTTTCGACTCCTTGTGAGAATCAGGGCCAGGGTGAAGGGAGGGTCTGAGAAAACTCTCCCAGAACTTTGCCAGTGTTCCACTGCCTCTGCTGGATTGGAGTTGTGTCTCTCTCACCTGTACTCCTTGGTTTGCCACCGAACTGTGTCTGTGATCTCTGCTGCCAGCGTTTTCAGATGGGAATTTTTTTAATAATTCCGCAAGAAGGGGCCTCTGGTCCTCCAACATTTTAGTACACCTGTCTGCCTCTGGAATAAGAGATATAAAGTTCTCCTTGTAGCATGGGTCTAGAAGCGTTTTAATCACTACTGCCTGTCACCCAAAATTTTGAGAACGCAAGGGTGACGGGAAAGGCAGCGCAACATGCCAGCATGGATGAGTTTAAGACTGCTAACAGTCAATGCTTCCGTGTCCTCACCAAGAGGATGACTGACCATGCACTCCTCCTCCTCCTTGTCCTCAGGCCTCCACAACTTTCGACTAACCTCAGTACTATCATTGTAAATACACCCCTGTAGGTTTTATCTCCCCCACCTCATTGTAGATTGTAAGCTGTCACGAGCAGGGTCGTTTTATTTTGGTTTAATTATTGTATTATTGTTATTGTTGTTACTTAGGGCTCTTGTGTTTGAAACTGTTAAACTAAATATGTTGGCTCTATATAAATAAATATAACACAGAGAAGCAGGATGGAGACGTTAATTATGGCATCATTGCCGCTCACCATCTTGGTGGATTCCTCAAAGTTTTGGAGGATGGTACATATGTCTGATATCCATGTCCACTACTGAGATCTTATGTGTGAAGTCAGAACTGAATACCGATGACCTTGTTGATGTTGGTAGTCACCAATTGCCCTCTTCTGCTCACAAATCCATTTCAACATCTGCAGTGTAGAGTTTCAACGCGTGGGTACATCACACACCAGTCAGTGAGCCAGAATCTGCAAACGCTGCTGAAGCACAGCAAGGGCGGATGAAGCTCTAGCTGACTTTCTAAAATGGGTACACAGGGAGTCGTATCTTCCCTAGCAGATCCGGCAGCTCCGTGTCGCTTTTTATAAACTGTTGAACAATGAGGTTAAGCACATGGGCCAGGCATGGCACATGTGTGAGCTCACCTCAGAGCAGCCACCAGGTACCGGCCATTGTAACATATGACCATGCTTGGCTGTAGGTTCAGTGGTGTCAGCTACAGATCTGATTGCTCTTTCAGAGCTGTCCACAACTCTTCAGCATTGTGCGGTTTGTCACCTAAGCATATTAATTTCAGCACAGCCTGTTGCCGCTTGGATAAGGGAATGCTGCACTGCTTCCAGCTTGTGACTGATGTGCTACTTTCGGAGATGGAGGCTGAAGAGGAGAAGGAGGAGGTGCAGGAACTGTAGACTGTGGTGGCAACCCAGATTGACGCAGGGCCCACAATACTTGGGGTTGGGAGGACGTGCACCATCCCAAGGTTGGACTGGGTCCCAGCTTCCACTATGTTAACCCAGTGTGCCGTCAGTGAGATGTAATGTCCCTGCCCACAAGCACTTGTCCTCGTGTCTGTGGTTAGGTGGACTTTCCCAGTAACAGCATTGTGGAGGGCACGGGTAATGTTGTGGGACACGTGCCTGTGTAATGCAGGGACGGCACACCGGGACAAATGGTTACACATATTCGGAGCCTCGGGGTGATCCTCGACTCTGCCCTCTCTTTCAAGCTACATATTCAAGCCCTTGCCTCCTCCTGCCCACTACAACTTAAAAACATTTTCCGTATCCGTACATTCCAAGAAACTGCAAAAACGTTTGTGCACGCCCTCATCATCTCCTGCCTCGACTATTGCAACCTTCTACTCTCTGGCCTCCCCTCTAGCACTCTTGCACCACTCCACTCTATCCTAAACTCTGCTGCCCAACTAATCCAACTGTACCTCTGTTATTCCTCAGCCTCTCCTCTCTGCCAGGCCCTTAACTACCTTCCTATTGCTCAGAGGCTACAGTTCAATACCCTAGATATGACATACAAAGCCTTCCACAACCTGTCTCCTCCATACATCTGTGACATGTTCTCCCAATGTCCGACTGGGTCATGTCTTCCTCTATGCTAACCCAGTGTGCCATCAGCAAGATGTACCATCCCTGCCCACAAGCACTTGTCCACGTGACTGTGGTTAGGTGCACTTTTCCAGTAACAGCATTGTTGAGGGCCCGGGTCCTGTTGTGGGACACGTGCTTGCTTATGTAGAGCCGTGCCAGCAGACCGGGAGAAATTGTGGAGGCTGGGGACTGAGTACCTTGTGACTTTCACTGCCATGAGGTTGCAGAAAGCTTCCATCTCCCACGAGCCTAAAATGCAACATTTCGAGCACAAGTAGAAGGGAAATGTGTGAATTTTGTACTGTGACCTGTGTGGCGTTGGAGGCATATTTCCGCTTGCGTTCCAAGGACTGGGGTATGGACAACTGAGCGCTGCGCTGGCACAAGGACATGGGCGTGCTTGTTGATGGTGCTAGTTGAGTTTGTGTGCAACTACAGATGCAGGGCAGGAGGCATCTTTGCATGTACCATGGACAGGGGATTGGCTTGCACGCACAACAGCGGAAGAAGCAGTGGTATCACCCGCAGACACTTTTCATGGAGCCTGGTGTTCGGCCAACAAAGTTGGGTGCTTTGCTGCCATGTGCCTGATCATGCTGGTGGAGGTTAGGCTGGTAGTTTTGCTACTCCTGCTGATGTGGGCATGGCCGGTGGTCCAAATGGCCTTTCTGGGATTATGGGCAGAGTCTTTAAAAATCAACCAGACTGCTATGGGGACATTCAGTGCCTTTATCTCCCACACCATCTCCTCATCTCGGCCCTGTCTTTCAGTGTTCCTCAAGGTTAAGTTCTAAAACCCTTACTCTTCTCCATCTACACCTTCGGCCTGGGACAGATCATGTAATGGCACGGTTTGCAATATTATCAGTACGCCGATGACACAAACATCTACCTACCTGTACCTGACATCACCTCCTTACTGACCAAAATCACACGTCTTCCCACTATTTCATCAATCTTTTGTGCTTGCTTCCAAAAAGTGGACATGGACAAAACGGAATGCATCATCTTTCAACCATCTCACGCTGAGTAGACATGAGAGCTGTGTATGCATCATTCTGTAATAACTGAACAAAAGAAATAGTACCATTATAAATCATAAAGTATATTATATAACAAATCATGGTACTCAAATAAGTGACCAAATAATAGGCTGATCGCTAAAAATATTACAATAGAACCCAGAACAAAAAATAGACTAACTCTGAATTGAATAGTCATATTGGCCATTATATCAGCACACCACATCCCTTTCCTGTATACTGCACTTTTGCAATTTTTGTGTGTGTCGTTCACTTTCCCCTGTTCATCTATTCCTATTATTATCGTTGTGAATATTAATAAAGTTTGATACTTTTACATAATTTTTGTGGCTACATGATCATATGTTTTGCTCTGGGTTCCACTTTAGTAAGAGTTAAAGTTTTTCCTAGAGAAAATGAATTTCCAGAGATTCACTGCCTTTTTTGCACATTGTTTGCAGCTGTGATCTTCATCTTCTTGGTGGGGATGTGGTACAGTTCCAAGTCGTCATCAATACCATCATTGTCCATATCTTGTAAAAAGAAAATCTGGTGTTTCCCAGGGTAGTGGTTATTTACGTTTAGTGGCATTCCTTTAACAGTGTTTGTTACACCAGAACAAATAATGTTCGGCTGTGACATTTTAATATTATTGGTAAAATGTATGGGTGAAGAGGAAGAACCTTGTGTCACGAGTGTGTTGATAGTTACGGACGGTGCACTTCTCTTTAAGCTTAGTTTTTCATGAGCATCCTTCAGTTTGTTTGGTTTTCCTCCAACACTGATCTGCTTTCTCTAATTCAGCATCTCACAAACATGTTGCACTTTGCCCTCTATACAGACACGTGCGTCTTTGGCAGCATATATTTTACAGGCATTTTTTATGCAGAGCTTCACACCGATATTCTGTATGGCATGAAACACATTCTGGTAATTAATTGGTAGTGGCTGAACAACTAGTCATTGTAGGCTGTATCCTGGATGTCATACCTCCCATAGCCACCTCTGTTATTAACCCCTTCACCCCCAAGGGTGGTTTGCACGTTCATGACCGGGCCAATTTTTACAATTCTGACCACTGTACCTTTATGAGGTCATAACTCTCGAACGCTTCCATGGATCCCGGTGATTCTGACATTGTTTTCTCGTGACATATTGTACTTCATGTTAGTGGTAAAATTTCATTCAAATAACTTGCGTTTATTTGTGAGAAAAACGGAAATTTGGCGAAAATTTTGAAAATTTCGCAATTTTCCAACTTTGAATTTTTATGCCCTTAAATCACAGAGATACGGCACACAAAAAACTTGATAACTAACATTTCCCACATGTTTACTTTACATCAGCACAATTTTGGAACCAAAATTTTTTTTTGTTAGGAAGTTATAAGGGTTAAAATTTGACCAGCGATTTCTCATTTTTACAACACCATTTTATTTTTAGGACCACATCACATTTGAAGCCACTTTGAGGGGTGTATATGATAGAAAATACACAAAAGTGACACCATTCTAAAAACTGCACCCCTTAAGGTGCTCAAAACCACATTCAAGAAGTTTATTAACCCTTTAGGTGCGTCACAGGAATTTTTTTGAATATTTTAAAAAAAATGAACATCTAACTTTTTTTCATAAAAAAAATACTTCAGGTTCAATTTTTTTTATTTTACCAAGGGTAACAGGAGAAATTGAACTGCAAAAGTTATTGTGCAATTTGTCCTGAGTACGCAGATACCTGATATGTGGGGGGGAACGACTGTTTCGGCTCATGGCAGAGCTCAGAATGGAAGGAGCGCCGTTTGACTTTTTCAATGCAAAATTGGCTGGAATTCAGATTGGACGCCATGTCACGTTTGGAGAGTCCCTGATGTACCTAAACAGTGGAAACCCCCTGCAAGTGACCCCATTTTGGAAACTAGACCCCCCAAGGAACTTATCTAGATATGTGGTGAGAACTTTGAACCCACAAGGGCTTTACAGAAGTTTATAACGTACAGCGGTACAATTAAAAAATCATATTTTTTCCACAAAAATGATCTTTTCACCCCAATTTTTATTTTCCCAAGGGTAACAGGACCCTAAAAGTTATTGTGCAATTTGTCCTGAGTACGCTGATACCCCACATGTGGGGGTAAACCACTATTTGGGCGCATGGCAGAGCTCGGAAGGGAAGCAGCGCCATTTGACGTTTTTGGCTGGAATTGAGATCGGACACCATGTCGCGTTTGGAAAACCCCTGATGTACCAAAACAGTGGAAACCCCCCACAAATGACACCATTTTGGAAACTAGACACCCTAAGGAACTTATCTAGATGTGTGGTGAGAACTTTGAACCCCCATGGGCTTCACAGAAGTTTATAACATAAAGCCATACAATTAAAAAATCATATTTTTTCCACAAAAATGATCTTTTCACCCTCAATTCTTATTTTTCCAAGGGTAACAGGACCCTAAAAGTTATTGTGCATTTTGTCCTGAGTACGCTGATACCCCACATGTGGGGGTAAACCACTATTTGGGGGCATGGCAGAGCTCGGAAGGGAAGCAGCGCCATTTGACGTTTTTGGCTGGAATTGAGATCGGACACCATGTCGCGTTTGGAAAACTCCTGATGTACCAAAACAGTGGAACCCCCCACAAATGACACCATTTTGGAAACTAGACCCCCTAAGGAACTTATCTAGATGTGTGGTGAGCACTTTGACCTCCCCAGTGCTTCACAGAAGTTTACAACGCCCGGGCGTGAAAATAAAAAATTCGTATTTTTTCCACAAACATGATTTTTAGTCACCATTTTTTTATTTTCCCAAGGGTACCAGGAGAAATTGGACCCCAAAAGTTGTTGTCCAATTTGTCCTGAGTATGCTGATACCCCATATGTGGGAGAAAACTACTGTATGGGCACACGTCGGGGCTCGGAAGGGAAGTAGTGACGTTTTGGAATGCAGACTTTGATGGAATGGTCTGCGGGTGTCATGTTGCCTTTGGAGAGCCCCTAATGTACCTAAACAGTGGAAACCCCCACAAATGACACCATTTTGTAAACTAGACCCCCCAAGGAACTTATCTAGATGTGTGGTGAGCACTTTGACCCCCCCAGTGCTTCACAGAAGTTTACAACGCCCGGGCGTGAAAATAAAAAATTCGTATTTTTTCCACAAACATGATCTTTTAGTCACCATTTTTTTATTTTCCCAAGGGTACCAGGATAAATTGGACCCCAAAAGTTGTTTTCCAATTTGTCCTGAGTATGCTGCTACCCCATATGTGGGAGAAAACTACTGTATGGGCACACGTCAGGGCTCGGAAGGGAAGTAGTGACGTTTTGGAATGCAGACTTTGATGGAATGGTCTGCGGGTGTCATGTTGCCTTTGGAGAGCCCCTAATGTACCTAAACAGTGGAAACCCCCCACAAATGACACCATTTTGTAAACTAGACCCCCCAAGGAACTTATCTAGATGTGTGGTGAGCACTTTGACCCCCCCAGTGCTTCACAGAAGTTTACAACGCCCGGGCGTGAAAATAAAAAATTCGTATTTTTTCCACAAACATGATCTTTTAGTCACCATTTTTTTTATTTTCCCAAGGGTACCAGGAGAAATTGGACCCCAAAAGTTGTTGTCCAATTTGTCCTGAGTACGCTGACACCCCATATGTGGGAGAAAACTACTGTATGGACACACGTCGGGGCTCGGAAGGGAAGCAGTGACGTTTTGGAATGCAGACTTTGATGGAATGGTCTGCGGGTGTCATGTGCGTTTGGAGAGCCCCTGATGTACCTAAACTATTGATACTCCCCACAAGTGACCCCATTTTGGACACTAGACCCCCCACGGAACTTATCTAGATGTGTGGTGAGCACTTTGAACCCCCAAGTGCTTCACAGAAGTTTATAACACTCGGACGTGAAAATAAAAAAATCATTTTTTTCCACAAAAATGATATTTTTGCCCCCAATTTTTTATTTTCCTAAGGGTAACAGGAGAAATTGGACCCCAAAAATTGTTTTGCAATTTGTCCTGAGTAGGCTGATACCCTACATGAGGGGGTAAAACACTGTTTGGGCGCATAGCAGAGCTTGGAAGGGAAGGAGCACCATTTGACTTTTTCAACTCAGAATTGGCTGGAATTGAGATCAGACGCCATGTTGCATTTGGAGAGCCCCTGATGTGCCCAAACAGTGGAAACCCCCAATTCTAACTCCAACCCGAACCCCAACACGCCCCTAACCCTAGCCCTAACCCTAGCCCTAACCCTAGCCCTAGCCCTAACCCTAACCCTAGCCCTAACCCTAACCCTAGCCCTAACCCTAACCCTAACCCTAACCTAACCCTACCCCAACACACCCCTAGCCCTAACCCTAGCCCTAACCCTAATGGAAAAATGGAAATAAATACATTTTTTTTATTTTATTATTTTTCCCTAACTAAGGGGGTGATAACGGGGGGTTTGATTTACTATTTATGGCGGTTTTTATGTTTGGCGGCTGTCGCACGCTAAAAGACGCTTTTTATTGTAAAAATAGTTTTTGCATCACCACATATTGAGAGCTATAATTTTTCCGTATTTTGACCCACCGAGTCATGTGAGGTCTTATTTTTTGCGGGACGAGTTGACGTTTTTATTGGTACCATTTTCGGGCACGTGAAATTTTTTGATCGCTTTTTATTCCGATTTTTAGGACGCAGAATGAACAAAAACCAGCGTTTCATGAATTTCTTTTGGGGGGGGTGCGTTTACACCGTTCCGCGTGCGGTAAAATTGATAAAGCGGTTTTATTCTTCGGGTCAGTACGGTTACAGCGATACCTCATTTAGGTCGTTTTTTTATGTTTTTGTCGGTTTTATGCAATGAAAACTATTTTATATAAAAAATAATTATTTTTGCATCGCTTTATTCTGCGAGTTATAACTTTTTTATTTTTTCGCTGATGATGCTGTGTGGCGGCTTGTTTTTTGCGGGACAAGATGACGTTTTCAGCGGTACCATGGATATTTATATGCGTCTTTTTGATCGCGCGTTATTGCACTTTTTGTTTGGCGGTATGATAATAAATCATTATTTTTTGCTTTGTTTTTTATTTTTATTTTTTAAGGGGTTCGCTAAAGGGGTTAACTAATGGGACAGTTTTATAGGGCAGGTCGTTACGGACGCGGCGATACCTAATATGTGTACATTTATTGTTTTTTTTTTTATTATTTTAAAAAAATGAATTTATTGGGGAATATTTTTTTTTTTTTTTACTAATTTATTTGGCGATTTTTTTAAATTTATTTTTACACTTTTTTTTTAATTTTTTTTACTTTATTACATAGTCCCAGGTGGGACATCACTGTCCTGTGACAGATCGCTGATCTGTCACATCACAGATCACTGTGACAGATCAGCAATCTGTCACAGGCAGTGCACAAGGCTTCCTCATGCCTGCGCTTTGCAGGCACTGAGGAAGCCAGCTTCCCCAGGCCCCCGAAGGCCCCCGTCGCCATCTTGGATTCGGGGGCCTGGAGGAAAGGAGCCCCCCGCAGCAGCGCTGCACATTGCGCTGCCGTGGGGGGCTCAGGGAAGCACGGAGGGAGCCCCCTCCCTGCCGATGCTTCCCTTTAACTCCCGGTACACCGCGATCGCGTTTGATCGCGGTGTGCAAGGGGTTAACGTGTCGGGGGCGGTCCGTGACCGCCCCTGACACATTGTGCCGGGTGTCAGCTGTGATAATCAGCTGACACCCGGCCGCGATCAGCGGCGCTCACCACGTGGGCGCCGCTGATCGCGGTAGGCGTACTATCCCGTCCCCGGTCATACGGGCCCGGGTACCGTGGACGGGATAGTACGTCTTATGTCAGGAAGGGGTTAATCAAAAAGGGGAAGAAGGTGGACCCTGGCAACTATAGGCCGGTGAGTCTGACTTCTATACCAGGAAAGATCTTTGAACAAATTATTAAACAACATGTATGTCAATACCTGGATAAGAATGAAGTGATTAAACAGAGTCAGCATGGGTTTGTAACTGATAAGTCATGTCAGACTAACTTAATTTCCTTCTATGACGGTATCACTAATTGGGTGGATCAAGGAAATGCTGTAGATATAGTATATCTTGACTTCAGCAAAGCATTTGACAAAGTCTCTCATACAATCCTTATTGAAAAAATGACTAAGTATGGAATGGACAAGGCAACTGTTAGGTGGATTCATAACTGGCTTAGTGATCGGACCCAAAGAGTGGTCGTAAATGGCTGCACATCCAGTTGGAAGAATGTCTCAAGTGGGGTACCACAGGGCTCTGTCCTGGGCCCTGTATTGTTCAACATCTTTATAAACGATTTAGATGAAGGAATTGAGGGTAAACTGATTAAATTTGCTGATGACACAAAGCTAGGAGGGATAGCTAATACTAGAGAGGAGAGAGAGATGATTCAAAAAGATTTAAATAAACTGGAGAAGTGGGCAGCAACTAACAGAATGGTTTTTAACAGGGAGAAATGCAAAGTACTACATCTGGGCAATAAAAATGAAAAAAGCATATATAGAATGGGAGGAATAGGGCTAAGTGACAGCACATGTGAAAAAGACTTGGGTATACTAATAGATCACAGACTGAATATGAGTCAACAGTGTGATGCAGCAGCAAAAAAGGCAAATGCAATTCTAGGATGTATTAACAGAAGCATACAGTCTAGATCACGTGAAGTCATTATTTCCCTCTACTCCTCTTTGGTCAGACCTCATCTGGAATATTGTGTCCAGTTTTGGGCACCACATTTTAAAAAAGACATCAACAAACTGGAGCAAGTTCAGAAAAGAGCGACCAGAATGGTGACCGTCTTATGAGGAAAGGTTGCAGGATTTGGGAATGTTTAGTTTGCAAAAGAGAAGACTGAGAGGAGACTTAATAGCTGTCTACAAATATCTAAAGGGCTGTCACATTGTAGAAGGATCAACTTTATTCTCATTTGCACAAGGAAAGACTAGAAGCAATGGGATGAAACTGAATGGGAAGAGACACAGATTAGATATTAGAAAAAACTTTTTGACAGTTAGAGTGATCAATGAGTGGAACAGGCTGCCACGAGAAGTGGTGAGTTCTCCTTCAATGGAAGTCTTCAAACAGAGGCTGGACAGACATCTGACTGGGATGATTTAGCGAATCCTGCTTTGAGCAGGGGGTTGGACCAGATGGCCCAGGAGGTCCCTTCCAACTCTACGATTCTATGATTCTGTACGTTCCCATTCCTGCCGTCACCATGTCCCTTTTCCTGATCACTTCATCAAACGATTCGTCCGCCATATTTTTACTAAAAACCTGCACCTTCCCAGCCCCAACTGTGTAGGAAACCACATTACTGTTTTCCAAGGTGTATGTGATGCCCTTAAATTTTTTTTTTTATACACACTATGTTGATGTGTATCCCCCAGGGGGAAATGTTTGTCAGCCCATACACTTAGTGTATGGCCACTCCAAGTATAGGTGAACCGCTCCTTTGTAATGTGAAAAAATTTTTATGAGACCCTCCTCCACGTTTCTTCCAAGGGGGATTGTGGTGCGTGCAAATTACGGCCAGGCCTTGTATTCACTTCATGGAAAAAATCTATGGTAATAAAAAAAATTATAATGGGAACTTTTGTTTCATGTGGCCATCCAGTACGTGGTTTCAAAGGGTTATTGAGGTGAATGTATCATTGGGGCAGGCCTTGCATTCAATGCATAAGGAAACAGTATGGGAGACACACTTTCTTCTAATGGGAACAATTTTGTCATGAGGCTCTCAAGTACGTCTGCTGAAAAGGTTATTGGGGTGCATGTAATTTTGGGGCCGGGCAGGTCTTGCATTCAATGCAACATTTTTTCAGGAGGCCCTCCTGTAACCTCGAGAAAGGGGTATTGAGGTGTGTCCTAATTTTTAGCAGCCCAGCCACTCACTGCATAGGCAATAACAGTATAGGAGACCCACTCTTTAATAATGGCCCTTTAAGAAGATTAATGCAGCCTGATGCCCCTCTAAAAATAGGCTCTGTGACTTTAAGAGTCCCTCCTTCATAAATGAAACAATATGTGTCTGCTTATGTGTCACACAACACATGGCCAGCTAGGGTTGTTAAATGTTACAATGACATTACCCAGTGAACGCATTAGTATTGGTTGAAAGCAATGCTAAGGGCAGAGACACACTGGCATATTTTTCGTCCGAGAATCGCATTGTAAAACCCTCACTGGCTGTCTGCACTCCTGACCTGAGCTTGACAGCTGCATAGTAATCCATCATGCTGTCTTGCTCAGGTCAGGAGAGGTGCCGGCCAGTCCGTTCAGTGCGATGCGATTATCGCAGGAGAAATACGCCAGTGTGTCTCTGCCCTAAAGTTGAAAAACACACCAAAAATGCTGCGTGTGAACATAGCTCAAGTGGTGGAGGAACATTTATGTTTGGGGTTAGTTATTTTACCTTATATACAAGTCATTACCCTGGAAAGGGTGTTCCTTAACATATTTCCCAGCAAAATCTATTTTGGTTTAGTTTTTGTATGTTTTTTGGTGCTCAGTAAAAATGGCATGAAACTCTGACAACATTCTTTAAAGCTGTGAACTAGGAGTCAGGAATGTTTCCAGGGGCGATCCCCATGATGTTCCTGTGCCATTTGAGCAGTGTTTCCATCATTTTCTGATGTTTTTAGACCTTAAAAGGACCCCCGGGGGGGATCGCAGTAAAAATGCTCGGGTCTCCCATATCCTTACATTGGGCTCATTGTTCTCTCCGAGTACCCGAGTATTACAAATTGCTCGACCCGAGCAATGAGCACCCGAGCATTTTAGTGCTCGCCCATCACTACTTATTAAATATGTACATATATGAAGCAGGTGGTTTTAGCTCTTCACGCACATGATTGCTCACCTATTAATCTGTAGGGGGTCTTGTTGTTTCATTTAAAAAAATAAAAATAAAATTCTTCATAGGACACAGTTGGAAAATCAAGGTTCAGCGGGCGAGCAACACTGGTCACTGGTAAAGCCAAGCTCAAATGGTTATAGAAATGTTTGAGCCAGTAATGATCGCAAATTATAGATATAACTGGATCCGTGAGCTCTTCTGCATTTCGGATGGCTTCGGGTTTTTATATGGACTATTCTTGTCCCCAAAAGGGAACAGGATAATGCATGCGGATTCACCTGTGTTTAATAGACGGCAACGCTTTGGACACAGTGGGCATGCACTGCATCCAAACCACGGCTACGTCTGGACCGTGTGCACCTGGCCTTAGATATTGGGCAGAAAATTCAAGATATGATCTGCCCAACCATAGCAAGAACTGTATTGGCTGTGCAATTTTAGCAGAGTAGTCCCATCTGTCCCTTCTCAACATTCATTTCATGACTTCAGGATTGAAGTATTAACACTATCATTGCTTAAGTCCACAAGGGATTTGGGACATTAACATTAATGGCTTGTCTGTTCAGACCACGAGGAATAAAGCTGCCAACCCGTTTTCTGCCACAGACCACCAGATATAGAAAAATTAAGTTAAGTAAGTTCACATTGGGCGTTTTGTTAACGTGTTTTTATGCAAATTTTCAGCTGCGTTTTACAGTACTAGCTCTGTCTATGAGATTTCAGAAATCTCATGCACACACATTGTTTTTTTTTGTCATCAGGATTTTGTGCTTTGCATATTTTTTTGCACAATAGAGCATGTCACTTCTTTCATTTTCTTAGCGTTTTTCTCCCTTTGACATGAATGGGTAGTAAAAAGACGCTGAAAATCTGTTGCAAAAATGCAGTTATCAGGTTTTGCTGCATTTTTTGTGCCAAAACCTGATTCTGTAGAATAGGACTTTTTATTTTTTGCACTAAATCTTATCAGAATGCACAAGAGACAGATCTAGTATGCCAAAAACACAGCAAAAAATGCAAGAAAAAAAACAAGCAAAACCTCCTGTTTCTGCAGCTTCTTTCCTGCCAAGAGATCAGGTTTTACTGCAGAAAAAAACTCTTAAAAAACACCCAGCGTGAACTTACTCTAAACCCTTGTTTTGTCCAGGATTTCCCCATACACATTAGATAAAAGTCATTAAACAAATGCCCAAATTCATAGAGAAATTGGATAGAGAACTCATGTAATGGATATGATAAATATTGAAAGAAATGACGTGAGGGCTCGCAGAGTATAACCCTAAAATATACAAAATAGATCGGTCTGTGAACAGTACTCGGATAACTCCAAAAGTATCAGCAAATAGCAAATCAATTGAGTACAGACAAGCAATACAATAGATTAATCACCACACTACCTGGCCAAACATGAAATGGCTGGCAGAAGTAGCCATGATAAATGTCCATAGACTACACTTGTTATAAGAAAAAAGGTATCTCAACTCCATAAACAAGCCAAAGAGGATTGACGATAGAAAAGATACTCACAGGTGGCTGTCATTCTGGATACTCCCCATTGCCCCAATGCACGTTTCGTTACAACTTCTTCAGGAGGCATGTGTAATATTTAATATCTTTCATTCAATACAAGTCATCTGAACCTGATGATTTTGGCCGTTTCAGCTGACCCTCTAGTGTGTATGCTGGTTTCTGATTCAACCCAGATTATATTAGAGAAAATAAGGATGAGGTGGATGGAATTCAATTGATTGATCCTTTCGTTTGGTGGAGAGATAATATACTAAAAGACATGAGTGTTCCTGTGTATTAGGCTGGTTTCACACGTCAGTGGCTCCGGTGCGTGTAGTGACAGTTTCCTCACGTACCGGAGACACTGACACACATAGACCCATTCAAATGAATGGGTCTATGCATATGTCAGCGTGTTTTCATGGACCGTGTGTCCGTGTGCAAAACATGCTGACATGTCAGTGTTTGTGGGAGCGCATGGTCCGCAAAACGTGCTGAACAAGTGCACACGGAGAACAGTCCACACTGTTCACGGAGGCCGCCGGGGAAGAAGCGCTACAATAAGTGCTGTTCCCCAGCGGCTGGTGCTGAACGCGGCTGTAAATCTTCTCTCCTGCTCTGCTGGCAACAGAGATCAGGAGAGAATGAGTGAATGAAAACCCGATGTGGGGTCCCACTCTGTTTGTGAACCAACCCGGCAAAACTCACAGCTGGGGCTGCTGTTCTCAGGCTGGTAAGGGGCCATTGATCTTGGCCTCCCCAGCCTAAAAACAGCAGCCTGAAGCTGCCCAGAAAAGGCGCATCTATTAGATGCGCCTATTCTGCAGCTTTGTCGGGTTCTTCCCGCTTGCCCTGCAGCGGTGGCAAGTGGGTGTATTAAGGGGTTAATGTCACCTTGCTATTGTAAGGTGGCATTAAGCCCAGGTAAGTAATGAAAAGGTGTCAATAAGACACCTATCCATTACTAATCCTAGAGTTATTCACTGGGCCCCATATTCACACTGTCCTCTCACATGGTGCTTTCACACTCCCCCTCCTCAACCTACTGGGCCCTCCTTGCTGTGGCCTCACACTGTCTCCACATGCTGCCCCCTCTCAACATGACCCCACCCTCACTACACAGTCTCTGATCTATGCCCCCCCCACATTTTTCTCATCACATACTGTCTCCTCACACTATTTCCCTCAATAGGCTCTTGACACATGCCCCCTTGCTCCATACAGTTTCCGAACTTATCCCCTCCTCGCTCACCATACTGAGTTGGCACCCATCAACCCTCACTCCTCATATTGTGTTTGTATACATTCCCCACTCACTCCTCATATTGTGTTTGCATACATTCCCACCGTCGCTTCCCATACAGTGTCCACACCACTCCTACCCTCTCACTTTCCATGTGGTGTCCATAAATTTACCCCCTCACTCCTCATACTGTCCTAGAATTTCTCACCCAATCACTCCTTATACTGTGTCTGCACCCATCCCTTCCCATACTGTGTCTACACCCATCCCCCCTTGCTCCTCATACTGTGTTTTCAAATTCCCATCCTGCTCCCCATTGTTAGGCGTCTGGGTTCTGCGTCTGCTCTGCAGGAATCCAGAGCCTCACATTCTGCGGTCTCCTGCTGTCTTTCTACTGCAGAGGAGATTACTTTGCAGCAGACTGCTCCAGAGACTAAGTCCCGCTGTGCTCCTACTGGGCATGCTCACAAGGCGATCTCCCATTGGAGATTGGGAGTCATGTGCCCAGGTCCTGCTCCAGATCTCAGTGGTCCATCTCGGAGATCTGGAAGGTCCCGCACGGCTATAGAAAGCGCGCATGACCGTTCGGCCATGCGCTAGTATAGACTATACTTGCTATGTGTGAATGGTGACGGATGTATGATTCTGGTGACTGACTCATTATAAAACCCCTTCCCTTTGATATTACGTATGTGGATAGGGAATTAGTTCAGCAGTCAGCGCCAGTCAGTGGCAAACCTTAGGCCACTGTACAAACCACACCGCTACGCTAGCGTCCGACATTGCGCTTGCTTTCTAGCTTTGTCGTCGAGCGGCAGTGTCCTACGCCGCGCTGCAGTTGCAACCCTTCTTGGCGCTCGCAGTAGCGGCGCCGCACACACGGTAGGTCTAGAGGGACGCAGCTCCTCTGTCTTAAGTTCTGCTCCTGTAACCAGATACCGTGTGTGCATTTACCTGAGGCCTGTGTCACTAACAGGCTCAGCGTTTTTGTATGATTATGTTGCGGTGCCTCTGTGTGTGAACAGGGCCCGCTCTGCGCACTTCGGGTGAAGTTGAACCCGTGCGCATTATACCGCCATATTGCTCATCTGTCATTACCTAGCAGCATTGTAACATCTACTGCACGGTGGACCCCGAGCGGTGAATGCACTTTATTATTTATTTTTATTTAGTGCGTTCCGCCGTTCCTAACACCCATACTGTGTTCACACCCATCTGTCCGTCGCTCTCCATACTATGTTTGCAAATTTTTTTCCCTTGTTTGCTCCCATACCATGCCCACATCCACACTCCACACTGTGTCTGCACCCATCCCCTCTCGCTTCCCATACTGTGCATACATTTCCCCCACCTTCTCTCCCCATACTGTGTACTCAAATTTCTACCCCCCTTCCCCTAATTACAATAAATCTTGTGTCTTCAGCCCCAAATGAGCACTTACCACACCAAACTTCTGACCCCTATGAGGCACCAAGGAGTAATGTCAGCAGTCTGATCACGTGACCTGATCAAACCTGACCTGGAAGTACTGGAAGTCAGGGCTTCAATTGTACTTGCACTTGAAAGAAGCGAGTACAATTGATCATTGGGAGCCAGACAGCTGCACGCCCTCTGAGCTAGCTGTCCACTTGAAAGCTGGCTCAGAGAACGTCACACTTCTAATACGGGGTGGGGGGTGAAAAATGCAGATGCCGGGGAGACACTTTGGGCCACTGCATCTGGTAGGCTGATGCTGCCCCCCTGCCAGCTGCATCCAGGGCAAATGCTCCGCTTTTCCCCCTAGGTACACCCCTATGTGCATGGGTTTCTGCAAATTCGCCTCAGATGAATTGTCTACAATGAATCTAAGGCATGTGATCCTTAAGATGCATATTTGTAGAAATAAATGATCATGTCTGCAGCAATTAGGCTGTGTGCCCACGTAGCGTTTTTTTAAGCGTTTTTGATGTGTTTTTCGGGGTCAAACAGCATCAAAAACGCTTAAAAAAAGCATCCCATTCATTTAAATGCATTTTGGCCTTTTTGTGCCAATGGATGCGTTTTTTTACCGCTAAGGAAATGCTTAGCGGTAAAAAACGCAGCATGTTCATTAATTTCCGCTTAGGTCCGCGTTTTTGGCTATTTCCTATAGTCCAAAAGACGCGCGGAAAAAAACGCACCAAAAACGCACGTTTTTCCACAAAAAAACGCGCAAAAATCGTGGAAAAAAAAGCGCGTTTTCTGGAAGGAGAACCCGTTTCCTGAGTGTTTAAAAAAACGCTACGTGGGCACATAGCCTTACAAATGAGATAAGCTTTAAGAACAGATTTTTATATTTATTTACCTTTTTTTAACTCTACAGGTTTTTTTCTAAGAGACCTCATATAGCAGGAAGTCTCCAGGAGGAGGAGGTCCTTGCGAAGTATATTCATAGCACTTGGAAATCAAGTCTAGATGGATCCAAGATATATAACTACACAGTTCTTCTCTCGTACCCAAATGCAAGTGATCCCAATTACGTGGCCATCCTGTCTGATGATGGCACTGAAAGCGATATCTCAGACAAAGTTGAAAAAATTCTCAGTCCTGACCAGAATGATTCTTCTGTAGTAAATCCCTTCATTGCCTATTCATCACCAGGCATTATTGTGGTAAGAATGCCAGCAACGTGTTACTTAAAAAAAGAAAAAAATAGTATATATTACTTCATTTGGATGTCTCAAATTATCCAAAAAGTTAATTTGCACATTCGGCCAGCAAAGGGTTTCACGGGATATTGAGAAGCTACGTGGACTAAATATTTAGATACACATTTTTATATTTGGTTTACTCAGGTTGGCGATAGCACACCACAACTAGGTTCCAATGTCTAGTGGGTTGGAGAGGGGGACTCAAAGGAGACTACAGTAGTGGTATAAATGGCACATGGTTTTTGGTGGCTTGGTCTCATATTTTGAATTGGTGACCAAGAAATTCAAGGTGCACCTGAATTTATACCATAAACATTCAAGTTAGTTATAGAGAAGAAAAATTGAAAGTCAAACTGAGGCCCAATCATGATTGGGCTAGCAGTTATCAAGTAAAATTGATCCCACAAAATATTGTAAAGTCTACTGCAATGCAGTATAATAATAATAATAATAATAATAATAATATTAAAAAAAGAAACTTCCTTCTCACCCCCCAATGGGTTGGTGTTATTTTTTGTCCTTTCTCTTTCTCAGGTCCTCTACCAGAGGCCTGAGGGTTTGAGGGTTCTGCGCAGGATCTTAGTTGTTCCCAGCATTGTGCTTTTCTGGACAGAAATATACCACATATATACACATAAACACACCTATTTATATGTATATATATATATTTATATTTAAATCTAAACTGTTTTTACTGAAACACAGAATTAATAAATACTGTAGGTGTCCATGAACTATAAAAGTTGCTTAAAGGGGCTTTCCAAGAATTAGATAAAATGGTGTCCATGATATAATTCAAACTGCAACCTGTCCTACTCACATGTAAGGACGGATCATAGATTTAGAGGGAATCTGCCACCTATTTTTTCGCATATAAGATGCGGCCACCGCCATCAGGGGCTTATCTACAGCATTCTGTAATGCTGTAGATAAGCCCCCGATGTAACCTGAAAGATAAGAAAAACGAGTTAGATTATACTCACAGGGGGCGGTCCGGTCCGGGTCCAATGGGTGTCGCAGTCCGGGTCCGGTACCTCCCATCTTCTAGCGATGACGTCCTCTTCCTTGCTGCCTGTCGTGGCTCCTGCACAGGTGTACTTTATCTGCCCTGTTGAGGGCAGAGCAGAGTACTGTAGTGCGCAGGTGTCGGGAAAGGTCAGAGAGGCGCCAGGAAAGGTCAACAGGGCAGAGCAGTACACCTGCGCTGGAGCCGCGATGAGAAGCGAGGAAGAGGATGTAATCACTAGAAGATGGGAGGCGCTGGACCCGGACCGCGACACCCATCGGACGCGGACTGGACTGCCCCCCGGTGAGTATAATATAACTCGTTTTTCTTATCTTTCAGGTTACATCGAGGGGTTAACTACAGCATTACAGAATGCTGTAGATACAGTAAGTCCCTGATGGCGGTGGCTGCATCTTATATGCAAAAAAATAGGTGACAGATTCCCTTTAAGTTTCTCTGTGACTACTGGACAGGAGGCCTGCGAATCTCCTCATCTCCCGGCATTCCCACCTAATCAAAAGAGGAGTCAGGAATGCATGTGGATAAGAGGAGCTAGATTACTGACCAGGACGGATGGACTGGTGTCCTGTGAATCGATCCTTCCATCTCAACTGCTCACCCATCTTTATGTAGTATACAGACAGAAACAGCAGCAGTACGGAGTACATTTTTGTGGAGACACGGGGGTCAGCAGGCGCCCAAGTCTGCTAGCCGGAACTGCATGAACCAGGTATTGTCTCACCGCACCCTTGCTCTCCCATTAACGTGGGAAAAACACTACTTAGACAACACAGGGTGAGGGTGAAACAGTGTGGCAATACTTTATTGAACCACAAAACAGGCAGATAACACGTAGAACATTTCCAGAAAAATACCCCAAGATGGTGGACATTACAGAGTCTCAACCTTCCACTGACTTGCCGGGATAATTGCAGCTGTTACTTCAGAGCTCCCAGGGTCGACTACCTCACCTGTTGCACGAACACAAAGAGGAGGTACTGATAAGCTTAGGAAGATGACAGTCCATTGAGGCACAGCTGACCCGAGGATCACAACTTGGCTTCTCCGAACATCTCCATGGAGTCAGGAGACCAGCAGGTCCCAATCTGGGCTTTCTCCAAACCTATCCATGGTTCAGTGATGTTAATGGAGCAGATCTGTATTTTCCCATCAGGGCCGAGGTCCCCTAAGTTGTTTTCTGTAGAATGATAGATCTGTGACCCTCATGATGGAGCCATGACGTATTGGCAGCAGCCCTGTAGGGTCCTCTGGATGTTTGGATGTCTTGGCAGAATCTCTGGCTGTCTCTCTCTCTCTCTCTATCTATCTCAATCTCTTTGAATGCAGGCAGATCCTCCTTTTTATAGGTCACAATTTTTAATTTAGGCATTCCACAACAGGCTTGGGAGAAGGTGGTAGAGGGCCATTCCTCACTGCTGGAGTTTTCAAACAACATGCATAGTTTGTCTGTTATATTGCAGAGCAAAAATGGGTCATCAACATGATAACAAACATTCAAACATTGTGCCTTTGTTTCCAAAAGATAGTAGAACAATACTAGGACTGCAATTCAAGGACAGATACAATAGCTTTTCAGAAGCTAGTCAACAGATGGCAGCCATTGAACATTAAATCAATGACAATAAGGGTCAACAGTTATTCTCACATGAACTCTAACTCATTGTCACGCTTGTGCCTTGGCTGAATGGCACGAGCCGGGGGGTTGTGGCCCCACTGTGCCACAAACCAGACTACCCAGGAAGGGGCGTGACTATGACAGCTACCTCAGTCTTCACTGGAGCCTCTGATGGTGAGGTCAGGCTTGTGCGGCAGGTAGCTGTCGGGTGCCACTCCAGGGTGGTGTCTGGCTGTGGCTGCTGATCCCACTCGGGGACAAGTCACTTGGACAGGTGTGACTAACAGGCAGGCTGAGACACTGGGCAAGCAGGTATGACTGAGACACAGGGCAAGCAGGTACGGTTTGGAGACACAAGGCAAGCAGGCACGGCTTGGTACATTGGCAGGCAGGCACGGCTTTGAGACACAGGGCAAGCAGGCACGGCTTGATACACTGGCAAGCAGGCACGGCTTGGAGACACAGGGCAAGCAGGCACGGCTTGGAGACACAGGGCAAGCAGGCACGGCTTGGAGACACAGGGCAAGCAGGCATCGCTTGGAGACACAGGGCAAGCAGGCACTGCTTGGAGACACAGTGCAAGCAGGAATGGCTTGGAGACACAGGGCAAGCAGGCACGGTTCGGAGACAGGACAGGCGGACACGGCTCGGAAAGGAACAGGTAGGGGCCTGTTCACACAGCAGGGGCAGGTATAGGCAGGAAGAAGTGGAGTATGTTGAAACAGGTTAGGAACTGAGCCGCAGGAGTACAGCATAGGTGGAGCCGCAGGAGTGCGGAGTAGGCGGAGCTGCAGGAGTGCGGAGTAGGCTGGGCTGCAAGGGAGCCGGGCAGGCAGAGCAGCAAGGGAGCCGAGCAGGCAGAGCGGCAAGGGAGCCGAGCAGGCAGAGCAGCAAGGGAGCTGAGCAGGCAGAGCGGCAAGGGAGCCGAGCAGGCAGAGCGGCAAGGCAGCCGAGCAGGCAGAGCGGCAAGGGAGCCGAGCAGGCAGAGCGGCAAGGGAGCCAAGCAGGCAGAGCAGCAAGGGGGCAGAGCAGGCAGAGCTGCAAGGGGGCAGAGCCTCAGATAGGGAGGACACAAGGAAAGACACAACAGAGAAGGAAGCCAAAGACAAGGAGACTGACAGACAGAGGTAAGACTGAGTTCAGACAGAGACACAAGGACAAAGACACAAGGACCAGGATATTCTGCCTCCTGGCAGGCGGACAGAGAAGTACTAGGCAAGGTACCAAGACACAGGAATACGCAATAAGAGCCTTCAGAGAAGGCAAGACATAGGACAGGGCCTGGCTAGCTCAGCAGCAAGGAGCTGAGTTTAGACATTGCACAGGCAAAGGTTAGTGGGAGTGGCGGAACTAAATAGTCAAAGGCTCTAGGTGATTGGTCAGGGACATATTACACAGGTGCACCCTGACTGCATAAGAACCAGAGAGTTCTGGTGCCACCTCCCTATACACACATACTGTAGCTTGGAAGCATACAGGAGAGCAGAAGCACGGAGCACAGGACTGGCAACAGACAGAATTCACAGCATGGCTTGAAGCAGAAAGTAAGTTGGTGTGCGAGGGATGGGAGGCCATGCAGTGATGCCAGCAGGGTTGTTACAGTACCCCCCCTTTACAGCCCCTCTTCCTCAAGCCTGCCAGAATGACCAGAAGAAGGAGTATGGGACAACACACAGTCCAGGCTGACAGGGCATCTTTCTGGTGACGTGAAGTAGGCGTGCCATCCGGAATCACTGAGTGCCCAGTCTCTTGGTGCCCGACAGCTTCAAACACCGAGGTTACAAGGACTTCCTCCTGATTGGCAGAAAGCAGGGACCTGGTAGCTTCAGAGTTGACCCCTACATCAGCCGGCCAGCTAGAAACAGAAGACACCTTCTCTGAGTCCAACTTCAGCCCGATATTCCCAAAAAATTGGACCTCCTCCTCCCGGTTGGTGAGAAACGAAGATACGTAGGTCACTCTTCCTACCTCTTCACCCACTTGCCAAATGGAAGCTGGAGGCATACATACAGGGAGCCACTTCAGCCTGTAACCCTGAAAAAACTGATCCTCCTCTACCAGGTTAGAAGGTGAGAAAATCTCTGTCTCAGTATCTTCACTCACTGGCCACACAGGGGTTGAAGGCATATACTTAGGACCCATCTTCAGCCCGTAATCCAGGGGAGGACAATCAAGAGACAGGGATGCTCCTGGGAGCAGATCACTGGTATAGTCACTGGAGATGTGTGAGGAGACTGACACCGCTTCCCCTTCTTCGGAGACGTCATCACCCCCCTGACTCGACGACTAGCAGACCAGATGAAGAAGGCGACCTTGCTGACCGACTCTGACGCAAGGGAACCAGACACCTCTTGTCACTTGATTGTTTCATGCACAGTGCTCTGCTAGGTTTCCAGACATAAACGGGTACTAGAATCTCTGGAACAGAATGACCTATGGGCATACCAGTCAGCAAGTGGAAGATGAACTTCCTCATGTATAAGGCTCTGACCTGGAGCTGTAGTTGTCCTTGCAGGACTAGACTGTTCTCAAGTAGGGCTCGGCCACCTCGAGAAAACGCCCACGCCGGCTTCGGGAGCTGTACGACAGAGACCTCACACTGACTCCGTATGACTGGCGACTTAAACACACCAAAGCTCCCTGAAGGCAGAGAAACAGTCAAAGAGTTTAATGGAGAGGGAGTACTCTCGCCAAGGGCAGCCTCTCCTACTGGCCCAGGGTTCTGGAGTACAAGCTTCACAGGGCAGAGACCATCAGGGCAAGCAGGCACGGCTCAGAGACAGGACAGGTGGACACGGCTCAGAAAGGATCAGGTAGGGGCCTGGTCACACAGCAGGGGCAGGTATAGGTTTAGGCAGGAAGAAGTGGAGTATGTTAGAACAGGTTAGGAACTGAGCCGCAGGAGTGCAGCGTAGGCAGAGCCGCAGGAGTGTGGAGTAGGCGGAGCAGCAGGAGTGCGGATAGGCGGAGCTGCAGGAGTGCGGAGTAGGCTGGGCTGCAAGGGAGCCGGGTAGGCAGAGCGGCAAGGGAGCCGGGCAGGCAGAGCGGCTAGGGAGCCGGGCAGGCAGAGCGGCTAGGGAGCCGAGCAGGCAGAGCGGCTAGGGAGCCGAACAGGCAGAGCGGCAAGGGAGCCGAACAGGCAGAGCGGCAAGGGAGCCGAGCAGGCAGAGCGGCAAGGGAGCCGAGCAGGCAGAGCGGCAAGGGAGCTCAGCAAGCAAAGCGGCAAGGGGGCAGAGCAGGCAGAGCTGCAAGGGGGCAGGGCAGGCAGAGCTGCAAGGGTGCAGAGCCTCAGATAGGGAGGACACAAGGAAAGACACAACAGAGAAGGAAGCCAAAGACAAGGAGACTGACAGACAGAGGTAAGACTGAGTTCAGACAGAGACACAGGGACTAAGACACAAGGACCAGGATATTCTGCCTCCTGGCAGGCAGACAGAGAAGTACTAGGCAAGGTACCAAGACACAGGAATACGCAATAAGAGCCTTCAGAGAAGGCAAGACATAGGACAGGGCCTGGCTAGCTCAGCAGCAAGGAGCTGAGTTTAGACATTGCACAGGCAAAGGTTAGTGGGAGTGGCGGAACTAAATAGTCAAAGGCTCTAGGTGATTGGTCAGGGACATATTACACAGGTGCACCCTGACTGCATAAGAACCAGAGAGTTCTGGTGCCACCTCCCTATACACACATACTGTAGCTTGGAAGCATACAGGAGAGCAGAAGCACGGAGCACAGGACTGGCAATAGACAGAATTCACAGCATGGCTTGAAGCAGAAAGTAAGTTGGTGTGCGAGGGATGGGAGGCCATGCAGTGATGCCAGCAGGGTTGTTACACTCATGTTCCAAGGTCTACTGAAATAGTTGTCTGGTTAATTAAGGTACAATCCTGTGTCTTCACAATTACCGTACAGTATGCAGTAGCACTGAGCAATGTAGCTGTGAAACCAGCACTTGGAAGATATACAAATTATTAGAAAGCTGCAACACTCTCTGTCTGTTTCACTGTTACTCCCTCATCTCAAAAAGGTTCAAATATTATTTTGAAACATCAATTATTCAATAAGTGGTGTTTATTTATATATATGTAACTTTTAATTCTTCAGTTGATATGTATGCCAACTATGGAACTGTAAATTGTGATCATTGTGGTACTTGTATTTTGCAGGGAGATCCTGTTTATGTCAATTATGGAACAGTGGAAGACTTTCAATACCTAACAAGGAATCTGTCTATGAATCTAACTGGCACTATTGCAATTGCCAGATACGGTAAAATTTTCAGAGGCGACAAGGTTCGTAACTAAAATTAAACATAATAGAAAATATCAGTTATATATTGACAATTAGGATCATCCCTACATCTCAATTTGTATCCTTAGGTGAACAATGGAGAACGGTTTGGATGCATTGGAATGATTTTGTATTCTGATCCAGCAGACTATGTGGTTGGCAGTCTTGACAGAGTTTACCCAGTGGACTGGTGGCTGCCAGGGACAGGGGCTCAGAGAGGAACTCTGTATACAAACTATGGAGATCCCCAAACGCCATTCTACCCATCTACTAGTAAGGAGTATGCTGTTGTAAATCATCTGTAGTTATAATTCAGTGCTGTACTATTAATATTTTATATTTTAAACCCAATACATTTATCTGTAATATAAAGGTATGTTCACACATTGAAAATATTCAGAATTTTACAGTATCAGCAAAGTGAATGAGATTTCTGAAATCTCAGGCAAATGCTGTTTAATTTTTCTTGCAGATTTGAAGCCATTTCAGATCTGCAGAATGTCAATTGATTCCGCATTTTTGCTGTATTTTTAACCCATTCAAACAAATAGAAAAAAATATCAAATAAAAAATGTACACATAAACAGAGCAAAAATGTGCAGCATTTTTCCTACCAACACTCTAGTATTTGCAGCAAATTTTTCTTACTTAATGTATGCATGTGAGGGAGCCGTAGTCATGGCTGAGACTAATGGCTCTTGCGCGCCCTGGTCTCCCATCACATACAAAGAACGTCCTTTAATCAGTGTACTTGCCTCTCTGCACCTTCATGGTCTCCTCTGAGCTGCTGCAGACCCCTTCCATACCATTGCGCACAAACAGAGAAACAGTCCAGTTGCAACTTAAAAGGAAGAACTTTACTTTTTCCTTGTCGCAGCACATCCTTGTCAGATACAACATCAGCATAGGGTTCTATACAGTCCACATTCTCCACTTTCCCTGCACTTCTGCCTACGGCCTTCAGAACGTGCCCGGGTCGTACTGCCTCTTGCAGTAACACAGCGTTCTCCCTGTTCAGATTTACTACGCTTAGTAGTTCCCCTGTCCATTTTGCCCCGGATAAGAGGGCACCAGCCCATGCAGTAAACTGCCACATTATAGAGCCACCTATGTCCCCGTACTGATATGGCCTCAGCTGTAGTCTCTATTCCACACTGCTGTCACACGGCTGCTAAAGCTGCACGTTTGGCCCGCTGGACCCTGGATGGCTGGGTTCCTGGCTTTGAACATTGCGGAGTTACTGGGTAGCTTGGGCACTAAAGCCCACCGAGCTGTCTGGCCCTTCTGACTCTAACTAGGAAACTGTTCCTGCCTTATCCCCAATTAACTCCTCCTACAGTTAACTATATACAAGGCTACTGCTATTAAATTATAGTGTGCCCCCTCTAGTGGCTTAGCTAAGGTACTGCACTTTCCCTATGTTAACAACATTATACATAGTAAAACATATATATATATACATATATATATTATATATACAGCTATACGTAAAGGAAGTCTTTACTACAAGGAAGTATTTACACATAGGAAGGGAGTGGAGTATCACACGGTCCTGGTACACCACTTACATGCACATACACTTAGAATGGCATACAGTCATTAATGTCTTATAGATGCCAGTGCATAACATTGTCTATAAAATGACGGTGTGTTTACTTGCTCATTGTGTCACAGTAGTTCCACTAAGGGCGTATAAATCGGATGGAGATGGGAATGCAATTGTCATGGTTTGAAGAGGATTCTTGCCCTGCACTCACAGGGTTAAGTGTTCGTGACCTCTTTCTGGATCTGGGAGGGGTATTTATACTCACTCTTTACCAGGGTTCTCTGTCAGCTATCCTGTTGTTCTGGTGTGTCTGACCCCTGCATGGTGTGTCTGACCCCTGCATGGTGTGCATGTATTCTGCATTGCTTGTTTGCTTACCGTGTATGACCCGATCTGTTCCCTCACTCTGTACTCCGTTTCTTGTTTTGACACTATTGTCTTTTCCGGTTCTGACCTCCTGGCTTGGCTATCGTTACTCCGTTACAGTTTGTCCATACTGTACCGTCTATTGCCCGTTCTGGTTTTCTGATCCATTGCTACGTCCTGACTATCCATTCTGTCTAACCCTTTGGTACTGTATTGCTATCTCGTGCTTTGACCTGGCTTGATCTGGTTTCTGTCTCTGTCTATGCCCCTTGGTTACATTGTCCAGTAGCTACCTTTCTAGGAGTTTCCCTGCAGCTCCTGGCTCTGTGGCGCTGAGGCCACGCCCCCAGCAGTCACATGCTTCAGGTCCTGTGAGCTTGTAACATGCATTGTCACCACTGAGACCCCGCTCCGCAGGTATCTTTGTGCACAGTCTTTGTACTCAGGACACGCACACTGGCTCAGTGAGCAAGTGCAGTGCGGTGTTACTGACATTATAGCTGACCATTTCAGGTTTTTTTTTTTCCTCTGAAGGAAAAAAAAAAAAGTGTGTTATCCTCATGGATCCCATACAAGCTTTGGCTGATCAGGTCAAGCACCTGACCGAAATGTTCCACAAACTTAATGTGGAACAGCGCATGATGGCCCATACCCAGCAACAGTTGGTGGATACTGTGCAGGGGGCTGTCGCTGCAGGGGCTACTAGTGCTGGGGATAGAGATGTGTCATTGGCATCCCCTGAATCTCCAGTCAAATTGCCAGACCCTTTCTCAGGGGATAAAAGGGAGTTCAGGTTGTCTCCTGGGATGATGCTGCCCTCCAGGGTTTGTTCTGTAGAGGCCTGTCTGAATGTTTGAAAGATGCCCTAGCCCTTCATTCTCCACCGGATTCTTTGGAGGACGCTATGATCCAGGCTGTCCGTATGGACCGTAGGCTGCGGGCAAGAGGGGTCATGCTGCAGGAGACCCCTTTATTCTCCAATCTGAGAGACTCTGCATCTAGTCCTGAGCCCATGGAGGTTGGTGCCACGTCATTGGAGGAAAAAGAGAGGAGACGCCGTAGAAATAACCAATTGTGCTTTTACTGTGGATCCGCTGGACATTGGAGAAGGAACTGTCCTTCTTGCCCTTCTTCAGTGAAGCCGTCAGGAAAATGACTGAGTCTGGGTAACAATCGAGGAGGTTGCCCAGACTCCCAGGTACCCTTTTCCTCACTTACTAAAATTCTGCTTCCGGTGGAACTAGAACTTACAGGCGGTCTGGTTGGGACTACCGCCTTTGTTGACTGTGGTTCTTCTATTAATCTGATCGATGCCAAAGTTGTGACTTTTCATAAGATAGGGACAGTCAGGTTAAAAGATCCTGTTAAAATTGTGGCAATTGATTCTTCTCCTATCACCCAGGAGGGAATTTGTTTCATGACTGATACCTTTTCGCTGAAAGTGGGTTCCACTCACGTGGAAAAATTAAGGTGTTTTGTTCTAAATAATCTACCGGCTGGACTGGTACTGGGTATGCCTTGGCTTCAACGTCACAATCCTACTATTGACTGGGTCACGGGGGAGATTATTCAGTGGGGTTGTATGGCTAATGGTCTATGTTGTAACTTGACAACTCTTGTCACCCCAGTAAAATCTGTGTCAGTGTCGTCTGTCGATCTGGAAGGTATTCCGGAATACCTGAAAGATTTTGAAGACATATTTTCTGAAAGTGAGGCTGAGGCGCTACCACCACATAGACCCTTTGATTGTGCCATTAATCTAGTCCCTGGAGCCAAGTTACCCAAGGCTCGCCTGTTCAATTTGTCCGGGCCCGAACGTCTAGCCATGAAGGAGTACATTACCGAGAGTCTCTGCAAGTCATATTAGGCCTTCTGTTTCACCTGTAGCGGCGGGCTTCTTTTTTGTTAAGAAAAAAGATGGTGGTTTGCGGCCGTGCCTCGATTTTCGGGAATTAAACAAATTTACTGTAAAAAATACATACCCTCTCCCCTTAATTCCTGATCTATGTAACCAACTCACCGGGGCCAAGTGGTTCTCTAAACTGGATTTACGTGGGGCATACAACCTTATAAGAGTCCGGGAAGGGGACGAATGGAAAACAGCATTCCTGATGACTGAAGGGCTGTTCGAAAACTTGGTTATGCCCTTTGCTCTCACCAACGCTCCTGCTATTTTTCAGAATTTTATTAATGTAATTTTCTCTGATTTAATTGGTCGTTTTGTGGTCATCTATTTGGATGACATTCTGGTGTACTCGGTGGACAGTCAATCTCACTTGTACCATTTGCGGATGCTTCTCCTGAGACTTAGGGAGAATCATTTGTATGCCAAGTTGGAAAAATGCTCATTTTCCATGCAAGAAGTATCCTTTCTGGGGTTGATTGTGTCAGGGGAGGGGTTCTGCATGGATCCTAAGAAGGTCCTGGCTGTTACAGATTGGGTGCAGCCTCATGACTTGAAAGGGTTGCAGCGATTTTTAGGCTTTGCTAACTTTTATAGGAAATTTATTAAGGGTTTCTCGCAGGTGGTAAAGCCTCTAACGGACCTCATTCTCAAGGGAGCTGATGTAAAAAATTGGTCTGTAGCTGCAAAAAATTCTTTCATGACATTAAAAGAGTGCTTTTCTTCAGCCCCTGTATTGGTACAACCCAACCCGTCAAGACATTTTATCGTGGAGGTTGACGCCTCGGAAGTAGGGGTGGGGGCAGTTTTGCCTCAGGGCCCTCCTACCCTTACTAATCTGAGGCCTTGCACCTTCTTCTCTAAAAAATTTTCCTCTGCCGAGAGAAATTACGATGTCGGCAATAGAGAGTTGTTGGCGGAAAAGTTGGCTTTTGAAGAATGGAGGCATTTCCTGGAGGGGGCTATTCATCTCATTACAGTCATCACTGATCACAAAAATTTGGCCTATATCGAGTCTGCCAAGAGATTGACCCCCAGACAGGCTCGGTGGGCACTTTTTTTTTCTCGATTTCAGTTTACCATCACATTCCGCCCGGGATCTAAAAACATCAAGGCTGATGCCTTATCCCGAAGCTTTGATTCGGTGTCCCCTCCAGAACCTCCCTCCTCCATTCTTCAGCCAGGAGTATTGGTGGCCGAAATCTCATCTGAGTTACAGAGAGAGATTTTGGAGGCCCAGGCTCGGGCTCCGGGTGGTAAACCCCCGGGTAAATTGTTTGTACCGGAACGTTTCCATCTCGGACTTATGCAGGAATTTCACGATTCTATGTTGAGTGCTCACCCTTGGATTGCAGCTACCCGGGAGGCAATTGCGAGGGGTTTCTGGTGGCCCTCTATGGTAACAGATATTAAAAAGTTTGTGACTGCATGTGGGGTGTGCACTCGTTCTAAAAGTTCACAGGTCCGGCCTGCCAGGGAGTTGGTGCCTTTGCCAATTCCAGATAGACCATGGACACATTTGTCCATGGATTTTATCACAAATTTTCCTCCTTCCAGGGGCAACTCGGTGATATGGGTGGTGGTGGATAGGTTTTCAAAACAAGCCCACTTTGTACCTCTCCCCACGTTACCATCTGCTGAAACCCTGGCCCGTTTATTTATGCAGCATATAATTTGGTTGCATGGAGTGCCTAAGAATGTGGTGTCAGACAGAGGGGTACAGTTTGTAGCCAGGTTCTGGACGGCTTTTTGCAAAAAGCTGGGGATTTCATTGTCCTTCTCCTCTGCCTACCACCCAGAGTCTAATGGACAGATGGAGCGCATGAACCAATCGTTGGAGCAGATTCTGAGATGCTTGGCCTCTTCCAGGCAGGAGGACTGGTGTGAGGTATTGCCCATGGCAGAGTTTGCATTCAACGGTCGTGTGAGTCAATCTACTGGGAAGTCTCCCTTTCAGATCAACTATGGGTTTAACCCACATTTTGGAGAGTTTTCCCGCATGGATTCAGGTTGTCCTGGAGCTGAGGGTGCGACACATCGTCTTAGAATTCTTTGGAGGGAGGTTCAGAGGAATATTTCCAAGGCCCAGGAAAACTATAAGCGGTTTGCTGACAGGAGGAGGGGGTCAGGTCCAGCATTTGCAGTAGGGGCGAAGGTGTGACTATCCACCCGCAATATCAAGCTTAAGATACCATCTATAAAGCTGGGCCCCAAGTTTATTGGCCCATACAAAGTTGTGGAGGTTGTTGACCCAGTAGCCTACCGACTGCAGCTGCCCACCTCCTTTAAAATTTCTGATGTCTTCCACAGGTCCCTGTTTAAGCCTGTGGGGACAGTGAGAGAGGATCCCTCATCAAATGCTCCGCCAGTGCTGGTAGAGGGCAGCTGGAGTATGAAGTAGGGCGCATTGTCGACTCCCGGTGGGTGTGCCGGAGACTCCAGTATCTGATACACTGGAAGGGGTACTCTCTGGAGGATGGGTCATGGGTTCCGGCCAGTTTGGTGCATGCCGATCGTCTGGTGTGGGATTTCCACACCAGATACCCAGACAAGCCTAGGGGTCCAGTGGCCCCCCGTTAAGAGGGGGGTACTGTCATGGTTTGAACAGGGTTCTTGCCCTGCACTCACAGGTTTAAGTGTTCGTGGCCTCTTTTTGGATCTGGGAGGGGTATTTATACTCACTCTTTACCAGAGTTCTCTGTCAGCTATACTGTTGTTCTGGTGTGTCTGACCCCTGGTGTGGGTGTATCTGTGTTGCTTGTTTGCTTCCTGTGTATGACCCGGTCCGTTCCCTCACTCTGTACTCCGTTTCTCATTTTGGCACTATTGTCTTTTGCGGTTCTGACCTCCTGGCTTGGCTATCGTTAATCCATTACAGTTTGTCCCTATTGTACCGTCTATTCCCCGTTCTGGTTTTCTGATCTATTGCTACGTCCTGACTATCCATTCTGTCTAACCCTTTGGTACTGTATGGCTATCTCGTGCTTTGACCTGGCTTGATCTGGTTTCTGTCTCTGCCTATGCCCCTTGGTTACATTGTCCAGTAGTTACCTTTCTAGGAGTTTCCCTGCAGCTCCTGGCTCTGTGGCGCTGAGGCCACGCCCCCAGCAGTCACATGCTTCAGGTCCTGTGAGCTTTGAGCATGCATTGTCACCACTGAGACCCCGCTCCACAGGTATCTTTGTGCAGAGTCTTTGTACTCAGGACACGCGCACTGGCTCAGTGAGCAAGTGCAGTGCGTTGTTCCTGACAGCAATACTCAGACTAGCTGGTGGTTCTCACAACCTTAGCGAGATAGCTTCATTGTTAGGGTTCTAGGGCGAAACCCGAACGTGGACCCTCTGGGTCACGACTCCAGAGCCCCCGAGGGCGAGCAGACCACGTGAAGGCCACTCCCTATACAGGGAGTGTTAGGGGCAGGCCCAAGGGAGATAGAATCACGACGGCCGGAGCCAAAGGAATGACTTAGGACAACACAGAGATGATATGATGGAAGGCTGAGGTGCGGAAGGAGAAGAGAGGTACAGGAACAGAGGCGTACCGGAGACTGGATGGACCAGGAGGAACACGGGCAGGCAGAGTTTGTGGCTGCAAGAGAACACAGGGTAAAATGAGACATAGGAATGGACACTGAAACAGATGGGTATGGTTAGAGACATAAGGAAGGAAGGCGGAGGTACAGGGCAAACAGATATGGCAGAGAGGCGGAGCTGGAGGACCAGGCAGAGGCACAGAGCTGGGAAGCTTAGACAGAGATACGAGGCTAGGCTGGCAGGGCAGAGATACACTGAATGGCTGGACAGGAACACTGGACTGACAGGCAGGACAGAGACACGGCAAATAGGTAAGGCAAAGAGGGGCTTGAGATCTGCGAGATGCTAAGCTAGCGCCACAGCAATTGAGGAACAGGCGTCTTACCAGCGCCGACATTGAGCAGATATACCCGTTGGGCGCCGCCATGATGGGGCGGGGTCACTGGGTCACGACCTCCCAGGAGGCCCAGCGTCAAGAAGAGTACGACCACGCATGCACTGACTGTGGACGTGCAGAGACCCCGAGCAGACAAGCGGGGAGCGGCAGGGACTCGAGTCGGGTACGCGCCGGAGGGCGGAGACAGCTGGGTAAGGCCTGTTTCACACTTCAGTTTTTTTCCATCAGTCAAGATCTGCCATTTTCCTTAAAAAACGGATCCGCCATTTTTTTTGGCGGATCAGTTTTTTTTCCCATTCCCATCTCTCTCTCTCGTCCCCGGACTGCGGTTCCTTTAAAATTCTTCAGCCAACGGATCCGTCAAAAAAACGGTCCGCTGGCATCCGTTAACTTCAGTTACCAATGGATCCGCTTTCCGCCATTTTGGCGGATTTTAACTGACAAGAAAAAACTGAAGTGTGAAACAGGCCTAAGGAGGCACGACCGTGACATTCATGTATTTCTACTCAGCTGTCTTGCTGGGGTCGGGAGATCTGCCGGCCAGTCCATGTACTGTGTGCTGATCCATCTGACTGCACTATTACTGTGCTATGAAAAATGACCTGCCCAGCTTCAAATATCTCCTGTTTTCACATATCTATCTCATGTCATTTCTGAATGTAAAGTAGAATTAAAAATTGGGGTATAACTAGAGGCCATTGGCAGAGTAGGCGTTTTGAAAATGCTCTTTGCCTTAACAGCCTGCTTAACACAAAATTTGCAGGCATTAATGTAGGAATGGGGAGAAGAAAACAGGGAAAATTGATGGACCTCAATTGAGGGCCTCAATTATTCTTCCTGTTTCCCTTAAATCTGATGCACAACAACTTCAACCATTATAATGCTACTTACCGTCCACCAGCAGCCTATAGACAGGTGTTCCTGTAAGTTAGTCAGCCCCTCCACTAACCTCATTCTCCTTTTGAGTATAGAGAACAGTGGTTTGGCTGGAAGGACAATCTTACCATTATCTCATGTTGGATCATGAAGGCCTAGTAAATAGAGATGAGCAGACCTGTGAATATTCGGATTCAGCTGAACTGTAGTTCAAAGTTCAGTTCGACATCCGAACTTGACCTTGAACTTAACCCTGAACCAAACAGAAGTCAATGGGGACCCGGACTTCGGTACTTTAAAATTGCAAAATATTCAGAGTAAGGGCTAGTGAGCAAAAGGAAGCAAAATGGGGGTAAGAGCAGGACAACTGCCCTGCAAACAAATGTGGATAGAAAAATGACTGAAAATAGCAGAATTTTAATAAAATAGAAAAATAATCTTGAACCAGAAGGTGGAGGTGGAAGTAGCGGTGTAGGTGGAAGAGGCAGGGGAGGAGGTATCCAACACTGTTTTAATTTTTTTTTAGGGAACTGACTTAAAAGAACATAAAGAACATAGAATTAAAAAAAATAAACTAGAACCAGGAAGCTAAGGTTCAAGTGGAGGAGGAGGTATAGTAGGTGGAGGCGAACATGGCAGTGTAAGTAGACGAAAAGGAGGAGCTGGTAGCCAACACTGTTTTTTTTTTTCAAACTCTTTTTATTAGTTTAAAACAGTACATATCTAACCAATAACATGTCATGGAATCCATGTCAAGTTGTCTTTTCCATTCTATTCAATATGACATTATTGTCAAAACAATAAACTTATCCAAACTCTACCTATTCTGTAATCCCTCCCCCTAATCCCCCCTCCCACCTCTCTGCATGCATCCATAAAAATCTAGAGTTTATGGAATCGGGATATGTCCATCAATACATTTAAGGCGATACCATCTGGTGTGCTTCAACTGGGCTCTCAGTCTATCTTTGATAGCTGATGATAATGTAGGGATAAGAAAAGACCAAGTCGTGAGAAACTTCCCCGTTAGTCTCTCTCTGTCGGTTAATGTTTCCAACCAATCCATTTTGAATAGGAACATTATTTTGTCTGTATTAGTGATTGGGATGGTATATTAGGGTTCAACCAATGGTGTATTATGTTCTTCCTAACTGCCGAAGCTCATATTACCAAAATTCCTTTTTTTATATGCTTGGGAAGAGATTTCTGAGATTCCCCTAGCATATTGATGATTGCCCATTGCAGTGTAAGTGGGAATGTAATATGAAAGGTAGTCTGTAGTTCTACATGTATCCTATGCCAAAGATCTTGTATTCTTGGACAACTCCACAAGTGATGAAGGATGTCTGTGTTGTGTGTTCCACATTTTGAGTATGTATACAATGTTGTAGGTGTCATTTTGCCTTGCATTGACGGAGTGATGTATGCCCTATGGAGAATCAATAAAGCCATGTCTGTGTTACTACTATAGGGAATAAATTTCTTCTGTGACATCGTAGCATCCAAAAAGTCCCCAACTTCAAACCCTGGGATATCTCTCACCCATCTAGAAGGCCCAGTGTCTCTCCCTTCCCAAGACTAACGCTGACGTAGTATGGAGCATATTTTGCTCGTTAAAGCATTCTGCATCCTTGAGGTTTTAAGAAAGACCACCTTGATATTCAACTGACCTGTGTCTTTCCTACCACTGATTTATTTTTGGGCTAGACTACGTACCTGAAGGAAGAGGAATGGCCTGTGTCTTACAAAAGGAAAGCACTATGTTATTGTTTCAAAAGATAGTAGGGAGAAATTCTGATCCAACATGTCAGCCACCATGGTGCATCCCTGTTTTGCAAAAGGTTACATAATGTACAGGTGGACAATTATTCATAAATTTTGGGTTGCCTAGAAATGGCTGAAAGGGAGACAGATCGCCTGTCCCTCCACCAATTTTTCTCCCTCTCCTCAATGTCAAAATATTTTGCCACAAAACTGAGTGCTCCCTAATACGTTCAGGGAGCTCATCATTGCCCAGATGGATCGGAGCAGCTAATGACACCCGAGGGCTCAACTGTTGCTCCAATTGTACGTTGGCAAAATGGGAGAACCTGCGAATCCAATCCACAATGTACCTAAAGTTAGCTGCCAAGATGGCATCTTACAATATCCGGAAAATTAATACCTCCCTCTCTTCTGGGCAATTGTAGCTTAAACATTCCTATACGCATTCTTCCCTTCTCACCCCATATGAACCATATGAATTGTTTAATATCTGGTTGTGACAATAGCAGCGGAAGAGCTTGGAATAAGTGTAGCAACTTTGGAAAGATGACCATTTTAATCAAATAGCATCTACCTGAAAAGGATAGTGCAAAATGTCTCCATAAATTTAAAAGACCAATTATCAATGCTATATGTGGTCTAAAATTAGATTTATATAACTTTGAAGAGTCTGCCGGGAGTCAAATGCCCAAATACTTAATGGATTGCTCACTCTAGTGGAATGGGAGCGCTGCATCTTTTATCCTGCCTGATCGGAACAGCGCTAGAGCCTACGACTTACTATAGTTCACTTTGAAGCCAGAATTGCCTCCAAATGAGTCCAGGATCCTCATTATGGCTGGGATGGCTTGAGCCGGGTTGGCACTAAATAGCAATATGTCGTCAGCAAAGGCTAGTGATTTAACTGATGTGTTTCCCACTGTATTCCTTGGAAAGCAGATACATTTTGAAGGGCTCTGAGGAGGAGGTCCAGTGCTAGGTTGAATAATAATGGGGATAGTGGGCATGCCCCATTGTATTTGAAAGGGTTTGGAAAATGTATTGTTTATGTAGAGTGAGGATGTGGGATTTTTATATATTAGCTTGACAGCCTCGCAGAACCATGGACCAAAATTGCAAGATTCTAGTAATTTATGCAAGTAGAGCCAAGATACTTGTGTCAAAGGCCTTCTCTGCATCAAAGCTGACCACAATGCTTTTCTTGTGCCCATGCATTCTGCTAGAGGATATCACCCCTATCGCTGTCCTGATATTATATGTGATAGATTTTCTATGGATAAATCCCGTTTGGAGAGGTGATATTAGATCAGGAATCATCTGTTGGACTCTATTTGCCAAAATTTTTGTAAAGATTTTGAAATCGGAGTTGAGTAATGAGATTGGTCTATACCCATCGACCTGTAGGAGGTCTTTACCTGGTTTGGGCAACACAATAATATTAGCCTCATTAAACCGGTCGGGTAATTGACCATCTCTCGCTATTCCATTGAACACCTCGCATAGGTGTGGGCCTACTGCAGCTCCTAATATTTTGTAATGCTCATTACCAAACCCATCTGGTCCAGGAGCTTTAGATATACTTAGAGTATTAATGGTTTGCACCACCTCTGTTGGAGTGATGGGTTTGTTAAGAGCTATTCTTTGTTCTTCTGTGAGTGTAGGGGTCACGTCACTTCGGAAAAAGCACAAGCCACCGTCGAGTCCCCTTACACCCTCCTCGTATAAGGAGCTAAAAAAGTCCTGAACTAGTCCACTATCTCCTTGCTTTCAACTTTTTTTTACTGAATCCTATTTATCCTAGTTTGTTTCTGAAGGGTTTAGTAAGGGATGCTAGCAAATGTCCTGGTTTGTTACCCCATTTAAAATACTTATGCTTTGGTAGTCTAAATTAATCATCGCCCTTTCGTTTGCCAATGTTTCCGATACTTCTTTCGCCTCCAAGAATTTTTGTTTAATGGGAGTATTGTTGGATTTAAAGTTTTTATATGCTTGTGTTTTCCATTCATTTCTTCCATTTATTACTTATATAAGAGATAATTTGTCCCCTTATCACAGCCTTGGAGGCTGCCCAAAATAAGGGAGCATTTTGGCTTTGCTCCCGATTGTCATTCTTATAAGTGTCCCAAGAGGTTTGCAGAAATGCTCTGAAGTCATCTGATTTATATAAATCTGAGGAAAATCTCCATCTTCTCTCTCTTCATTGGGCTCACCAAGCAGGATCTAAAAGTCACAGGGGCATGATCTGATATATGGATATTCAAAATATCTGACTGGAACACAAATGACAGCATAGATGTGCCCAGAAACCAGCAGTCTAACCTAGCAAGGGTGTCGTGTACGTGATAGTAATATGAGTAATCCCTATCTATGGGGTGTTGCAGTCTCCATATGTCAGTCAATCCCAGATGATCCAATAAGTGACTGTATGTAACCTCTCTATGATGACTGGTGTGAGGTGTGGGGGTTGGACCTATCCAATAGCACATCATGGGCCTCATTGAAGTCCCCCCCCACTATTAATTTGGATGTTTCCCAGCTGGTTATGCTTTCCATTAATTCCGCCTTAAATTTAGGTTCAAAAACATTAGGTGCATACACATTGACCAAACAGTAGGTAAACTGTTCTATGTTAGCTTTAACCAACAGAAATCTTCCTTGAGAATCTGCCACAACATCTAGAATCTCATGGTTAATACCTTTGTTAAAGAGTATAGCTACTCCCCTTTGTTTTTTGACATAACAGACCTCCACGCATACCGTATATTTTTTGCTAAGGAAAGAAAGATGGTTATTCTTTACCCAATGCTTTTCCTGCAAGAAAATAATATGGAAGTTTGCACGTTGTAAATAATTCAGGACTTTCTTCCTTTTTAAAGGAGAGTTAAGCCCGATTACATTGCAAGAACACCAATAAAGAGATTGTGCTATGGATATCTCTGAGTTGGCTGTATCCGCCATTAACCTATCCCTGAAGGCGGAAACAGCCTTGAAATTATCAATATTTGTATTCCATCTCCCCACTCATCCCAACGAGTAAGTGTTGGAGCTGCTGAAACCTGTAAGCTGTATAGGAGCATGCAGAGACCCTCCCCCTCCCTTGCCAAAAATAATTCTTCCCACAAACTATCATAACTTGAAAAAATAAAAACAACCACAACATAACGGTAATGTAAAACATACGTGAAAATAGCCACTGCATTTAAAATTCAGGGACGTCACAGAAATGAGTAAGCATTGTGACCCCGTGTGTTCAAGTGTCACCCAGATCTCGAGGTGATGACTGACTCTCGGAACGTAGATAGTTTTGGGCCTTTGTTGGGTCGTCAAAAGCCCAGTTCTTTCCAGATATGGTAAAACGTAGGACAGCCGAGTATTGTAGTCCGAACTGAATGTTGTTATCCACCAGGATTTTGCATGCTGGGCTGAAGGCTTTACGGTTCACTGCTAGGGCCGCAGAGTAGTTCTGAAAAAGAAGGAGCTTGTTGTTGTTATAGGATAACTTCTGTTTCTTCCTGAAGACTGATAGTATTCGTAGCTTGTCTTGAAAGTCCAGGACCCTAAAGATGACCGGTCGTGGTCTGTCTTTCTCGCCATACCTTGGTGGACCCACACGGTCGGCTCTCTCAATTTTGATTTCCTTGAAGCTAGGTTTAAATTCAACGCTTTGGGAAGCCATTCTGATGTGATGTTAATGAGATCAGATGATGGGGCCAACTGAGGGAGGCCCAGCAGCCTTAAATTATTGCGGCAAAATCTATTTTCTAGGTCATTGACTTTGTCCAATAGAAAAGAAGTTTCTTTTTCTTTGGCCTCTAGTGTTCCTGTAATGTCCTTTACAGCGTCTTCCAGATCAGAAAATCTCTGCTCCGCGAGTCGTGTCACCTGTGCATTGACTTGCCACAGTATCACCTCCAGCGAGGCCTGGAAAGCTGCCAGCTGCTTGTCAGTCTCTGGCATTAGACGGTCCATTATAGCTTGGGCTATGGGCTGTGGGTCGTCTCTGCTTTTATCACGTGCCAGTTTTGTGGGGGAATTTGCTGTTTGGGTATGTGTTGAGGGTCTGCTTCCCTTTCTATGTTTGCCCACGAATTTATCCATGGTGTATAGAGTCACTAATGTACAGTATTCCTGTACAGAAGGCAGTGACGTCACTGGTGACTTAGTAATCACATATAGCTTTGTCAGGCAAGATGCTGGTAGTTGTGAGCTACATATAGGAGTATTTGCTGATTCAGCAGAATGACTGGTTGGAGCAGCACTAGGACAGAGTGTGTACATATGTATTCACCTTTGCTTCTTCTGCAGTGATGGTAGGCTTAAAGGGAATCTGTCACCCTATTTTTCGCTTATCAGCTGCCGGTACTGCCATCAGGGGCTTATCTACAGCATTCTGTAATGCTGTAGATAAGCCCCCAATATAACCTGAAAGAGAAGAAAAATTAGTTAGATTATACTCACCCAGGGGAGTTCCGGGTCCGGTCTTGATCCGATGGGTGTCGCGGTCCAGTCCGGCGCCTCCCATCTTCTAATGGTGACGTCTTCTTCTTTGCTGCCTGTCGTGGCTCCTGCGCAGGTGTATTGCTCTGCCCTGTTGAGGGCAGAGCAGAATACTGCAGTGCGCAGGCGCTGGACCTCTCCTGGCACCTGCGCACTGCAGGACTCTGCACTGCCCTCAACGGGGCAGGGCAGTGCGCCTGCGCAGGAGCCGCGACGGGAAGGAAAGAAGAGGACGTCACCATTAGAAGATGGGAGGCGCCGGACCGTGACACCCATCAGACCAAAACCGGACCCGGATCGCCCCTGGGTGAGTATAATATAACTAATTTTTCTTATCTTTCAGGTTACATTGGGGGCTTATCTACAGCATTACAGAATGCTGTAGATAAGCCCCTGATGTCGGTGCCGGCAGCTAATAGGCGAAAAATAGGGTGACAGATTCCCTTTAAAGAAATAAAGATTTCAAAGAACTAGATGTATTAAACGTTTCACAGCCACTCTCCAGTGCCTGGCATAGAAGTTATGCAGATGATTCAAATGTTCATATATCCTGTCCCTTGATATGATTCACTGGAGCAGGCACTTGATAAGGGGGTTTTAGAGGTATTAAGTGTTCTGTTGTCTTACTATCTCCTCTGGGTTTTGGATGGTGTTAAATTACATTCCCCAGCTCAGGGATAGTGGTAGTGTAAGGGGCTGACATTGCTATGGTTAGCAGAGACATGATGCCCCTTTAAGAGACAGCACCCCCTTGGCTGATGCGATGGTACATGCTATTTTACCCTTCAAAAGTATGCTTTGATTTGCTCTTCCAGCTATGGAGAGGGGAGGGGCTGTTTTCCCAGAGTGTGTTTGGAACATGCAGCTTGTAACTGACTGAACTGTGGGATTGTGTATACCCTTCTGGGGATAACGAATGTGGTTTTCCTGTGATACTGCGAAGAGCCACGAAAATCTACAAGGAAGGAATTCAGAAGAGGGAGTTCACCGTTTCTAGGAACAGGTTTGGAATCGTCACACAAGGACAAGACCACGTTGCACAGAGCTGCCAGGGAGGACATCGCATCATCTTGCAGAGAACTGCAGGGGGTCCCCAGGAAGGAACTGAAACACCAACTTCACCGTGACTGTTAACCCCGTGTGCGCACATATTTAGGGCTTAGGATAGGCTGCAATAGACGAAGTAGCAGCGGCCAGTCAGGCTATAGTTAGAGTAGCAGCACACTGTATTTGATTGCATTGTTTGCCTTTTGAAAGAATACACTGATCTGTAATAGTTGGTGCACCGTGCCATTTGTACGGCCCAGCTAGAGAATATCACTTTTGTAAATTGTTTTATGTCATTGAATACCCCTGTTTACACTTTCCTAACACTGCATTCCTTGCCTGTAAATAAATTAACCCTTTGTTGTTTGCACCTCATCTTGTGTACCGTAGTCTCCCTGCATTGTGGTGGTCCCCCGACCATCGCTTCAGTAGAGTCTCTACCAGTTTCTAGCACACTCTCACACACTCATGTGCAAGCTCAGGGGGTTTTGCAGCCTGTATCACTAGTGTCCTGTACTTTCTTTAATCAGTGGCACCTCTGGGTTCATTCAGCCTGAATCATCCAGTCTTTATCTATTCCAGTACTGCTCCCACACGTTACAGGAGGGGGAGGGGGGAATGGTGCCTACACAATGCCGACTTGCCTCCAGCACTCACCACTGTTCACCTGATCGTCCTGGACTCTGATTTCCTCCCACCCTTCACGCCGCCGCCAGGAGCCCGCAGATGGACACTGATCCGGTCTGCAGCCCCGTGCTCTTCTGATGGTCCGGTGAGTAACATGGCCCTCAGCGTTCTCACTCCCTGCTCTGGAGTTCTGCTGCTTTGTATGGCGCCTCCTGCGCCTATAGACCCCGGGGTCTCCGGAGAGCTGGGTCTGTTAGTGGAGGCCCTTGTCCAGTCCTTATCCAGGTTTTTTGATGCCACGGTTAAGGGGATGGAGAGGGATTTTCCTCCACAGCCAGGGATTTCATTCCTTGGCTCCACCTCTTGGCAGTACACTGTGTTTTTTTGTTTTCAGGTTTTTTTTATATATATGGGGCGGCGCAGCCCCATAATTAAACAATAGCAAATGGAGTACAACAATGGCTGGGTGCGGCTGGTATAGTGGTCTAGTCAGTCAAAGGTACAGACAATTCCTGTGGGATCCATACCTGGTTTATTTTAATGAGTGTTAGCTTCCCCACATTGGCTGTGGACATGTGGATATGTCTGTCTGTGGTCACACTCCACCTGCCATGCTAAACACACTTTAGACTTGCCGCAGGGCAGGTTAGCATTTCCAATTTATAAAGGGCAAACTCAGGCCATGTGTCCAGAAGTTAAATGGAGCTGATTCATCAGTTAGAACAGGGAGACCTGTGGACATGTACACTTTCACCATGTTGTTGTAATGATGCCTCCTTTTAGTACGGACTGTATAAGATGGTGGTACCAAATGTTATGGTGTGCTGAGAAAGTTGCTACATTTCAGCCATGCTAACCCTGCCTTACAAGGTGGTAGCTGTGCCCCAGGTGCATTGGCGACTTCCTCCTCTTCTGCTTTGTTTTTCTACTGAGCCCCTGCTGCCAGGTGGAATGTAGTCAGTAGTGTATGTACCAGCATGTGCTTGTATTCACGCATTTTGTGATCCCCTCCAGTGACGGAAGTAAAGATGATACGTTGTCCTTGTAGTGGGGATCCAGCAGTCTGGCCACCCAGAAATCAACAGTGGTAAATATCTGGGAAAGTCAGCAATCATTGCACAGACACTGCAGCATGTATTGGCTCATGTGTGCCTGGAAGCCCAGAGGCATCAATAAGCTGTCCTTGGCCTTGGTAGGAGGTGTATGGTCTAGGTCCTCTGTATCCCCAGCCATGCTTCAGTTATGCCTGTGAGCTGCTTTGAGTGGAACCCTGCTGTGAAATCTGTTCTTCCACCTCTTCATTGTCCTGTCCCCTGGCTGGAAAGTTGTGTACCTGGCTGATGTTGGTACAGGAACCCACCTTCCGAGCCATGTGTAGACAACAGGCCTCATAAAGGTGTGAATGGTCACTGTTCCTCCTTTTCCTCTTCCTCCTGAGCCAGCCCCTCATTCCTGAAGTGATTTTTCCAGCAGGCACAGAAGTGGTATAGTAATGCTCATGATGGAGTCATCAGTGCTGGCCATGCTGCTGGAGTATTGAAAGCAGAACAACAAGGCACGACTAAGCCATGCGTGCTGCAGATGAAACTCCACTATTGCCAGCTGCTGCTCTCACAGTCTCTCCAGCATCTGCAAGGTGGAGTTCCACCTTGCTGGTATGTTGCACATGAGGCGGTGAGCGGAAAGGCAGAAGTGACGCTGCAGCGCACACAGGCGAGCAGCAGCAGGGTGAGAATGCCAAAAGCGCACACATTGCCTGCACTTTCAGCAGCTGCTCTGATATATGTGGGTAATTTTTCAGGAAGCTATGCACCACCAAATTCAGCATAAAGGGATGTGCGTCAAACCGGCTAGGACCAGAGCTGCTACGAGATTTCACCCACTATCACACGCCACCATGCCCGAGCTTGAGGTTCACTGGCACCAACCACTCATCTGTCTGTTGTTTGATCCCCGTCAACAGCTCCTGCGCGGTGTGATTTGTCTCCCAAACAGATGAGTTTCAGAACAGACTGCTATCATTTCCCCCTGCCTGGCTGTGCTGAAGTTGGTGGTGCAGGTCTTGCTTTGACTGGATGAGGAGGTGGTGGAGGAAGCAGAGTATGAGGAGGAAGCGGCCTGGTGCATGTGATTATATAGACCTTGCCACTGATGGCGTTGTGCAGTGCACACCTGATTTTGTCTGCAAGATGAGTGTGCAAAGCAGGAATGGCCCACCTGGAAAAGTAGTGGTGGCTGGGAACAGCATACTGCAGACAGCCACCGCCATCAGTCTTTTTAAAACTGTCCATCTCCACCAGTCGATATGGCAGCGTTTCAAAGGCCAGGAATTTGGAAATGCTGTCACCACAGAAGAAATGCTAGCACAGGCTTCCAGTATCCGTTGTTTCAGATGCTGCACATCTTGTATCTTCACAGCATAGACAATTGCCTTCAGATGACCCCAAAGATAAAAGTCTAAGGGGGTCAGATTGGGAGACCTTGGTGGCCATTCAACTGGCACCCACATTATGGGTATCAGGTCTGAGCATTCCTGCAAGGAATCTGACCCCTTAGACTAGCATTTCTTCTGCGGTGTTGCTATCAGTGTGTCAAGAGTGGGAGAAGAGGGTTGCATTGACAATCCAACACAATGGGCAGCACTTTGAACACATTTTATAAGTGGTCATAAACTTGTAAGTTACTCATGAAAGAATAAAGTTATGTTACAACCAAGCACACCATTGTTTTTCTTGTGAAATTCTCAACAAGTTCGATGTGTCTCATGACCCTCTTCCCATTGGAAAAAATAAAGTTGGAGCCAAAATAGCTGCCATGGTCACCACCCATCTTGAAAAGTTTCCCCCCTCCCATATACTAATGTGCCACAAACAGGAGGTTGATATTACCAACCATTCCCATTTTATTTAGGTGTATCCATATAAATGGCCCACCGTGTATTTTATCATCCTCTGAGATGAGCTGTGGTAGTCCACTAACAATAGCCCTCCCACGTACTAATCCGTTAACATAACAAGTTGTTGGGCATTAGTGCTGCATGCATTGGGGGCTCAGACTGCTTGGCTGAAATGCAAGGGGGTTAGGTGGAAGCCGGACTGCCATAGTCCTCAGGTGCCAACTCTGCGCTTTCGGCAGGAGACCGGGTGGAAAATAATGGAAAGAAACTGGAAGCACTCTCTGTCATCTAATCCAACACCACCTGAACATGTTCTAACCTCACCTACAAAACGAGAACGTCCTGTTGTCTGAGTGCACCAGAGGAAGGCATTTCATTTGGGTACGTAGCACACACAGAATTACTACATCTTCTCTCTGAAGAAGCTACACCAACAGCATCTATACCAGCACCACCACAACCACATCTACGTCCTCTATTTGATGTTCTCATTTTTTAAGTGTTTTTACAGAGTAGAATAATTTGTTTTTAGACACTTCTTCCACAGACATAAGTGCAGAGTATGAAAAATTTGTTTTAGGCACACAACTCCCACTGACACGGGTGTAGAGTACACACAGAGGCTTTTTGGCACAGTAGTCCCATAAACATGGGTGCAGAGTACACACACACTGAGGCTTTTTGGAAAAGTGCGCATACACAAAACCTAACACTGTCTCTCACTCCAGTTGTGTCCTGTCCCTATGCGAAGCAGAGCAAATTGGCAGCAGCACCTGTGATCTCGCATTTAAACAGGCCAGGTCATGTGGTGCGCCGGCCAATACTTGACATGACTATGACTCCAGAGGTGCCCACAGCCTAAAAGCTTGTTGATTCGCTGCTTTGTAGCCTTTCAACAAACTTTGTTCTGTATCTGAACCCGAACAGTAAACCGGACATCTGGTAAAAAGTCAGTGTTCGGGGTTTGGTACCGAACACTAGTTATCCGGTACAAACCCCTTACTTTACAGTTCAGGTTCACTCATCCCTACTAGTAAATCAAGAAGCAATGTTGTGAGCCCTCTTCAATTTTTGCTGAGTGACTGGTGGAAGGGTTACTGACCAGTCTGCCATACCCTCTGCAAAACCCTTAACTTCATGTATAGGCATTGAATTGACCCCACAAGCTGGAAAGAAAGAGCAAAAATCAAAAAGCTCATGCAAAAGCCAACTCTGACTTTACAGTATAAAGTGACATTACTCTACATTACTATGCTACCCATCTGGCCTCATTGAATCTGCTGTAGCTTTATAATAGATGGACAGAGGTGAAAAAGCTATGGTTGACCCACATTCATCCAAGTTCCTTGTTGTTGGGCCACCCTCCACTTTTTTCTGGAATCTGTTGCATCTTTCAGAGACATATGTTACATATGTTCCATATGTTACATCGATTAACGTAGGGAGTGTACTGTGAATGATGCAATTTTTGATAGCGACATTGCTTTGATATCCCTGACATGCCATCCTTAATGCAGTTGCAAGTTTTAAGTTTCTTTTATATCCACCTTTTTCCTCTGTATAAAAAAGAAAAAGAAAGCTGAACTTCCCTAAAGTTGCTCCACTGCCAGCTCTTGGCTGTTGCTAGTAGTTTTTGTTGGTTTGGCTGCAGCATTGCTGACATCCCGTGTTGACATACCTTGACAGCTGCAGTCAGTCACTAGGTTCAGGTTCTGGTGCTGTCTAAATTGGTATCTCCAGGGAGCCCAGTGATTCAGAGCCACAGTGATCACATGTTGTTGAAACTCACAGGGAGGGAAAATCACCTATAGAAGGGTGAGCAGAAACCGATCGGGGGCCACTCCGGACTAGTCAGGTCTCTCCCTATAGTCACCCTCTGCAGAGTTTCAGAGCAAAACATACCTGGTTGCAATCACACCAACAGGCTCTGATTCATTTTTTATACTCCCATAGTAGGTTTTATGAATTGCCATTATAAACATAGTATATATCCTTTCCTTTTAGACTCAGCATTTTTCTTGGACCAAAAGGACATGAAACAAGCCAAAATTCCAGTGACACCAATCGGATACAATAATGCTGTCACCTATCTCAGGTATTCCTAAAAGATGTGTTTAGTTACATAAACAGTAAAAAACAATATTTGTGTATATATATATATATATATACATACACACACATATACACTCACTGGCCACTTTATTAGGTACACCTGTCCAACTGTGTGTTAAGACTTAATTTCTAATCAGCCAATCACATGGCGGCAACTCAGTGCATTTAGGCATGTAGACATGGTCAAGACAATCTCCTGCAGTTCAAACCGAGCATCAGTATGGGGAAGAAAGGTGATTTGAGTGCCTTTGAACGTGGCATGATTGTTGGTGCCAGAAGGGCTGGTCTGAGTATTTCAGAAACTGCTGATCTACTGGGATTTTCACGCACAACCATCTCTAGGGTTTACAGAGAATGGTCCGAAAAAGAAAAACAATCCAGTGAGCGGCAGTTCTGTGGCCGGAAATGCCTTGTTGATGCCAGAGGTCAGAGGAGAATGGGCAGACTGGTTCGAGCTGATAGAAAGGCAACAGTGACTCAAATTGCCACCCGTTACAACCAAGGTAGGCAGAAGAGCATCTCTGAATGCACAGTGCGTCGAACTTTGAGGCAGATGGGCTACAGCAGCAGAAGACCACACTGGGTACCACTCCTCTCAGCTAAGAACAGGAAACTGAGGCTATAATTTGCACCAGCTCATCGAAATTGGACAGTAGAAGATTGGAAAAACTTTGCCTGGTCTGATGAGTCTCGATTTCTGCTGCGACATTCGGATGGTAGGGTCAGAATTTGGCGTAAACAACATGAAAGCATGGATCCATCCTGCCTTGTATCAACGGTTCAGGCTGGTGGTGGTGGTGTCATGGTGTGGGGAATTTTTTTCTTGGCACTCTTTGGGCCCCTTGGTACCAATTGAGCATCGTTGCAACGCCACAGCCTACCTGAGTATTGTTGCTGACCATGTTCATCCCTTTATGACCACAATGTACCCAACATCTGATGGCTACTTTCAGCAGGATAATGCGCCATGTCATAAAGCTCGAATCATCTCAGATTGGTTTCTTGAACATGACAATGAGTTCACTGTACTCGAATGGCCTCCTCAGTCACCAGATCTCAATCCAATAGAGCATCTTTGGGATGTGGTGGAACGGGAGATTCGCATCAGGGATGTGCAGCCGACAAATCTGCGCCAACTGTGTGATGCCATCATGTCAATATGGTTCAAAATCTCTGAGGAATGCTTCCAGCACCTTGTTGAATCTCTGCCACGAAGAATTGAGGCAGTTCTGAAGGCAAAAGGGGGTCCAACCCGTTACTAGCATGGTGTACCTAATAAAGTGGCCAGTGAGTGTATATATATATATACCGCGTATATATATATATATATATATATATATATAGTTTTCTGTCTATCAGTCATGTGAATGCACAAATCACAGTGTGCCACAATGCCAATGTGTTTCACAGGTAGAAGCTCTGCAGACATAAACATTGTAAACCGTGTTATTTCATGTTAACAATTGAACCAAGTATAACAAGCTGCATATTCTTATTTTTATATTTTACAAACCATTAATGATTTTAAATGGGTTTTATGGGAGTCACCACATGGCTACCAGCGCTCAAGCAGACTGTTCACTTCACAAATATAGCAAAAAAGATAGCAAAAAAGAGCTGCGCATCCAATTAATAAAATAACAGATTCTTCTTTATTGGATAACAAAAAGGAAAAAAAATCTTTTGCAGTAATAAAGGATCACATGATAGCCATGAAATGCCGACATGTTAAAACGCAATATGGTCTACTCTTGCTCTATATACAGTGAAGGAAATAATTATTTGATCCCTTGCTGATTTTGTAACTTTGCCCACTGACAAAGACATGAACAGTCTATAATTTTAAGAGTAGGTTAATTTTAACATTGAGAGATAGAATATCAAAAGTAAAATCCAGAAAATCACATTGCATAAATTATATAAATGTATTTGCATTTTGTTGTGAGAAATAAGTATTTGATCCCCTACCCACCATTAAGAGTTCTGGCTCCTACAGACAAGTTAGACACTCCTAATCAACTCATTACCTGCATTAAAGACAGCTGTCTAACATAGTCACCTTTATAAAAGAATTCTGTCCACAGACTCAATTAATCAGTCACTCTAACCTCTACAACATGGGCAAGAACAAAGAGGTTTAAATGGATGTCAGGGACAAGATCATAGACCTGCACAAAGCTGGAATGTGCTGCAAAACCATAAGTAAGAAGGAGACAACTGTTGGTGCAAAAGTAAGAAAATGGAAGAAATACAAAATGACTGTCAATCGACATCGATCTGGGGCACCATGCAATATCTCATCTTGTGGGGTATCCTTAATCGTGAGGAAGTCAATCAAGAAAGGCACATACAGCCCATAAACGGCAGCGCTTCTCAGGACTCACATACAAAGATGATATTCCATATTTTTTTATTTCATAGGTTAAAAAAGAGATACAACGCGTTTCGGATACAGTGTATATCCTTCATCAGGTATCATAAAAACACAGTACAAATCCTAAAAGTATAAAATTCAGTTACACTTATATATAGTAGCAACATTTTATCCCAGTCTCAGAAACTTGATTTAGGGTGTGGACCAAGTTCAGGAACACAGTTCAGGAACACACCCACTGATTGATCCAACCTTGACAACATAGATGCAAGACGGAAAAGGAAAAAAAAAAAAAAAAACCCAAAAGGAAAAAAACCAGAGAGAAAAAAAAAAAAAAGCAACGTTCAAACTCTCTCTATGATATCATTCAATCCATTTGGATATAATGTTCCCAGATGATATATCCAAAACGTTTCTTTCCGGTTTAAAAGAGCATTCCTATTTGCAACACCAGGGGGTATCTGCTCCACCGGAGTTACTTTTATGTTAAAAATTTTGTTATGTTTAATTAGTAGATGCCTTGAGAGACTATGTTTTAAAAAGCCGTTTTTTGCTCTATTTCTGTGACCATTAATGCGGGACCGCAGTCTCTGCACAGTGCGTCCCACATATTGCAAACCGCAACTGCATGTGATTACATATACAACAAAATCACTGTTACAGCTGAGTCTTTGTGAAATCTCAAAGACCTCACCAGTACTATTACATTTGAAGGTTTTAGCCCCGTGATCTAGGATCCCACAGGTACAACATTTTTTAGAGGTGCATTTAAAAACTCCGGTTCCTTGAGAAACACCACATAAAATTTGATCCATACTTTTTTTTATAGTTTTTTCCTTTTGAATCCAACTGTTTTTTTAATTTACTGGGGCCACCAAATTTTTCAAAGTTTTCCCCCTTCTATATGTAATCCCTGGTTTATCAGGGAGATGTTTTCCCAAAACAGGGTCACGCTTCAAGATATACCAATATTTTGAGAGCACAGTTCTTATTACTTTATTTCCCCTATTGAATGTGGTCACAAAATTCAATTTCCAGCGATCATCACTTTTTTCTTTACCAATGGTCAAATTATCCCCCTTCCTATTTTTTCCTTTTAAACATTCCTCCTGTGTTTTTACTTTGTTATCCCTATATGCACTAATTATCAAATTTTTGGGGAATCTTTTTTCCTTTACATTTTCTTTTTAGAATTTTAGACTGAGCTAAATAATGAGATTCTCTCGTACAATTCTTTCTTATATGAAAAAATTGGCTGTGGGGTATATTAACCTTCCACTTCTTGTAATGTGCACTGTTAAAATCTAAAAAGCCGTTTGAATCCACCTTTTCGAAGTGGGTTTTTGTAATAATTTTTTTCCCACTATGGCTGATCTCTAGATCAAGAAACACCATTTTTTCTTTATTAATTTGTGATGTAAAGGTAATCCCCCAGGTGTTATTATTGAGCTCCTTTATTAACTGTGCCGCTTCCACCTTTTTTTTTTTTTTTTCTTTTGGGTTTTTTTTTTTTTTTCTTTTCCGTCTATGTTGTCAAGGTTGGATCAATCAGTGGGTGTGTTCCTGAACTGTGTTCCTGAACTTGGTCCACACCCTAAATCAAGTTTCTGAGACTGGGATAAAAGGTTGCTACTATATATAAGTGTAACTGAATTTTATACTATTAGGATTTGAACTGTGTTTTTATGATACCTAATGAAGGATATACACTGTATCTGAAACGCGTTGTATCTCTTTTTTAACCTATGTGTTATAAGTTGATTCTTTGGTCTGGTGATTGGTGGTGCTTACCGCAAAGGAATGTCGAGTTCCGGGTTAGCGGTTTTCTGTTAATAAACCCTTTAGCTTTTTGGTGCTCCTGAGCCTATGGGTTGCGGCTGAGAGTAAGTGTGGTTCTCTTATGGTCAATTTCTTGGGGTCACCAGACTTTTGTATCTTCGAGGACCTTATCACTTTTTAAAAAGGGTTATAAATGTTTATAATGTTTATAATAAGGGCCGCTGTGGCCAATATTATCCAACCTTTGGTGTCTGTTATTATAGGTATGTGGATGGTTGGTGAGGGTTGGAGATTTCTATAATGGGGTTTGATGGCTATAGGAACCACCGGAGAGTCAACAATACCAACGTCATGTATTCATGCAGATGGATAACACAGCTTGAAATAATTATGGCTATCAAAAGGGTTATCTGGGACTTATTTCTTAGGCATATTTTAAAAAGGCAGGTTATTGCTGACTGCCAGCCTGTTGTGCTTATTGCTGATCTCTGCCAGCACAGAGTGGTCCCAGATGGTTCCTTGCCAGAGATTCGGAAGTTTTTCGCTGACATCACGTCTTCAGACCCGTGGCTTCTTTTCTGCCCTGCTCTATCGATGGGACTGCTCACATCATGCTGATTGACACCTCACTCCCTGAGGTGTATCTGCAGGAAGCAAACTGTCAATCAGCATGATGCCAGAAGTCACACTGCTTTTACAGAGCAGCCCGGAAGAACTGTTCTGTTGACACTGAGCAGCTGAATCGCTGGCAGGAGCGGTCAATGACTGCTTTGAGCCAGTGCTGAGTAGAACAGGCAGGTAGCTGCCTCTGTTATACTGTTTTTAGGCCCATAGTAAAAAAAAAATCTATTTAAGTACTTACATGTGATTGGTCCATCTTGGTTTTGTATACTCTCCTATGGTTCCTTGGTTTAGACTATAAGTAAGGGCGTTATTGTTATGCTGGAAAAGCGTCAGTCTTTCATAGCTATCATGCGAACCTTTTCCATTGCAAAGATTTTTTATCCATTTTTGTTAAGCGATAAAGAAAATGCCATTATTTTATTCTTTATATATGCTGCTCTTTTTCACCATATTTATGAAACAAAGAAAACAAGTCACTAGCCTACTTCAGCCAAAGCAACTAAAATTAGAAAAATATACTGGACAATCATGAACATTTTTTCTGAAGAGTCTTTATGCATAAGGACTACTATGTCTTCTATACTAGAAAAGATCTTTGAAAAAAAGATTAAACAGCATGTATGTAAGCACTTGGATGAGAATACAGTAATTAACCAGAGCCAGCTTGGGTTTGTGTCAAACAAGTTATATCCGACTAATCTAATTTCCTTCAATGATGGAATCACTGAATAGGTGGATCAGGGAAATGTGGTAGATATAGTACAGTTGTGGCCAAAAGTATTGACACCCCTGCAATTCTGTCAGATAATACTCAGTTTCTTCCTGAAAATGATTGCAAACACAAATTCTTTGGTATTATTATCTTCATTTAATTTGTCTTAAATGAAAAAACACAAAAGAGAATGAAGCAAAATGCAAAACATTGATCATTTCACACAAAACTCCAAAAATGGGCCAGACAAAAGTATTGGCACCCTCAGCCTAATACTTGGTTGCACAACCTTTAGCCAAAATAACTGCGACCAACCGCTTCCGGCAACCATCAATGAGTTTCTTACAATGCTCTGCTGGAATTTTAGACCATTCTTCTTTGGCAAACTGCTCCAGGTCCCTGATATTTGAAGGGTGCCTTCTCCAAACTGCCATTTTTAGATCTCTCCACAGGTGTTCTATGGGATTCAGGTCTGGACTCATTGCTGGCCACCTTAGAAGTCTCCAGTGCTTTCTCTCAAACCATTTTCTAGTGCTTCTTGAAGTGTGTTTTGGGTCTTTATCCTGCTGGAAGACCCATGACCTCTGAGGGAGACCCAGCTTTCTCACACTGGGCCCTACATTAAGCTGCAAAATTTGTTGGTAGTCTTCAGACTTCATAATGCCATGCGCACGGTCAAGCAGTCCAGTGCCAGAGGTAGCAAAGCAACCCCAAAACATCAGGGAACCTCCACCATGTTTGACTGTAGGGACCGTGTTCTTTTCTTTGAATGCCTCTTTTTTTCTCCTGTAAACTTTATGTTGATGCCTTTGCCCAAAAAGCTCTACATTTGTCTCATCTGACCAGAGAACATTCTTTCAAAACATTTTAGGCTTTTTCAGGTAAGTTTTGGCAAACTCCAGCCTGGCTTTTTTATGTCTCGGGGTAAGAAGTGGGGTCTTCCTGGGTCTCCTACCATACAGTCCCTTTTCATTCAGACGCCGACGGGTAGTACGGAATGACACTGTTGTACCCTCAGACTGCAGGGCAGCTTGAACTTGTTTGGATGTTAGTCGAGGTTCTTTATCCAACATCCACACAATCTTGCGTTGAAATCTCTTGTCAATTTTTCTTTTCCGTCCACATCTAGGGAGGTTAGCCACAGTGCCATGGGCTTTAAACTTCTTGATGACACTGCGCACGGTAGACACAGGAACATTCAGGTCTTTGGAGATGGACTTGTAGCTTTGAGATTGCTCATGCTTCCTCACAATTTGGTTTCTCAAGTCCTCAGACAGTTCTTTGGTCTTCTTTCTTTTCTCCATGCTCAATGTGGTACACACAAGGACACAGGACAGAGGTTGAGTCAACTTTAATCCATGTCAGCTGGCTGCAAGTGTGATTTAGTTATTGCCAACACCTGTTAGGTGCCACAGGTAAGTTACAGGTGCTGTTAATTACACAAATTAGAGAAGCATCACATGATTTTTCGAACAGTGTCAATACTTTTGTCCACCCTCTTTTTTATGTTTGGTGTGGAATTATATCCAATTTGGCTTTAGGACAATTCTTTTTGTGTTTTTTCATTTAAGGCAAATTAAATGAAGATAATAATACCAAAGAATTTGTGTTTGCAATCATTTTCAGGAAGAAACTGAGTATTATCTGACAGAATTGCAGGGGTGTCAATACTTTTGGCCACAACTGTATATCTCAACTTCAGTAAAATATCTTATACTATCCTTATTTAAAAAATGACCAAGTATGGGATAGACAAGGCTACCGTCAGATGGATTCATAACTGGCTCAGTGATCATACTCAAGAGTGATGATAAATGGTTGCACATGCAATAGGATAAGTGTTTCAAGTGGGGTACTGAAGGTAAACTAATCAAATTTGCAATCAATGCAAAGCTAGGAGGCATAGCTAACACTAGAGAAGACAGAGAAAGGATTCAGAAGGATCTACAAAAGCCTCAACAATGGGCAGTGACTAATAGAATATTACAAAAAACCTTTTGATATTGAGGGTAATCAATGAATGGAACAGGCTGCCACGAGAGGTGGTGAGTTCTCCTTCACTGGAAGCCTTCAAACAAAGGCTGGACAGATATCTGTCTGAGATGGTTTAGTGAATCCTGCATTGAGCAGGGGGTTGGACACGATGACCCTTTAAGTCACTTCCAGCTCTAACATTCTATGATTCTATAATTCTTAATAATTTACTTTGGCTTATATTTATATTTCCTAGCAAAATGTCTGGAATGGAGGTACCAAGTGCATGGAAAGGCAGGATGAACATGACATACAGAGTTGGACCAGGGTTTGCGTCTCCTTATGAAAAAAGGTGAGAAGGTTTTCATAAACACAACTGACCTTGCGAGTTATCGATGAGGGTCACGAACACACATTATAGTAATGTACCGCTAATATCTGTACATACAACTTCTTTGACATGTAACATAGGTAACAGCTTAATTTAGTCTCTTGTTGAATGATATCCGCTGTTTTAAGGAGAACTTTTCACCAGTTTGAGCATGTTAAACTAGTGACATCATGGAATAGCGTCTACAGTAAACAGTTTTTTTTTTTTTTTAAATTCCTCCTTTCCATTACAGAAATATTAGCTTGTAAAGTTTAAATTATAAACTATTAGTCCAAGGGGGCATTACCAGTGATTTTTTTTATTGTGGGCGGGTACTTCTTCCCCTCCATGAAGTTGACCAATCATAAGCAGACAGCAATATACAGGGGAAAAAAAGAACAGACCCCCAGATTAACTGAGAGCAGGTTTCTGAGTGTGAGGCATGTAATGACAGACAGTCTGCTCTGTTCACTGATCTCTCTGCAGAGCTGTGTGCGATTACAAAGTGCCAGGAGCAGAGCAGCTAGGAGTTTGATGCAGACATCTTTCAGCTTTTATTACATACAGTTTTCAGCAGTCAGTGTGGGGGTAGGGGGATCTTTATATTTAATAATACTTTTGCAGCTGCTGCAGAGCTGAGTGTGACAACATCACCAGCTTTCATCTACGGGCACCTCACAGCCAATACTCACATCTACACAACACTTTTCACTGTCACCACTTGCAGTTTTCATAGGCCAGTGAGACACCTGCATTAGGTCACACACTAACACACCTGCTGCCCAGCTTTCCTGAGCACCTGATAAGCACTTTTCATGCACTCTGGCATACATGGAAACACAACTGTAAGAAGGGTGACCAGAGTGGTAGTCCTGACCGAGTTCACCCACAAAACACAGTCCACAGACACCCTGGCTCTTTGTACATAAAACACAGAGATGGACCGAACGGACACAATCCTCAGGCACAACTTGCAGTTAAAAAAGGGAACGAACTTTAATAACAGAGATTAAGTAAATTGCAACACTGGTTTCATTCTCTCTACCTAGCAATGTACATGGCCGTACCCACAACGGCCGCGGTAGCTGAAACAAAGCAGTAATTCATACGTCGGGATCTGGACGCTTCAAGTCCCTTCGGCGGGGCACCCACACAGTCCTGTGCCCATGTTGCTGTCCTAAAGTCCCAGAGCAACAGATTACTTCTCCTGGGGTCTGACAGTGCTCCGACTGTCGCTGGTGTCCTTAGGTCCCAGGGCAGCAGATTCTATCCCCTCCTGGGGTCTGGCAATGCCCCGGCTGAAGTTACAGACCAGCCCAGGGCAAACGTACCCGGGCTACTCACCCGGAGCAGCAGCTTCCTCCCGCCTTTCTGCTGCTGGCGGCAAGCTGATCTAGCGACATGATCACACAATTTTTTCCCTTCCTGAGACTCCCGTGATGAGTGAGGACAAAACGTGTCTGGAGAGGGGAGACATATAAAGAAAATGGTATCCACCATAGATTTCAAATACTAGTGAGATTGTTCCATTCTTGTCTATATTGTCGCATATGGTCCTTTATGATGACAGAGTCTATCTCTTGGCAGTCGCAGATTTAATATTTGCTACATGATTATAAATGTGCTATTGTCTAAGGACTCTTCCTTCGAACCATGCTGCCTGATATATATTTTCTATGGTTTATATGTTGCAGGTGATGGATCATGAGCAGTGATCTTAGATAGAGATATGCCAATTTGAATAACCCAGTCACTGTATTTGTAGAAGCACATAGTGTTTATTGTGAAATTGTATTTTTTATGAACATTGTGTGACGTTTTCATAGGCATTATCTGCAATATAGTAACCATAAGATTGAAATTCAGGCTATTTTTTTTTAAGTTTAGGAGTATTTCATTGCCTATGTGGTCTGCACATTACTTGGTATGCTAAATAGTTTGGTCAGAATAGTGTGACTTTCTATTTACTGACAATTAATGATGCTGATTTTGGCTACACCAGTTAGGATTGGGCATTGAAAGGACCCCTAGCTGTCCTGTATCCTTTGTGCAGTACCCTTATTTAGTCTGTTTGTCTTTGTACGTGCTCCTATATGAGATTAAGGTTTTATCTTAACTAATAAAGCTATATTTTATATTTATTTACCTTTATTCCAATATTCTAATTCCTTCTGGCAATGCCCCGGCTGAAGTTACACACCTGCCCAGGGCAAACGTGCCCGGGCTACTGACCCGGAACAGCAGCTTCCTTCCGCCTTTCTGCTGCTGGCCCAGCCCACCAGATTATCTCTACATTCCCTAACTCTAGCAACAGCAATTAAAGGGGAACTCCCCTCAAAACACAATACAGACATAATGTATTATACTACATAGTAGGATAACATATTGACATATTACAGCACATAGTTAACACATGAAACATGACATATTTTCATAAATTGCACAGAGGCCACACGGAAAGGAGAGAAGGTGTATAGAGGTCCTCCGTCACCTCCTTATACAACCAAGCTATTCTCACCCACTTCAAGGTTTGGGAATACATTTAGAGTGGCAAGGAACAAGCATATTACATTTTATATTTAACCCCTTTCTGACAGTGGACGTAATATCCCGTCCATGTGCCCTGGGACTTACTGCCCATGGATGGGATAGTACGTCATTAGCGATCGGCCGGGTGTCAGTTGATTCTCACAGCTGACTTCTGGCACTTTAATCCCCGTAACACTGTGATAAAACATGATGACAACATACGGGTCTCCAGAGCTGAGAGACTTCCTGTCATGTGCAGTGATGATCAGGAAGTCTCTCAGGTCAGTGTAAAATACATGCAACGCTGACTGCTTCTATAGCATGAAGATCTGCATGCTATAGAAGCAATCAGCCTGCACAAAATGAGTGTCCCATAGTGGGACAAAGTGTAAAAGTTAGAATTCAATAAAAAAATGTTTTTTTAAATAATTGTAAAAATATTTTAAAAAATAATAAAAAAGCAATATTTATTCTATCAATAAATAAATATTTGAATAAAAAAATCTAAACAATAAAAGTACACATATTTAGTACTGCTGTGTCCGTAACGACCCGACCTATAAAACTGTCCCATTAATTAACCCCTTTAGTGAACACCATAAAAAAAAGAGGCAAAAAAATAATGCTTTCTCATCATACCGACGAACAAAAACTGGAATAACACGCACTCAAAAAGATGGATATAAATAAGCGTAGTACCGCTGGAAATATCATCTTGTCCTGCAAAAAACAAGCCCCAATACAGCATCATCAGCGAAAAAATAAAAAAGTTATAGCTCTCAGAATAAAGCGATGCAAAAATAATTATTTTTTTATGTAAAATAGTTTTTATTGTATAAAAGTGCCAAAACATAAAAAATTATAAATGAGGCATCACTGTAATCGTACTGACCCAAAGAATAAAACTACCTTATCAATTTTACCACATGCGAAACAGTGTAAGCGCCTCCCCAAAAGAAATTACCATGTATACTCGAGTATAAGCCGACCCGAGTATAAACCGAATCACCTAATTTTGCCGCAAAAAACTGGGAAACCGTATTGACTCGAGTATAAGCCTAGGGGGGAAAATGCAGCACCTACTGGTAAATTTCAAAAATAAAAATAGATACCAATAAAAGTAAAATGAATTGAGACATCAGTAGGTTAAATGTTTTTGAATATCCATATTGAATCAGGAGCCCCATATAATGCTCCATACAGTTCATGATGGCCGTATAAGATGCTCCATACAAAATACATCCCATATAATGCTGCACAAAGGTTAATAATGGCCCCATAAGATGCTCCAAAGAATAATATGCACCGTATGCTGCTCCATAAAGGTTATGGCCCCATAAGATGCTCTATAGAATAATATGCCCCATATGCTGCTCCATAAAGGTTATGGCCCCATAAGATGCTCCATAGATTATGCCCCATATGTTGCTCCATAAAGGTTATGGCCCCATAAGATGCTCCATAGATTATGCCCCATATGCTTCCCCATAAGATACTGCATAGATTATGCCCCATATGCTGCCCCATATGATGCTCCAATGATTATGCCCCATATGCTGCCCAATAAGATGCTCCATAGATTATGCCCCATATGCTGCCCCATAAGATGCTCCATAGATTATGCCCCATATGCTGCCCCATAAGATACTCCATAGATTATGCCCCATATACTGCCCCATAAGATGCTCCATAGATTATGCCCCATATGCTGCCCCATAAGATGCTCCATAGATTATACCCCATATGCTGCTCCATAAAGGTTATTGCCACATATGCTGCTGCTGCGAATAAAAAAAAATGTCATACTCACCTCTCGTCGCTGGGGGCCAGGTGCCGATGTCCTGAGCAGGCGGGGACACCGGCGCACTATGGGGGCCAGGTGCTTGTGTCGCCGCTGGCTCAGGGCCCTGGCACCTGTGATATTCACCTGTCCACTTTCCACCGCCCCGCACCGCTCTGTCTACCGGGTCCTCTGTCACTGACTGTTCAGGCAGAGGGCACGCACTAACCACATCATTGTTCCCTCCGACCTGAACGTCACAGCCAGAGGATGCGGAGGACAGAGCGGTGCACAGCGGTGGAACGGGGACAGGTGAATATAGCTCCCCCCATCCTTCCCGTCATACTTACCCCCTCCTGGCGCGTCTCTGCAGCCCCTGCTTCTCCCACGGTCTCTGGCACCGCAGCTCTTCCAGTGTTCAGCAGTCACATGGTACCGCTCATTAAAGTCATGAATATGCGCACATTCATGACTTCAATGAGCGGTACCACGTGACCGCTGAACACAGGCGCCGGAGACCATGGGAGAAGCAGGGGCTGCAGAGACCGCACCAGAAGAGGGTAAGTATGATCTGACACCCACGTTCCCTTCCCTCTCCCCCGCTGACCCCCTGGCATATATAATTCGAGTATAAGCCGAGAGGAGCACTTTCAGCCTAAAAAATGGGCTGAAAATCTCAGCTTATACTTGAGTATATATGGTAATGGATTGCTGGTTTTTGCTCATTCTGTCTCCTAAAAATCGGAGTAGAAGGCGATCAAAAAATGTCATGTGCCCGAAAATTATACCAATAATAACATCAGCTCATCCTGAAAAAAACAAGACCTCACATGACCCTGTGGGCCAAAATATGGAAAAATTATAGGTCTCAAAATGTGGTGATGCAAAAACTATTAATTGCAATAAAAAGCATCTTTTAGCATTTAGCATGTGACAGCTGCCAAACATAAAAACCCGCTATAATGCCTCTTTCACACGTGCTGATATTTCCGGTACCAGAGATGTCAGTGTCCGTGTGTGTAATACTTGCGGCACATGTGTGGCATGTGTGTGCCACATCAGTACCACATGGACGGGTGCCAGGGAAGAAGCGTTGCAGTAAGCACTGTTCCCCGGCGCCGGGTGCTGAACACGGCTCTCATCATTCTCCCCTGGTCTGCTGGCCATCGGCGCGAGCAGGGGAGAATGATAAAAGTTACATTCAACCCCTTAACAACTGCCAATATGCCTTTTAATGGCGGCAGTTAAGGGTACTTAAACCACAGCATCACTTTTTAATGGCGTTGAGGTTTAAGGTTATAGCGCCCCCAGCATCGGAATTTCTCTGGGGTCTCGGTTGTTGGGGGTATCCGAGACATGAGAGAACATGATTCGGGTCAGTTTTTGCAGTAACAGTATAACAGCGACCGCAAAAAAAAGTCTGATTTTCCATTTAATTTCTCTCCCCTCTGATATGATCGCACATCAGAGGACAGAGAAATAAGGTCCCCGATCCCCTGATCACCCCCCCGGTACCTCCGTTGTCCCTACAGGCCCCCCTGAAGTCCCCCGGGCCACAGGCTTCTTCTTCCGGAAGAAAATGGTGGGCGCATGAGCAGTGCGCCCGCCGAGATCTGCCAGCCGGCACCCAGAAACAATAGGAGCTTTTTTCCTACTGGTTCATTTTAATCACTGTGATAGACCTTATCACACTGATCAAAATAAAAAAATATAGTACATCAAACCCTCTTTATCACCCCCGGGAAAAATAATAAAATAAAAAAAATGCATTTATTTCCATTTTCCAATTAGGGTTAGAGTTGGGCTAAAGTAAGTTGGGCTAAAGTTAGAGTTAGGATTGGGGCTAAAGTTAGGGTTAGGGTTGGGGCTAAAGTTAGTGTTAGGGTTGTGGCTAAAGTTAGGGTTGGGGCTAAAGTTAGGGTTATAGTTGAGGCTAAAGTTAGGTTTAGAGTTGGGGTTAGGGTTGGGATTAGGGTTAGGGTTGGGATTAGGGTTATGGTTAGGGCTGGAATTAGGGTTAGGTGTGTGTTGGGGTTAGTGTTGGAGTTAGAATTGGCAGGTTTCCATTGTTTAGGCACATCAGGGGCTCTCCAAATGCAGCATGGCCCCCGATCTCAATTCCAGCCAATTTTGCATTGAAAAGTCAAACGGCGCTCCTTCCCTTCCGAGCTCTGCCATGCGCCCAAACAGTGGTTTACATGCATAAATAGGGTATCCGCGTACTCAGGGCAAATTGTACAACAGCTTTTGAGGTCCAAGTTATCCTGTTACCCTTGGTAAAATAAAAACAAATTAGATCTAAAGAAAATTTTTTGTGAAAAAGTTAAATGTTAATTTTTTTTAAACATTCCAAAAATTCCTGTGAAGCACCTGAAGGGTTAATAATCTTCTTGAATGTGGTTTTGAGCACCTTCAGGGGTGCAATTTTTAGAATGGTGTCACTTTTGAGTACTTTTTATCATACAGACAGACCCCTCAAAGTGACTTCAAATGTGATGTGGTCCCAAAAAAAATGGTGTTGTAAAAATGAGAAATTGCTGGTCAACTTTTAACCCTTATAACATCCTAACAAAAAAAAAAATTGGTTCCAAAATTGTGCTGAGGTAAAGTAAACAAGGGGGAAATATTAATTAATAAGTATTTTGTGTGACATTTTGTTAGGGTGGGCGGAACGCACTAAATAAAATATAATAATGAAGTGCATTCGCAAACCAGGGTCCACCGTGCAGAGGTGTAAAACTACAGCTAATGTGAGCAATAGCGGCGCTGCACTGCCAGCGTTCACAAAAAGCACACTGGGTTAACTGCACACTGTGTGAACAGAACGCTAAGGTACTGCGCTCTGTTGCTCCACAGAGCAGTACAATGCTACAGAGCATCAAGGCTAGCACACTGCGTTAAACGTAACTCATTGTGAACTGAACATATAGAATCAGCCCTGTTACTCCAAAGAGCGATAAGGAAGAAATGTGTCAGAGCACGTGGATAAACTCTGACACATGCCAACAGATGTGTGCCACAGCGTGTGGCTAGACTCTGCCCTGTACTAACTGAAGCGTGCACCAGCACTTGGCCTGACTGTGCCCTGTGTGATAACTGTTGCACCAGATTGTGCCCTGAGTACAGGATAACCTGCCTCACTAGGAATAGCTAACTCATACACTCACTGACACACTCACAGACCTCACAGACACAGACCATTAGAGGCAGAGCTGAAGCCTCAATCACACACAATGCATACTTATTGTATGATCCTAACACCCCACTGGGCGGCCCAGAGAACCTTTAATACGTTCCAGTCAGTTAGGACCTTGCTCGTGAGCCAATCCAGATCCGCCGCAGGACCTGAGCAGCTGACGACCAACTACGAATGAGAGGTCGCCACCTCACAAGCATGCTGAGTAGAGTGAATCCTGGACTTAGCCTAAGTAACGACTGCTCGCCGTTGTCTATGGCCAGTTACTATAGCTAAACCTGGAGAGGCAGCAGTAACACAGCGCACAGCACGAGTGTGGGCAAGACGCCTAGACCGACATCTTTGCTGAGCAGCATTCACTGCAGTCGAGACTGAATTGGAGACTGCAAGAGAACACAAGGCTTGGGATCCATCCTGTGCAGGGGGAGAATCCTGGCGCCTTACATTAGCGCCCCCCTCCCCGCGAGCCTCGCCACACTCGAAGACCACAATAAGCTGGGGGTACAAATGTGCTCAACCGGCTCCCAGGTCCTATCCTCTGGACCATGACCCTTCCAGTCCACTAATTAAAATTTTTTGCCCGTACCACCTTGGAACCAACAATCGCGTTCACCTCAAAGTCGTCCGAGGACGTACCCGATGTCTCGGCAGATGACTCAGAAAACCGGGACATGTGAACGGGTTTCAAGAGGGATACGTGAAAGGTGTTGGTGATATTCAGGCGTGGCGGAAGGGACAGGCAATACACCACAGGATTTACCTGCTCCGGGACCCAGATAACTGGCAGCAAGCTTAGTGGACTCTACGCGCAGCTTGATATTATGAGCAGAGAGCCACACCAAGTCGCTGGGAGCAAAGACAGGGGTGGGAAGTTGACGTGCATCAGCAGAAACCCTCATTTTCTCCTTAGAGTCCTTGATGGCACCCTGTGTGTGGTCACAGATGTCACGAGCCTCCACAGCCCAGTCTACCACCCTAGAGCCAGAAGACGAGACGCGCATGGGGACAGGAACATACGGATGCTGACCGTAATTAAGGAGGAATGGAGTCTGCCCTGTAGAATCGGCGACCACGTTGTTAAGAGCAAACTCTGCCCAAGGCAACAAAGATGCCTAGTTATCATGCCTGGCAGAGACGAAGTGTCGTAGGTATGTGACCAGAGTCTGATTGGCCCTCTCCACCAACCCATTTGTCTCGGGATGGTATGCTGAAGAGAGATTAAGCTCAATACTGAGCAGACAACAGAGCTCTCTCCATAACCGAGAAGTGAACTGAGGACCTCGTTCACTGATTATCTTGTCCAGCATGCCGTGAAGATGGAAGACGTGCTTCACAAAGAGCGCAGCCAAAGTGCCTGCCGACGGTACACACGGAAGAGAAACTAAGTGTACCATCTTGGAGAAATGGTTGGTGACTACCCAGATGAATGTATTGTCACGGGACTTGGGCAAACCCACAACAAAGTCGATCCCGACCATTTCCCAGGGCCTTTCTGCCACTGGCAGAGGATGTAACAAGCCCGTGGGCCTCTGCCGGGATGGCCGATTCTTGGAGCAGGAAACGCATGCCTGGACATAGTCCCTAACGTCGCGGGCCATTCGCGGCCACCAATATGACCTCGTCAGACACTCAGACGTCCTTCTGATTCCGAAATGTCCACCCACCCTAGACGAGTGAGCCCAAGAGTGAACCTCTGGCTGGAGATTTGGAGGTACTAGAGTCTTGCCCGGAGGCACCGACTTAAGCGAAACCAGGGCTACCGTTCGCAGACTCTCCGACAGGATGATAAGCCGAGGCTCGTCCCCCTCCTCAGATGACACAACAGAATAGGACAGAGCATCAGCGTGGAGATTCTTCTCCCCTGAGAGAAAATGGAGAGTGAAATTAAATCAGGAGAAGAATAAGGACCACCTGGCCTGGCGAGAATTCAACCGCTGGGCAGTCTGCAGGTACAGCAGATTTTTGTGGTCAGTGAAGACTTGGAGGGGGGAAACGTGCCCCTTCTTGGAGGTGTCTCCACTCTGAGAAAGCCAGTTTCATGGCAAGTAAATCCCTGTCCCCGATGGAATAGTTTCTCTCTGTCGGTGTGAAGGTCTTTGAAAAGAAAAAAACATGGACGTTTATGACCTTGAGCATACTTCTGGCACAGGACTGCTCCAGTACCGACGGTGTAATATGGGAGCCCTAGCAAAATGAGACTTTACGGAGATAAAGGCCTTGGAGACCTCCTCCGACCACAACTTGGAATTAGCTCCTTTTTTGATGAGGGCTACCAGAGGAGCTACCAGAGTAGAGAAGTACGGAATGAACTGGCGATAGTAATTAATGAATCCCATGAATTGCTGCACCGCTTTCATAGAATGGGGCTCTTGCCAGTTCATTACAGACTCCAGTTTGGCAGGATCCATGGCCAAGCCCTTGGGCAAGATGATATAGCCAAGGAAAGGCAAAGACTCCTGCTCAAACACACACTTCTCTAACTTAGCGAACAGGGAATTGGCGTGTAGGAGCTCAAAGACTTTACAGACATCCTTTCGATGGGAGTCCGATATCTGGGGAGTAAATAAGTATGTCATCCAGATACAAGACTACCGAGGTGGAAAACATCTCCTGAAAGATGTCGTTAACAAAGTCTTGGAAGATGGCAGGAGCGTTACACAGGCCGAGCGGCATCACCAAATAATCGTAGTAGTCGTCCTGTGTGTTATAGGCAGTCTTCCTTTCATCTCCCTTACGAATTCATATCAAATTATACGCGCCACGCAGATCTAATTTCGTAAATACCCTCGCTCCTCGTAGCCTATCAAAGAGCTCCGAGATGAGAGGTAGAGGGTATTTATTCTTGATAGTTAGGACATTCAGACCCCTGTAATCTATGCATGGACGTAGTTCTCCGTTCTTCTGAACAAAGAAGAACCCAGCTCCAGCGGGAGATACTGACTTCCTGATAAACCCTCTCGCCAGATTCTCTTTAATATATTGGGACATAGCCTCGGTCTTCGGGAGAGAGAGGATAAACACATCCCTGGGGAGGCTCAGCACCTGGCAAGAGATCTATAGGACAGTCATAGGATGAGGTGCAAGAGTCTCTGCTGCCTTTTTGGAGAACACATCCGCATACTGCCAATAATGCTTAGGGAGAGGAGTTAAGGGCCCATTACACATAGCGATATCGCTAGCAATATCGCTGTAACGTCACTGGTTTTGTGACGCAGCAGCGATATTGCTAGCGATATCGCTACATGTGATACTTACCTCCGACCGGCTCCCCTGCTGTCTTTCGCTGATCGCACGAGAATGTCCTGGACCATTTCTTGTCGGGCGCTTCCTGCTGGGCTTCCTGTGGCGCCGACGAGCGATGCGTGGACGTGGGCGTAGGATGTCAGGATCACCGCGTCTGACAGGTAAGTAGCGACCCCCAACCGCTGCTATGTCGCTGGTGAGATCTGCTTGTGTGGCAGCTCATTAGCGACCACTTAGCGATGCACCAGCGATCCATATCGTTGTCGGGATCGCGATTGCATCGCTTAGTGTAACGGTACCCTTAGATCTGTGGTGATTTCAGATGTGGCAACCTGAACCTGAGCCCTCAAACATTTTCCCTTACATGACCCACTCCAAGCTATTATGCTCCCAGTAGCTCAATCAATATGAGGGGAGTGATAACGCAACCAGGGTATCCCTAATAATACCTCCTCAATACCCTCGGGAAGGACCAGCAATGAAATTGTCTCATGATGTTCTGGAGACATGACCAGAGATATTGGAATGGTCTGATGTGTAATTTGTGAGGGCAATGTGGACCCATTTACCACCCGGACGGTAACTGGCTTGGAGAGCATCACCAGGGGTATTGTGTGCCGTTGGGTAAAGGCAGAGAACTTAAAATTGCCCTCAACCCTGGAGTCCACACAAACCTCCGCCGAAAAGGTGGTCGAGTCAAAAGAAAGTGTCACCCTGAAGGTCAACTTGGAGGAAAACGCCGCCGTGTCTAGTGAGCCTCCTCCTACAGCCACTAGACACGGTCGTTTTTCCTGCTGTTGGGGACACTTGTTGGCATAATGACAAGGCTGCCTACAAACATGGCAGATCGGGGATGTACCAGCGGACTGAGACTTAGGTCCTGCTCGAGAAACCTCCATGTTCTCCTGAGATTCAGAAACTTGGGCTGGAGATTCCAGAGGCTTGGCAAAATTTAGAGCCAGCCGAAACCTCTGCCGACATTGGGCTCGCTCCAACCCTCTGTCATGATCCATGCTGGATCAGGACTGATAAAAAGCACAGGTAACCTTTTTTTTTTCTTAAGCTGTGCTTAAGTTTGGTTTTTGCCCCCCTGTGGCCATTAGGATTATTGCACTGTGGTGTCGTTTGTTCTAAGTTTGCTCCCGGTGGTGGTGAGCGTCATTGCACTCTGGTTTCTTTAGTTAAGTGCTCACGATTATAATGCAGGTGTGATTTCTCTGGCTCTGCTATAAAAGAGTCACAGGTGTTGCAATCAGTGTTGGTGATAGTGTTCATTTCAACCATCCTTGGTGGAGGAAGGAGCTGGAGAACGTTCCTTGCAGCACTGTCTTAGCCCTGGTGTGGAAGGAGTCATAGGGGATTTCCTTGTAGCTCTGACAGAGCTTGGTGGCAACGATTCAGGAGGAGAGCTGCATTCTGGTGGTGGACTCTGTTGCCAGGAGCAAGTGCAACAGAGTAAAGCTAAGTGGTGTTTCCCTGTTTGTGCTCTTCCTAGTATGTATTAGTACAGCGGTGGGGCCAGTGCCTGCGCCACCCAGCTCCCTAGCAAGGGATAGGTGTAGGGTGTGCTAGGGCGACAGGTTCCTGTTCGGCGCCCGGTGCGGAACCGGCATAGGTAGCGTTAGGGACACTGACTCAGGGGAGTGCAGGAGGTCTCCACATCCCCTTTCCCTATCGCAGGGCCCACCGTTGTAACTGTTTCCCCTTTCCCCGTGTCTTGTCGTTTTAGTTACCGGCCGGCTGGCCGTGTCACACAGGACATTATCACGTGCCGCGTCTTGTAGTTTCAATTACCGGCCTGCGGGTCGCATCACACAGGACAGGTCATCGTGACACCCTCGCTCTGAATGCCAAAGGTCGATGCGAGTGGAGACCGATATCAATTCCTCCAGTGTGGCCGGAATCTCCCTAGTGGCCAGGGCATCCTTTAGATGATCAGCCAGTCCCCTTCAAAAGGCAGGGATGAGGACTTTATCCGGCCACTCCAGCTCTGAAGCTAGAGTCGGAAACAGATGGTAAAATTGCTGACCATGGAGGAGACCTGAGTTAAAGCCAAAAGTTGGAACGCTGTATTGTGGGTGATGCAAGGTCCTAAAAAGCACACCGGAAAGCACTAAATAAAATATAATAATGAAGTGCGTTCGCAACCTAGGGTCCAATGTGTAGAGGTGTAAAACTGCAGCTAATGTGAACAATGGTGGCGCTGCACTGCCAGTATTCACAAAAAGCACACTGGGTTAACTGCACACAGTGTGAACAGAATGCTAAAGTACTGGGTTCTGTTGCTCCACAGAGGGGTACAATGCTACAGAGCACCTAAGGTTAGTACACTGCGTTAAACGTCACGCAGTGTGAACTGAACATAAAGAATCAGCCCTGTTACTCCACAGAGAGATAAGGAGGAAATGTGTCAGAGCACGTGGGTAAACTCTGCTCTATGTACAGCACGTGCTAACAGGTGTGTGCCACAGCGTGTGGCTAGACTCTGCCCTGTACTAACTGAAGCGTGCACCAGCACGTGGCGTGACTGTGCCCTGTGTGATAGCTGATGTGGCCACGGCACACAGCCAGACTGTGCCCTGAGTAGAGGATAACCTTCCTCACCAGGAACAGCTAACGCATACACTGACACAGACACGGGCCATTAAAGGCAGAGCCGAAGCCCCAAGCACAAACAAAGCAAATAAGTATGATCCTAGCACCCCGCCGGGTGGCCCAGAGAACATTTTATACATTCCAGTCAGTTAGAACCTTGCTCGTGAGCCAATCCGGATCCGCCGCAGGACCTGAGCAGCTGACGAACGAACACGAATGAGAGGTCGCCACCTCAAGAACAAGCTGAGTAGAGTGAATCCTGGACTTAGCCTGAGGAACGACTGCTTGCCGTTGTCTATGGCCAGTTACTGTAGCTGAACTTGGAGAGGCAGCAGTAACACAGCACACAGCACGAGTCTGGGCAAGATGCTGAGACTGACATCTCTGCTGAGCAGCATTCACTGTGGTCGAGACTGAATGAGGGACCGCAGGAGAAGGTAAAGCTTGGGATCCATCCTGTGCAGAGGAAGAATCCCGGCACCTAACACACGTCTCTGTGATTTAAGGGCATGAAAATTCTCAAGCTGAGAGATGCGGCAATGAAATGCAGGTGTCCGCTCTATATGAGAGCCAGCACCCTGCAGCAATGTTCATGATTGATGGCAGGCGTTAAACCCCTCTGATGCTGCAGTCATTAGTGACAACGACATCGCGGGGCATCGCAGAGGGAGGGAGCTCCTTCTGTGCTCCAGTCGGCAACGCGATTGCATGGTCTTCTTGCTCAGAGCAGGAGCTGATGCATCCTCCTTGCATCTGAGACACTGATCTAATGCTCTTCAATGCAGAAGAATTGCACAGTATTAGATCAGTGATCTGTCCGTGTAAAGTCGTTGTGCCATCCTGGGACAATGGAGAAAAAGTTACAAAAATAGTTAAGAATTGTAAAAATATAAAAATTAAAGATGTAAAGAAAAAGCCGGTCAGCACTGCCAATACTACTGCAGATGTGAGGCTGTCATGACCATACTGCTCATGGAGGCTGAACCCCGAGATCACGAGGGGGCTGGTGCAGAAAACACAATGTATGAATCCAATGAGAGAAAAGAATAGCATAGCACTCACTGATCCAGGTGAAAAAGTCCACAAAGTCTGATGACTGCCGTTTCGTGCTTACTAGCACTTCGACGGGTCAGTCACTGTCGAAGTGCTAGTAAGCACGAAACGGCCGTCGTCAGACATTGCTCACTCCTCCCCCCAGCCTCCCGGCTATGAAGTTTTAACGTGGATTGCTAAGCAAAGTGGACTTTTTCATCTGGATCGGTGAGTGCTATGCTATTCTTTTCTCTCATTGGATAAAAATTAAAGAAATCACAACATAAAGAACAGAAAAAAAGGAAAAAAATTAATCCAATAAATACATTTATGTGATAGCAATACTTTATCATCATACTGCCAAACAAAAAGTGCAATAAAACGCGATCAAAAAGACAGATGTAGCCCAATTCAGATCCGTCTCCAAACTGAGTGTCTTGAGGTTTATAAGTATTTTGATTGGCAAAGAAGTATTTTCCACTTTATGGCTTTTGAATGAACCGGACTTTACCTCCCCAAGGTCTTAGGGTCACTTATATGTGTACCCGGACGCGACAGGTCTATATATATTTATTAAGCGATTACTTGCAGTGATCTGTAGTCTCAAGTATTGTAAAACTATATACTTTGTGTACTGTCTTTTTGTTTTTTAACAAGTGTTGGCGTTTATAATAAGCAACTTTCTCAGCTTCTGTATTAAACTGTATGTGTTTTGCTAGGAGTAACTTAGGATTCATTGAGGTATATTATTGTATTGCGTTTTTATTTACAGGTGTTGGTGTTTGTAATAAGCAACTTAAACCTTGTGCAGATTTACTGTATGATATGCACACAATCCTTTACTGGATACTTTATTAAGCTTTACGTGTTCAACTGTATATAACCTATGATAGTGTATATATGTATGCCTGTCTTTCCCCTATCTTTATAGGGCTTTTTTTTTTTTTTTACTTCTTTCCCCATCCCTTCTTTCCCTTGTTCCATTGCCCTTTCCTCCTTATCACCTTACTTTCCTACCTCTTTTCCCTACCCTTTACCCATACCTTTTAAAAATTTAAAATACCAATAAATATCATTTGAAAAAAAAAAAGACAGATGTAAATAAAAATGGTACCGCTGAAAACGTCATCTTGTACCACAAAAAAAAAGCTGCCATACAGCTCCATCAGCAGAAAAATAAAACAGTTATAGCTCTCAGAATAAAGCAATGTAAAAATAATTATTTTTTCTATAAAATAGTTTTTATTTTGTAAAAGCACCAAAACATAAAAGAAAAAAAGATATAAATGAGGTATCGCTGTAATTGTACTGACCCAAAATATAAAAATGGCTTACCAATTTTACCACACGTGGAACAGCATAAAAAGAAAACCCAAAAAACAATTCCTAAATTGCTGTTTATTGTGTATTCTGCCTCAAAAAAATTGGAATAGAAAGCGATCAAAAAGCGTCATGTGCCCGAAAATGGTACCAATAAAAACGTCAACTCATCTGTCAAAAAATAAACCCTCACATGACTGTCAGCCGAAATATAGAAAAATTATAGCTTTCAAAATATGGCGATGCAAAAGTTTTAAAAGCATCAGTTAGTGTGTGACAGCAGTTAAGCATAAAAACCCGATATAAATCTGGTATCGCTGTGATCACACCGACCTGAAGAATAAAGTCACCCAATCACTTATAATGCAAAAAAATAATTAAAATCAATTATTCGCCTGCTGTTAATTTTTTCATTCTTGCTTCCCAAAGATCGCAGTAAGGCTCGGTGCCCATTTATCCTACACTCTGCGCTGAGAGCTTACGCCAGGGTTTCCGTGTAAATCTCTGAAATACGTGATTCAGACGGAATCCCCGGTGGAAGATTCCCTATGATGAGGCAGATGGAGGCACTGTGAACACTGTCTGGCCTGTGACACGGTGGTGTCCGTCTTTTTAGGGGTTCATAAAAGTGCAGTCTGCCACAGTTTTGTGCACGTTTGAAAAGCAGAACACCACTGAACAGAGGTCAAAGTAAGTCTGCTGCCTTATTATAGTGAATTGATCCCTCAAGGGTTTCATCTGAATCACATCACTAGGAGATTTAGATGTAAACCCTGATGTAAGTGCTCAGTGTAGAGAGCAGGATAAATGTTATTCAAAATGTTGTGTAAAATGTTCCCAAGAAAAGTGGCGCACCCCGGTACCGGGCCGGTTCTGTTACTTCAGGGGATGTCACGGCAACGGTGACCCAGTCTGTGGCCCTGGGCGAGCAATCAAATGATCAAGGGAATAGTTATTATTGGGGGTTAATTCATGACGCGACCTGTGGAATTCGGCCATAAAGGGGTTAGCAAACGCTGCTTGAAAGACCTGTGATGCAGACGAGTTGTTACAGCTCTCCACAGGCAGAGCTATGCCCCAGGACAGTTGTATGTTTTATTTAAAATGGATGGTGGTGACAGTTGTAATGCAGAGTAGATGACGCAGTAATGAAGTTGAGGACACAGCAGGGTTGCAATTTCCTTTTACCTTTACTTGATAGTCCAGGGTGCAGACCAGGGGATCACAGATAGTGAGGGAGATCTGGGTAGCCTGGAAGCAGTTCAAGATCCACTGAGCCAGATGGATATGGAGGTCTTCCTTTTGCGCTTTCCTCTGAGGTCCTTGCTGCCTAAAGCTGTGCATGGGCCTCTATTCCTGCTTTTCTTTAAGCACTTGCCCGTATGGCAGGCAGCTTGAGCCTTTTTACAGGTGTCGCTCATTCGTGGTGGCTCCGGGCTCTCTTATGCTGCTGTGCCGCTGAGTGTTTTAAGGGGCCAGGAGGCCTGCAGTCCCCTGCCCGCTGGATTTAACTGTCGGGCTCTCTTTACTCGCACAGCCACGGACTCTGGCGTCCAGTTTCAAGCGCTCAGCTCTGGGGTGAGCTTACTCTCAGCTCCACTCCCCAAAATCCCTAAATTTCTCCTTTCCTCCTCGACTCTCCTCAGACTCTGTCAGCCCTCAATCCCTCTCTCACTTCCCTCCGACTTTCCAGAACAATCTCATTACTTCAGAACTAACTCCTCCCACCAACTGTCACTCCCTTAAGCTCCACCCCTTTTGGTCTGGAGTTAGAACAAGTGTTGGATGATGGTTCTATTTGGTCAGAGGACCTCTCATTGCTTCTAGGCATGACATTACCCCCTGTGAGGGAGGCAATGCCACTGTGGCCACCGGACTCCTGGGGTGCCACAAAAGCTTCAAATCAATCCACAAAAAAGCAAGTCTCCACACACGTCCATCATCTGTTAAAGGAAATATAGGGGGCTTCCAAGTTACTGAAAGCACAAAGGCTCTGGAAAAGCATTGTGGCTCCTCGTCCCCAAAAAGAATTTCAGCAAATTCTGTGCTCCCAAATCCAGATGGCCCCCTCCCGTCTGAGTCCCACAGTGTGCCTAAACCACATTTAGCGTCCACATGTTTGGCCTTTCTTTAATGATTACGTTAATATGCACAAGCTGTCACAATGTGAATATTAACGTAATCATTAATATGTTGCTGATTGGTTGCTTTTCTCTATTTTCCCGTTCATTTTGCTAATGATATCCTATGACTAAGGGCGCTTTTAATGCACCAGAAATGCGTCATGTATTCTCTATGTTTTTAACCATGGCTTGATATGCCGAAATAAAGATTTTTTAATTTTATTAACAGTGTTGGTGTGCCGGATCCATTCCTCTCCAGTTTTCCTACAAGGCTGTGCTCACCAGCAGTACTGGCACCTACCTGTGTTTCAGATTGGACTCAGCCCCATTTGGTTGCAATTGGATTACGTTGACAACTCCCAAACCCCTCTCTCCTGTATTCTAGCAATATTTGAGCTCCAAGAGGCATGGAGCGCAACACCCATCCCAAGTCTCGCCATATGGCTAAACAGTACTGTACAAATATATACAAGGTATTTCCAGATTCAGCAGAAATTGTGGAACACATTTTGGTCCTATTTAAACACATTTCCCAGTGTGAAAATGTAAAATCTTGGGCTAAAACAATGTTTTGGTGGTAAAAATGTAATTATTTTTTCTCCACTGCCCAATGGTATAAAGTTTTGGGACACCTGTTGTGGCAATATGATCACTGCACCCCTAAATAAATTCAATGAGAGGTGTAGTTTGTAAAATGGAGTCATTTATTGAGGGTTCTGCTGTTCTGACACCTCATGGCACCCTCAAACCAGTCCAGCAAAATGTGTTAACTTCTATATGGTGCATCTTCCCTTTGAGGTTTGCACTGTGCCTCAGAAGTAGTTTCCAAGCACATATGAGGTAATTGTGTGTGTACTCAAAAGAAACTGCAAACAATCTTTGGGGTCCATTTTCTCCTGTCACCCTTGTGAAGATAAAAAAAATTGGGGCTGAAAACTTTTATGGAAAAAATTGTATTTTTTATTTTAGTGGCTCAAAGTTATAAAACTTCTATGAAGCACCTGGGGGTTCAAGGTGCTCACCACACATCTAGATAAGTTCCCTGTTCGGTCTAATTTCCAAAATGGTGTCACTTATGGGGGGTTTCCACTCTCTAGGCACATCAAGGGCTATCCAAACATGACATGGCATCCATTAATGATTCCAGCAAATTTTGCGTTCAAAAAGATATATGAAGCTCCTTCCCTTCCGAGACCTCCTGGATGGCTAAACAGTAGTTTTCCACCATATATGGGTTATCACCATGCTCAGGAGAAATTGCACAACATATTTAGAGGTTCATTTTCTTCTGTTTCTCTTGTAAAAGTAAAAAAATATAGGTCTTAAAGTAAATTTTTTGCGAAAAAAGTTAAACGTTCATTTTGTCTTTCCATTTTCCATTTATTCCTGTGAAGCGCCTGTAAGGTTAATAAACTTCTTGAATGTGGTTTTGAGCAACTTGAGAGGTAAAGTTTTTAGGATGGTGTCATTATTGGGAATTCTCTGTCATATAGGCCCCTCAAAGTCACTTCAAATGTGATATGGTCCCTAAAAAAAATGGTTTAGTACATTTTGTTGTAAATCTGAGAAATGGCTGGTCAACGTTTAACGCTTCTAACTTACGCTGAATTGTGAATAAACCCACATTAAAAACTAATGAAGTCTATATAAGAAAAGTAATGGGGCCACCCACCTAGAGCTTATACAATTTTGTTATTTATTGACTGATGGCAAACACCTGGCCACAGCAATCTGAGTACATTACATTAGAAAGAATAGCGGAAAACAGCAACATAACTGCTTTTGCAAATCCTTCTTTGCACTGGATTCATACTTAGCATTTAGGTAGATCTTTACTGCCACTTATTGCAGATTTTTGTCAAGAAGGTTTTATCAGCCTGAACACAACTGTGCTGTTGTATATATCACAATGGGTAAAAATTGATTCACGCAAGAATATAGCTGTTTAATCAGAGTAGGTCACTTGCACGAAATATAATTATATATATATATATACACACACAAACATTCAGAATGCAAGTGGGCATTGGTGTAAATGTAAGAGATAGGGGGTCTCATAGGAATGTGCTTTGCATATGAAGACGTATCTTGTGATTCTTTATTATTTCTGCATCCTACATTTTCCATTAGCCAAGTTCTTCCACTCGCTACTCTGCAGCCCACACTCGCATTTTGCACTTTACTACCTCATTGAATCTGGGATCGAGCACGATTTTTCTTTTACATATTTAAGCCTCTAAGGATGATTCATTTGTGTACAATTTTCCTCTTTATTGCCGCCATCCCCGAGATCAGCACTCATCTACTGAATGCATTTTATCACTGTTTATCAGATACCTTAGAGCACTAGATATTTCAGCAATCTCCTTTTCTATGAGCGCCTTGAAAAAGTTACATTTTGTTTGAAGGTTTTCAAAATATTTTCAGATTTTGCTTTGTAGTGTTTTTCCTGGGAGAGTCCTAAACCTTTTTCTCCATACTATATGCAGTATGTTTCAGTTGGCAAACACAGATCCTCTAGCACATTTAGAATATTTTGTTAATTTTCTAGAGGGCATTTGCATTCACGCATGCAGGATTTTTTTTTTTAACCAAATCTATGAAACGCATGGGTGGGATTCAGCCGGCGGCACCCTGGAACCATTTGTCAAAACAGCAGCAGCTGGAGAGAACCAGTCTGGATACATTCTGCATTTAATCACCCCTGTGTCGCCAAGGCGTGAATACACGAAGCTTGAAAATTACAAAGATAAGTAGGCGTACACTCCCAAAAATGATGCACGGTAGAGAGCACATTTGCGCTACCGTCACCATTACAGTTTATGTTCCCGTCGGCACATGTGTCTGGACTCAGTTTTTCAAGAGATTTCGGATGTATGACCCGATGAGGACACCGAACGTAATGTGAAAGCATCCTAAGGCTATGTGCACACATATGCAGAAATTTCTGCATAAAAACCGGACTCCCTTCCCAGAAAGCGCGCGGAAAAAACGTGCGTTTTCTGCGCGATTTTGGCTCAAAAAACGCGCGTTTTTTATGCGTTTTTTTCCGCGCGTTTCCAGACCCATAGAAAATAGCTAGAAACTCGTAATTTTCCGCGAAATTAATGAGCATGCTGCATTTTTTCGCGGTAAAAAACGCATCAATATGCACAAAAGTGCAAAATGCATAGAAATGAATGGGAAGCTTATTTTAAGCGTTTTTTGAGCGTATTTTTTGGCAAATCCGAAAAAAACCGCTACGTGTGAACACAGCCTAAATGCTGCATCCAAAACAATTGTGTTTCATCATTTTTGAAGTATTTTCTATGAGTTTTTGCAGGCTTTTTTGGGTGTGAATTACATACTAGCTTTTGCTACAGTACATTTATAATAAAGTTAGTTTCATTCACCAAAAAACGCTTAAAAACTGCAGTTGCGTTTTTCCCTTACTTTCTCATTGCTTTTTACCGGTGAAAAAAACACTGCTAAAAAAGCTAAAAGAATCGACATGCTGCAGACTTAAAGAAACAGTTTTCAAAATCAATCAGAAAACAAACAAGTGTGTGCATGAAATTTCTAAAATCTCATAACTTTTCTGATACTGTAAAAAGAAGTTTTTAATAAACGCTGTAAAAAATGGCAGTAAAAATGCAATGTATGAACATAGTCTTAGTGTGTCATTTCAGGGTCTCGAGTTAAATCGTTTCCTCAATCAATATATTCTGCTGTCGTGCTAAGGCAGAATTGAATGTAAATTTGACACAGGAGCCTTCCCCTTCTTTAGAAGATGATGCAAGAAGGGTCAACAGCTGCAGTGTACGGGGGCATAAATGTCATGTTTCAGATTTGATATTATTTTCAGCAGACACTGTGGCAATAACACATTACAAGGGTGTTTTATTATTTTATATAGCACCATTGATTCCTTGGTGCTGTTCATGAAGGGGATACATACAAAATACAGAGATAATTGACAGTGAACTAGCAATGACAGACTGATACAGAGGGGAGAGGACCTTGCCCTTGGGGGTCTACAGCCTACAGGATGATGGGGAAGGAGACAGTAGGCCGGGGGTGGCAGCAGCTCCAGGGGTGTGGAGTGGCAGCGTGGTCATTGCAGGTTGTAAGCTTTCTTGAAGAGATGGGTTTTCAAGTTCCATCTGAAGGATTCGAATGTAGTTGATAGTCGGATGTGTTGGGGCACAGAATTCCAGAGGATTTGGGATATTAGGGAGAAGTCTTGGAGGCTATTGGGTGAGAAACGAAAAAGTATGGAGGAGAGAAGGAGGTCTTGGGAGGACTTAACTTTACATGAGGGAAGATATCGGGAAATAAGTCCGGAGATGTACGGAGGAGAGAGGTTATGGATTGCTTTGTAGATCAGTGTTAGTAGTTTGAACTGGATACGCTGGGGAATTGGGAGCCTATGAAGGGATCTGCACAAGGGAGAAACAGAGGAGTAGTGAGTAGAGATGAATTAGTTGGGCAGCAGAATTAAGGACGGACAGGAGAGAGAGATGAGAGAGTGTTAGTGGGGAGGCCACAGAGGAGGATATTGCAGTAGTTGAGGTGGGAGATGAGGAGGGCATACACTAACATTTTAGCAGATTCAGAGTTGAGGAAAGGATGCATTCTAGAAATATTTTTGAGTTGGAGGTGACAGGAGGTGGCGAGAGCTTGGATGTGCAGTTTGAAGGACAGAGCAGAGTCAAGGGTTACTCCGAGGCAGCAGATTTCCAGTACAGTTGAACGCGTGATGTCATTTCTTGAGATAGATAGATCAGATAGGAAAGATACGTGAGATGGAGGAAAGCTAATGAGTTCACATTTATATAATTTATAATAATAGTACAGGGTGGACCATTTATATGGTTCCCCCAAATAAAATGGGAACAGTTGGTGATATCAACTTCCTGTTTGTGGCACATTAGAATATGGAAGGGGGAAAGCTTTTCAAGATGGGTGGTGACCATGGTGGCCATTTTGAAGTCAGCCATTTTGGATCCAACTTTATTTTTTCCAATGGGAAGAGGGTCATGTGACACATCAAACTTATTGAGAATTTCACAAGAAAAACAATGGTGTGCTTGGTTTTAAAGTAACTTTATTCATTCATGACTTATTTACAAGTTTATGACCACTTATAAAATGTGTTCAAAGTGCTGCCCATTGTCTTGGATTGTCAATGCAACCCTCTTCTCCCACTCTTGACACACTGATAGCAACACTGCAGAAGAAATGCTAGCACAGGCCTCCAGTAGCCATTGTTTCAGGTGCTGCACATCTCATATCTTCCCAGCATAGACAATTGCCTTCAGATGACCCCAAAGATAAAAGTCTAAGGGGGTCAGATCGGGACACCTTGGTGGCCATTCAACTGGCCCACAACGACCAATCCACTTTCCAGGAAACTGTTCCTGTAGGAATGCTCGGACCTGACACCCATAATGTGTGGGTGCACCATCTTGCTGGAAAAACTCAGGGAACGTGCCCTCTTCAGTGCATAAAGAGGGCAACACATCATGTAGCAATTTCAGATATCCAGTGGCATTGAGGTTTCCATTGATGAAGAATGGCCCCACTATCTTTGTACCCCATATACCACACCATACCATCAATTTTTGTGTTCCAACAGTCTTGTAGGGATCTATCCGCTGTAGGTTAGTGTCAGACCAATAGCGGTGGTTTTGTTTAACTTCACCATTCACAAAAAAGTTTGCCTCATCACTGAACTTAATGTTCTGTGTAAACTGAGGGTCTTGTTCCAATTTTTGTTTTGCCCATTCTGCAAATTCAGCGCTTCGATCTAGGTCATCCTCATTGAGATGCTGCAGCAGCTGGATTTTGTAAGGGATGTTTGACTGATGCCATTCTCCAGTGACATGCGGCGACTGCTACGCTGTGGGCTCTTGCTGAATGAAGCTAGGACAGCCACTGATGTTTCTTCATTAGTGACAGTTTTCTTGCATCCACATTTTGGCAAATCCAACACTGAACCTGTTTTACGAAATTTGGCAAACAGTTTGCTAACTGTAGCATGGGAGATGGGTGGTCTTGTAGGGTGTCTTGCATTGAAATCTGCTGCAATAACCCAGCTACTGCGTTCACCAGACATCAACACAATTTCTATCTGCTCCTCCCGTGTTAACCTCTGTGACATGTCAATGGCTGTAAACAAAGAAAAATTTGTAAATAACTCATGAAAGAATAAAGTTACATTAAGGCTGTGTGCCCACGTAGCGACTTTTAAGCGTTTTTGCCGCGGTTTTCGGTGCAAAAATGCTGTGAAAACGTTTAAAAATCATGTACAGAACGCCCCCCCATGCATTCCTATGGCATTCCGCACATGCTGTGTTAATGCTGCGCTTTTTTCCGCGGCGGAATCGCATCGCGGAAAAAATCGCAGCATGGTCATTCTTTTGTGCAAAATCGCAAAGAATTGCCGCGATTCTGCACCCATAGGAATTCATGAGAATCGCTTACTTCCCGCATGTGGCTATGCCCACCATGCGGGAAGTAAAGCGTCTCATGTGCGGTTGGTACCCACGGTGTGGAGGAGAGGAGACTGTCCTCCAGGCCCTGGTTACCATACCCCTGTAAAAAAAAAGAATAAAAAATAAAAAATCGGGGTATATTTACCTTCCGGCGTCACGCGCTGCATTCCCGGCCTCAGTGTTCCCAGTAATGCCTTGCGGCAAGGTCTTGTGATGACGTAGTCTCGCGTTACTCTAGCGGTCTCGCGAGATCGCTATAGCAACGCGAGACCAACGTTATCACAGGTCTCGCAAGGCATTACTGGGAACGCTGAGGCCGGGAATGCAGCGCGTGACGCCGGAAGGTAAATATACACCGATTTTTTTTTTAGCATTTTAACATTCTATCTTTTACTATTGATGCCACATAGGCAGCCTCAATAGTAAAAAGCTGCTCACACTTGTCAAACACTATGTTTGACGAGTGTGACCAACCTGTCAATCACTTTCCAAGCGATGCTTCAAATCGTTTGGAAAGTGCTTGAATATTGCATGCGAAAATCGCGGCAAAATCGGGGTCATAATCGCTGTAAAATCGCGGTGAAATCGCGAGGAAAAAACGCGCAATTTCTGGGAAGGAGTCCGGTTTTTAGTGTCCGGAATAAAACGCTATGTGGGCACATAGCCTAAAACCAAGCACACCATTGTTTTTCTTGTGAAATTCTGTCTGAAATAAGTTTGATGTGTCACATGACCCTCTTCCCATTGGAAAAAATAAAGTTGGATCCAAAATGGCTGACTTTAAAATGGCCACCATGGTCACCACCCATCTTGAAAAGTTTTCCCCCTTCCATATTCTAATGTGCCACAAACAGGAAGTTGATATCACCAACTGTTCCCATTTTATTTAGGTGTATCCATATAAATGACCCACCCTGTATTATAGTAATAAATATACCAGTAGTATATTTTAGGAGAATTACAGGAATTGTTATTTTCAGAAGGCAATGTGTGGCACTGTAATCAGGAGGTGCTATACATGGCAGTAATATTAAAGGGGTCACAAAGGTGGCATTAAGATCCTCAGAAGGCAATATGTATGGCACTATATTCAGGAGGCTCAGTTTGTTGCACTACATCATTTGATCACTGACATATTCAGGTGGCACGGTGTATGGCAGTATAATCAAAAGGCAATGAATGTAGATTTTTTATTTTATTATGTGCCAGCATTATATTAACAGGGCAGTGTGTGCGGAGCAATTATATACAAGGTGCATTGTGTGGTGGTATCATATATGAGGGCACAAGCTGTGTTGTAATTTAATTTATAGATACATGGTCTGCTGTGATTCTCAGGTGGCACAGTGTCTAGCGCTGTGACATTATTATGGTCCACAGGGTGTTACGCTGTTATGTTCAGTAGGCAGAGTGTGTGTGTGTGTGTTCATAAAGTGGTGCTATAAAAGTGAGGCGCTAAAGACATCTAATTGGCAAACGCTAGAGAGACCACTTGTGGCAGGGAGAAGTTGTTCTGGTGGTCTGAGACAGATGAAAAGGAAAAGGACTGACATAACCTGTTACTGGTTACTGAGGAAGAAGTTTCTCTCCGAAACGCACGTCGGGGTGGACCGGTATACCCCCTGAGACCCTGTACTCTTACTATCGCACCCTGCACAGGTACTTACCTTTGTATTTACTCAGATGTGATCTTTCTGCTATGTACTTTATTGTTGCAACATGTGCAATTTGGGAGCTATTGTTTCTTTAGTATTTTGGGGATATTTTGTGGGATAATCTTATAACTCTATTGTGATATATTGTGAACTTGTCCCACACACGTGGTGGTCTTTTACCGGCTCTGTTAAGGGTGATGTTTGGATTTGCACATATTACCCTTTACATGCCTTATCCTGATTTATTGTTAATAAAGATTTTTTGATATCTGTTATACCCCTTGGTCCATATGACTGCTTTTTTGTGTTTTTTTTAATTGGTTACTGTAATGTAAATTTTATTTTAATGTTTATTCTGTCTTTGACTGGTCAGCAATGGATTATTTTTAATATTGTAATTGCTAGTATTACACATTAACATACATATATATGTAATATTATATAAAAAAAAAAATTAATAGGATTAATGTGATGTTTACATGCTGGACTTCCGGTCCTGCGCATTGCGCAGTGTGAGACGCAGATACATGGCGTGATTACAATGGTTATTATGGGGTGAGTCATGCTCATTTATATGTTAATACAGCTGCTGCTGATTTGAAATTATAGGACATTACTAGATATTAATGGTTTTTAAGCAGAGATTAATATCTTTTCATCAATTGAGGCACTTTTGCACATTGCACTATAAATGCACTTTTTGATTGTTATTCATGTTTTGTAAAACTATGTATTGCACAATGTACATTATCTAATTGTTTGTAAATACCTGTATGATTGGTGAGCTTTAAATAGCACTCACTTTGCATTGTTACACTGCTTGAGAAAGGTCCACAACTCCCAGGACCGAAACGTCGCTGTATGGGCAACTAGCCAGATGGGCTAATAAATAGCACTTTGACTGGATTTCTTTTGGTGTGCTGCTTTCATCTTGAGGACTATGTAATATTATAGTTATATTTTTTTATTAAAAGGTAGGAATACTTTTTTTGACAAATAGCTACATTACAGAACCTGCTGTTACAATGTTATTTCATCCCAGGTGCAAAAGCTGCATACCGTCTTGTTCACAGGGGGTATTTTGCAGCCCCTTTATAGATGGCAGTTCTTGGTCTGGCAGTGGGGACATAAACTAACAGCCTCATATGTGTCTAAGTTTGGGTTGGGAGACCCGCGGTCAGTCCTGGTATTGTTGTCAGTAAAGTACGCTTGTGTGAGCCTGGCATTTATAGCTGCACCAATATTGTACTTGTTTCCGCCTAGTACCACATCTGGAGCATGTTACTTTGACGACATTCGGTAGAATTGGGTCCGTAGGAGAATGACAGCCATATTATGGCTCTGTACAACTTGCATTCCAAACACCTCTAAGTATTTATTCTTCATTTTCTGGTGTCCTGCGGTGGCACATTTTCCTTAAAATAAGATTTTGTTTAATCAAGAATTTGAAATTTCACAGATTACCATTATCATTATAATAACGCTCTTTTCTGTTATCATCGTTATTGCCTGCGATTCTCAGAAAACCATGGAAAGGAAATCTGGCAACTCAAATGATGGTCCATTACAGAAACCTTCTGCATGGCTGAGACACTGAATATGTGGAAATCAACCTCAAAATTGCTAATAATGGGAAGGAAAATGAATGCGCCCATATTTATTCAATGCAGCAATGGCTGCTAATAGTACGATGAACAATATAGATTTTATGTTGATCGGCTGGAGAAGTTTCCATGTAACCATCGTCGTAGATGATAATTCCACATCAGGACCATTGTAATAGCCACTTGTAATCTCTGCAGAATACAATGTTTTTCTACTTGGCAGTGAGGATGAAAGAATGTCTAAATGTGAAAGCGGGATATCCACACTCCCTAGGCAGTGAAAAAATATATATATATTCTTAAAGAAAGTCCATCTAAAGGAGACCATGGAAGCATCCGACATGTATCATTACAATTAAAGGTATTCTTTCCTATTGAATGAATCTCTTGATGGCATCTTATATTCATTCAAGCAGAGCTGTGAAAGTGTTAAAGTAGTATCTATGTAATATTGGAGTGGTCTAAATAGCATAGTGTCTATGGAAAGGATTTATTCCACCCTCTTGAACCTTTCCATATAGTTTGTATCATTAAATACTAATTTTACTGTTAGGGTATGTTCACACTGGGCGTTTTTGCTGCGTTTTTTTATGCTAATTTTCAGCTGCTTCTTACAGTACCAACAAAGCCTATGAGATTTCAGAAATCTCATGCACACAGCTTGGTTTTTGTGATCAGGATTTTGTGCTTTGCTGCGTTTTTTGGACATAGAGCATGTCACTTCTTTCAGCGGTTTTGCAGCGTTTTTCACCCATTCACTTGAATGGGTGTTGAAAAAACACTGCAAAAACGCAGGTATCATTATTTGCAGCATTTTTTCTGCAGAAAAGTCATGGACATTAGCATGGACAAAGAGACACAAAAAACGCACCAAAAATACGCACCAAAAACACACCTAAACCTGCGTTTTTTCCGCAGCTTCTTTCCTGCCAAGAAGATCAGGTTTTGCTGCAGAAAAAAAAGTAGCAAAAATGCCCAGTGTGAGCTTACCCTTAAGGGATTAACCATTATCAGCAGGAAAATACTACGTCATATGAAAGTCAGAGTCGGATTTACTGAAATTCACTCAAATTTGAGCATTTTGAGTTTCGATTTGAAAAAAGAAAATTACCGCCACCATTTCCCACATTGCGGAAGCATCAGAGAATAAGATAATGTCCCCATAATGCCCTACAGCAATAACATCTTATGGATTATCATACCTTGCACCGTGGTGGTCAGTATCAAGGCCATTACAGATCAACGGTTCCAAGTGCAGCACAGTTTGTATGGCAGAGTAATTTTCCCAAATGTTGAGCCTGCTGTCAGTCAGTGCCGGTAGCGCGGTTACAGATGTCGCTCTCTATACCCATACAGAAAGCATGCTGGCGCCACCCCAGTGACTGAAACCTCTATGCTACCGGGAGAAATAAAGTTAATTTTTCACCAGGTAGCGGGTGTGACGACTTTCTGGTGCGAGTCTGGACTGCAATTGAAAAATGAGGATGAATGAACCCATGGAGATTAACATCCAACACTGCGGAGACACCATCACATGTTTCTCAACACAGTCATTCAAGAGCAATGCCCCCATCCCTTATGGGAAATATGCAAAAACATGCAAAACACAAGCCGCGGAGACACCATCACATGTTTCTTAATGCAAGCAATGACTAGCCAGGTCTTTCCCCGGTAAGGAACAACCAAGGGAAGGGCAGTCTCCAATGAAGGAAACCACCTATGCCAAAACATGGTATCCATCCACAGACAGCTGTTTCGGGGTATTGCCCCTCATCAGTGTGGAGTAGGAAACTGGCTAGTAGGAGCAATGCCTAGTAAAAGACTGTGAAAAATGAGGATGAATGAACTCATGGAGATCAACATCCAACACTGCAGAGACACCATCATGGTGTCTCCGCAGTGTTGGATGTTGATCTCCATGAGTTCAGTCTTTTACTAGGCATTGCTCCTACTAGCCAGTTTCCTACTCCACACTGATGAGGGGCAATACCCTGAAACAGCTGTCTGTGGATGGATGCCATGTTTTGGCATAGGTGGTTTCCTTCATTGGAGACTGCCCTTCCCTTGGTTGTTCCTTCCCGGGGAAAGAACTGGCTAGTCATTGCTTGCATTGAGAAACATGTGATGGTGTCTCCGCGGCTTGTGCTTTGCATATTTCCCATAAGGGATGGGGGCATTGCTCTAGAATCACTGCGTTGAGAAACGTGATGGTGTCTCCGCAGTGTTGGATGTTGATCTCCATGAGTTCATTCATCCACATTTTTCAAAGTCTTTTACTAGGCATTGCTCCTACTAGCCAGTTTCCTACTCCACACTGATGAGGGGCAATACCCCGAAACAGCTGTCTGTGGATGGATACCATGTTTTGGCATAGGTGGTTTCCTTCATTGGAGACTGCCCTTCCCTTGGTTGTTCCTTCCCGGGGAAAGAACTGGCTAGTCATTGCTTGCATCGAGAAACATGTGATGGTGTCTCCGCGGCTTGTGTTTTGCATGGACTGCAATTGAGACAGCACCCCGAGCAACCCCGAGACCCTTTACCCCTATACAGGGATCTGGAATTACAGCAGAGCCCAGGAGGTAGCTGTCTGTATAAGAGCAGTGGACCAGAGCAGGACGGTCGCCAGAAAGGGATAAATTAATGGAACCGAAGGAGTAGTCAGGAGTCCAGGTCTAAACCAGGTGGGCGACAGAGGTACAAAATCGGCAGACAGTAGCAGAGTCAAAATCCAGGCCAAGGTCAGAGGCTTAAACGAGGAGGGCAATAGAGGTACAAAATCGGCAGACAGTAGCAGAGTCAAAAATCCAGGCCAAGGTCAGAGTCTTAAACTAGCAGGGCAACAGAGGTACAAAATCAGCAGGCAGTATCAGAGTCATAATCTAGGCTAAGGTCAGAGTCAGCAATAGCAAATAACACACTAGCACACTGGGGAAACCAAGACTATATCTGGCAGTCTGCAATACAGGCCCCAAGGTATTTGAAGGATCAGGCTATCCCTCACAGGCTCACAGTCTGATGACGTCATTTGGACCGCCCCCAGGACCAGGCCAGATGGTGATGCACCAACCCCTTCATGACTGACAGAGGAGTGGAGCCTGCGCCCACCAGATGCCTGCGCTGGAGCCCCTTCTCTGTCACCACCACCCACGGGTGAACCACGGCACCTCCTAGTGGCTGAGGCAGGACCAGCCGTCCCTGAGTCTGACGGCAATGTGACAGTCCGACGCGTCCCAGTGGCCGGGACCGGAACAGCAGTCCTCGGGTCTGATGGTGACGTGACAGTCCGGTGCCTCCCAGTGGCCGAAGCAGGAACAGCAGTCCCTGTGTCCGACGGCGATGTGACAGTCCGACGCCTCCCAGTGGCCGAGGCAGGAACAGCAGTCCCTGTGTCTGACGGCGACGTGACAGTAACCCCCTCCTTCTAAGAAGGGCCTCCGGACCCTCAAAACATGGTTTGTTAGGGTGAAGGAGGTGAAATTTCCTGATCAACCCTTTGGCATGAATGTCACCAGCAGGGACCCAGGACCTCTCCTCCGGACCATAGCCCTTCCAGTGCACCAGATGCTGCACGACCCTCTCACTAAGCGGGAGTCATGGATACCCTGGACTTCGTATTCCAAGGCACCCCCGACCAAAACTGGAGGAGGAGGGGACTGGACAGGGTGAACTGGGGAGCGGTGCAATTTGAGGAGAGACTTGTGGAAAACATTTGGCAGTTTGAATGACTGAGGGAGTTTCAGATGAAAAGCTACTGGGTTAATCACCTCGATAATTTCGTATGGACCAATGAACCTGCAACCCAGTTTGACAGACTGCACTTTAAGCCTAATATTCCTGATAGAAAGCCAGACTTTGTCTCCAACTCCCAGGTGCGGCCCTTTGGATCGCCGTCTGTTAGCAGCCGAAGCTTGTCTAACCTGAGCTCCTTTCAAGTTTGTGTTCACTTCTGACCAAATCGTCTTTAACTGATGTATAGATCTTTCTACCCCAGGGAGCTCTGACATTTTAGCAGAGAATGAACCAAAGCGTGGGTTCAGCCCAAGATTACAGAAAAAAGGGGTAGTCTCGATGGACTCCAGGTACTGATTATTCAGGGCGAACTCTGCTAACGGCAGATGTTCCACCCAATCGGACTGATGCTCAGACACATAACAACAGAGATATTGTTCCAGAGCTTGGTTGGTGCGCTCGGTTTGACCATTGGTTTCAGAGTGATAGGCAGAGAAGAAGGACAATTCAATGCCAATGCTTTTGCAGAACGCCCTCCAAAATTTTGAAACGAACTGGGTACCCCTGTCGGACACAATATTCACAGGAGTGCCATGCAGTCGTACAACATGAATAATGAACAGTTTGCTTAGGGTTTCGGAATTAGGTAGTCCAGACAGAGGAACAAAATGACACTGCTTACTGAACCTATCCACAACCACCCAGATACATGTCTTCCCTTCTGAGGGCAGTAGGTCAGTAATAAAGTCCATGGAGATGTGGGTCCATGGACCCTCAGGGGTAGGCAAGGGCTGTAGCCAGCCGGCAGGGTGATTATGGGGAGACTTAGCGAGAGCACAGATTTCACAAGCCAGTACATAGTCCTTACAATCCTTTACTACAGTTGGCAACCAAAAATTCCTGGTCACCAGTCTGATGGTATTATTGATACCTGGATGCCCTGCAAGGACAGAATCATGGAATTCCTTCAGAACATGCAGGCGGAATGTGGCTGGAACAAACAATTTTTGGCGAGGCGTAGTGTCAGGGGCTTGTTCTGGGGATCTACGGATCTCCTCCAGAAGATCCAAAGACACAGCGAAAACAACAATCCCGTTGGCCAATACTGGAGCTGTGTTGTGAATTCCCTGGCTCAGACTTCTGAGCCGAAGCTCCCCCTGCTCCCTCCAGTGGTTACTGGAGGTAGTGGAGCTGGCCAGATTGACAGAGATCTGCCACCTGAAGATGATGATGACGATTGGAGATCTGGGGTTACGGATTGGAGTATTTAAGTCTGCAGACTTCCTGCAATCCCTGCTGGTGATTGCTTTCTTGTGCATTCAGAGGTCCTATGTCTCCTGCCCTGTTCCTGCATTGTTCAGCTAAGTGATTCATTTGCTAATCCTTTGCATCTGATCTGGTTTTGTCTATCTCTGCTTGTTGTGCAGGTACAGCTTTCTCCTGCTGTAGGCTGTGCTAGACCACCGCTCCATGTGTTACTGCTTGTGTCAGTTTGTTCAGTCCCCTGTTATATTGGTCTCTTTTGCTTTGCTTCCAGTTAATACCGGAGTGCTGATATAGTGGGGGCAAAGTCATGTGACTTCAATGTTTTTTTGTACATCAGATGTGTTGGATGTTTCAGGTTTTTTTTTGCATGATTGCAGACAGTGTCTTTCCTTTCCTATCCTGTCTAGTCAGTTTGGGCCCCATCATTTGCTCAGTCTATTTTTCTGCCTGCGTTTGTGTTTCATCTTGTCTCATCGACAATATATGTTTGGGGGCTATCTATTCCTTTGGGGTCTGCTCCGGGGCAGTTTAGATTTCACCTTTCTTGCTTTAGGCTTAGTTAGCTCTCCGGCTGTGCCGAGGCGTCTAGAGCATCGTAGGTACGCTCCATGGCTACTGCAAGTTGTGTGGATAGGATCAGGGGTCTGCAATCCGCTTAATTACCAAACTCTCTGGTTTTCTGGTGGCTTAGCCTGTTCCTGCCATCCTCCTCGGTGACCCATTCATAACAGAGCTGGTTCAGAGTCCTCGGCCTGTGAGGGGCAAAAACTTAGAGAGAGGGCATCAGCCCTTACATTTTTAGTACCTGGTCGAAAAGTGATCACAAAATCAAATCTCGAGAAGAACAAGGCCCGCCCTGCCAGTCTAGGATTCAGTCTTTTTGCTGACTCCAAATAGGTCAGGTTCTTGTGATCCGTAATCACGGTGATCTTATGTTTTGCACCTTCGAGGAAGTGGCGCCTGTTATGAATGAGTCACCGTAGGAGGCAAAAGCAGAAATGCAAGCTAAGTCCAGAAAACCAGAGAAGTTGGCAACTATCAGATTGCAGACCCCTGAACCTATCAACACAACTAGCAGTAGCCGTGGGGGGTTCCTACGATGCCCTAGACCCCTCGATCACAGCTGGAGAAATACATAGCCGTAAAGAAAGAAAGGGGAAATCTAAACTGCCCCAGAGCAGACCCCAAAGCAATAGGCAGCCCCCAACATATAATGACGGTGAAGCAAGATGAAAATACTAACACAGACAGAAAGATAGACTGAGCAAAGACGGGGCCCAAAACTACCTAGACAGGAAAGGACAGGAAGGCTGCTGTCTGCAATCTGCCAAAACCCTATCAAAGACATAAGCCAACAAGCTGATATGAAAAAGGCCCTGAAGCAGCTAGGCTTCAAAAACTAAATCAGCACTCAGGTATTTTCAGAAGACAGAGCTAAATGAATTCAGCACACCCCAGCAGGGAATGGCAGAAATCCAGAAAAACAAAGCAAAACAAAGTCAAAGCACCAAAGCAAAAGGCCGAGCAGCAAACTTAGCTTTAGAGGAGCAGGAATTCAGACTGGTCTCCAAGGATCCCACAGAGAAATCACCCGCAGGGCAGAAGGGCGTCGGCAGCCTTATATCCAGTCAGTAACTCCACTCAGCCAGTCATCATCATCAGCCTCAGGTGTTTGATAATCTGGCTCACTACCTTTCTTTACCAGAAGAGGGAGTTCCTCGGGCCTCAGTAATGAAGGGGAAAATGAACTCACAACAGTACCTCCCCCTTGAGGAGGGGTCACCGAACCCTCAACTACGCCACCAGGGCGATCAGGGTGAGCCCGATGAAAGGCACGCACCAATCTTTTGGCATGAATATCAGAGGCAGAGACCCAGGAATTATCCTCCTGACCATAACCCTTCCACTTAACCAAATACTGGAGTCTCCGTCTAGCCAGACGGGAATCCAGTACTTTCTCTACCTCATAATCCATGTTACCTTCAACCAATACAGGGTCTGGAGGTGCCACCCCCGGAACAACAGGTTCAACAAACCTCTTCAACAAAGATTTATGGAACACATTATGGATTTTAAATGTGACAGGAAGAGCTAAACGAAAAGAGACCGGATTAATAATCTCCACAATCTTGTAAGGTCCAATAAATCTAGGCTTAAACTTAGGAGAAGCCACCTTCATAGCAATATTTTTTGATGATAACCACACCATATCACCAACCTTAAACTGGGGACCAATGGTCCTATGTCGGTTGGAAAACCGCTGGGCCTTTTCCTGGGAGAGAGATAATTTATCCACCACTTGGTCCCAGATCTGGTGCATTCTCTCCACCACAGTGTCAACACCTGGGCAGGCAGAGGGCTCCACCTGCCCTGAAGAAAATCGAGGATGAAACCCAAAGTTGCAAAAAAAAGTGACATCAAAGTAGCAGAACTAGCTCTATTATTTAAAGCAAATTCGGCCAAGGGCAAAAATGAAACCCAATCATCCTGATCAGCAGAAATAAAACATCTCAAATATGACTCCAAGGTCTGGTTTGTTCTCTCTGTCTGCCCATTGGTCTGAGGGTGAAAAGCAGAGGAGAAGGACAACTGAATTCCCAGCCTGGAACAGAAAGTTCTCCAAAATCTAGACACAAACTGGACTCCTCTGTCAGATACAATGTTCTCAGGAATCCCGTGCAAACGAACCACCTGTTGTAAAAACAGGGGCACCAACTCAGAGGAAGACGGCAACTTAGGGAGTGGTACAAGATGAACCATCTTAGAGAACCTGTCACAAATCACCCAAATAACAGTCATCCACTGAGAGACAGGCATATCAGAGATGAAATCCATTGAAATATGGGTCCATGGCCTCTTGGGGACAGGCAAAGGCATCAACAACCCACTAGAGCGAGAACACGATTTAGACCGGGAGCACGTCCCACAGGACTGCACAAAATTCCTGACATCACGAGACAAGGAAGGCCACCAAAAAAACCGACTCACCAGATCTCTAGTACCAAAAATACCTGGATGACCAGCCAAAGCAGAGCAATGAACTTCAGACATCACTCTCTTCTTCCACTGGTCAGGAACATACAACTTTCCACTGGGACAACGCTCAGGTTTGTCCTCCTGGAACTCTTCCAGAGCACGTCTCAAATCGGGCGAGATGGCAGAAAGAACTACCCCTTCGCCTAAGATGGTAGCAGGCTTGGTCACCACAGGAGAATCAGCAAAGAAGCTCCTAGAGAGGGCGTCTGCCTTGACATTCTTTGTTCCAGGAAGAAAAGAAACCACAAAATCAAAACGTGTAAAAAACAAGGCCCACCTAGCCTGTCTAGGGTTCAAGCGCTTAGCCGACTCTAGGTAAATCAAATCCTTGTGGTCAGTGAGGACCACGACTTGATGCTTAGCTACCTCCAACCAATGTCTCCACTCCTCAAATGCCCATTTCATGGCCAACAGTTCCCTATTCCCCACATCATAGTTACGTTCAGATGGAGAGAACTTTCGGGAAAAGAAAGCACAGGGATTCATTTTAGAAGTTACAGGATCCTTTTGGGACAAAACAGCTCCTGCACCAATCTCAGAAGCATCCACCTCTACCTGGAATGGAAGTGAGACATCAGGTTGCCGCAAAACCGGGGCGGAGATGAATCTTCGCTTCAGCTCCTGAAAGGAAGAAACAGCCTCCGGAGACCAATTTAACACATCAGCACCCTTTTTAGTCAAATCAGTCAATGGCTTGGCAATACTAGAAAATTTTGCTATAAATTTCCGATAAAAATTAGCAAAACCCAAAAACTTCTGGAGGGCCTTCAAAGAAGTGGGCTGAACCCAATCGTGAATGGCCTGTACCTTGGCCGGGTCCATTTCAATAGTTGACGGGGACACAATAAATCCCAAAAAAGAAATCCTCTGTACTCCAAAAAGGCATTTAGATCCTTTGACACACAGGGAATTCTCCCTCAAGATCCGGAACACAGTCCGAACATGTTCCACATGAGAATCCCAATCCTTGGAGAAGATCAAAATATCATCCAGATAGATAATCAAAAATTTATCGACAAAGTCTCGGAAAATATCGTTCATGAAGCACTGGAAGACAGAAGGGGCATTAGTGAGCCCAAAAGGCATCACCAGGTACTCAAAATGTCCCTCCGGAGTATTAAACACCGTCTTCCATTCATCCCCATGCTTAATGCGAATAAGATTATACGCCCCCCTGAGGTCAAGCTTGGTAAACCAGCAAGCACCTTTAACTCTGGAAAATAGATCAGAAATCAGGGGTAACGGATACTGATATTTAACAGTAATTTTGTTGAGGGCACGATAATCAATACAAGGTCTTAATGATCCATCCTTTTTGGCTACAAAAAAAAAACCGGCACCCAAGGGTGACGAGGATGGTCTAATATGACCCTTCTCCAACACCTCCTTAATATAGGATCGCATAGCCTCGTGCTCGGGTACAGATAAATTGAAGAGCCGACCGTTGGGAAATTTACACCCCGGGCTCAGTTCAATTGCACAGTCATAACTCCTATGAGGAGGCAGACACGCAGACTCATTCTCACTAAATACATCATAAAAGTCCGCCAAATAATCAGGAACATCATGCGACTGAGGAGAAGTGGAAAACACCGGAGCCTCACTAAAGGCACACCGACAACCCCAACTCACCACAGACACAGATTTCCAATCCAACACTGGATTATGAATCTGTAACCAGGGAAACCCCAGAACAATAGTATCATGCAGATTATGCAACACCAAAAATCTGCAATTTTCTCGATGGTCTGGGGCGACCCGCATTGCCACCTGGGTCCAAAACTGGGGTTTATTTTTAGCCAAAGGATCAATCCCCCTCAAAGGGATAGGCGTCTGCAGAGGTGTCATCGGAAATCCACAACGTTTAGCAAAATCCAAGTCCATTAGGTTTAGGGCTGCTCCCAAATCCACAAAAGCCTTGGCTGAAAATGTGGACAGGGAGCAGATCAGAGTAATAGCCAGAAGAAACTTAGGTTGAACACCCCCAACAGAAAACGTGTGTGCAAAGCGTTTCTCTCATTTAGGACAGACAGAAATAATATGCGAGGCATCTCCACAGAAAAAACACAACTTATTACGCCTTCTGAACTCCTGACGCTGCTCTCTGGAAAAAACTCTATCACATTGCATAGGTTCAGACATTTGTTCAACAGGTGGCAACACCTCTCATGCAGCTTTGCGTTTGCGCAAACGCCGATCAACCTGAATGGCTAATGACATAGAATCGTCAAGACCAGAGGGAACAGGAAATCCCACCATAGTATCTTTTACGGCTTCTGACAACCCCTTCCGAAAGAGAGCAGCCAAGGCATTATCATTCCAGGTAGCAAGTACTGCCCACTTTCGGAATTTTTGACAGTACAATTCTGCAGAATCACGACCCTGGCTCAATGCCATCAGGGTCTTTTCAGCCTGATCAATGGCATTAGGTTCGTCATACAACAACCCCAAAGCTTGAAAGAATGCGTTCACATTAGTCAGAATAGGATCATCTGGTTTCAAAGAAAACGCCCAATCCTGGGGATCGCCACACAGCAAAGAGATGACAATTTTAACCTGCTGCGCGGAGCTCCCTGACGAGTTAGGCTTCAAGGCAAAAAATAATTTACAATTATTTTTGAAATTCAAAAATTTAGACCGATCCCCAAAAAATACATCAGGTGCAGGAATCTTTGGTTCAGCAGCATGTGAATGAGCAAGGTAGGCGGAAATTCCCCGCACTTCCGCAGCGAGCTGCTCCACACGATCAGACAATTGCTTTATCTCCATTGAGAGAAAAAAAAATTCCCCCTACGGCCTCAGAGATATAGAGGAAAAAATATACACACTTTTTTTTTTTTTTTTTACAATTCTTTCCTGCTATTGAGTACCCTAGGATCTGCGGTATGGCGGGTGATTCTGTTATGAATGAGTCACCGTAGGAGGCAAAAGCAGAAATACAAGCTAAGTCCGGAAAACCAGAGAAGTTGGCAACTATCAGATTGCAGACCCCTGAACCTATCAACACAACTAGCAGTAGCCAAGGGGGGGGTCCTACGATGCCCTAGACCCCTCGATCACAGCCGGAGAATTACATAGGCCTAAAGAAAGAAAGGGGAAATCTAAACTGCCCCAGAGCAGACCCCATAGCAATAGGCAGCCCCCAACATATAATGACGGTGAAGCAAGATGAAAATACTAACACAGACAGAAAGATAGACTGAGCAAAGACGGGGCCCAAAACTACCTAGATAGGAAAGGACAGGAAGGCTGCTGTCTGTAATCTGCCAAAACCCTATCAAAGACATAAGCCAACAAGCTGATATGAAAAAGGCCCTGAAGCAGCTAGGCTTCAAAAACTAAATCAGCACTCAGGTATTTTCGGAAGACAGAGCTATATGAATTCAGCACACCCCAGCAGGGAATGGCAGAAATCCAGAAAAACAAAGCAAAACAAAGTCAAAGCACCAAAGCAAAAGGCCGAGCAGCAAACTTCGCTTTAGAGGAGCAGGAATTCAGACTGGTCTCCAAGGATCCCACAGAGAAATCACCCGCAGGGCAGAAGGGCGTCAGCAGCCTTATATCCAGTCAGTAACTCCACTCAGCCAGTCATCATCATCAGCCTCAGGTGTTTGATAATCAGGCTCACTACCTTTCTTTACCAGAAGAGGGAGTTCCTCGGGCCTCAGTAATGAAGGGGAAAATGAACTCACAACAGGCGCCATTCTTGAAGGCCCATTTTGTTGCCAACAATTCCCGATTCCCTATATCATAATTCCTCTCAGTGGAAGATAATTTTCGGGAAAAGAAGGCACATGGACGAAGATGAGTGAGGGATGCCGTGCCTTGCGATAGCACTGCTCCTACTCCAACCTCAGAGGCATCAACCTCTACAACAAAGGGGCGGTCTAGATCAGGCTGAATCAATATCGGGTTAGAAGCAAAACATTCTTTTAAAACAGAAAATGCCTGAAGTGCCTCAGACCTTGCAATTAAACACATCCGCCCCTTTCCTGGTCAAATCCGTGAGTGGTTTGGCGATCTCCGAAAAACCTTTAATAAATTTGCGATAATAGTTAGCGAACCCTAAGAATCGCTGCAGCACTTTAAGAGACTTGGGTTGTACCCATTCCTTAATGGGTTGGCTGTTGGCAGGATCCATGTGAAACCCTTTAGCTGAGACAATGTATCCCAGAAACTGTACCTCCTCAGCTATAAAAACGCATTTCTCTAGTTTGGCGAATAGACAATGGTCTCTAAGTCTCTGGAGAACAGAACAGACATGTTGGATGTGCGTCATAAGGTCAGCAGAGTAGATCAGGATGTCATCCAAATAAACGACTATATATACTCCACAGATGTCTCTGAAGATATTGTTCACAAAATTCTGAAACATGGCAGGTGCTTTACTGAGCCCGAACGGCATTACGACGTACTCAAAGTGGCCAAGGGGTGTGTTAAACTCGGTCTTCCACTCATCTCCTTTTCATATACGGACAAGATTATATGCTCCACGGAGGTCAAGCTTAGTAAACCAACGGGCTCCCAACAGCTGATTAAAAAGATCAGGGATGAGTGGAAGCGGATACTAGTTTTTTACAGTGATTGCGTTTAACTCACGGTAATCAATGCAAGGTCTGAGACCACCATCTTTCTTTTCCACAAAAAAGAACCCAGCTCCAACAGGTGAGGTGGATGGTCTAATAACTATGTAGTCTTTCATGGCCTGACGCTCTGGACCAGAGAGATTAAATATTCTCCCCTTTGGGAGACGATAATCTGGTATCAAGTCTATGGGGCAATCGTATCCTCTGTGAGGGGGTAATTTCTGTGATTCCACTATGGAAAAAACATCCTCATAATCTCTAAATGCATAAGATACAAAGGGAGGTTTGATTTTAACTTGGTTCACCGATAGTGATATACAGTTGTCCTGACACTGTGGGCTCCAGCGTACAATATCACCAAGGTGCCAGTCTATGACCGGATTATGTTTACGCAACAATGGCATACCCAAAATAACTGCGGCTGATAAATTATCAATCACAAAATATGAGACATGTTCAGTATGTAGTGTCCCCACTGACATTACAATTTCTGCAGTAACAAACTCTACTCCACCCTGGACAATAGATGTCCATTAATCGCAGTGGTTTTAATAGGGGCATTAAGCCTTAGCAGTGGTACACCAAGATTCCTTGCTACCAGGAAATCCATGAAGTTTCCCTCAGAACCACTATCCACATAAGCCTCCAAACACAGAGATTTCTTAAGATATGACAGAGAGATGGGTAAATAAACTTTAGCCACATCTGCGGGCAGTACCTAGGCCCCTCGGCAGGCATGACCAGAGCTGCCCAGGGGCTGACGTCCCAGGAGTGAAGACTTCTGACGTCCAGCATTTTCCCTGAAGTCTCCAGACTTCAGCATGCTTGTGTAGGAGAATGGGAGTGTTCCTCCAGGCTGTGAAATGAAGCAGGTAACAGGTGCTTTTAGCCAAAGAAACAGCTCAGGCAGCGAGACAGGAGAGGAAAAAAAAAGTTCAGGGATAATGCTTTTATATTTACGCTGGATATATAAAAACGATTTTTGGGCCAGATATAATGTGACGACCGTCTGGTGCGAGTCTGGACAGGGATCTGGAATTACAGCAGAGCCCAGGAGGTAGCTGTCTGTATAAGAGCAGTGGACCAGAGCAGGACGGTCGCCAGAAAGGGATAAATTAACAGAACCGAATGAGTAGTCAGGAGTCCAGGTCTAAACCAAGCAGGCGGCAGAGATACAAAATCGGCAGACAGTAGCAGAGTCAAAAATCCAGGCCAAGGTAAGAGTCTTAAACCAGGAGGGCAACAGAGGTACAAAATCAGCAGGCAGTATCAGAGTCAAAATCCAGGCTAAGGTCAGAGTCAGCAATAGAAAATAACACACTAGCACACTGGGGAAACCAAGACTATATCTGGCGGTCTGCAAGACAGGCCCCAAGGTATTTGAAGGATCAGGCTATCCCTTACAGGCTCACAGTCTGATGATGTCATTTGGACCGCCTCCAGGACCAGGCCAGATGGTGATGCACCAACCCCTTCATGACTGACAGAGGAGCGGAGCCTGCGCCCACCAGATGCCTGTGCTGGAGCCCCTTCTCTGTCACCACCACCCACGGGCGAACCACGGTGCCTCCTAGTGGCCGAGACCGGAACAGCAGTCCTCGGGTCTGACGGCGACGTGACAGTCCGGTGCCTCCCAGTGGCCGAGGCAGGAACAGCAGTCCCTGTGTCTAACGGCGACGTGACAGCGGGGGTCTAAGTACCAGTGCCAGGCAGGTTCAGAACACTATTCACCTGCAGATCAGCCTCATATCTGCTGGTTAGTAGCATTTATTCATGTGACAGGTTCCCTTGAATACTTCGTATAAAAGCTTTTGTTGGTGATGACAGCTTCAAGACGACTCCTGTACGGAGAGACTCATCATTGCTAAGTTGTGATTTTGGACAATTTTTCCACACAAACACTTCAACACTTTGTGTGCTCCTTCTATAAACTCTGAGCTTAAGTTCCTTCCATAAATTTTCTATTGGATTCAGGTCAGGTGATTGGATGGGCCATGTAGAAGCTTTAGTTTCTTTCTCTGAAACCAATTGATAGTTTTCTTGGCTGTGTATTTGGGATCATCATGTTGCTGAAATGTCCACCCTCATTTCACCTTCATCATCCTGATAGATGGAAGCAGATTTTTATTAAGAATGTCTCAATACATTTGTCCATTCATCCTTCCATCAATGATCCGAAGTTTGCCAGATCCGTATGCTGATAGCAGCCCCACACCATGATATTGCCACCTCCAACCTTCACTGTTGGTATGGTATTTTTGGGATGATATGTAGTGCCTTTTGGCCTCCAAACATGGTGTGTACTATGCCATTCAAAGAGTTCAATTTTGGTCTCATCTGACCAAACTATTGTCTCTCAGTATTTCACACACTCGCCTAAATGTTGTGCAAACTGTAAACGCACTTCACCATGCTTTTTGTTCATCAATGGGGTGCGTAGGGGTTGGTAGTCTGGTGACAACACTGTGACCGATATAGTTGAGGATCAATTTTGAACTATCCACTGTACTGTTTGTCTCTTAAAGGTCCATGCACACTGTTAATTATGGTTTATTGTTTTCAAGAACTTAGTCCTACCGGTCATACACTTGTACTGTAGTGTTGTCTTCCAGACCCCCTTTTTTGTCCTGTGTCCTTCGCATAAAAATCTACCTATATAATATTTGTGTACCTAATATTTTAGTGATTTTATTGCTATCTATACTTTATGTCTATGCATAAATAAACAATTTTTGATATACCTTAAAGACAGTTTTCATGACTCCAATCGTTCTAATTTTTAATGTTTATGGGAGTTTTTCTGTCAAAGTCATTTCTGACGTGGTCAGGTATTGTATATATTGAATATTGCTCAGATTTAATTTATTCAAGTTCCTTTTAATGTTTAGAATGGATATATGTATGTATATATATGTGATGAAGCAATACTGTAATATCTATATCTAGCGCAGGGGGGAATATTTTAGTTATCCCATCTCTGCCATCAATATGTCACCAACTGCAGGGATTTATGTATATCCCGCTTTTCAGTTCTGGTTTGGAACTCGCAGCTCTCCGGCGCCCCCCTTACCCTTAAGTCAGTCAGGGAACTGCTGGGCCGCCTGGATGTGTCCTGCTGTTAGGCACGCTGCAGCGAGGGAAATACAATTACTCCCAGACGCAGCCAGGCAATACGCTTATAAAACCCGTTCCATCACTGCCAGCTTTACCCAACAAGCCCAAAACACACTTTGCTGCCACCAGCTCCGATTTCTTAATTAATAACGGGTCTGGAGCCAACCCAAATTAGTAGCGTAATTCACTTCAGAGGATGTGACAGTACATTATAGAGCAAGGAGAAACAAAACTAGTAATTTTATATATTTTACTCCAAAAAGGGAGGCAGTGTTTACAAAAGGTATAAAAGATATTACAAAGGGAGACATTTGAAATATGTACAAGAAGATTACAAAATAACAGGGTTTAAAAGAAGAAAACACTTACAATTGCTTTAAGTCATTTCCAGGAGACCATGCGGGTGGGGGAGGGGTGATACATCACAGTGCATCACAGAGCCTCGCTGTAGCAGGGTTCCAGGGCCAAGACGCCTGGGAAATGAGCTTCCGCTATCTTATACCCCCTGATCGTGACATCACTGAAGGGGCTGAGTTATGGAAGCCTTCCTCTTTTCTCAGAGGGTTGAAAACTTGCTGAAAACTCATAAGTATCATAGCTCAGGGATGGAACCTCATATAGCGAGAAACAATGTATCATCTTACTCATCATGATATTGGCGTTCATTTAGGTCATTTAGGTCCAAACCCGAGGTGCCTGTATGAACCACTTAAGTAGGAATCCATTTCTTGGATTCTGCTGAAGCTGGAGTCTAGAAAATTACAGGGTGGGTAGTTCTATCGAAGCACATCCCAAATATGTAACTTTCATACTTATAACACCATCTGGGGTCAAGATATGCCCTAATATTTAGATCTTAGATCAACTCTATCGTAGCCAACAGAGCACATGTTTCAGACAAAGGACTGGTTTCTGCTAATAAATACATTCCTGAGGGAGGGGTGGGAGGGGTTTAGTATTACACAGCAGGCAGAGGGAGAGAACTAGGGGGAAAGAGCTCACAGCCATAACAGGGGGAAGGAGGGGGGGTCAGAAACCCACAGATTGTGTCTGCACAGCTATGGAACTTTCTAGTAATTTGATTATGTGCATATGCGTAGTATCATTACAATATATATATATATACAGTATATATATATATATATATATACATATATATATATATAGCTCTGGCAAAAATTAAGAGAGCACTTTCAAATGTTTAGTTTGTCTGATTTTTCTCTTTATAGGTATATTTTTGAGTAAAATGTAAATTGTTCTTTTAGTCTATAAACTTCTGACAACATGTCTCTGAATTTCCAAGCAATAAATTTTGTATTTTTTTTCTGAAAAAGAAAAATGGTCAAAATTAAAAAAAAACCCAATGCTTTCAGACCTCAAATATTGCAAAGAAAGCAAGTTCACAATCATTTAGAAACATCAATACTAATGTTTTAACTCAGGAAAAGTTCAGAAATCAATATTTTGTGGAATAACCATGATTTTTAATCACAGCTGTCATGCGTCTTGGCATGCTTGCCACCAGTCTTTCACACTGCTTCTGGCGCAAAAATGTAAGCAGTTCTTCTTTGTTTGATGGCTTGTGTGACTATCAATCATCCTCTTGATTACATTCCAGAGGTTTTCAATGGGGTTCAGGTCTGGAGAATGGGCTGCCCATGCCAGGGTTTTGAGGTGGTGGTCTCTTAATTTTTGCCAGAGCTGTATATTGCAATACAAAGGGTGTCGTGGCTAAAGTCACTATGTAGCCACAAAATTAGGCTCAATGTATGTGTTGGCTGCAAAAGCAACATAAAAATTCAGCTCACCCTTGATGGAACCAGGTAAGTTTCTGGTGTGGAGAAGCCCAGAGTCTCATCTCTGCCAAACGTTGGTATTACTTGTGAAGGGAGAGAGTTCAGCTTCAATCCATAAAATCAAATCCTTTGTTTCATTTTTAAAATAGCTATGACAACACTAAAATATGCCTAGGCATAGGCATGGCTGAAGATAAGGGGTGCAAGTAGGTGAAACCAGATGCATTTCCAATGACTGCTGCATTCTTGAACTGATTGTTGGCTGCAGACAGCGAAAATATATTTAGATCCATGTTTATACAGATGAATTGAGCTTCAAGTGATCTACAGATACATCTAAAATTCTGTACTAACAAATTCTCAATTTATTTTGATTTGAAGAATGGAGCTGGAAGTTTTAAATTAAGTTTCTGCTTTTATCTTATTCCCAGTGCTCCTTTGAGTATGCAATTCTTTTATTTTTTTTTTTTTTTAATTCTGTCATACAGTTTCAGAGCTATGGGTCGTTAATTTAAGTGCTCTTAATAATTACCCTGTTACAACATCCCCTTATAGAGACCATAAAAAATTGCATCTAATAAAAAGGCCACTCTAGAATCAGTTAGTAGATTATAAAAAAAGGCCATACTCAGGGGAGCCACAGGAAGAAAATAAGAGCAAAAACTGGCCATTCTGACCTGGTGACAGGTTTTCTTTTACAAAAAACACAGAAAGAAAATCCCATAATGGGGCTGTACTTTATAAAAGAAAAAAAAAGTAATGCTTTACAGGACTGGTATCAGATAGCCGTGAAGTAGACCTTAGATTTAGTGAGTTATGATGTTAATTATTGTTAGGCTGGAGTCACACACAACGAATAAAAAATTGGTCCCATTTTAACGGTACGAAATCGCACAAAGAATTCTTGTCCAGGGATCCATCTGTCATCCCATTTTCCGGCCATGAACCGATTTTATTCGCATCTAAGCATCAAATTGACATCCAATGCCAATGCCTGATGCTCTTTCCTGTTGACCTGGAGAAGTCTTGCGATTTAATCGCAAGTCACACGTGTGGTGCGTTTTCAATGCGATTTTTAATTGTAGAATCCGATCCAAAAATCGGTGACAATCACAGCAAGCGACACAACAGGAATCCAGAGCCTCACATGCTGCTCTGCAGCAAGCCATTCCTGAGACTAAGTCCCTCTGCTGCTCCACTGAGCATGCTCACGAGATGATCTCCCATTGGAGGTCAGGAGTCACGTGCTCAGGTCCTTCTCCAGATCTGATTGGTCCATCTCAGAGATCTGGAAGGTCCCGGCATCGCGCGGCTATAAAAGGTCCGCATGGCTGCTCGGGCATGCGCTAGTATAGACTTTACTTGCTAGATGTGTGAATGGTGATGGATGTATGATTCTGGTGACTGACCTATTAAGATTCCCCTCCCTCTGATATTACGCATGTGGATAGGGAACTGTTATGAATGAGTCACCGTAGGAGGCAAAAACAGAAATGCTAGCTAAGTCCAGAAAACCAGAGAAGTTGGCAGCTATCGGATTGCAGACCCCTCAACCTATCTACACAACTAGCAGTAGCCGTGGAGGGTTCCTACGATGCCCTAGACCCCTCGAACACAGACGGAGGACTATATAGCCTAAAGACAGAAAGGGAAATCTAAACTGCCCCAGAGCAGACCCCAAAGCAAAAGGCAGCCCCCAACATATAATGATGGTGAAGCAAGAAGAAAGAACACTAACACAGACAGAAAGATAGACTGAGCAAAGACGGGGCCCAAGCTAACTAGATAGGAAAGGACAGGAAGGCTGCTGTCTGCAATCCGTGAAAAACCCTATGAAAATAAGAGCCAACAGACTGACAGTGAAAAAGGCCCTGAAGACGCTAGGCTTCAAAAAAGCTATGTCAGTACTCAGGAATATTCTGAAGACAGAGCAACCGGCAAAAGGAGATTCAGCTCACCCCAGCAGGGAATGGCAGAATCCAGAAAAGCAAGGCAAACAAAAACAAAACACAAATGCTAACAGGCAAAGCAGAAAACTTAGCTTTAGAGGAGCAGGGATCAGACTGGTCCCCTAGGAGTCCACAGAGAAATCACCCGCAGGGCAGAAGGGCGTCTGCAGCCTTATATCCAGTCCGTGACTCCACTCAGCCAGTCATCATCATTAAGCTCAGGTGTCTGATAATCAGGCTCATTACCCTCCTTTACCAGAATAGGGAGTTCACCAGACCTCAGTGACAAAGGGGAAAATGAACTCACAACAGGGAACTAGAGAAAGAGTCAGCGCCAGTCAGTGGCAAGCCTTAGGCCACTGTGCACACCGCACCTCTACACTAGCGTACGATCGTGCCACGCCTCACGGCACTATCGTATAGCAGCTGTGTTTGCCGCTGCAGTCAGCAACACTTACCGGCATCCGCGGTAGCGATGCCGCACGAACGGTAGGTCTAGACGGACACCGACCTCAGCCTTGCGCCTGTGTCCTGTGACCGTATACCGCGCATGCAATTTAGCTGAGACCTAACAGTCTAACAGGCTCGGCGTTTATGTTTATGTTACAGCGCCTCTGTGAGCTAACAGAGTCCGCTCAGCGCACATCGGGTGGCGTTTAACCCGTGCGCGTTAAACCGCCATATAGCGCGTCTGCCATTACTCAGCAGCAATGATAACACCTTCTGCACGTTGGACCCCGAGCGGCGAACGCACTTTATTATTTATTTATTTAGTGCGTTCCGCCGTTCCTAACAATCATATAGACAATGGGCCTGATTAATGAAGTTCGGCATTGTTTGTGGTACACCTCTTCATGAAGTAGGAGCGTTGGATGAGCGGCATACATCTCGATGTGCGCCAAACGCCACTGCTCATCATGAATCTGACAAGTAGTAGTTGCCATGTCCCTGTCCCGCCCTAGCATTGCCCATCTTGGCGCAGCTGGGAGAAACTGGAGTGAAGAAGCCAGAGGTCACAAAATTTGCAACTTTTCATAGCTTTGATGCATCGGGCCCAATGTCTTCCACTCTGACTCCCCCAATATCTTTTTGCTCAGCAGATCACTTTGTATTAATCACTATCTGGTCTCCCTTTCTTTTTGTTTTTCTTAAACAGCAAAATAAAACTGTATGTGAAAACATATAATGTACAGAAAACAATACGGAATGTCTTTGGATTTATTGAAGGACAGTATGAGCCTGGTAAGTTACAGAAAAATGAAATGAGACTTTATATTATGTTTATAAAGTACCCATTTTCCTAAGAAGAAATTTCCTTAATAGGTCTATTAATATCTCATTGGTAGATGGAGATAAAAGCAAGGTAACAACTGTCCCGAACTGAGCATGACAGACATTAATAAAAAGAAAATTGTGGCCTAGCCCTTTATTCATCTTTTATACCCAGCAAACTAGTGATGAATTTTTTTTTTTTTTTTAAGTTTTACGAAAATCTGATTCGAGTCCGTTCTTTCAGGTTGATCAGTAGTAATTCAGCATTAGGCCGGGGTCATACTAACCGACGCAAAATACGGTCCGTAGTTTACAGGCGTAATACGGATGAATGACCCCTAAATAGTGCTCCGTATGTCATCCGTAAGCAAGGTGTGGTTGCGTATTTTGCGCATGTCTGCATCCGTATGTAATCCGTATGCAATCCGTATGGCGAGATTTTCTCGCCGCCTTGCAAAATGGACATATAATGGAGCCCTATGACAGGGTTTCTAACAGAAACGAAATGATAGATATAGACACATAGAATGCATATATATATATATATATATATATATATATACACAGAAGTCATTGAGACAAACATATATATATTTATATTTCACAGAGTTCTTCATAGCAGAATAGCCGCTAATTAAATTGCCGGCTTCTATCAAATCATTCCCCTACCCGACATGAAATGACACATGGTTTACATTCAGTAAAGCATTTAATTTCATGTTTTTTAATATGTCCCTGACTAATAATTAGATGAGCGTTTGTGTGCAAAATTTGGGAGTTGTAGTTGTTATTTTAAGGGGTTAATTCGTTGTTAAAAAATGTGTGTGCTTCCCATTGTCCTGTAGCGGTGGCGAATGGGTTAATCTAACAAAGGGTTAATGTCACCTTACAATCGAATGGTGACATTTACCCTTTGTTAGATTAACCCACTCGCCACCACTATAGGGCAATGGGAATCCCACCCATTTTTAAACAACGAATTAACCCCTTAAAATAACAACTACAACTCCCAAATTTTGCACACAAACGCTTATCTAATTATTAGTCAGGGACATATTAAAAAACATGAAATGAAATGCTTTACTGAATGTAAACCATGTGTCATTTCATGTCGGGTAGGAGAATGATTTGATAGAAGCCGGCAATTTAATTAGCGGCTATTCTGCTATGAAGAACTCTGTAACATATAAATATATATATATATGTTTGTCACAATGACATGTATGTATATATATATATATATACACTCACTGGCCACTTTATTAGGTACACCTGTCCAACTGTGTGTTAAGACTTAATTTCTAATCAGCCAATCACATGGCGGCAACTCAGTGCATTTAGGCATGTAGACATGGTCAAGACAATCTCCTGCAGTTCAAACCGAGCATCAGTATGGGGAAGAAAGGTGATTTGAGTGCCTTTGAACGTGGCATGATTGTTGGTGCCAGAAGGGCTGGTCTGAGTATTTCAGAAACTGCTGATCTACTGGGATTTTCACGCACAACCATCTCTAGGGTTTACAGAGAATGGTCCGAAAAAGAAAAAAAATCCAGTGAGCGGCAGTTCTGTGGCCGGAAATGCCTTGTTGATGCCAGAGGTCAGAGGAGAATGGGCAGACTGGTTCGAGCTGATAGAAAGGCAACAGTGACTCAAATTGCCACCCGTTACAACCAAGGTAGGCAGAAGAGCATCTCTGAACGCACAGTGCGTCGAACTTTGAGGCAGATGGGCTACAGCAGCAGAAGACCACACTGGGTACCACTCCTCTCAGCTAAGAACAGGAAACTGAGGCTACAATTTGCACAAGCTCATCGAAATTGGACAGTAGAAGATTGGAAAAACGTTGCCTGGTCTGATGAGTCTCGATTTCTGCTGCGACATTCGGATGGTAGGGTCAGAATTTGGCGTAAACAACATGAAAGCATGGATCCATCCAGCCTTGTATCAACGGTTCAGGCTGGTGGTGGTGTCATGGTGTGGGGAATTTTTTCTTGGCACTCTTTGGGCCCCTTGGTACCAATTGAGCATCGTTGCAACGCCACAGCCTACCTGAGTATTGTTGCTGACCATGTCCATCCCTTTATGACCACAATGTACCCAACATCTGATGGCTACTTTCAGCAGGATAATGCGCCATGTCATAAAGCTCGAATCATCTCAGATTGGTTTCTTGAACATGACAATGAGTTCACTGTACTCAAATGGCCTCCTCAGTCACCAGATCTCAATCCAATAGAGCATCTTTGGGATGTGGTGGAACGGGAGATTCGCATCAGGGATGTGCAGCCGACAAATCTGCGCCAACTGTGTGATGCCATCATGTCAATATGGTCCAAAATCTCTGAGGAATGCTTCCAGCACCTTGTTGAATCTCTGCCACGAAGAATTGAGGCAGTTCTGAAGGCAAAAGGGGGTCCAACCCGTTACTAGCATGGTGTACCTAATAAAGTGGCCAGTGAGTGTATATATATGTATTTTATGTGTATATATCTATTCTTTCGTATCTTTATTGAACCTGTCAGTGTGAGTTTACTGTATAGCGCACTGAAATGCCGGCTTTTCCAAAAGACACTGGGTGCGTATTTCTCGCAAGTCACATGTGTGGTCCGTGTGTAATGCGTATTTTTAGCGCACCCATAGACTTGCATTGGCGTACTACGGCCGTAGTACGCTGACAATCGCAGCATGCTGCGATTGGCATGGACCGCAGAATACGGATGAGAAATATACGGCTGGTGTGAGGTACCCCATAGAGAATCATTTGTCCGTGTGTAATGCGTGCTTTTAACGCCTCTCACTCGTCCGTATTCCTCTCCAGTGTGACCCCGGCCTTATGGTCACCTACTGACAGCGCCCTGAAGAGCCACACACTTTGGGCAGGCTCAGAAGGCCGTATAACTCTTGCGAGAATCACATCGCACTGCACGGACTGGCCCGGCACCTCTCCTGACCGGAGCAAGACAGCGTGATGGATTACTATGCATCTGTCAAGCTCAGGTCAGGAGAGCCGACAGCCAGTACGAAATTTACTATGCGATTCTCGCACGAGAAATACAGCCATCTGACTCTGCCCTAACACCACCGCTCCTGTCACATGGGGAACTTTAGAGCATGAACATCATGATAATCATCTTTTAATAAAACTGAATTTTTTAATAGCTACATAAAAAGCATGAAACATTTTTGCCTCTTTTTTGTTGTATAGATCGTTATGTGATTCTGGGCAATCACCGAGATGCTTGGGTGTTTGGGGCCATTGATCCATCCAGTGGGACAGCAACGATGATGGAATTGAGCAGAGCATTATCAAAGCTACTTCAAAGAGGTAATACTGAAGGGGAACTATCTTATTAACATCTTAAAGGGCGTTTCCATTTTGAACATTTATAGGATATCCACAGGAAATGTCATGAGTATCTCAGAGTTGTGGGTCTCAGCTATCTCTAGAACCTTGGTAGAGAGGTATGGGAAGGTTTGATTATCACCATTAACTTGAGTTATTGGAACTCCCACAGAAGTGAATAAAGAGGCCATTCTCCAAATCATACCAGACAGATAAAAGGGGTCAGGACCTCCTGTTTTAGGCTTTGTGCACATGCTGCGGATTGGTTGGCGGATTTTTCCGCGTGGCTTTTTCAAAATCCGCAGGTAAATCCACAGGTGAAAAGACCTGCGGATTAGCCTGCGGTTTAGCCCTGCGGTTTCACAGCTCTACAATGGAGCAGGTGTGAAACCGCTGCGGATTTTGCACAAAGAATTGACATGCTGCGGATTTGAAACCGCAGCAAATCCGCATGGAAAAATCCGCAGCATGTGCACAGCATTTTTTGTTTTTCATAGATTATAATGGTACTGTACAACGCAGCAGGAACTGCTGCGGATCCGCAGGGCCAAATCTGCAGTGGATCCGCACCAGAATCCGCAGCGTGTGCACATACCCTTAAAGATAAGCACAGGTCCCAGAGGTTAAATATCCTATAGACACGTATCAATATCTAAAATGGGAATGCTCCTTTAAGCTGCGAAAATTATGATATCTGTGTAGGTAGATGAGCCGACTGTGGGGTGGTCCTCTTACCGCCGCGAACAGACTGAGACAGAGACTGTAGTGCGTCCAACAGGTCCTCTTTATTGGCCGTCCTCTCGACGACTCGCAGCACCACACAGCAGCTGCTCAACTCCGCAGCACCACACAGCAGCTGCTCGACTCCGCAGCACCACACAGCAGCTGCTCAACTTCGCACACAGAGCCGGGTACCTTCATTTCTTTCCTTTCCTGTCTGACATCCCTCATGGCTCTTTCACTGTGGCTGCCCTAGGCCTACCACCACAGTGCTTCACCTGTCCGAGTCCGTCCGTCTTGTGGTTTTCCAGGCTCTCTCTCCATCTGCGGCTTCTCCCGTCAAGGCCAACCCCCTGATTGTCTCTGTTGTCAGTCCCTTCCGGAGCTTCTTCTTTGTCCACCTCTCCCTTCAGTCTTCTCCTCTCCTGAGCTCCTCTCCTGGACCGACCGCTTCTAGAACTCTCTGTCTTCCTTTTATCCCCCCTCCTTGGGAATTCCCCCTAGAGTTCTTGTAACCCCGCCCCCCATAACTGTGCGGTTTCGTAGCCCTAAGCTGATGTTCAGTCCTTTGCTCATAACTCTCTACTTCCATCTTGTGGCCAAACACCTCTCCTATCTCCAGCTGTCTCTCTTCTTTCAATACAACAGTCCACCTAAAGCACACTATACCTTTACCTTCCCACTGCAGTCTGTACGTCAGTCCACTTCCCCTACATCTGTCCGCTATCTTTCTGCACACTTTCATCCGCCAAACATTACTGATGATGATGTCTCTAAGGGTGTGTGCACACGCTGCGGATTGTCCTGCGGAATTTTCCATGCGGATTTGTGTAAAACTGCAGGTCAAAAGACCTGCGGTTTATCTGCAGATTTTCTGCGGTTTAGCCTGTGGGTTTCCCCTGCGGTTTGACACCTGCCATGGAGCAGGTGCCAAACCGGAGCGTAATCTGCACAAAGAATTGACATGCTGCGGTTTTGAAACTGCAGAAAATCCGCGATGAAAATTCCGCACAGTGTGCACTGCGGATTTTTATTTCCATTGATTATAATGGTACTGTACACTGCAGCAGAAACTGCTGCGGATCCGCAGGACCAAAACAGCTGCGGATACGCAGGAGAATCCGCAGGGTGTGCACACACCCTTAGTAATCTGTCAGGGTTGGACTTTTCCAGAGAGATGTTGTGTTCACTTTAAGGTTACGTAGTATGTCATTATATTGCTGCTGCGAGGACACAGAGGATGATGTCATCGTCAGGGATGACAGCAGGTGGGTGGTGACTTTTCAGGGAGTGTAGCGGCATCTAAGGCTACTTTCACACATCAGTTTTTTGCCGTCAGGCAGGATCCGGCTATTTTTAGAAAAAATGGATCCGGCATAAATTTTGGAGAACTGTAGAAACGGATCCGTTTTTTTGCTGGATCCGTCTAGCAGGTTATATCTGTTCCTGGGGGCTGGCCAATTGGATCTGAGCATGCGCAGACTTAAAAAAACAGATCCGGTGGCTGGATCCGTCTTTTTCTGGATCCGGCGCATTCCGGCGCCCATAGACTTTCATTGTAGCAAAAAGCTGGAAGCGCCGGATCCGGCGCTTCCGGCTTTTTCGCCGGAGACAAAAAACGTTACAGTAGCCGTTTTTTCCAGACGCCGGAATAAGACAAGTTGCCGGATCCGGCAAAAAACGGATGAAACGCAATGCCATCCGGCACGATCCGGCGCTAATGCAAGTCAATGGGGAAAAACTGGATCCGGCATTGCATTTTGCCGGATCCGGTTTTACAAAAAAAAGCCGGATCGCGTCTGAAGGCAAAAAACTGATGTGTGAAAGAGGCCTAAGGGTATGTGCACACGCTGCAGATTCTGCTGTGTTGTACAGTACCTTTATTTCCTATGGAAAAAAAAAACGCAGTGCACATGCTGCGGATTTTTCCGCGGGTTACAATCCGCAGTATGTCAATTCTTTGTGCGGATTCCGCTGTGGTTTCACACCTTATCATTATGTGGTGTGAAAGCGCAGGGCAAAACCGCAGGCTAATCCGCAGATAAACCGCAGGACTTTTGTCCTGCGGACTTACCTGCGTATTTTCCTAGAAAATCTGCACACCCTAGAAAAACGTGTGCATTTACCCTAATGGCGTCAGAAAAGATGCCAGGTCTATACTGTAAATAAAAGCTGTCACCATACAGTGCACTTCGCTGCTCAACATGATCCAGCAAAAAAAAAAAAAAGAACAATATCTTGCAAAATTCTCCACTGCCAATACACCATCTGGCAGTGTGAAAGAGTGTAGTGTCTTGCCCCATTGACAAAGAGAATGAAACGCCCCGTTACTAAATTATCATCCATACATTTCCTGTAGGAATAGCAGAGGAATGGCACAAGACAAGATGCTCATATATCCATTGCGTCGGGAAAGAAGCCAAACAAATGTTTCGTTATCTTAAAGGATTTGTCCCACAATCAATGTGCACATTAATAAATAGATTTTAGAATAAAAATTTCACAAATGGATGTGTTAAAAAAAATGTTCCTGTGCGGAGATAATCTTATAAATGTGCCCCTGCTGTGTATTGTGTAATGGCTCTGTCTGACCGTACACATGTCTGATCATACAACAGCACCTGGGCATGCGGGAAGCAGAAGAGTATACAGACGGGACAGCATGTATACTGCCTGTTTAAATACTTATCTCATTTCACAGAAAGAATCAACTGTGATCCTGTGTTGTAATGTCCATACTCTCTTTTTCTTCATACCCCCCTCCCTCCCGGCCACACAGGGGCTGTGGTATATCCCATCATGTTTCAGCATGGTCGGACACATCCATTACACAGGGGCACATTTATAAGATTATCTCGGGACAGGAATATTTTTTTTTTAAACACATGGAATTGTAGAACTTGTATTTTTATTTTAAGATTATTTATTAAAATGTACTTTGTTCATGGAAGAACCCCTTTAAGTAAATGTATCAGCTATATGGTTACAAAAGCAAATGAATGAATGGATGAAGGACCAGATCAGCTGTGATATCACCTATTGTGAAAGGTAAATCCTGTGTTAACTGCTGCGTATAGAGGTGTTACCTTTCATTATCCTGCCTGTGATGATAGTGATAATGCTGAAAAGTGAGCTGTGCAGAAAAGAAAGTATGAATTTAATATTAGAACTGGTCTGTCCTTTCTTAGGCTAGTTTCACATTAGCGTATGGCCGAGATGCGGAGGGCTGCAGGCTTCCCTCGTGAAGCTCCGCCCCCGGCCGCACCTCCTCCGGTCAGCTCCGCCTCTGTCGGCATGCGGCCTGCCTACCCTATCTTTAGCATTAGGTGCGCAGGCCGTGCCGATGAATGCAGATGCCTCTGCATGCGTCTTTTTGATGGTGCGGCGAGCGCACCAAAATGCAACATGCTGCATTTGGCGCAGGTCGCCGCACCATCAAAAAGATGCATGCAGAGGCATCTGCATTCATTGGCACGGCCTGCATACCTAATGCTAAAGATAGGGTACGCAGGCCGCATGCTGACAGAGGCGGAGCTGACCGGAGGAGGTGCGGCTGGGGGCGGAGCTTCATGGAGGAAGCCCGCAGCCCTCCGCACCTCGGCCATACGCTAGTGTGAAGCTAGCCTTACACTTACAAGTTTAATTACTTTTCTTTCAAAAATCTGCTGGATAATTTGTGAAAAAATTATTTTTATCCATTTGAAAATGAAGTGTTCAAGGCACCTCCGGGATTGACTGGCACTGAATGATAGCACTTGGATAACTTAAATCAACAAGGTCTCCTCTGAAATCCTGTGCATGTGCCAATCACCACATTCTCTGCACATGCACAGAACAGTCTTTGTCTTGGCATTTGCTGGCTGCCTGCCCTGCGCATGCACTGAGAATTTTACAATAGGCACATGCCTGGGATTTATTGGTAGAGGAGAGCTCAACAGCAATTTCCACATTATTTTTTTTTTTTAATTGCGGGAAATCACTAAGGGCTAATAAAGACAACTGTAGTTTCGCACAGAGTATGATCCATCAAAACATTGGATTGCACTCCGACTAATTTTATTCACTGAGGTCATGAACTTGTCCAATTTTTTCCTTGGATTGATTGGCTTGAGGAAAAAGATTGCAGCACTCACGAGTTGCCGCCGATAATCCAATCGTACTTGGCCTTTCAAGTCTATGGGTCCATTAAAAAAAAAGAAAGAATAATAAAAATAATCGGACTGCACTCGGAAGATATCAGTGTTTCTGATTTTCACGGACACACTGAAAGATGAAACTAACGATTGTGACTCTAGCCAAAGGCCACGGTCAGACAAACATATTTCCTGTGTGAATGTTGTCTGAATAAAAAACGAACCCCACACAGACCCATTAGGGAAGTGGGTATGTTCACATTAATGATTTTCTATATGGACCAATGGACTGTGTGGAATGAGACCCACCTGCATACTGTATTTCAATAAGTAAGAAAAAGGGATCTTATATATGTGACGTTGAGTCACTGCTCACAGCAAGCTGTGAGACTGGGTAGTCAGGATGTCCAGGGTCAGATACCAGGAGGGCTCGTAGTACAGAGGGGTGATGCAAAAGTGTGGTCAGGTAACAGTTTGGGGTTAAATACCAGTAGGGTACGTCAAAAGCAGAAGGGAAAATCCAAAAGAGATGTAACAACAAAATCCAGGGTCATCAGCAAAATCAGAGACAGATACAAATGAAGCAAACACACCTACTTAAAGAAAATCTACAACTGACCCAGACTACTAGCAGATAGCCAGCTAAATACCTTTCAAATGATTAGGGATGGAAGGCACCTGAGAAAATGCCCACAGACTAAACCATATTTAGCAGGAGGGCTGTCAGTCGAACTGTTGATAACCCAGCACACCCCAGGATAAGATTGGATAACTGGACTGTCACTCACAAAAGTAGCAGTCCAGCACACTCCAGATCCCATAGGGTGGCTGAGCTATCACTCACAACGTTCCTTGACCTCAGTCAAAGTATGCCTATTCATATGCTATTGATTTTAAAGGATTCAGTGCAATTGTTAACAAAGTAAGCAGTATGTAGACTTATATAATTTAATTATTCTGTTTCAATAATTTTTATAAGGATTGTGGACATTTTTTAAGGGAAAAAGCAAAAACAATATACACAAAAGATTCTATAGGTAGGGAGAATAGAGGATGAAAGGTCCATTTTTAATCATCAATAATTTAAAAAATGTATTTCAGACGAATGCCATATGAATGTAAAAATCAGACATGTGGATGGCATAAGGATGAATGAAAATATGATTTTTTTTCTTTTGTTTTTAACTCAGCCTAGATCATTGTTTAGATGAGGCCGTTACTGCCATTTCTGCCTGATAACATCTGTGTCTGAGACACGACATTATACTTTGCTCTTAATGACTTGTAAAGGAAACAGATGACATTGCTTTGGATTCAATTTAAAGAAAGATTTCATTACTTTCATCAATCTAAAGAACGGAGTTGAGAGTCTTGACACTCATGAATTCTGGCATCGCTGATATCCTGTTATCCGCGTTCTCTGCATTATTGGGCTTGTAATTCAGCAGCATTACAATAACAACAGGTTGTGTTCTTCTTGGAATCCACAGATAGTATGCAATCTCCTGTCTGCTCATATCTACACGCCATGCACATTAAAATATAGCGTGGGACAATGTGTGGAGGAATATTAGATTATATCTAAAAGAACAACCATAGATATAAAATTGTGAGTCACTAGGAATCTCCTACTGAAATTGTCTCCAGTGTAGATAAGAAAAACTTATAAAATATCTTGCAACTTTTGAAGTTATGATGACACGTTATTTTGAAGACAAATTTATGTTGAAATATCAGAATTGACCATATTCACAGGAATCAACATGAATATATAAATCATATGCATTGAACAAGCAATAGAGAACCATGCTATACAATGCAGAAGAGCCATACATAGTAATGAAATAAAAGTTCCAGCAATACAAGTTCCAGCAAAATTATGTATTCTGGGTTGTTCCTATGCAGAGTGATGTATAGGCCCTTTTAGATGTCAATGTCCAAGCTAGCACAAGACCGCTGAATCCAGTGGCTGAATGCAGCAGTCACATGCTGTAGTCATCGCATCAGATGCTGCAACAGAGTAAATCAAGAAGGAACAGGAAGGGCTGGGGTACTGGTTGGTGGAGGCAGGGCTGGGGCATTAGTTGGTGGAGGCAGTGCTGGGGCACTGGATGGTGTAGGCAGTGGTGGTGTCACGACTCGGATGTCGGGTGACTCGATACCAGGTGCTCCTTCCTTGTCCCTAATGTTAGGGGGCACCTTAGCTCCCCTGTTCTCCAGGTTACTTCTGAAGGTGAAGATGCTGGAGCCACGTATCATGCCTTATCACCTGAATATGCCCTCCGTATGTTCCCTTCCCCCACCCAGGGAAAATGGGAACAGCTGTGCACCGCAGTAAGTACACCAACCTGACGAACAAGGAAATAAGAAAGGGGGCAAGGGAAAAATAACAGGCATACTAATTCTCGCTCACATATAACAGAGGAATGCACCAGGGAGTGGAGAATGGGGAAAAACAAAGTAGGAAAAGGGAATTCTCACACTTACTAACCCAAGCAACAGTCACTGAAAAACCCACCAAACGCCTTCTCATACAACCACCAAACAACTATCCTCCCAGCCATGCAGCATAAGCTACTCTGACAATGAGTGTCAGTCAGGATCCAGATTATATCCAGCTCCCAACAAGGCTGATTAACCCCTGTAATGCCAAAAGAAATTTACATTGTTTAAAAAGAAGGTGAAGTGCGTCTTTTCAGTGCAAGAGTAGACGCTGCAGTCTTCTGGTTCCTCTCTGCTGTGGTAACCCCGTGACAGGTGGGGCACTGGTTTGTGGAGGCAGCACTAAAGCATAGGTTTGTGGAGGCAGCACTGGGGCACTGGTTCACTACTGCTATAGCAATGCCCCTGGCTTTTATATTCTTGTCCAAAAAAAAAAAAGGATTTTTTTAACCAGATTTTCACATGAGCTTTTCGGCATGGCATTCAAATACAGACACCCTGGTTCTGGTGTCGTTTTTTTTTCCTTTTCTACAGACTATTGTTTTACATTCTAGTATTTGCAGCTGGTAAGAGCTGGGCAATCACATACTAGAAGCCCAGGAGCCACATAGGGCAAAACTCACTTGCTACATTATGGACAATACTCTAATATTGTAACATTAATAAGGTGACTTGTCTTAAATTTATCTTTCTATAACGCTTGTTGGGTATCATTGTCTGACGTTAACAGAAAAAATAGGCTAACAGGTTTAGGAATTTTATTAAATATTATATGGTTAAATTGTCAATTGGGTTGTGTGATAGAGCCGCATCCAGGCTGAATTCCCCGGTATGCTGCCTTTTCTTTATTACTGTATTACTCTCCAGTGTTTATGTGATGAATTCTTCTATTCAGTGGAGACAGCAGAACATTTTCATTACTAGTTCACTTATTATCATTAATCTCAATGTAATTTTCCTGCTCTAGATGTAACTTCCAGTACAGTCATTTTGGCTTCTCAAAGTATACCGTATATGGATTTTTTTTAATAAAAAACCTCTAATATATTATTTACAAGTCATCCCCAAACCAGAGGAAAAAATATCTTGCCAGTTCCTTTTTTATATCCATTAATCAAACACAGGAAAGAAAAGACGATATTCCGGTCCAAAATAATGAACAAGATAAACTTTATTAGTTAAAAAAGAGAACAGATGTAGGGGGAAGGGAATATAACGTATCAGAAGATGCGCTGTAAAAGACTGGGGCGCACGCAACATGGGTATAACTGCATATAACAAAGTGTATAACATGACCAAAGTGACAGTTATTATAATATATATATATATTATAATATCAGTCACAGTCAAGTCATGATACATGAACATGATAACATAACAATTGAATCCCTGCATAGGAGGCAAATGCTAAATAGCAGTAGTATGGAAACATATATAGTCATATGCAGGCAAACGTATAATAGCCATAAGAAACACTACCTGTGCACAGGAACAGCAGTGATCCCACAGAAGTGCGCGCCCGCCCCAACGCGCGTTTTGGTCCTGCCAATATATCGTCTTTTCCTTCTCGTTTTTGCTTTATGCTCCATGATGATAGTTCCATGTCTGTCCTTTTGTATATTCACATGGCATATATTCCTGATGCAAGTTTTTTTCTAGTGATTATTATTTAGCCATGTGTTTTAGTCATGTGAGCTTTATTCACTTATATCCATTAATATAGACTCACAAGTAAAAGAAATATTCAAAATATACAGTATAAAATATACTAGCTGAAGAGCCCGGCGCTGCCCGGGCATAGTAACTAACTGTGGTTAGTTATAGAAAATTATAATTATCCTCCATCCATAGTCCCGTGCCCATATACCCATCATACATATCCACGATCCCATAGGCCCGTGCCCATATACCCATCATACATATCCTCCATCCCATAGTCGAGTGCCCATATACTCATCACACATCCTCCATCCCATAGTCCCATGCCCATATACCCATCATACATATTCTCCATCCCACAGTCCCATGCCCATATACCCATCATACATATTCTCCATCTCATAGTCCCATGCCCATATACCCATCATACATATTCGCCATCCCATAGTCGAATGCCCATATATCCATCACACATCCTTCATCTCATAGTCCCATGCCCATATACCCATCATACATATCCTCCACCCCATAGTCCCGTGCCCATATACCCATCATACATATCCGCCATCTCATAGTCCCGTGCCCATATACCCATCATACATATCCTCCATCCCATAGTCCAGTGCCCATATACCCATCACACATCCTCCATCCCATAGTCCCGTGCCCATATACATATCTGCCATCCCATAGTCCCGTGCCCATATACCCGTTAAACATATGCTCCATCCCATAGTCCAGTGCCCATATACCCATCACACATCCTCCATCCCATAGTCCCGTGCCCATATACATATCCGCCATCCCATAGTCCCGTGCCCATATACCCGTCATACATATCCTCCATCCCATAGTCCAGTGCCCATATACCCATCACACATCCTCCATCCCATAGTCCCGTGCCCATATACATATCCACCATCCCATAGTCCCGTGCCCATATACCCATCATACATATCCTCCATCCCATAGTCCCGTGCCCATATACATATCCTCCATCCCATAATCCCGTGCCCATATACCTGTCATACATATCATCCATCCCATAGTCCGGTGCCCATATACTCATCACACATCCTCCAATCCATAGTCAACCATTATGACATCATAATGAGCGGCGGCAGGGCCTGCAACCTTTGATGACATCAGCGTCGCCATGGCAACCATTGTGACATCATAATGAGGGGCGGGCTTGATACGCACATACTGCTTCCCCAGTATGCAAATAGGGGCATTGTGACATCATAATGAGGGGCGGGGCTTGACGCACACACACTTTTTCCCCCAGTATGTAGATAGGGGCAAAATTGTTTGGTGAATTGGAACACGCGGGGTTAAAATTTTGCCTCACAACATAGCTTAGGACGCTCTCGGGGTCCAGACGTGTGACTGTGCCAAATTTTGTGGCTGTAGCTGCGACGGTGCGGATGCCTATCCCGGTCATACAAACATACACACACACACACATACATACACACATACATACACACTTTGAGCTTTATATATTAGATACCCACTGTATTTGAAAATATAAGAAATATCTCCATTGTTTGTTACAGGTTGGCGCCCAAGAAGATCTATTTTGTTCTGTAGCTGGGCAGCCGAGGAATACGGACTTATTGGCTCTACAGAGAGTGTAGAAGTGAGTATTCTAGTTGTTATCTCAACACTTATTAATGGATTGCCCTCCATGCATTTTGCAGAGTTTGACACTATATGTCGTAATAAGCATAATTTTGATCTCTGACTAAATCTATAAAGTATTACACTCCTACCATGGTCTACACCATTGTTTCCCAATCTCCAGTCCTCACGTCCCCCAACACATCATGTTTTCAGGATTTTCTTTAGTATTGCACAGGTGAGAGAACCTGTGGCAGTTTCTGATGCCTTAATAATATTTCTGTCACCTATGCAATACTAAAGAAATCCTGAAATTATGATCTGTGGGGACCATGGGGACTAGAGTTTGGGAAACACTGGTCTACACCATAAGTATGCAACCTTTCAGTACATGCACACTTAGAAGTACACGTTTAATTATTTGGGAGGTTCTCAGATTGCCCCAATGATTTGACAGATACATTTAGTTAAGAGAGATGCAGATTATTTGAAAGAGTTGTGATAAAACACTCCGGGATCGCCTTTGCTGGGGTCAAAGGTCACGTGCGTTCAGCATGAAACTCAGGCGCAGAGCTTGGATTCGGGTGTAACTGACCCTGGGTCAGGTTTATTAACGGTGAAAGCAATGCAAAAAGGAAATAAAACATAAAACAAATCCTTGCCTGTCTGGCACTAACTAAACAATGGACAACCTAACTACCAACTGGCGGGCTTCTCCCGTCCAGCCAAACCACAGTTGCAGTGGGCACTGCTTTCACTCACGTGCGTCTCTCACACAGACAGGCTCTCTGTGTTCCCAGGCTGAGACACTCACACAACCACCTGGCATCCTTTTATATCCACCTCCCATTATTCATTAGCAAGCAGGTGCGATACTGACCAGACTAGGCCACATAGAAAAGGAATCTGGGCGAGATATACCTGCCCTCAACCACTATTCCCACATGATTCTCACATATCCCCCCCCTTTGCTCAGACCACTCTGGTCGAGCAATGACACCCGCCAAACAGTGCACTCGGGACAGGGCATCTGCATTCCCCATCTGTACCCCTGGGCGGTGCTCCACCGTAAAAGTGTAGGCCTGCAGGGCAAGGAACCACCGGGTCACCCGGCTATTCCGTTCCTTGTTCAAGTGCATCCACTTGAGAGGGGCATGGTCAGTGATCAGCCTGAACTTTCGGCCCACCAGGTAATATTTGAGGGCCTCTAGAGCCCACTTAATGGCGAGGCACTCTTTTTCTATGACTGCATACCTTTGCTCATGTTTATTCAGCTTCCTGCTGAGATAGAGGACTGGGTGTTCCACTCCGTCCCTCACTTGTGAGAGTACGGCCCCGATACCAGTATCAGAGGCATCCGTTTGTACCACAAACTTGCTGCGGAAGTCCGGAGTCACCAGTACGGGCTGAGAGCAAAGTGCCCGTTTTAGACTATGGAAGGCTTCTTCAGCCGCTAAACTCCATTTAATCATGACGGAGTCTTTTCCTTTTGTAAGATCCGTCAGGGGGGTAGCGATGGCTGCAAAATTGGGTATGAACCGGCGATAATAGCCGGCGATCCCCAGGAAGGCTTGCACCTGCTTCTTGTTGACAGGTTGTGGCCAGTCCTGAACCGCCTGAATCTTATCAACCTGGGGTTTAACAACACCCCTCCCAATTACATACCCCAAATACCGGGCTTCTTCTAGCCCGATATGACATTTCTTGGGGTTCGCGGTTAGACCTGCCTCCCACAGGTCGTCAATCACAGCTTGTACTTTCTGGAGATGAGTCTCCCAGTCCAAGCTGTAAATGACAATGTCATCCAAATAGGCCGAAGTGTACTGCCTATGCGGCCTCAGGACTCGATCCATCAGTCTCTGGAAGGTCGCCGGTGCTCCGTGCAGTCCAAACGGCATATACACATACTGAAATAGACCTTCCGGCGTAGCAAATGCCGTCTTTTCTCTGGCAGCCTCCGCCAGAGGGCTCTGCCAATACCCCTTTGTTATGTCTAGGGTCGTAATATACCGGGCTTTTCCTAACCGATCTATTAACTCGTCGACCCGGGGCATAGGATAGGCATCAAATTTTGAGACCGCATTCAGTTTCCTGAAGTCATTGCAGAACCGGATTGTGCCGTCCGGTTTAGGAATTAACACAATCGGGCTGGACCAAGCACTGTGCGATTCCTCAGTGACACCTAACTCTAACATTGCCTTCACTTCTCGGGAAACGGCTTCACGGCGCGCTTCCGGAATTCTGTAGGGTTTCACGTGAACCGTGACACCAGGTTCCGTTACGATGTCATGTTTTATTAGCGTAGTCTGCCCGGGTTTTTCTGAGAAAAACTTTTGGTTGTGAAGTAGAAACTGCCTGACCTCAGTCTTTTGCCGCTCCGAGAGAGTCTCTGCAACGCGTACCTCTGGTACGGTATGCGAGCAGACGGGACGGGCCAGCTCCGCTGACAAGGCAGACCGGTCTTTCCAGGGTTTTATCAGATTTACATGATAAATCTGTTCAGGTTTTCGTTTACCTGCCTGGTATACTTTGTAGTTTACTTCACCAACTCTTTCCTTAATCTCAAAGGGGCCCTGCCACTTTGCCAGGAACTTACTGTCCATCGTGGGGACCAGGATCAACACCCTATCTCCGGGTGCAAACGTACGGATCTTGGCGCCCCTATCATAGATTCTTTTTTGGGCTCCTTGCGCCTGCATCATGTGTTGTTTGACAATAGGCATAACAGCCGCAATACGGTCCTGCATTTGTGTGACGTGATCTATCACCGTTTTAAACGGAGTGACCTGACCCTCCCAGGTTTCTTTTGCAACGTCTAACAGTCCGCGAGGACGTCGGGCGTACAATAGCTCGAAAGGCGAGAACCCCGTGGAAGACTGGGGCACTTCCCTGATGGCAAAAAGCAAATACGGAAGTAAATAGTCCCAGTTCTTCCCATCCTTGTCTATCGCCTTTCTCAGCATCTGCTTCAGAGTTTTATTGAACCGTTCGACCAACCCGTCTGTTTGAGGGTGATACACGGATGTGCGTAACGGTTCAATTTGTAACAATCGGCAGAGCTCCTTCATTTCCCTGGACATAAAGGGGGTCCCCTGGTCAGTGAGTATCTGTTTTGGTATACCGACCCGACTAAACACATGCACCAGTTCCTTGGCGATCGTCTTGGTGGCCGTGTTACGCAAAGGTATGGCCTCCGGGTAACGAGTGGCATAATCCAAGATGACCAGGATATGTTGGTGTCCACGTGCAGACCGTGGTAGGGGCCCAACTAAATCCATCCCAATCCTCTCAAACGGGACTTCAATAATAGGTAGGGGTACCAAAGGGCTACAGAACCGGGGCTTAGGTGCAGAGGCTTGGCAGTCAGGACAAGACTCACAATATACACGAACATCGTGATGCATGCCTGGCCAAACAAAACAGTGTAATATCCTTTCGGTGGTTTTCTCGACACCCAGGTGACCTCCCATCACATGTCCGTGGGCCAGGTCCAGCACCTGCCGCCGGTAGGGTTTTGGCACGACTAATAGTTGCACCAGATCTTCCCCCTTTTTCTCTATCTGATAGAGTAAATCATTCTCCAGAACCATGTAAGGATATGCCAGCCTAGAGCCAGGTTCTACGGGTACCCCATTTATCACTTTTACATTTGTCCTAGCCTGAGAAAGGGTAGGATCCTTTATTTGCTCGCTTTGGAAGTCATCTTTCTGAACTTCTAAATCCGGCAAACGGGGAGGTGGACGGCTGTCGGCCTCCTCCTCTTCCCCGGTCTCCTCCGTATCACCCGCCATGACTGAAAACGGGAACTGTAGGTCATTTCCAGCAGACTCTTCCCCCGAGTCTTCCGGGGAGACCTCTTCCAGGGGTTCGGGACCCACATGCGCCCTGGGAGAAGAATCATGTACACTATAACCCTGGGGTATCAACTGATTCTCCCACAATTGCCAGAAGTGGGGAAAATCCCGGCCCAGGATAACATCATGCAATAACGCCGGGACGAGTCCCACTTTATGTTGCACAGACCCATAGGAAGTAGTAATGCATACGACCGTGGTGAGGTACGAACAGGTGTCTCCATGCACACACGTTACAGAAAATTTGTCTGATGGTCCAGTCGGGGCTGACACCAGACTGGCCTTCACCAGAGTCACCACACTTCCCGAGTCTAACAATGCCACCACCTTTTTGCCATCAAGAGTTAAATCACACAAGTGTTTTTCCACATCCTTTTGACCGGCATTCACACTCACTACCCGTGCAACCATAGACATGCGGTTTTTAGAGTCTGTGACGTCGCACTGCATGGGTTCAGTAGTGACCGGACAGTTCGCAGCAATATGTCCCATCTCTTGGCAGCGGAAACACCTAACGGGCCCCTTGCTTAGGCCATAGTTCGTTACTCTCGGCCTCGCAGTGCGGGCAGTCCCGTTTTCCTCCCCCACTGTCTTAGGGATTTTTCCATCTCCCCTACTCCCTGGAACAGTCTTACCGGTTCCATGTGGAGACGATGAAGAACGAGGTGGGGTAGCGTCGTCTCGGAGTCCTTCCGCCACGGAGTAACGTTCAACCAGATCCACCAGTTGATCTGCCGTCGTAGGATTTCCATGGCTTACCCACTTCCTCAGGGCTGGCGGTAGAGCTCTCAGGTACTTGTCCATGACGACTCTCTGGATTATCTCTGGCGCTGTCAGCACCTCGAGTTGTAGCCACTTCTTCGTCACGTGGATCAGGTCGAACATCTGTGACCGCGGTGGTTTATCCGGCTGAAAAGTCCATTGATGCACTCTCTGTGCACGGACAGCGGTCGTCACTCCCAGCCGGGCCAAGATCTCGGCTTTCAATTTGTCAAAGTCCTGCGCAGCTTCAGGCTCTAAGTCATAATAAGCCTTTTGGGCCTCACCGGAGAGAAACGGGGCAATCAGGCCGGCCCATCGTGCCTTCGGTCATTTTTCTCGCACCGCCGTCCGTTCAAACGTGGTCAGGTATGCTCTGTGGAGCTTAGGCCACGCCCCCAGCAGTCACGTGCTTCAGGTCCTGTGAGCCTGGAGCATGCATCGTCACCACTGCTGTCCAGCTCCGCAGGTATCTTTGTGCAGTTTTTGTACTCAGGACATGCGCACTGGCTCAGTGAGCAAGTGCAGTGCGGTGTTCCTGACAGTTTTATTGTCATAATTGATATTTCAGGAGTTAACCACACAAAACCTGATACCAAGCCCTATTAGGTGAAGGATCATACTGACATCATAGCGGACAGATCTTTTGCCTAGGAACCCTCTATGAAGCAGCAGATCATTAATAAACTTTAATGGACTTGAAGGGTTCTGACTGTGATAATTAAATTCTCCTTAATATACGTAGAGAAAGTATGATGATACCGCACCTTGCCACCCCGCCTGACATCACTATTACATCAGAAGGATCGTAATGAAGTCTTCCCACTTTCACCAACATGACATTCCGCACCCCTGTGAACACGTAAGGTCAGCTTGTCACAATTTTACACAGACACCCCCTATGCACACGGGCCTAGGGAGGCACGGAGATTGAGAGGATGTGGCCCACGCAGTCACTGACGTGGCACCACACTTGCTCACAACCCTGACAGGGTTTTACTAGCACCAGTAAAACAGACCACTGGCAGCCCGATAGATCTCCCACCAGTTCCTCGTTAGATATAAGCCCAGTCCATTAACAGACTTATATCGGGCCAGAAATCAGCCACAGTAGCATAGAAAGTAAAGCCGACAAAATAACGTGTAGATTCAAAGATCGAGATAAGAGCATCTCAAGGTAAAATTATATATTTAATTGTTTTAACCCCTTTCTGACATTGGGCGTAATAGTACGCCGATGTTGGACTCCCTACCTTTGATGTGGGCTCCGGCGGTGAGCCCACATCTTTCCCGCCACATGTCAGCTGTTTTGAACAGTTGACAAGTGCCTGCCATATCCGCGGGTGGAATCGCGATCCACCCGCGGCTATTAATTCGTTTAATACCGCTGTCAAACGCTGACAGCGGCATTTAACTCTCGCTTCCAGCCATGGGGACAGGAACCCGCCCACCGATGACCCAAGTCACGTGATTGTGGGTCAACGGTTCATTGGCATGACAGCCAGAGGTCTCCTGGAGACCTCTATGGTTGTCAGTGCCAGCTTGCTGTGAGCGCCATTCGGTGGACGGCGCTCATAGCAAGTGAGTAATTCTGCTATATAGAGGTGATCTGACCATCGCCTGTATGTGAATAGGTTTAGCGTGCACTCGGTCTTATTATGAACAAGGTGCTGGTGTAACGGACCTGGTGGTCCCAATATAGAGTAATTATATAATTCACTGCACACTCTTGTGGATTATCATGCCCAATAGTTTAAATTTTATTAACACACAATCTGGGAGCGTAACAGAATAATGCAATGGAAGCGATATATAGAACGTTTCGGCTCCACCGGAGCCTTTATCACACAATCGCTTAATCCAGTGCCATACAAGAGAAGGGTATAGAGAAGAGGGATGAAAATCCCTGTGGTGTCACAGAGACTAGTCATATGCTAAAATCCTTATAAAGGTGCCGGATCACCATCAATGGCTAGTGGGGACCTGCAGGGGTTGCTGTCTAAAGCGGCGCTCCCGCACCTGGCTGAGTCGGCGTGTATGTATGTAGCAGGGCCGATCGAGTTGTGGCAGCTTCTAGTCTCCCATGGAGACTATTGAAGAATGCCAAAAGTAAAAAAAATGTTTTTAAAAATATAAAAACATTGTCCCATTCAAAATAAAACAATAAAAAAAATCAAGTATACACATATTTGGTATCATAGTAACATAACATAGTTTTGAGGGCTGAAGGAAGACCTTATGTCCATCTAGTTCAGCCTATTTTTAGTGCAGCTGTTCTGCATTGTTGATCCTGGGGAAGGCAAAAAACCCACAGAGTAGAAGCCAATTTTCTCCATAGGGAAAAAATTCCTTCCCCTAAGCTGGGTCAACCATCTACCTATAATATTCTGTTATTCGTAACCTTCTATACTGTTACTCACAAGAAAAGCATCCATTCCTTTCTTAAATTCATTCAGTGAGTTGGCCATCACCACTTCCTCAGGAAGAGAATTCGAGAGCCTCACTGCTCTTACCGGGAAGAACCCTCTTCTATGCTGGTGCAGAAATTGTCTTTCCTCCAAATGAAGAGAATGCCCCCTTGTTCTTGTCACAATCCTTGGTACAAACAGTTCATTGGAGAGATCTCTGTATTGCCCTCTGATATACTTGTACATATATATTAGGTCTCCCCTAAGTCTTCTCTTTTCTAGACTACATAGACCTAATTTTCATATCCCCTTTTTGAATATTGGTACCACATTTGCTTGCCGCCAATCAAAAGGAACAGACCCTGTTTCTATAGAGTCTTTAACCCCTTCCTGACATCCGACGTACTATCCCGTCCACGGTACCCGGGCCCGTATGACCGTGGACGGGATAGTACGTCTACCGCGATCAGCGGCGCCCACGTGGTGAGCGCCGCTGATCGCGGCCGGGTGTCAGCTGAATATCACAGCTGACACCCGGCACAATGTGTCAGGGGCGGTCACGGACAGCCCCCGACACGTTAACCCCTTGCACACCGCGATCAAACATGATCGCGGTGTACCGGGAGTTAAAGGGAAGCATCGGCAGGGAGGGGGCTCCCTCCGTGCTTCCCTGAGCCCCCCACGGCAGCGCAATGTGCAGCGCTGCTGCGGGGGGCTCCTATCCTCCAGGCCCCCGAATCCAAGATGGCGACGGGGGCCTTCGGGGACCTGAGGAAGCTGGCTTCCTCAGTGCCTGCAAAGCGCAGGCATGAGGAAGCCTTCGGCACTGCCTGTGACAGATCGCTGATCTGTCACAGTGATCTGTGATGTGACAGATCAGCGATCTGTCACAGGACAGTGATGTCCCACCTGGGACTATGTAATAAAGTAAAAAAAAAATTAAAAAAAAATGTAAAAATAAATTTAAAAAAATCGCCAAATAAATTAGTAAAAAAAAAAAAAAATATTCCCCAATAAATTCATTTTTTGAAAATAATAAAAAAAAAAACAATAAAAGTACACATATTAGGTATCGCCGCGTCCGTAACGACCTGCCCTATAAAACTGTCCCATTAGTTAACCACTTTAGCGAACCCCTTAAAAAATAAAAATAAAAAACGAAGCAGAAAATAATGATTTATTATCATACCGCCAAACAAAAAGTGTAATAACGCGCGATCAAAAAGACGCATATAAATATCCATGGTACCACTGAAAACGTCATCTTGTCCCGCAAAAAACGAGCTGCCACACAGCATCATCAGCAAAAAAATAAAAAAGTTATAGCTCGCAGAATAAAGCGATGCAAAAATAATTATTTTTTATATAAAATAGTTTTCATTGCATAAAACCGACAAAACATAAAAAAAGACCTAAATGAGGTATCGCTGTAACCGTACTGACCCAAAAAATAAAACTGCTTTATCAATTTTACCGCACGCGGAACGGTGTAAACGCACCCCCCCAAAAGAAATTCATGAAACGCTGGTTTTTGTTCATTCTGCGTCCCAAAAATCGGAATAAAAAGCGATCAAAAAATGTCACGTGCCCGAAAATGGTACCGATAAAAACGTCAACTCGTCTCGCAAAAAATAAGACCTCACATGACTCGGTGGGTCAAAATACGGAAAAATTATAGCTCTCAATATGTGGTGATGCAAAAACTATTTTTACAATAAAAAGCGTCTTTTAGCGTGCAACAGCTGCCAAACATAAAAACCGCCACAAATAGTAAATCAAACCCCCCGTTATCACCCCCTTAGTTAGGGAAAAATAATAAAATAAAAAAAATGTATTTATTTCCATTTTTCCATTAGGGCTAGGGTTAGGGCCAGGGTTAGGGCTAGGGTTAGGGCTAGGGTTAGGGTTAGGGCTAGGGTTAGGGCTAGGGTTAAGGTTAGGGTTAGGGCTAGGGTTAGGGCTAGGGTTAGGGCTAGGGCTGAGATTAGGGTTAGGGGTGTGTTGGGGTTCGGGTTGGAGTTAGAATTGGGGGTTTCCACTGTTTGGGCACATCAGGGGCTCTCCAAATGCAACATTGCGTCTGATCTCAATTTCAGCGAATTCTGAGTTGAAAAAGTCATATGGTGCTCCTTCCCTTCCAAGCTCTGCCATGCGCCCAAACAGTGTTTTACCCCCACATGTAGGGTATCAGCCTACTCAGGACAACTTGCAAAACAATTTTTGGGGTCCACTTTCTCCTGTTACCCTTAGGAAAATAAAAATTTGGGTCCAAAAATATCATTTTTGTGGAAAAAAATGATTTTTTTATTTTCACGTCCGAGCGTTATAAACTTTTGTGAAGCACTTGGGGGTTCAAAGTGCTCACCACACATCTAGATAAGTTCCGTGAGGGGGTCTAGTGTCCAAAATGGGGTCACTTGTGGGGAGTTTCAATAGTTTAGGTGCATCAGGGGCTCGCCAAACGCACATGACACCCGCAGACCATTCCATCAAAGTCTGCATTCCAAAACGTCACTGCTTCCCTTCCGAGCCCTGACGTGTGTCCATACAGTAGTTTTCTCCCACATATGGGGTGTCAGCGTACTCATGACAAATTGGACAACAACTTTTGGGGTCCAATTTCTCCTGTTACCCTTGGGAAAATGAAAAAATTGGGGACTAATTGATCATGTTTGTGGAAAAAATACGATTTTTTTATTTTCATGCCCGGGCATTATAAACTTCTGTGAAGCCCTTGGGGGTTCAAAGTGCTCACCACAGATCTAGATAAGTTCCTTAGGGATTCTCGTTTCCAAAATCGGGTCATTTGTGGGTGTTTCCACTGTTTAGGTACATTAGGGGCTCTCCAAAGGCAACATGACACCCGCAGACCATTCCATCAAAGTCTGCATTCCAAAACGTCACTACTTCCCTTCCGAGCCCTGACGTGTGTCCATACAGTAGTTTTCTCCCACATATGGGGTGTCAGCGTACTCATGACAAATTGGACAACAACTTTTGAGGTCCAATTTCTCCTGTTACCCTTGGGAAAATGAAAAAATTGGGGACTAATTGATCATGTTTGTGGAAAAAATACGATTTTTTTATTTTTATGCCCGGGCATTATAAACTTCTGTGAAGCCCTTGGGGGTTCAAAGTGCTCACCTCACATCTAGATAAGTTCCATAGGGGGTCTAGTTTCCAAAATGGGGTCATTTGTGGGGGGTTTCCACTGTTTAGGTACATTAGGGGCTCTCCAAAGGCAACATGACACCCGCAGACCATTCCATCAATGTCTGCATTCCAAAACGTCACTACTCCCCTTCCGAGCCCTGACGTGTGTCCATACAGTAGTTTTCTCCCACATATGGGGTGTCAGCATACTCAGGACAAATTGGACAACAACTTTTGGGGTTCAATTTCTCCTGTTACCCTTGGGAAAATAAAAAAAATGGTGACTAAAAGATCATGTTTGTGGAAAAAATACGAATTTTTTATTTTCACTCCCGGGCGTTATAAACTTCTGTGAAGCACTGGGGGGTTCAAAGTGCTCACCACACATCTAGATAAATTCCTTGGGGGGTCTAGTTTACAAAATGGTGTCATTTGTGGGGGGTTTCCACTGTTTAGGTACATCAGGGGTTTTCCAATCGCGACATGGTGTCCGATCTCAATTCCAGCCAAAAACGTCAAATGGCGCTGCTTCCCTTCCGAGCTCTGCCATGCGCCCAAATAGTGGTTTACCCCCACATGTGGGGTATCGGCGTACTCAAATTGCACAATAACTTTTAGGGTGCTGTTACCCTTGGAAAAATAAGAATTGAGGGTGAAAAGATCATTTTTGTGGAAAAAATATGATTTTTTAATTGTACGGCTTTATGTTATAAACTTCTGTGAAGCCCTTGGGGGTTCAAAGTTCTCACCACACATCTAGATAAGTTCCTTAGGGGGTCTAGTTTCCAAAATGGTGTCATTTGTGGTGGATTTCCACTGTTTTGGTACATCAGGGGTTTTCCAATCGTGACATGATGTCCGATCTCAATTCCAGCCAAAAATGTCAAATGGCGCTGCTTCCCTTCCGAGCTCTGCCATGCGCCCAAATAGTGGTTTACCCCCACATGTGGGGTATCAGCATACTCAGGACAAATTGCACAATAACTTTTAGGGTCCTGTTACCCTTGGGAAAATAAAAATTGGGGTGAAAAGATCATTTTTGTGGAAAAAATATGATTTTTTAATTGTACCGCTGTACGTTATAAACTTCTGTAAAGCCCTTGTGGGTTCAAAGTTCTCACCACATATCTAGATAAGTTCCTTGGGGGTCTAGTTTCCAAAATGGGGTCACTTGTAGGGGGTTTCCACTGTTTAGGTACATCAGGGACTCTCCAAACGTGACATGGCGTCCGATCTGAATTCCAGCCAATTTTGCATTGAAAAAGTCAAACGGCGCTCCTTCCATTCTGAGCTCTGCCATGCGCCGAAACAGTCGTTCCCCCCCACAAATCAGGTATCAGCGTACTCAGGACAAATTGCACAATAACTTTTGCAGTCCAATTTCTCCTGTTACCCTTGGTAAAATAAAAAAAATTGAACCTGAAGTATTTTTTTTGTGAAAAAAAGTTAGATGTTCATTTCTTTTTAAATATTCAAAAAAATTCCTGTGACGCACCTAATGGGTTAATAAACTTCTTGAATGTGGTTTTGAGCACCTTAAGGGGTTCAGTTTTTAGAATGGTGTCACTTTTGGGTATTTTCTATCATATAGACCCCTCAAAGTGGCTTCAAATGTGATGTGGTCCTAAAAATAAAATGGTGTTGCAAAAATGAGAAATCGCTGGTCAACTTTTAACCCTTATAACTTCCTAACAAAAAAAAATTTTGGTTCCAAAATTGTGCTGATGTAAAGTAAACATGTGGAAAATGTTACTTATCAAGTTTTTTGTGTGCCGTATCTCTGTGATTTAAGGGCATAAAAATTCAAAGTTGGAAAATTGCGAAATTTTCAAAATTTTTGCCAAATTTCCATTTTTTTCACAAATAAACGCAAGTTATTTGAATGAAATTTTACCACTAACATGAAGTACAATATGTCACGAGAAAACAATGTCAGAATCACCGGGATCCATGGAAGCGTTCCAGAGTTATGACCTCATAAAGGTACAGTGGTCAGAATTGTAAAAATTGGCCCGGTCATGAACGTGCAAACCACCCTTGGGGGTGAAGGGTTTAAATATAAGGAATAGAGGCCTGTCTATCACATTACTTAACTCCCTTAATACCCGAGGGTGAATGCCATCATGGCCTGGTGATTTGTCAATTTTAATCTTACTAAGTTGGTTCTGCACTTCTTCCTGGGTTAGGTAATACTTAATGGGGAGTTTACATTATCACTCTGCATTTCCCCTGGCAAATCCTTTTCCTGTGTGAACACTGTTGAGAAAAAAGTGTTTAAAACATTTGCTTTTCCCACATCGCTCTCTATGATTTCACCCTCATTGTTCTTTAAAGGGCCGACACCATCAATTTTAATCATTTTACTGTTTATATTACTAAAGAATAGTTTGGGGTTTGTTTTACTTTCCTTAGCAATGAGTCTCTCAGTTTCCACTTTTGCTAAATGTATTTGTTTTTTACACATTTTATTTTTTTCTCTATAACTTTTTAATGCTTCTTCATTGCCTTCTTGTTTTAGCTTCTTAAATGCATTGTTCTTGTGATTTATTGCCCTTTTTACATCCTTATTTAGCCACAGTGGTGTTCTCCTGTTCCTAGCCCTTTTATTTCTGTACGGTATGGCTAGCTCGCAGTGGGTGTGTAAAACTGATTTAAATATTTCTCATTTATTTTCTGTGCTCCTATTTTTGAGGACATTGTCCCAATCAATTCGGCGAAGGTCTTCTCTAAGTTTCACACATCAGTTTTTTTCGTCAGTTAAAATCCGCTGAAATGTTGGACAACAGAACCGTTCCTGTACTGACCACAACGTTTGGCACCGGACCGTTGTTTTAACGGATCTGGCGACGAAAAATTTTAAATGAAACGCTGCCCAAGGGGGGAGGAGAGAGAGAGAGAGAAAAATGGCGGATCGTTTTTTTTGCAAAACAGCGGATTTTGACTGATGGGGAAAAACGGATGTGTGAAACAGGCCTAAGCTGATCAATCTTTGCTTTCCTGAAATTCAGCGTTTTTGTAACCCCCTTCCAGGGCACCTTACTGAAGGACAAGTGGAATTGTATTATATTGTGGTCACTGTTCCCTAGGTGCCATTGACTCGTACTTCTGTTATTCTATCTAAGTAAGATGAGAAAGCTTGGGCTAGGGGAAAATGTGTGTAAATGGGTAGGAAGCTGGCTTAGTGATAGAAAGCAAAGAGTGGTTATTAATGGTGCATACTCAGATTGGGCCAGGGTTACTAGTGGGGTACCACAGGGTTCTGTATTGGGCCCCCTCCTATTTAATATATTTATTAATGATCTAGTGGATGGCTTACACAGTAAAATATCAGTATTTGTAGATGATACAAAACTTTTTAAGGTAGTTAACACACAGGAGGACAGATTTGAGTAAATTGGAGAATTGGGCTGAAAAATGGCAAATGAGGTTTAACACAGATAAGTGTAAGGTTATGCACATGGGAAGGAGAAACAGATGCTACAATTACTTACTAAATGGGAAACTGCTGGGGAAATCAGACATGGAAAAAGACTTAGGCATCGTAGTCAATAAGAAGCTAAATTAGAGTGCCCAGTATCAGGCAGCTGCCACCAAAGCAAATAGGGTCATGGGATGCATTAGAAGAGGTCTGGGGACACGAGATGAAAACATAATTGTCCCTCTGTACAAATCACTCGTCAGACCACACTTGGAGTATTGTGTGCAATTTTGGACGCCGGTGCTCAAGAAAGACGTTACTGAACTTGAAAGGGTTCAAAGGCGGGCTACTAAAATGATAAATGGAGTTGGTTCACTACAATACCCAGAAAGGTTATCAAAATTAGGTCTATTTACTCTAGAAAAGAGAAGACTTAGGGGAGACCTAATATATATGTACAAGTATATCAGAGGGCAATACAGAGATCTCTCCAATGAACTATTTGTACCAAGGACTGTGACAAGAACAAGGGGGCATTCTCTTTGTTTGGAGGAAAGACAATTTCCTCACCAGCATAGAAGAGGGTTCTTCACGGTAAGAGCAGTGAGGCTCTGGAATTCTCTTCCTGAGGAAGTGGTGATGGCCAACTCACTGAATGAATTTAAGAAAGGAATGGATGCTTTTCTTGTGAGTAACAGTATAGAAGGTTACGAATAACATAATATTATAGGTAGATGGTTGACCCAGCTTAGGGGAAGGAATTTTTTCCCTATGGAGAGAATTGGCTTCTACTCTGTGGGTTTTTTGCCTTCCCCAGGATCAACAATGCAGAACAGCTGCACTAAAAATAGGCTGAACTAGATGGACATAAGGTCGTCCTTCCGCCTTCAAAACTATGTTACTATGTTACCCTGTCTTGGGTCCTCTTTACCACATCTAGTATCCTTGATTAGTTTGTCCTTCTGCGGCATGTTCTTGTCTGCTGTTTTTCCTCCCATCCCCTCTTCTTCTAGTTTAAAGCCCTCCTAATGAGTATGGCAAGTCTTCTGGCGAATGTGTGTTTCCCAGGTTTTGTGAGGTGTATCCCATCTCTTGCAAGAAGTCCATCGTAGAGGTAATTCACGCCATGGTCCAAGAATCCAAGTTCTTGCTGCCTGCACCACCGTCGTAGCCAGTTGTTCACCTCTAGTATCCTATTCCATCTTCTGATGCCATGACCATCGACTAGGAGGATTGATGAGAAAACAACCTGTACATTCCGTTCCTATATTCTCTTCCCCAGAATTTCAAAGTCTTCGCAGATAGTCATTTCTTGCCGTGTCGTTTGTGCCTACATGTATCAGTAGGAAAGGCTAGTCGTCCTTGGATTTGAGGATAGTTGGTATCCTGTTGGCCACATTCTTGATTTTTACTCCTGGGAGGCAGCATACTTCTCGTGTGGTTATGTCCGGCCTGCAGATAGCTGCCTCCGTGCCTCTTAGTAGTGAGTCGCCCATAACTACCACTCTTCTTTTCTTTCCGGACGCACTGCTTGTTGCTCGTGAGTGTTGAGTGTCATTTGTTTCCGTTTTTGTTGACAGAGTAACTTCTTTTGTTGATAGTGTGTCTTCTCTTGTAGATACGGTATCATCCTGAGCTGTGCCATTTTCATTCTCCAGCATGAGGGCTTCATATTGGTTGCTAAGCTGTGTGGGTGGTGATGACCACTTGATCCGTTTGCTTCTTTTCGTCACATGGCTCCACTTTTCAGCCTCTGTATGTGCTCTGAAGCTTTTCTCACTTTCCGTATCCTGAATGGTTGCTTCTGCTTCATCCAAGAAGTCCTCATATTCTTTAATTAACTTCAATGTTGCTATTCTTTCTTCCAGTCCCTGCACCTTTTCCTCTAAGAGGGCAACAAGTTTGCACTTCTGACAGGTATAGTTGAGTTTTTGGGCCGGAAGATCCGTAAACATGTAGCATGTGTTGCAGGTGACCATGTGGATTTTCTTCTCTTCCATATTGCTATTGCTGATGCAGTCTACAATGGGTGGAAACTCTAACGGCGCGCGGTTTTGCGATGTCCTCAAACAGCGAGACCTGGCAAGTCCCAGCGATCGATCAGCTTAAGGCGACTCTTCTCCTCTTCCCAGAATGCACTGGAAATATGCAGATGAGCTTCCTGCTTCTCCAATCCCTGGTTTGCGATGTTCTCAAACAGCGAGACCCGGCAAGTCCCAGCGATCGATCAGCTTAAGGCGACTCTTCTCCTCTTCCCAGAATGCACCGGAAATATGCAGATGAGCTTCCTGCTTCTCCAATCCCTGGTTTTGCAATGTCTTCAAACAGCCTGACCCGGCAAGTCCCAGCGATCGATCAGCTTGAGGCGACTCTTCTCCTCTTCCCATAATGCACCGGAAATATGCATATGAGCTTCCTGCTTCTCCAATCCCTGGTCTCGCCGCGTTCAGAATCACACAATCTATCAATACAAAACAAAGATTAACCTGATTGCTAAACAGCATTAGAAACGTCAGGTCAGTGTACAAAAAATAAGCCCTCACCAAACCCAAGATCACAAAAAATGGAGACACTACAGGTATCAGAATATGGCACATTTTTATCTTTTTTTTACAAAGTTTGGAATTTTTTTCAGCACTTAGATAAAAAAGAACTTAGACATGTTTGGTGTCTATGAACTCGTAATGATCAGGAGAATCATAATGGCAGGTCAGTTTTAGCATTCTGTGAACCTAGTAAAAAAGCCAAACAAAAAACAAGTGTGGAACTGTACTTTTTTTTTCAACTTCACCGCACTTGGAATTTTTTTTCCTGTTTCCTAGTACACGACATGGTAAAACCAATGATGTCGTTCAAAAGTACAACTCGTCCCGCAAAAAACAAGCCCTCACACAGCCATATTGACAGAAAAATAAAAAGCTATGACTCTGAGAGGAAGGGGAGCAAAAAACGAAAAAGCAAAACCGAAAAAAGCTCTGAGGGATAAGGGGTTAAGGGCACAGTAGACAATACACTATATACGCAATGGTTATATGTATACAGTATACAATGGTCAGATAGGCAAATACAAACAGTGAAACAATAAAGAACCAGACCTATAAAAATTGCAGGCTGGGAGAAGAGATCCATTTATAAAAACATAACTTTATTAATAATCAATAAAGATAAAAAGAGGTAAAAAACACAAGACAATCGTACACAAAATACCCTATAGGGGGAACCCCAGTATTACCCAGTCATTAGATAATAGGTAAAAATATCCTATACCGAAGCCTTGTAAACAGGATGCGTGTCCTGAATAGAAAATGATTGGTGTAATAATAAAATTAATCAACAAATTAAGGCAGAAATGGTATTTGTAAAACAAGGACTCATTGAATTTAGTATCTAGTATAGGAAATTAGAGTGGCCATAAGGATAAAGTACAAGTGGAAAAGAGGCATTAGGAGTGAATAGGGTGGAGACGTGCCGATGGCATCCTCTAACAGTTCTGCACCTAAAAACACAACATAGAGGGGTCAAGGTGAGCCCGACAAAAGGCAAATATGTAAAGCCAAATAAATCAAAGTAAAACTACAGTATCTTAAGCAAATGTGACAGCAGAGTAAGTGTGGATGGCCCTTGGCCCCTCTATGTTGTGTTTATACTAAATTCATTGGGTCCTTGTTTTCAAAATACCATTGCTGTCTTACCTTGTTGATTGATTTTATTATTGCACCAATCATTTTCTATTCAGGACACGCATCCTGTTTACAAGTCTTCGGTATAGGATATTTTTACCTTTTATCTAATTACTGGGCAGTACTGGGGTTCCCCCTACAGGGTATTTTGTGTATGATTGTCTTGTGTTTTTACCACTTTAAATGTTTATTGATTATTAATAAAATTATGTTTTTATAAATGGATCTTTTCTCCTGGCCTGCGATTTTTAAGGGTCCATTTCTTTGTTGTTCTATTATCTGTAGTGCCATTGTTGTGTTAGATATGGACCTTACTTGATTTATAAGTAATAAAAGTAGCAGAATAAAAGATATAAGCAGATGGATCATGTCAATTACCAGTTTGATGTTAGAGCATGTGTGCACTGGGCCGCAGGGGACATTGACTGCAAGCTGGTTCCTATGTCTTTCAACCGCAAGCATAATGGAGAGTCTACATGAACTTACACTAACCTTTATCTAGTTTTGGTCACTCCCCTCCTGCCCCCTTGCCTAAACCTAAACCCCTTCCTCCTACCTATAGAAGCTAAAAACTCCAAAACCGAAGCTAGGTCATAACTTCTTAATGAATGGCACTAAGGAGGCAGTTTTGGCCCCATCACATCCAGCTGGGCTCCTGCTACACATTGAGACCTAACACAGCTTTGCTACATTGCTCCTACTAGCCATTTTACGTATCTTCCCAACCACCTGTGGTGCTAGAACGGATCGAGACCCTGGAAGGCGTTTGGTCCAGTCCAGATATCTCAAAAATATAACCAGTATGTGATCAGGAAGTATGATAAGTCCATACTCTCCTTATGAAAACATAGCTGACTAAACAAAGTAGTTAGACCACATGGTATCCATTTTACAAGGAAGCCTTTTTTTCCAAGCTTAGCTGGCTCAAGGTGTGAGATCTGTCACTTACAGCCTTTTGAGGCTTGACCCCCTGCTGAGCTAGGTGTCCTGCTACAGCTGCACATGGGAAGGAGGCTTTATAGTCCCATGCCAAATAGGATACAAATGATTGACATTAAATTATATCTCCAATATTATTCACAGACAGAATTTGTTTTCCCTATCAAACTCAATGGTCTGCCAGGAGAGCTAAATAGTTGACGAAAGCTAACATCCAGCTGTTGCCAACAAGGAGAACAGTAAATTTTGGGGGTGCTGAGTGTCGGACCCTTACTAATCTGATATTGATGACTTATCCTAAGGATGAATATTAAAAAAAGTACCAATGTGAAGGACTACAGCCCATGATTGACCTTCCGCTCTCCAACATTATGTATATAAAATGAGAGTCTGCCTGCTCACCTCCCTTACTCGCTTTTTCAAAAGCAAAGAGGAGTAGCAGCACTCTGATTAAAAAAAACTTTTATATTCACCCATGTTTCAGACCCTTGTGGAGCCTTTTATTAAATGACAATGTTTTATTGTAACTCCCAAGTATAGACTATCTTGACCGTGGTTATGTTTTTTCTTTGCCCCCGAGACTTGTGGACTAGTAGTGACAGCTGTGAAAGAGTTAAAGATGGTGGCTGACAGTAACTTTATGATGGTGCCGAACACTGACAAGGAGACAGTGGTCAGTGGCGCGAAGATGGAGGGCGGTGCCACCTTTCATAGGCGTCTTGGAAGGAAATTGGTGCCAAAAGGATGGAGGCCACATCCCCCTGTGATTAATGCCCGCCCGAAATGGGTGCGGGCAAAGAAGAAGCTTCAGCCTTCCCAACAGAGTGTGAAAAAACGGGGGAGCAGCCAGAAGTAACCACTCACAAACGGGTGGAGCCAAGAAGAGCAAGATGGCGTGCCCAGAAGAGGGACGCCATTACCCAACAAGTTACTTACTGAGAGCAGAGACAGTGAGGATGCAAAGGAGCCGGCACCGGAAGGAATGATAGAGAAGCCGGAAGTCATGGAGAGAAGGACCATCGCAGCCGTGATTCCAAGTTCACACGACCGTAGTGGAGGACCGTCACAGCTGACCACAGCTCCGGTGAGTGAGAGGCCTGCACCCACCTCAGATCCCACACCGACTCCTGCTCCGTCATCTTCTCCGGCCCCTGCATCCTCCCGCAACGTCTATCTGGACGAGCCCCGGGTTCCCACAGCAGAAGAGGCGCCTTTAAAGGAAACGGTGACCACAATCGGGTTATGGGAGCGGGAGGCTCCAAGTTTGCTGAGTCGGCTGTTGCCGAAGGAAAGAAGTAGGAGAATCAGTGATGAGTCATCCTCCAGTGGATCTTCAGGCCACACATATATTGTGGTGCAGAGCACAAATGTGGCCCATTATTCCCATCAGTGGCCGTGCATAGACTGATGCGGCCTTGTTTAATGTTGTTGTGCCGGTTGCACCTGAAGAATAAAGGGGACTGTTCTGCATCCCAGAAAGGGCAGTAAGACCTATATGACACCAGGTATGGGTTTCAGTGGTGGTCAGTAGGGTCACGAGTAAGGAACTTTTTGTTTGTGTTCTTTCCCCCTCCTCCAAGTTTTAGTTACGCACGTTGCGCACCCCCTGCTGGATTACGAGGCTGGAACCCTATAAGAGTTGATCACTATGGACTATGTGTGTGGCTTCTTAAAAAACTGAACTGCTTTTAGCCTTGAACTTTACCCTTTTTTTTAACCCTGGACTGTCCCCGTTTAAAGCAGCCCACCAGTGTTTAAAGGCCCGTGATCTGCTCAAAGGAGGGAGGAGGAGAGATCTGTGCAGGAGGACCCGAGGAGTGAGCTGAGTCAGGACTATATGGACTATTGCTGAATTGACTGGATGGACTGATGCTAAATGGGCCAGTTTATATTGACAGGTGCCGCCATGGTTGGGGACGACCATATTTTAGGAGGGAGGGGTGTAAAGAGGTGGTGGGGAACCTCACATGCCTACTTTCCCCTCGACACTGTTCACATGATTACCTGCGGCACCTCATTGTTATTAATGTGTAATGTAATGTTAATGTACTGTGATGTCTTGTATCTGCCGTGTACAGTGTATATATTTAGAATTAAGGATAGAACTTAGCATAGAATAATAGCTGGGTTAGAACAGATGGGGCACATTAGAGATAGATAATGGTATTAGTTTAGGCACAGGCAGCAGGGAGTTAAGTAGATGTGAAGGGCACAGAACAGACAAGCACAGTGCAGGGAGATATAGGAAAGGCACTTCCTGTTTAGAATCAGATGTCAGGGTAGTCTGCCCAAGTGCAGGACGTATGCAGTGGACAGACGCAAGCTGTGGGGATAAGTCTGCCAGTAGCAGTAAGGGGCCCTCAGCTGAAGAATAGTTTGAATGGGCATCAGCTTAAAGAAATCACCCCCAGGAAGGATTCGGGGGTCTAAGACCGGGGCAGGAGCAGCTGAGATGGCGTTCCCAGAACCTTTCCCTATTGGATCCGTACAAGGTGCTGACAGAGAGCTGGTGACGCTGAAGGTACAGATGAGACATGAACAGTCCACAGGGACTGCCCGTATGGCAGAGGAAGGGAAAGTACAGGAAATGTTGCCCTGTGTGAACTGTGCTGCTGATATGATGGATGCCTTTCTGTTTAGCAAAGTTCAACTGTTGGAAAAGAACTGTGACTCTGTGGTGTTTCCTAGAACCTGGAAGCCAGAGGCTGGAGTAACAGAGGTAATGAACTGTGTAGCAGTACCAGGACTTTATTTATCCTTTCATGTACAAAGTGTCGGGGTGCTCACTTACTGTGACTTAGTGAACTCGCCCACGACTACCATACCTTAACACCTTGCTACTGGGACATAGAATTTTCTGGTCGCCTATGACTACCACCCTGTGCCACTTTGCTACAGGGACATAGAATCTTCAGGTGGTGCTAAAAGCTGCAACTTCTTATCCGAAATTCAGGAAAATTACCTCTCTCAGCTGGTAGATGAACCAACCAGGGGAGGTAATCTGCTGGATCTGGTTCTGTCAAATAAACCAAATACAATTTCAGATCTACAGGTCAGGGAGCATTTGGGAAACAGCGACCATAATATAGTAAGTTTCAAAGTCATTTTCAATCAAACATTCAAAAGGGGAAATGCGAAAACCTGGAACTTTAAGAAAGCTAATTTCAATAAATTAAATGAAGAGCTTAATCGGGTATACTGGGACCACCTCATGGTAACTGGGGATACTGATCACGAATGGGGTGTGTGAGGCAGTGACCGGTGTCATATGTGAGGGTTGCAATGTGTCCCCCAGGATGCGCCTTGAAGCAAACAAGTTATCTGTGAGTCACAAGGCAGAATAAAAGTGAGTGTGAACTTGGTCAAGTCATTTGACCAAGGAATTGTTCACGAAAACCAGGTATGGGCTTTTATTTTTGAAAAGGACGGCAGATAGGTAGTGGGGCCGGTCCGTTTCCTCCAGCCCAGGTCTTATAAGTGGCCCATGACCACAGAGTCTGGAGGAAAGAGAAAAAAAACCCTTCAAGAGGGTTTTATGGTGTGTCACTGTTGGTCTTGGAAGCAGACAGAGCAGTTGGTCTGTAGAGCACTCCCTGTGTGAGGCAACACAGGGCCGAGTGGAGCCAAAAGGTCTGGCACCCCTGCGTACACGGCAGTGTAGTCGCTCCCGGCAACCGGTCCTGAACAGTCTTTTGTTTTCCCGGCTGCGATCCGGAGGATACAGCATGTTGTGCACTGTGTAAGTTTTTGGACTTTAAGCATGTTTTGTTTTGAACTTGCTTGGGTCACTGCCTCATCACTGCACAGTGTGGGCACCACTGAACTACTGGCCTAAGCCTGTATACAAGATGGAGGGAATACTAAGACAGTTGGCTGCGTCTCAAGCACAACAGCAGGAGGCGCTGCAGTTGCAGCAGCAACAGCTGGAGCAGCAGCAATGGCAGAAGGAGCAACAAAATCAGCAACAGCAGCAGACAACTGAATTGTTGATGCAGCAGATCGTGGCTATGCGAGAGGCAGGTCCACCAGCGACAGCATTCCAGTCTGAGCCTCGGTGCAAGGTCCGGTCAGCGCTGAGGAAGATGATGCCTGAAGATGACATGGAGGCCTTCCTCACCATCTTCAAACACACTGCGGACCGAGAGAGCTCAGTGGGCTGAAGTGGTATCCAACTTCTTGACGGGAGATGCACACAAGGCCTACCTGGACCTCAGTCGGGACGATGCCCCGGACTGTGGGAAGCTGAAAGGTGAGATCCTTGCCAGACTGGGGGGTAATACATATGTGCGGGCCCAACGGGTGTTTCAGTGGTCCTTTTCTGAGACTCGCCCTGCCTGATCTCAGGCCTATGACTTGCTACAACTGGTTAAAAAATGGCTCCAGTCTGAGACATTAACCCCATTCCAGATAGTAGAGAGGGTGGTCGACCGGCTAGTGATAGCTCTGCCAGCAGCCATACAGCGTTGGGTGGGGCAAGGGGACCCGGGCACTCTGGATCAGGTAGTAGAACTGATAGAGCGGTGTTGTGAATTCTCTTTCTTCTGAGTCGGTGCTCTCTCTGGTGGTTACTGTGGGTAGTGGAGCTGGCCGGATTGACAGAGGTCTGCCACCTGACGATGATGATTGGAAATCTGGGGTTACTGATTGGGAGTATTTAAGAGAGCAGGCTTCCCTCAATTGTTGCTGGTGATTAGTTCTTCCTGTGTAACTTGAGGTCTGCTATCTCCTGCCTAATCCTGCATTTTTCAGCTAAGTTGTTCATTTGCTAATCCTTTGCTTCTGATCTGGTTTTGCCTCTTTCTGCTTTGCTGTGTGGGTTCAGCGTGCTCCCTGCTGGGGCTGTGGTGAACCCCACTCCATATGTTACAGCTTGTGTCAGTTTGTTCAGTCGCCTGTTAAATTAGTCTCTTTTGCTTTGCTGCCAGTTTACACCAGAATGCTGATATAGTGGGGGAGAGGTCGTGAAACCTCAGTGTTTTTTGTATATCAGATGTGTTGGATTTTTTAGGGTTTTTGCATGATTGCAGACAGTGTCTTTCCTTTCCTATCCTATATAGACAGATGGGGCCCCATCATTTGATCAGTCTATTTTTTGCCTGTGTTTGTCCCTCATCTGGTCTCACCGACAATATATGTTTGGGGCTATCTATTTCTTTGGGGCTCTACTCCGGGGCAGTTTAGATTTCACCTTTCTTGCTTTAGGCCTAGTTAGTTCTCCGGCTGTGTCGAGGCATCTAGGGCATCGTAGTTACGCTCCACGGCTACTGTTAGTTGTGTTGTTAAGATTAGGGGTCTGCAATTCGCAAAGTGACCAACCTTTCTGGTTTCCTGGTGGCCTAGCCTATTCCTGCCATCCTCCTCGGTGACCTGTTCATAACAGAGCGGTATACAGCTTCTCAGGACTTTACATGGGACACTGCTCTGCTTCGTCTGTTACATAAGGCTTCGGGGCCTGATAAAAGTCCCCGACCCTCCACTGGGGCCAACACGGATCGTGCCCGTACTGAGGGGATATCTTGGAAGGAGAGTGACAACAGACCCGTGTCCCCTAAAGTGTCCCCAAGGTTCCCTCATTCTGCAGTTGTTAAGTGTTGGCGATGCCAAGAGCCCGGACATGTGGTTGCCAACTGCCCTCTAACAACAGAACCCATGGACTGTGGGTATATCCGCCGGGTATATATGCCCAGCCAGTCTGCACTGCCACTACAGACCTTGCCAGTAACAAATGTCAGCTGTGCAAGGTACTCGTTAATGGGTACCAGACGGATGCTCTCTTGGACTCGGGGAGCTTGGTAACTCTGGTACACGGCTCCCTGGTTGCTGGTGAAATTCCTAACAGATGTAAGGTGGGGGTGGTGTGCATTCATGGGGACCTCCGAGAGTACCCGATCACAGAGGTTACATTCTCCGGGGTTAACCCTCTCAGGGACAATGGTATTCCGGGCGCCGAACCCGAAGATCCCGAGTCAGGGATACCTGCCGTAGGGGTCACCACCCTAGGGACAGAGTGTAACCCCGATAGGTTCTCTTTAGAGGGATTGGCAGGAGAGGTCGAGGAGACCCCACTGATTTCTGAGCTGGAAGTGTCCTCTGGTAAGTTCAGGACAGTTCAGCTCCAGGATTCCACTTTGACCCGGGCACGGGAAAGAGTAATTGAGGTAAATGGGGTGGCTCAGCAACCGGGAGCGGAGATGGAGTTCCCACAAATGGTAATCAGCCAGGAGTTACTGTACAGGGTTGATAAAATCCGGGGTGAGGTGGTGGAACAACTGGTAGTGCCCCAGCCCTACCGTCGGGCGGTACTCGACTTGGCTCACACTCACATGCTGGGAGGGAATTTGGGGGCCAAAAAGACGCAGGAGCGCATATTGCAGTGGTTTTTCTGGCCAGGTGTCTACGCTGAGGTTCAAAGGTACTACGATACGTGTCCAGAGTGCTAACTGACCTAACTCACCGCGAACTACCGGAGTCCATTAGTGCCTCTGCCCATTAAAGAGGTACCTTTCGAGCGAATTACGATGGATCTGGTAGGGCCAATAGTGAAATCTGCACTGGGTTCACCAACACTTATTGGTAGTCATAGAATACACCACCCTGTACCAAGAGGCGATAGCACTTAGCCACACCTCAGCTAAACTAATAGCCCGTGAACTATTTGCCATGTTTTGTCACCTTGGGCTATCCAAGGAGATCCTTACAGATCAGGGAACTCTAAGGTGACCAGGGAGCTACGTAAGCTGCTGCTCCAGATTAAACAGCTACGGATGTCGGTGTACCATCCACAAACCGACGGGTTGGTTGAGAGGTTTAATAAGACCCTCAAAGCCATGCTCAAAAAGGTGGTCACCAAGAATGGGAGGTATTGGGACATGCTATTGTCCTATCTGATGTTCGCCATCCGGGAGGTACCTCAGGCATTCACAGGTTTTTCTCCTTTGAGCTGTTATATGGCAGGCATCCGAGGGGATTGCTCGATGTAGCTAAGGAGATGTGGGAGCAGGAGCCCACTCCGCATCGAAGCATAATTGAGCACGTGGCAAGCATGGAGAATCGGATTGCGGCCGTACAACCCATAGTAAGAGAGCATCTGATGGATGCTCAGGCGGCGTAGAGCTGCACGTACAATAAAAGGGCCATGGTCAGGACCTTTAAAGAAGGTGACTGGGTGCTGGTACTAGTACCAACCCCAGAGAGTAAGCTCATGGCCAAGTGGCAAGGGCCTTATGAGATACGGGGGAAGGTGAGGGAGTGTACTGACCCTGAAAAAAGAAACCCGAGCAACTGTACCATGCAAACCTGCTAAAGGCCTGGAAAGACCGGGAAGGTTTAGTCACGGAGGCGATTCCGGTCTTGCCAACAGGGGTCCCTCTGGCACTGGCCAAGGACACAGCATGGGGTCAGGTTAAAATAAATGATGCTGTCACCAAACCGCAGCGGCGGGAGGCTCGGTCCCTCGTGCAGAGGAATGTGGACGTATTCTCAGAGCTGTCAAGGTGGACCTCGGTGATACAACATGACATTGTCACCGAGCCTCGGGTAAGGCTACCGAGTGCCAGAGACCCAAAGGCAAGCCATCGCGGCGGAGGTGAAGCAAATGCCCCAGTTGGGAGTCATTGAGGAGTCCCGAAGTGAATGGACCAGCCCCATTGTCCTAATCCCAAAACCAAATGGGCCATTCTGCTTCTGTAATGACTTCAGGAGGTTAAATGAAGTGTCAAAATTTGACCTCTATCCCATGCCATGGGTGGACGAGCTAATTGAGAGACTGGGTAAGGCCCAGTACTTCACCACGCTGGATCTCACAAAAGATTACTGGCAGGTCCCCTTAACAAAGCGAAAGAAAAGACCACTTTTATAACACCAGAGGGTCTCTATCAATATGTTGTCTTGCCTTTTGGGTTACATGGGGCTCCGGCCACATTCCAGAGGCTGATGTACATTGTGTTAGTGCCCCATCGGGATTACGCATCGGCCAATTTGGATGACATAGTCATCTTTAGTACCGACTGGGATACCCATCTGTCCCAGGTACAAGCAGTGCTGGAGTCTCTTTGTCACGGGGTTAACAGCAAACCCAAATAAATGCGCAATAGGTCTAACAGAGGCCCGGTACTTAGAATACATGATCGGCTGCAGAGTTATCAAGCCCCATGTGAACAAGATTGAGGCCATTCAAAACTGGCCCAAGTCTTTAAGTACCAAACAAGTCAGGGCATTACTTGGCATCATTGGATACTACTGCCGATTTATACCCAATTTGTCTGGGAAATCAGCACCTCTAATGGACCTGTTAAAAAGTAAAAAGACGGTGATGGTCCGGCGGAATCTTCAAGCGGTGGCAGAGTTCCAGTCTCTGAAGTCGGCGTTGTGTGGACAGCTGATCCTCATCAGCCCCGACTTCAAGGAAACCTTTATTGTGCAAACCGATGCCTCAGAGGTAGGCCTAGGAGCAGTGCTGTCGCAAGAGGTGAATGGGGATGAGCATCCAGTTGCCTATTTGAGCCGGAAACTGACCCCAGCACAGAAAAATTATAGCGTAGTTGAGAAGGAGTGCTTGGCGATTAAATAGGCCTTGGAGTCCCTATGCTACTATTTGCTCGGTAGTCAGTTTTGTTTGGTAACGGACCATTCACCCCTCGTCTGGATGTGAAATGCAAAAGAGAGGAAGTCCTGAGTCACCAGATGGTTCTTGTCCCTACAAAACTTCAGTTTCTAAGTGAAACATCGGGCAGGAAAATCACAGGGAAATGTGGATGCCCTGTCACGGGCCCCCTGTATGGTGACAAATGTTCAACCCCAGAAGTCTGAACAGAGGGGGGGTATGTGAGGCAGTGACCGATGTCATATGTGAGGGTCGCTATGTGTTTCCTTCATTTTAATAAGGATATTCAGAAGTTAGAGTCAGTTCAAATGTGGGCATCTAGATAATTACAAGAGATGAGAGGTTGGTAAAGTTGGGTTTGTTTAGCCTAAAAAAAGAAGCATCAAAGGAGAGCTCATTCACATGTATAAATATATGCGTGGCATGACTTATTCCTTCCAAGGACTATACTTAGAAATAAGGGAGCACTCATAACAGGTGGAAGAAAGGCGATTCCGACAGCTTTATAGGAAAGGGTTCTTTACAGTTAGAACAGTCAGATTGTGGAATGCCCAACCACAAGAGGTAGTAATAGCAGACACAGCTTTTATTCAAGGGCCGGATGATTTCCTCAGTGCACATAACATTGTATGTTATAGTGACAAAACAAACAATTGGTGGAGAAAGGTTGAACTGGAGGGACCTAGGTCTTTTTTCAACCTATTTAACTTTGCTTTGTGACACTAATCTGTACCCATTCACTCTCATTATCATAGGCAATTAATTGCAACAGGTGGTAACAGGTTAACAATGATGTCCTTTTATATTTTGCCTCATTCAGCAGAACATAGGAAAAATACTTTTATCTAGTGACTTATAAGGGGCAATCGGGGTGGAACCGCTCTCATTGGTTGGCCTGGACAGTCCTCCTTGCTCAATTGACCATCCACAGTCTGGGTACATCATTACTAACCAGCTCCAATGGCATCTGGTGAAATTGCAGTGAAGTGAGGTGTACTGGCTGCAAAATGATTGTGTATACACCAGATGCTGATAGAGGCGCCATGTGAAGAGGGGCTCAGCCAGAGGAGGGATTCTGGGATTGTGTTCAAGTCATACGCTAACCAACAATTCCATCAAGAGGAGCATGCCCGCTCCCCAGCTCCACCCCAGTTCCACTCATTTTGTCGGAGCTGGAAGAAAGCTTGTAAAATTTTGGCAAAACGCTGAATTGTGCCTACTAGAGATGAGCGACTTTGCCTTTTTTAGTGTCGAGTTGGGTTTCATGAAACCCGACTTTCTCAAAAGTCGAGTCGAACAAAATCGGCCGACTATAGGGAAAAGTCGGGAAAAGTCGTGCAACACGAAACCCAATGCAAGTCAATGGGGAGAAAAGCCGGCAGTGAGTGGAGGACTGTAAACACACCTGGCATGAATTTTAACCCTAGAGGCGGCAAAATCTCTCTCTCTCTTCTCTCTCTCCCTCTCCCCCTCCCTCTCCCTCTCTCTCTCCCACTCCCACTCCAGCTACGCTCCCGCTACGCTTCTCTCATTGGCTGAAAAAAGTCACGTGCAAGCATTCGGCGAAACCTGACTTTGGCGCTTGGGTCGCCGACCGCATGGCCAACTTCATACTGTGGTCGGGTTTTGTTTCATGAAACCCAACTTTGGCGAAAATCGGCGACTTTTGAATCTGACCAACCTGTTTCGCTCAACTCTAGTGCCTATATTTTTACACTTTTTAAAGATTATACAGTGTGCCAGAATTCTTGCGTGAAAGTTTTGATGTATCAGACCATATGTGTTTTAGCATTAAGTACTTGTAAAATTTCCATAAAAAATATAGTTTAAAATAAAGAGAGAATATAGTGTGCCATAATCTAAGTATTTTTTTCTACACAATGTTGCATCGGATATGATATAGAAGAACACGATTGTCAATGTGTTACTAGCCAGAATTGTCAGTTGTTTGCAAGGAAGATTGTATCCAAAAAATAGAAACAATCAGTTTTGGCTTACATTATGCTTACTTATTGAATGTCCTTACATATAGTAATGTAGTAATGCAGATTAGGAATAAATATAAATAAATACATTTTACCTCCCAACAGGAATTGGGAAAAGCTTTAGGACCTCGAACTGTAGCCTACCTCAATGTGGACTTGTGCCTTTCAGGTTAAGTATAATAAGCAACACTGGTTTACAATTTAATGTTTCATTAAGGAATTTTATGCAAATTTTATTTTTTGCTAAAGTAGCTACCATTTATGTCTGATCTTACAATTTATTAAAGTGAATAATAGTTTAGCCATCTATTAGTTGCAATGTTTCTGTACAAAATGCAGACCCCTTTTCCCAGTCTGACTTAAACAAGCACTTCAATCAACATTTTCATCCCCTTAATATACTGTAATATACTGCAGTCATGATACTATATAGCACTGTGTACTTACAACTGCTCATTTTGACTTCCTACCCAGCTAATTCTTCTCTTTTCTCTGCTCTTTGTAGAAAAAGGAAGCCTCTTGTCCCTGTATGAATTATTACCCTCTTCAACTACTGACCAAGCAGCTCCCTTCTTTCCCATGCCAGGGACTTTTGCAGCAACCTATGAGTCATACAGGGAAAATTGACCTCATGTTTCTACATAGAACTTAGAAGGATTCAGCTAGTCAGTAGAGATGGGCGAACCCGAACAGTAAAGTTTGGCATCCGTGCCGAACACCTACCGTTCGGGGACGGGCATCGAACACGGACTTCACCAGGAAGTCCGTGTTTCTGTTCGGATTTGGGCCCCCAAACACCGGATGTTTGTCATGTTATCATATACCTGACAGTGTAAAGCAGGTAATCGGATGCAGTGACATAGATACACAGAGCAAGGGTTGACAGGGGTAACAGTGGTTTAATTTAACAGTTACAGGGAGAAGTCTCCTCGCAGGGAGCAACAGGGTGTTAAACCAGATTTAAGCTAGAAATCACAAAAGAATTAAGTAACTTAAGGCGACAGTTAACAAATATTTCGGTTCCATTTATCGTGAGTCTGATGCAGGGTCGGTCTGGCCTTGAGGGGTATCGGGGAAATCCCCGGTGGGCCCTTGGCAGTGTGGGAAGAGAAAGAGAGGAGAAATAGAAGAAAAATAAAAAGTCTGCGGTTTTTAGCAGTGCGCGCCCTTTAAAAGCGCAGACAGAGAAGCAGGGGCACGAGCATGCAGCGTTCATTACCTGACGTCCCATGTCTGTCTGTCACATGTGCGCCCGTCGTAACCGTATGACGTCAATGTCATGCGCCACATGCGACGGACGCACATCAGCCGCCGGCCTCTGCTAGGTCGGTGGCCATTTTACTATGTGTGCGCCGACCTGCAGAGAACAGGAGGATGCCTAGCACTGGAAGAGCAGGAAGGTAAGAGGAATCTTTTTTCTCCCGCTCTCTCTCTCTCTATCTCTGTCTCTCCATGAAGCCAGGATAAGGGGCCAGGATGGATATATGGGGGGAGGAAAAAAGGACCAGGATGGCTATAAGGGGGGGCAGCAGAATGGATATATGGGGGCAGGAAAAAAGGACCAGGATGCATATATGGGTTGGCAGGATGGATATATGGATGGCAGGAAAAAAGGACCAGGAAGGATATATGGGGGGGGGGGCGACAGGATGGATATATTGGGGCATGGAAAAAGGACCAGGATGGATATAAGGGGGGTGGCAGGATGGCTATATGAGGGGCAGGAAAAAACGACCGAATGGATACAAGGGACGTGGCAGGATGGATAAATGGGGGACAGGAAAAAAGGACCAAGATGGATATAAGGGGGGCGGCAGGATGGAAGTAATTGGGGAGGAAAAAAGGACCAGGATGGATATAAGGGGGGCGGCAGGATGGATATATGGGGGAGGAGGAAAAAAAGACCAGGATGGATATAAGGGGGGCAGCAGGATGGATATATGGGGGACAGGAAAAAAGGACCAGGGTGGATATAAGGGGGTCGACAGGATGGATATATTTGGGGCAGAACAAAGGATCAGGATGGATACATTTGAGGGGCCAGGATGGATACATATGAGTCACGGGGAGCCAGGATGGACACATATGGGAAGGCCAGGATATATATATATATATATATATATATATATATATATATATATGGGTGGCAGGACAAAGGACCAGGAAGCATATAAATAGGGAGCCAGGATGTAGTTATATGGGTGACCAGGATGGATATATGGTAGAGCCAGGATGCATATATATGGGGGGGCCAGGATCGATATATGTGGGGCCAGGGTGGATTTATGGGGGGGCAGGACAAGAGAGCATGATGCAGATATATGGGGGGACAGAATGGATATACATGGGGGCCAGGAAGATATATGGGGGGGCAGGACAAGGATGGTTATATATAATGGAGCCAGGATGGATATATATGTAGAGCCAAGAAGCATTTATATGGGGGAGGCAGGATTGATATATGGGGTCAAGATGGATTTATGGGGGGGCAGGACAAGGGACCAGGATGCATATACATGGAGGGGTCCAGGATGGATATATATGGGGGAGCCAGGATGCATATATATGGGGGAGCCAGGATGCATATATTTGGGGGGCCAGGATGGCTATGTGGGGGAGCCAGGATGGATATATGCAGGGAGCCAGGATGGATTTATGGGGGGGGGGGCAGGACAATGGACCAGGATTGATATATTGGGGTCCCGGAGAGATATATGGGGAGGCAGGACAAGGGATAGATGGAGGCCAGTATGGATAGTTGTGGGGTCAGGATGGATATCTGGGGGCCAGGCTGCACAAGGGACATAAGGGGCCAGGCTGGTGCATATTATAAAATAAAGGGGGCCAGGCCGGGTGAGATTATTAAATAAGGAGGGCCAGGATGAGGGACTTAATTACTGTTTGGGAGCCAGAATGAGGAACATGCTATATTAGTTTCTGGTGACAAGTGGGGAGCATAATTTCTTTAGGGTCCAATTAGGGACATTATTACTACTGTAATATAATTTACTTTTTAGGAAACTGTTTTCCATGGAGGGAACAAAAGGGGGGTCCTGTTACTGTGCAGGGCGGCACTACGTCTTTTTTGTTCTTCATATGACATAGTGTAGAAGTCAGGGAAAAAGTGGGGAAAGTGCTCTTGAAGCAATCAGCTATTGATGACTGTGTGTTAATTTTTGCAGCGATGATTCCTGGCTGGAAAAAGTGATGGTCGTCTGTGCTGGCTTAAGAAGAAAAGCAAAGACGAAGGACTTCAACTAGAGATGTCACCGGCGAGTCAGTGTATTACATGTACATGCACACTATACACTATAGACTGTGTACAGAGTTCCTGTGTATAATGTCACTGGTGATCACTGTATTACCTATACACTATATACTGGGCTCCTGGGTATAATGTCACTGGTGGTCACTGTATTACCTATACACTGATACTTTATACAGAGCTACTGTGTATAAGATCACTGGTGATCACTGTATTATTTATACACTGACACTATATACAGAGCTCCTGTGCATAATGTCACTGGTGATCCCTGTATTACCTGTACACTGACACTATATACAGAGCTCCTATGTATAATGTCACTAGTGACCACTGTACTACTTGTATACTAACACTATATACAGAGCACCTGTGTATAATGTCACTGGTGATCACTGTATTACCTGTACTTTGACACTATATACAAAGCTCCTGTGTATAATGTCACTGGAGATCACTGTATTACCTGTACACAGACACTATATACAGAGCTCCTGTGCATAATGTCACTAGTGATCCCTGTATTACCTGTACATTGACAGTATATACGGAGCTCTTGTGTATAATGTTACTATGTGGTGGCAATTTGTGGTCTGGTCATGGTATGGTGGTATTTATCCCCTATATGTGGTATTATTCGGTCACTATGTGGTGGAATGTGTAGTCTAGTTATGATGTGGCGGTATTTCTCCTTGTATGTGGTATTATTAGGTGCCTATATGCTGGTAATATGTAAAATTATTCCGTCACTATGTGATCTGTTCATGGTGTGGTGGTATTTCTTCTCTGTATGGGGTATTATTGGTCTTGGTATAGTGGATTGTGTTGTGTATGGTGGTCATATGTTCTCGCTGATATTAATTAGAAGAAGATTCTTTATTTCCATTAGAGATTAGATACTTGGATCACAGCATCAGAGATGCTACAAGGGTTCTCCCGTGAAAAAAGTAATCACCTCTCCACAGGATTAGTGATAACCTATTGATTGGTGGTGGTGGGAGGGTCTGACTACAGGGACCCAGTCATTAGAATGTGGAATTTTTATCTACATTAGACTGGAGCAGTATGTCCGACTTGACCACTGATCCATTCATTCCCTCAGTGACTGCTCTTGTTTTTCTATGGAAGCCACAAAGAGAATGAATGGAGCTGCGGTCAGACATCTGAACTGGTGCTGCATTTTAAAATGGGAATAAGTTTCCGGTCGTCATGGATAAAATTTCCCCGTTCTTCCAATCGGAGCAGTTTCTAATGGTTGGACCTAAGCGATCACCTATCCTGTGGAGCACATAGATCGGTGATAACTTGTTTAATCCATAGAACCTTTAATGTAAAATACCGTAATTGTACATCCCAGTTATGGGGGCGCAAAGTAGATGTGCAGGAGCCCCCTGTGTTTTACAGTTGATGTTCCACTATAATGGGGATGACTTACAGATATTTGCAAATAGCTGTAGGGTGGGCCCCTAGAGTCCATTGCCCTGGTGTGCCACAGACACCCCAGTCCGACCCTGGTCTGACGCTTGTCACGTGATCAGGGGTAAACACTGGATGCCAGCTGAGATCGGTGCTGAAATCTTCTGGCTTCCCCGCCTAACAAATTAGTCTTTCCTCTTCTGGCAGCAACGGGCAGTCATCAGTTTCACCCATTGAGCCCCTAGTCTATCACACTGCTCTGCAGCCAGGAATCCTTCACAACAATCTCCCACTTGACGTACTCTGCGGTCAGGAGTCTAACCGAACAATCCCCCGATAGGCGTGCTCTGCAACCAGGGGTCTCGCAAATCTCCTGCACGACATGCTTTGCAATCGGGAGTCTCACACAACAGTCTTTACACTCGTGTCCTCTCACTGCTGGGCGGACTAATGCTACCTACAGCAGCCACAGGTTTGCCCTCTTACTTCTCCCCAGCAGGAACTCTGTCCTCTTCCCACGCAAAAACCCCTTGTCTCTCCCTGATTTACCACACGCCCTCTCTGCAGGTCATGGGTCCTCTCCGTCCTCAATTTCCTTCCACCCTGCAACAAGAGGTGCGGTCCCAGCAGTTCCGGACACGGTGCTCTCTCAGCACCGACAGCCCGGTCTTCCTCATTACAACAGCGCAGCAAACACTAAAACATGAAAAAGTACCAGCACAAAAATAATTAAATTTCACTTATACTAACTCAGAAATGCAATACAAAAAATACAGAGAACCAAATGAGTTTACCATATACCATGAAACCATTTATTTTGAATCAATCCTTCAATTACATAAATAATAAAAATTGCAATAAAATATTTTATAAATCAATTTGATATGTATGGATATATATGATCCACAAGACAAGAAGTCACATACTACAAGAATAGTAACAGTATAAAGCACTAACATTGCCCATTACATTAAGCCAATGGTGGTTGAAAAGGGTTAATATAACAAACAGCTGATTTAATCGCTATAAGGTGGCTAAGTATGCCAACCAAGTAAATACAAGCTGCTATAAATATCCTCAGTTAATGAATCCCACCATGGCGATGATAGTACATATATAAGCACATATGCAAAAAAAAAACGCTGCATGCAGCACAGTGCTGCAGTGCTTGCAGCACAAGAAACTATCATGGGTATTTAACCTCTTATTTTTTACATACATGCAGCGTTTTTTTTTCCAGTGATTGGGATTCTCATGTGGAACATGTCCGGACTGTGTTCCGGATTTTGAGGGAAAATACTCTGTATGTTAAGGGATCGAAATGTCTTTTTGTGTACAGAGGATTTTGTTTTTGGGATTCATTTTGTCCCCGTCTGCTATTGAAATGGACCCGGCCAAGGTGCAGGCCATGTATGATTGGGTTCAGCCCACTTCTCTGAAGGCTCTTTAGAAGTTTTTTGGTTTTGCTAATTTCTACCGTAAATTTATAAGTAATTTTTCTGGTATTGTTAAACCTCTGACGGATTTGACCAAAAAGGGCGCTGATGTGGTGAATTAGTCTCCAGATGCAGTCTCGGCATTTCAGGAGCTCAAGCAGAGATTCACTTCTCCCGTTCTACGGCAACCTGTTTCATTCCCATTTCAGGCGGAGATAGATGCTTCTGAGATTGGTGCTGTTTTGTCTGAAAGAGATCCGGTAACCTCTAAGATGAATCCCTGTGCCTTCTTTTCTCAAAAATTTTCTCCATCTGAACGTAACTATGACGCTGGGAATCGGGAATTGTTGGCCATGAAGTGGGAATTTGAGGAGTGGAGACATTGGTTGGAGGGAGCTAGACATCAAGTTGTGGTCCTTACCGATCACAAGAATTTGATTTATATTGAATCAGCCAAGCACTTGAATCCTAGACAGGCTAGGTGGGCCTTTTTTTTTCACGCGTTTTAATTTTGTAGTCTCCTTTCTTCTGGGCACTAAAAATGTTAAGGTCGGACGCCCTTTCTAGGAGTTTCTTTACGGATTCTCTTGATGTGACCGAGCCTACTACCATTCTAAATGAGGGTGTAGTTCTTTCTGCCATCTCTCCCGATTTGAGACGTGCCCTGGAGGAATTTCAGGAGGATAAACCTGAACGATGCCCTATGGGGAAATTGTATGTCACTGACCAGTGGAGGAAAAGAGTAATGTCTGAAATTCATTGGTCATCCAGGTATCTTTGGTACCAGAGATTTGGTGAGTCAGTCTTTTTGTTGGCCTGCCTTATCTTGTGATGTCAGGAATTTTGTGCAGTCCTGTGGGACTTGTTCTCGGTCCAAACCCTGTTCTCATGCTAGCGGTTTGTTGATGCCCCTGCCAGTGCCCAGGAGGCCATGGACCCATATCTCAATGGATTTTATTTTCGATCTTCCTGTCTCGCAGAGAATGACTTATCTGGGTGATTTGTGATAGATTTTCTAAGATGATCCATCTTGTACCACTCCCAAAGTTGCCATCTTCTTCAGAGTTGGTGCCCTTGTTTTTACAACAGGTGGTTCCATTGCACGGGATTCCTGAGAACATTGTGTCGGACAGAGGAGTCCAGTTTGTTTCCATATTTTGGAGAGCTTTTTGTTCCAAACTAGGAATTCAGTTATCTTTCTCCTCTGCATTTCATCCTCAGACTAATGGGCAGACTGAGAGAACAAACCAGACTTTAGAGTCCTATTTGAGATGTTTCATATCTGCTGATCAGGATGATTGGGTCTAATTTTTGCCCTTGGCCAAATTCGCGCTAAACAATAGGGCTAGTTCTGCCACTTTGATGTCTCCTTTCATCTGTAACTTTGGGTTTCATCCTCGATTTTATTCTGGGCAGGTGGAAGCTTCTGCCTGCCCAAGTGTGGATTCTGTGGTAGAGAGAATGCAGCAGATTTGGAACCAAGTAGTGGATAAGTTGTCCCACTCTCAGGAAAAGACCCAACGGTTTTCCAACCGGCATAGGACCATTGGTCCCCACTTTAAAGTGGGTGATATGGTTTGGTTGTCCTCAAAAAATAGTCCCATGAAGGTTGCATCTCCAAAATTCAAGCCAAGGTTTATTGGACCTTATAAGATTTTGGAAATCTTTCTTTCCGTTTGGCTCTTCCAGTTAAGATTAAGATTCATATCGTTTTTCATAAATCTTTGTTGAAAAGGTTTGTGGAGCCAGTAGTTCCCATGGCGGCGCCCACTGACCCTGTACTGGTTAAGTGTAATTTCGAGTATGAGGTAGAGAACGTATTGGATTTTCGTCTAGCTAGACGGAGACTTCAGTACTTGATCAAGTGTAAAGGTTATGGCCAGGAGGATAATTCTTGGGTCTCTGCTTCTGACATTCATGCCAAGAGATTGATTCGTGCTTTTCACTGGGCCCATCCTGATCGGCCTGGTGGCGTGGATGAGGGTTCGGTAACCCCTCTTGAAGGGGGGTACTGTTGTGAATTCCCTTGCTCGGACTTCTGAGCTGGAGCTCCCTCTGGTGTTTACTGGGAGTAGTGGAGCTGGCCAGTCTGATGGAAGTTTGCCACCTGACGATGATGATTGGGAATCTGGGATTACTGGCTGGGAGCATATAATGAGCAGGCTTCCCTTAGTGGTTGCTGGTGATTTCCTCCTTGTGCATTTTGAGCTCTTCAGTCTCCTGCCTGATCTGCACGGTTCAGTTAAGTGATTCTTTTGCTAATCCTTTGCATCTAATCTGGTTGTGCCTTTTTTTCGCTTTCTGCATACTCCCTGCAGGGGCCAGCGCTGGGCCCCGCTCCATCTGTTACAGCTTGTGCCAGTTTGTTCAGTCCCCTGTTATATTAGTATCTTTTGCTTTGCTTCCAGTTCATACCAGAGTGCTGATCTAGCGGGGGTGAGGTTGTGTGGCCTCAGGTTTTTTGTATATCAGATGTGTTGGATTTTTTAGGGTTTTTGCATGATTGCAGACAGTATCTTTTCTGTCCTGTCCTATCTAGACAGTTTGGGCCCCATCATTTGCTCAGTCTATTTTCTGCCTATGTTTGTGTCTCATCTTGTCTCACCGACAATATATGTTTGGGGGCTGTCTATTCCTTTGGGGATCTGCTCTGGGGCAGTTTAGATTTCACCTTTCTGGCTTTAGGCTTAGTTAGTTCTCCGGCTGTGCTGAGGCGTCTAGGGCATAGTAGGAACGCTCCACGTCTACTGCTAGTTGTGTTGTTAGGATCAGGGGTCTGCAATCCACTGAGTTACCAACCTCTCTGGTTTACTGGTGGCTTAGCCTGTTCCTGCCATCCTTCTCAGTGACCCATTCATAACAAAACACTGCTTTTGATCGGCAGCAAAATCATCACCGTCGGTAAGAGAGTCGCAGTTCTGTTGCTGTCAAATGACAGTCAGTGATGAGGTCACTGCAATTCAAGCTCAGTGACTTCACTGCAGATCACATGAGAATTTCTCACCATAATCTGCGGGCAACTCACTGAGTTGAACTGCGGTAACTTTTTCCCACAGTGCTATGGTCACCTTTGGTGAATGATGCTCATTCACCGGAGGTTCTCAGCCTGGACGGTTGCATGTTGGCACCACTGGTGCATTTAAATATATGCACCTTTTCTGGACGGCTGAGAGCTGCTATTTTTTGGCTGTGGATGAGCAATATTCATGGCCCCTTATCAGCCGAGGAATACAAGCCCCACAAGTCTGCTTTAGCTTGGCTGGTTATCAAATATGGGGGGGACCCCATGCCGTTTTTTTTAAATTATTTGTTTAAATAATTAAGAAATGAGGTGTGAGGACCCCTTTTTTCTTGATAACGATCCTTGCTGAACCTGACAGCTGAGGATTGCAGGCCTCAGCTGTGAGTTTTGCCTGGCTGGGTATCAAAAATACAGGGGAACCCACTCCCTTTTTTAAAAAAAATTATTTATTTACAGCAAGGGTGTCAGCTGATGAATACTTCCATCAGAGCTCCTGCTCTCACTGTTATTAGCGGCAGCAGGTGGCAGCTGATGATAGCAGTAGTCCCATGAGCTGACACCAGTGACCAGAGGTAAACTTTATACTTCTGATCACAGCTGCTGGCTCACGTTGTCTTTTGACAGCTTGGGAACCGTGGCTGTTTGATCGGCAGTTATGATTTTACCTCTGATCAGAAGCGGTGTTTGCCATGCTGTCATACACACAACAGCATGGCAAACACTTCATGTTCGTGCCCCCCATTCAAGTAAATGGGTCTGGGTTCAGGTTTGGTACTGTTCTGGTACCCGAATATGGACTTTGTGTAACTGTTGGGCCTAACCCGCTGGACCCGGACATCCAGGTGTCTGCCCTTCTCATAGACCTAATAGAAAAGAGAAGAGTTAGCTGGGTAGAAAGGCAAAATGAGCAATTGTAAATACACAGTGCTATATAATATGATGTCTGCAATATATTAAGAGTATACAAACTTGAATGTGGGTGTTTCTTTCTTCCTACTAGGTTATGGCTGTACAAGAAGAAAAATATGAAAAACATCTCTTTGGATTTGTACACAGAAATCCTTGTGCATATTAGGTTACATTCCCATGATGAGTGCAAATGGTGCCCCTGCTCAAAGTCAACGCGCCCTTTTTCCTATATATATATATATATATATATATATAGTGTATATATATATATATATGTAATCCAGATAGGTGAGCAACTGTTTGGTAGCATCTCCTAAGATATTTTCCACCTTGCTGCTACCTGATAGTCACTCAGCTATCTTGATATCATATCCAACCTCTGCACTGGGCCACCTTATTACCATATGGGGGCTATTATGATCATATCTAGAAGTACTGATATCTTACACATACTTTTGACCAATGGATGAATGTATAATGAACTTACACAGTATGTACTCCTGATGAGCCTATTTTAGGGGAAACTCGTTGAGTATAACATACTCTCTTCATTTATTCTATTTTTTTGGATTTAATATTTGATATTTATTGTATAATTATCTTGAACAGAGCATATTTTGATCACAGCTGCTGGCTCACGTTGTCTTTTGACAGCTTGGGAACCGTGGCTGTTTGGGTTCACTAGTGTGACATTTGTTTCAATACGGCATATTAAATTTGGCTGAAATTCTTCTACAGTGGTGTAATAGGGGATACCAGGGTGAGTCGATGTTGAGTGGAGGCGCCATTAGCGCTTAATTAGGGTGCCAACCTCTGTGGTTAAGTAGGATTGACACTAGTTGGTTAATAAGGTGATCTTCCTGTTAGGACACTTCAGATTGTCCTGTTACCTATTCCCATTTTTTGCTTTTCTCTTTTTCTTCACTTACCATTTTAAATAATCACCTGAATTAATATTGGTTTGGAGAGACAAAAAGTATGTTTATAGCCAACATAATAATAATAATAATAATAATCTTTTATTTATATAGCGCCAATATATTCCGCAGAACTTTACAGTTTGCACACATTATCATCGCTGTCCCTGATGGGGTTCACAATCTAGAATCCCTATCAGTTTGTCTTTGGAATGTGGGAGGAAACCGGAGTGCCCGGAGGAAACCCACGCAAACACGGGGAGAACATACAAACTCCTTGCAGATGTTGTCCTTGGTGGGATTTGAACCCAGGACCCCAGCGCTGCAAGGCTACAGTGCTGAGGCACCGTGCTGCCCAACTTCTAGGTTTTAATGAGTAACTAATAAATAAAATGTTTTAATTAGTGTATATTTTGTGAATAAATTAAAAATATATAATAGAAGCAACATACCTTATATTTCTGCCTTCGTATAAATGTCATCTATCAAAATATAAGGTTAATTAACTTATAAATAAAAAATGTCAGATCACGACACAAGAAATCCAACTCTCACAATTGTCCATGAACCAAAAAAAAGTTCTGTCTCAAAAAATTTTGACATAAAAAAATGAATAATAAAAAGTTTTGTTTTCTGTTTTTTTTAGCCACTAAAAATTTAAAAACTATACTTGTTTGCGATTGCCGTAATTGTACTGACCTGAAGAAACATGTTTCTAGGTCATTTTTACAGCACAAATCATCCATTAAAAACTAAATAAAAAAATCGATGGTGTTATTGGAAATGTTCCTGTTTTTCAGTACATTGTAATCCATGTAGCAAAAAACAAGCCTTCATATGACTGTCAGCATAAAAATAAAATAGATTGTTTCATGGAAGAAGGGAAGGGGGAAAAAAAGTAAAAAAACAAAAACTCACACTAGAAGGAAGGAGTTAAAATGGCTAATTTCGGTTGTAGATTTTCCCCATGGGTTTAAGCCCTTTCGATATAGAGGGGTGAAACCTACAGTGAATTCTGCTGCATATCCGCAGCTTGTTAATCTGCATGTGGCTACTCTGCAGACCTAACTTTGAAGCACTGACTGGTTCTTAGATAAAACTTTATTGTAAATACCGAACATACACAGAATAATACCCCATGTCCATGCATTATACTACAAACATCTGCCCTGGTGCTCTGTTCAGTATAGAACCTAATAATGGAATACTACGCAACAAAGCACAAAGCTCAGTATTGCATTAAGAGCCTTTTCTAAGTCACAGATAACCACTTCATATGATGAACTAGAACACTTTGACCTTCTATGTTAATGATCAAGTATGCCATTTACTTTGATTGATATGCTTTGAAATGCTCCTTTTTATCTTGCACTTTGTTCTGTATTTCGGATCCATTAATCGACATTTTCTATTATACTTTTTCGTCCTTAACTATTTCATGAGCATAAGTAAGGTTTTTCTAGAATCTAGACTCAAGCTGACAGTACCAGTAACCTTGAAGCCACAGTAAATGTTCACAGGACTTCTAAATACCAGAGGAGTAGATCTGAGGTGTTCGAGTCGTATTTCCTAAATTCCGCGGTTCCACACGACTTCAAAGCATTTGAGTTTCAATTTGCAATTCAAAAAAAAAATATTCCCACACTGCTGAAGCATCAGAGCGCAGGCTAATGGAGCGCCCGGCCAGGGCTATCGGGGTACTCGGCACCGGGCCCGTTGATCTCAATGGGAGTTGTCACAGAAGCTGTGACCCGGTCCGTGGCCCTGGGGCTCCATGGCAAAAGGGGGTGAAAGAACAATGAAATAGCATTGATGAATAGTTCGTGACGCCACCTGTGGTGTTCGGCAAGGGAGATGTTAAGCCGACGCTGCATGCAGATACTCTGGGACTGGTGGTGTGCTGCAGCCAAGATGGTGAAGCTCCCCACAGGTGGAGCTGTAGTCCCAGGGCAGTGTAGATGTAGGGGTAGCTGAGAGGTGCAGGCAGTGTAGAAGCTGGTACCCAGATGTAGCGGTACCAGGTGTGTTGGCGCAGGAATGAATGGAGGACACAGGGGCTTGAAGCTCCAAAGCTTTACTCACAGTCTGTAGTACACACAGGTGCCTGCCTCCGTGCTGTGTCCTCCTGGTCAGGGACTCAGTCGACCTCCAGGCAAGATAGGACGCTCCCTTCCAACACTCCGCCAACATGTGCCTCTCTGAACGTCTCCTCTATAGCGCCTTTAAGTGTGAAGATCTCCTAGTACTGAGTTACACTGGTGTTCCTCCTGACAGATGTTCCCAAGAACTCTACTTGTACGGCAGACAGCTGTAGCCTGCTTTGGGGACTCCTTACTCCTGAATCACGGCTCTCTATCAATGTTGCTGTTGTGCCCCCAAGTCTTAGATGGGAGTAGTGCATTTACAGCCCACTACTCCACCGGTGTCTGCTGCAGAACCATTAGTGTCCATACCCCGGCCTTGTGCTTAGAACTTCTAGGCAAGGTTCTTCCTCTAACCCACGTCCTTTGTTCCCTTTTACTCCTACGTTCCGTACTAGTCTTTCCTTCTTATGGAAGATCAGGTTTCTGTTCGATGTCTTTCTCCTTCTTTCCTTTCCTGTGCCAGCTGGCTCAGATCACTGAGGCAGCTACAGCACTCCATCCTCCCTCCCTCTCTCAGGGATCTTCCTTCCTCACTCCTCTCTGAGTGACTCTCTGACTGACTGACCCACTGACTGACTGACCTCAAATCCTAAACCTTCCCCCTCTTTTATGTGTTCTAAACTCCACCCGCCTCCCAGCACGTTTTGTGTTCCAAGCAGGGAGCCACCAAAGGTGCTCTGCTACACTCTGAGCAGGGAGCCGCAATGTGGCTTTGCTGAACTACCGTGTTGTGTGGGATGCGAGTGTTGGAGCGTGGTTAGGAGCCTCCAACTCACCTGGATGGTGGGGTACCACACCTCAGGAGGAGGTGCAGTACCTCTGTGGCAACTGAACCCTCAGGGGCGCCACACTAATGTCTTTTTACGTGGTCATGGGAGCCTCCCCAAATTGCCCTGCAGCTATGGCATCTTACGGATTGTCACACCTTGCACAGTGGTGGTCAGTAATGGGGCCATCACAGATCAACGGTTCCTAGTGGAGCGCAGTTTGTTAGGCAGAGTTGTTTTCCATCTCCAGAGTCACTTGGTAAGGCCCTCTCCTGTAGAATGTAAGCTCTTATGATCAGAGGGGTCCTCTCTCTCCTGTAACGTGTAAGGCTGGGGTCACACTGCGTTAAAGCAGTCCGTTCAACGTCCGAGAGCCCATCACAGAATGACGGCACATCGCTAGCGCATGCCGATTATGGCATGCGCTAGTGATGCGCTCAATAATGGGAGTGAATGGCAGTGTTAACGGATTGCGATACATCACGTTATGCAGCGGTGTAACGCAATCCGTTAAACGGACTGCATTAACGCAGTGTTACCCCAGCCTAAGCTCCTATGATCAGTGGAGTCCTCTCTCTCCTGTAGCATGTAAGCTTCTATTGTCAGTGGGGTTCTCTCTCTCTTTCATAAATTGAGAACTCGTATGGTCAGCAGTGTCCTGCCTCTCCTGTAGAAGGTGAGCTCCTATGCTTGTAAGTCCTTATGATAATCTGGTTTGTCTCTCTCCTGTAGAGTATAAGCCGTTATGATCAGTGGGGCCCTCTCTCTCCTGTTGAGTGTAAGCTCTTATGATCAGTGGGGTCCTCGCTCTCTCTCCTGTAGAGTGTAAGCTCTTGTGATCAACACGGTATTCTTTCTCCTCTCCCCTCATGTATTTTCCAAGCAAATCAAGCTCTCCAGTACTGAGCTTCACACAAATTAATTTGTCGCAAATCAAATTTTGGGGAAAATTAAGCAAAACCTGCAGAATCTAATTTCAAAAGATCTGTTCACTTCTACTTTTAAATCCCAAATTATTATTTACTCTTCCTCCAACTAGAGATATCATAACTTTTCTAATCATTGCCATACTGTATATGAATAGCGTGTCCTCTAGTTTAATCAGCCAAGTGGCCGTGCATATTACCATATATATGTTCTCCACAATGTATCCCGTCTGCCGTGCCCTGGAGAACACCATGTAGATTCCACAACACTTTTACAAATAACCTAATTTCTCCATCTCTGTCCCAATGGTTTTAGTTTGTTTTTATAACGTATTGTTAAATGAATGAACAACGAAATTAAATGTAAAATTCATCAAAGCAACACTGAATACGGAAAATAAGCATGCAATTTGCTATTCTGACTTGCAGGATGGTTAAACTAACAGCTTCTAGCTGGTAGCAGATGGTAAGTAATGGAGCAAATAATGTAGGATTTTAGAGACAGAAAAAGAACAAGACTGGCAACCTGAATACTGCTTACTGCAGAGGCTTAAAAATACTCTTTGACCTCATCAATTTTACAATTCTTTCTGGACCCCCCCCCCCCAAAAAAAAAAAGTTTAGTGTTAAACGATTCTGCAGATTTTCATTTCCATATGGCTTTCCTAAAAGCCTGATAAAAAGATAACATTAGCTAAGCCAATAACTTCAAGCAGCCGCAGCCTTATCTTATTAACATTTCGGTTGTGTTTAGTTTGGTCTTGACATTACTTGTTCTTGTGAAAACACTTCTTGATTCATGATTACACCTCTTCCTTACAGGAAATTCCACCCTCAGCGCATTTGCTACTCCCATCCTGCATAAACTTCTGCATGCTGCAGCCAAAAAGGTACATCCATTGAAACTGTACAATAGCAAGAACTAGCCAAAATTAGCTCAGTATATCAGCAATCATTATACAGTCTGGACATTTTCACTAGGGTGATCAAAGGATTTAATGACTACAGCTTTAAAACACATTCATCCATGAGGTCAGGTTCACCAGGATCATTCACGGGGTGCAGTAAGCAACGAGCTTTTGAATTTGAAGATTTGGGGCGGGTGAAATATTCATACGTACATCTCAAAATGTTCTTACTGTTCTAGATTTTGTCATACAAAATGTTATTATGAAGCCTCAATAGTGCAGGTACACCTTTGTCTTCAAAACTGGAAAATTTAGTTACCAGCAATGATGACGCCACTGGGAAGTTTCTTTTTCTTTCTGCCATTTTCTGTATGATTTCACTGGAGAAATAGGATTGCTCAGCTCTAACCTCAACCGGGCCTGTATGAGAAGACCACCCAAAATTGCATTAACTGGTTCCCAACCAGCAGTGAAAATCTACATAGCATTCGGGTGCCAGTTCCTGCTCTGTAATATATTTTCTTTAGGCTGATCTCGTGGGTGCTGTCTGTACTCCCGCAAGATCAGCAGCAGAAACGGGCAATCTTACTTAGTCCAACTCTGACAGTGGCTGATCGTGGAAATGTAACCCTCTAGATGTCGCGTTCAATAGTGACTGCAAGTGCCAATGAGGTGCTATGCCAGCTAGAAGCCTAATAATGGCCCCCATGGCTGCAATCTTAGGCCGCTTTCACACTTCAGGCTTTCGGTATCCGGCATGGTGCGGCGAAAAACCGGACTACCGGATCCGGCCGCAAACGCAGACACCGGATCCTTCTTTCTGCCGGATATATTCCTGGCAGAGAAGGTTTCCGGGCATGCGCAGTGTGAAAAACCGGTCCGGCGTTGGGAAAAAACGTTGCATGCAACGTTTTTTCCAGACGCCGGACCGGCTATTTTCTACGGATCCGGGAAAAAACGGACGCGCCACATTGAAATCCGGCGCAATGCGGCACCAATGAAACAGCACGGGGAAAAAGCCGGATCTGGTCGTAACAGGCGCCAGATCCGGCAGTCCGGTTTTTCGCCGCACCATGCCGGATACCGAAAGCCTGAAGTGTGATAACAGGCAAAAAGGAAATGCAACAGATAAACATTATAACGAGTGGATAAGTAGACAGTCTTTTGTTAAGTTTCACTTATCGTGGCTTCACAGCTCGTCACTTGCTGGAGGTCCCGAGGGTAGTGGAACGCCGGCGGCGGTTGACGTGGCGCCTTCTAGCGTTCCCACTAGTGTTGAGCATTCCGATACCGCAAGTATCGGGTATCGGCCGATATTAGCGGTATCGGAATTCCGATACTTAATTCCGATACTTTTTTCATATCGGATTCCGGGATCGGAATCGGAATAGGAAGTTCCCATCATGCTATGAGCCTGCTTGCTTTGATTAAGCCAATGGGAATCCTCCGAAGTGTGGGCACATCCTGTTAGGCATGTAGGCATGTTAACTATTGGCATGGCTGTGATTGGCTGCCGAAATGATGTCATGATGCACTATAAAAGCCACCGCAGCCGCCATTTCTGGTCACTCTGCTGTGAATTCAGTTAGGGACAGGCTGCTGTAGAAGACTGTGAGGGACAGTTAGAAATAGCGATTCTAAAAACAATATTGTGCTTTATCCAGGCTACATAAACCACCACTGTAGCTTGCTTTTCCCTAGCAGCGCTGTTTTCACAGCTGTCTGCAAGGGCTGTGTGAGTGCAGCTCACGCTGTGGAGTGGGTCCTGCAGCCACGTCAGGCTGTAGGCCACCCAGTGTGATCACTGCTGCCTCATACATCTTTTATTTTTTGAGCTGCATTTTTTAAATAATTTCAATCTAGTGTGCTTCCATCCGTATCCATATACGTTGGTTGCAAACACTAGTAGTAGACAGCGGAGCCTTTCTGCAGCCTTTCAGTGCTAGTGTCCACTTTGCTGCACTGTTCACGGCTGTCTGAGAGGTCTCTGACTGTGTGTGAGTGCAGCTCACGCTGAGTAGTGTGTCCTGCAGCTACGTCTGGCTGTAGGACGCTCAGCGTGCGTCACTGCCTCACACATATTTTTATTTGAGTGCAGCTCATTTTTTCTTCTATTAGTGTGCATCCATCCGTCTCCATCTACGGTGGTTGCAAACACTATATAGGAGTACACAGCGGAGCCTTTCTGCAGCCTGTCAGTGCCAGTGCCCACTTAGCTGCACTGTTGACGGCTGTCTGAGAGGTCTCTGACTGTGTGTGAGTGCAGCTCACGCTGAGTAGAGTGTCCTGCAGCTACGTCTGGTTGTAGGACGCTCAACGTGCGTCACTGCCTCACACATATTTGTCTCTGAGTGCAGCTCATTTTTTCTTCTCCTATTAGTGTGCATCCATCCGTATCCATCAACATTGGTTGGTTGCAAACACTATATAGGAGTAGATAGAGGAGCCTTTTTTTCTGGCTTGTGCCCTGCCGGCGCAGCCAGATTAGTATTACCCAATTTTTTTGGAGCCTCATCTTTTGCATTGTAGGTTACCTGCCTGCATTGTAATAGCTCCAAAAAGTTGGTGATACTATCAGTTTCAATTCTTTGTTCTCATACTTTGAGTTTGTTTCAAACAAAGAAACCACATAAAAAGTTCACCAAACACTACATTTTGAACTTGTGTAGGCCACATCAGCTCCTATTAAAGTCTAGTCCACACACACACACTTCATAAAATTAGTGTTTCTTGTACCTGTAACCAGCTGTTCAGGAATAAGCACACTAAGGCCCCCCTTTGTCCTTTTTTGCCTATCTTAAGCAGTCTTGCAAGATGAAGAAGGCAGGGAGTAAGGCGCGGGGGCGTGGGCGTGGGCGTGGAGTTTCAGCAGGGAGAGGACGTGGGGATTCTGCAGGGAGAGGACGTGGGGATTCTACAGGTAGAGGACGTGGGGATTCTGGGCCTGCTGCGGGCACCAGTGGATCAGCATCCCCCAGTTTTAGCAGGCAACAGTCCTTTATGCGCAGCTTTGTAGGACCTCAACGTACCCCACTGCTGCGGGAGGAACAAATTGAAGCCGTTGTCGGATGGATGGCAGCTAAAGCATCGACTTCAATTACTTCCGCATCCTCTCAGGGTCAGAGCACCGAAGAGCAACCATCTGTCTCTTCACCACCTGCCAAAGTGCCCAGGCAGTCAGAGAGACATGGACAGGAGCCATCACAATCTCTACTTCTGTTCTCGGAATCTGTTGGCTTGGAAAGAGGGGGCCAGCCAAGCAGCATTCCTGAATGTGAAGAAGAGGGAGTATGCAGTGATGCGCAACTTCTTTGTCCCTCTGAATCTGAAGAGGCGAGTGGGCCAGTGCCTATGGTCAGCACACCTCAGTACGCATCAGATGATGACGAGACTCAGTTGCCACTTTCTGGTGCGTACGGTGCTGGCGAGACAACCCCGGAGAAGCAGCTGTTTGAAGAGGGGAGGGAAGATGATGAGGTCCTTGACCCATCATGGCGTGAGCAACAGGAAGGTGGTGGGAGCAGCTCGGAGGAAGAGATTCCCCTACCGGCCAAAACAGGAGGCAGAGGGAGGGGGAAGACTTGGTTGCCTGTACCCTCCACTTCGGCACCCGTTAGGAGCATTCCTCCTTCCAAAGGCAAACCGGGCGCTCACAAGAGTTGCAGTGCGTGGTCCTTTTTTGACACAGTTGCAGATGACATTTGCTTTGTCAAATGCAAGCTGTGTCATCAGAGAGTCAAAAGAGGGAGAAATGTCAGCAACCTCAATACCACAAATATGTGGAAACATGTGCGCACCAAGCACGAGTTGGAGTTGCAGAGACACCCTCAAGACGTAGGCCAACGTACAGCACCACCTACCACCTCTTCAGTTCGTGTTGGGCCCTCTTCCTCCAGCTCACACACTGCTGGTTCGGCTTCCTCACAGGATCGCCAAGGAAGAACCTCTGCCACTGTTGTCCGGAGACCCTGTCAGATTCCACCCATAACAGCACGTTCCCATCCATCACAGCCATCGGTAGCACAGGCATGGGATAAAAGGCGCCCTTACTCGGCAAACCATCCCCGAGCACAGTCTCTGAATGCTGGCATTGCCAAACTTCTGGCAGTTGAAATGCTGTCATTCAGGCTGGTGGACACTGACACCTTCCGGGACTTAATGGCATTGGCAGTCCCCCAATACAACGTGCCCAGCCGCTTTTATTTCAGCAGGCGAGCCGTCCCTGCCCTGCAGAAACATGTTGAGGGCAAAATAAAACATGCGCTACTAAACGCCGTTAGTAGCAAGGTCCACCTGACCACCGATGCGTGGACCAGTAACCATGGACAGGGACGATACCTTTCCCTCACTGCCCACTGGGTCAATGTTGTGGAGCCGGGTACGGATCTGGAGAGTGGCGCTGTACGTGTTCTTCCAACGCCACGGATTGCAGGACTCCAGTCTGTACACATAGACTCCTCCTCCTACTCAAGTTCCTCAGAAACAGCAGAGCAGGAGCCTGTTACGACCGATATGAGCACAGCCGTGGCCAAACGTCAACAGGCTGTACTCAAATTAATTTCTTTGGGGAATCGAAGCCACACAGCGCAGGAGCTCTGGAATGCTATCAAGCTGGAGAGCGATGTGTGGTTTGGGCCAGCGAATCTCCAGCCGGGCTTGGTAGTGTGTGACAATGGCCGAAATCTGGTGGCAGCTCTTGGCCTAGGCAACCTCACACACATCCCATGTCTGGCACATGTTCTTAACTTGGTCGTGCAGAGCTTTCTGAGGGACTATCCGGATCTTGATGCACTGTTGCACAAGGTCCGCATAGAGTGCGCTCACTTGCGACGTTCCAGCACGGCAAGATCGCGCCTCGCTGCTCTGCAGCGACGATTTGGCCTTCCAGAACATCGCATCATATGTGACCTACCCACCCGGTGGAATTCAACGTTACATATGTTGGAGCGGTTGTGTGAGCAGCAGGCAGCAGTCATGGAGTACCAGCTGCATCAGGCGCAAACAAGTCGCACTGTGCGCCGTTCACACTTCAGCACCATTGAGTGGGCCTCTATGAAGGACATCTGCCTCGTTTTGCGTGCCTTCGATGAATCCACGCGGATGGCGAGTGCAGATGATGCACTAGTCAGCATGACTGTCCCCCTTATCTGCCTGCTTCAACAAACACTGCAAGCACTAAGGGATGAGGTTTCAGAAGAGGTGGAGGATGAGGAGTCCCAAATGCCATCTGCTTCTGGACAGTCTGCGCTACGTGTTTCCTCACAAAGGCCTAGGCAGGGGACACTTTGTGAGGAGGATGAGGAGGAGTCGATGGAGGAGGAAGACATCTCTCCAGAGGAGGGAGGTACACAAACCTCTACTCAGTATGTACAGCGAGGGTGGGGTGATGCAGAGCAGGTCGAGGTCACGCCTCAAACAGGGGACAGCGGTTCTTTGGCAGTTGGGAGTCTGCAGCACATGGTTGATTTCATGCTGCAGTGCCTGAGAAACGACCGCCGCATCGCCCACATTCTCGTCTCGGCTGATTATTGGGTGTACACCCTCCTAGATCCTCGCTACCGGGACAGCGTACAAAGGCTCATACCAACGTTGAACCGGGAGCGTAAAATGCGGGAGTACGAAGAGTCACTGGTGCAGTCCATAATGTTTTCCATTCCACCCGACAGCATTGTTGCAAGTGCTTTACAAAGCAGCTCTGTGCGTCGAGGCAGTGGAGGAAACTGCACAAAGAGGGAGCAGAGGCAGTGCCGCAGCACAAGGCAAGACCACTATGGCCCAAATGTGGCAAAGTTTTGTGTGTCCACCACAATTGTCTACACCATCAGCGACGCCTCGAGTCAGCAGGAGGCAACGCTTCCGTCAGATGGTGTCAGACTACATGTCTTGCCCTGTCGCTGTACTCCCAGATGGCTCTTCCCCCTTCAAGTTTTGGGTCTCTAAGCTGGATACATGGCCAGAGCTTAGCCAGTATGCATTGGAGGTGCTGGCTTGCCCTGCTGCCAGTGTATTATCGGAACGTGTCTTTAGTGCCGCAGGTGGTGTACTAACAGACCGTCGCACGCGACTATCTTCCGATAATGTTGACCGGCTGACTTTTCTGAAAATGAACAAGGCCTGGATCTCCAAAGACTTTGCCATTCCTCTTACAGACTAAATTAGTGGTTGGCAACTGTATCCAGGTCTGCTGGTGTGTTCATTTTTCTACCACCTGAACTATAATCCCTGTGCTTCAACACAGCCAGTTGTCGCTCAGATGTGTCGTCTGCACAGAGAAACACACTAGCTCCTGTGTTACTGGGGTTCAGTAATGCCAGCTGATCCCCTGCTGTGTGGACGGCAGAGTCACCAGCTCCATCAACATTCAAACCACTACTGATTTTTAACCGTGCCCAACTTAGGTCTCTGGCTCCACTGTCTCTACTATTTCCCCTGACCTCCAACCCCGCCATCTACATCTCTGAAGTGGCGTCAGCACAATCTACACTTGTTCCTGTGTTCCTGTGGCTCAGTCCCATCAGTTTATCCCCTGATGTGTGTCCGGCAAGGTCTCCTGCTCTGTCCACATTCCCATAACCAGTAGTGGGAATGAGGACAGAGCTGGCGAACTTGCCGGACAAACATCAGGGGATCAACTGATGGGACTGAGCACCAGTAACACAGGAACAAGTGTAGATTGTGCTGACGCCACTTCAGAGATGTAGCTGGCGGGGTTGGAGGCCAGGGTAAATAGTAGAGACAGTGGAGCCAGAGGCCTAAGTGGAGCATGGTTAGAATCAGTAGTAGTCCACAACCTCCATAAAAACCGCTGCCCATTGGCCTCTGCATGCGGCATGCGTAATCCTGGGCACCAACAGCGTCAGTTGGTGTTCAGAAGTGTCGTCTCCACAGAGCCAAACACATTCGTTCAAGTGTTAGTGGGGTTCAGCACTGCCAGCTGTTCCCCTGCTGTGGAGATGGCAAGTCTCCTGCTGCCTTCACCTGCCAAAATCCAGTAGGCCCCAGCCTGCTCCTCGCCTAATCCTGGGCTCCAACAGCGTCAGTTGGTGTTCAGAAGTGTCGTCTCCACAGAGCCAAACACATTCGTTCAAGTGTTAGTGGGGTTCAGCACTGCCAGCTGTTCCCCTGCTGTGGAGATGGCAAGTCTCCTGCTGCCTTCACCTGCCAAAATCCAGTAGGCCCCAGCCTGCTCCTCGCCTAATCCTGGGCTCCAACAGCGTCAGTTGGTGTTCAGAAGTGTCGTCTCCACAGAGCCAAACACATTCGTTCAAGTGTTAGTGGGGTTCAGCACTGCCAGCTGTTCCCCTGCTGTGGAGATGGCAAGTCTCCTGCTGCCTTCACCTGCCAAAATCCAGTAGGCCCCAGCCTGCTCCTCACCTAATCCTGGGCTCCAACAGCGTCAGTTGGTGTTCAGAAGTGTCGTCTCCACAGAGCCAAACACATTCGTTCAAGTGTTAGTGGGGTTCAGCACTGCCAGCTGTTCCCCTGCTGTGGAGATGGCAAGTCTCCTGCTGCCTTCACCTGCCAAAATCCAGTAGGCCCCAGCCTGCTCCTCGCCTAATCCTGGGCTCCAACAGCGTCAGTTGGTGTTCAGAAGTGTCGTCTCCACAGAGCCAAACACATTCGTTCAAGTGTTAGTGGGGTTCAGCACTGCCAGCTGTTCCCCTGCTGTGGAGATGGCAAGTCTCCTGCTGCATTCACCTGCCAAAATCCAGTAGGCCCCAGCCTGCTCCTCGCCTAATCCTGGGCTCCAACAGCGTCAGTTGGTGTTCAGAAGTGTCGTCTCCACAGAGCCAAACACATTCGTTCAAGTGTTAGTGGGGTTCAGCACTGCCAGCTGTTCCCCTGCTGTGGAGATGGCAAGTCTCCTGCTGCATTCACCTGCCAAAATCCAGTAGGCCCCAGCCTGCTCCTCGCCTAATCCTGGGCTCCAACAGCGTCAGTTGGTGTTCAGAAGTGTCGTCTCCACAGAGCCAAACACATTCGTTCAAGTGTTAGTGGGGTTCAGCACTGCCAGCTGTTCCCCTGCTGTGGAGATGGCAAGTCTCCTGCTGCCTTCACCTGCCAAAATCCAGTAGGCCCCAGCCTGCTCCTCGCCTAATCCTGGGCTCCAACAGCGTCAGTTGGTGTTCAGAAGTGTCGTCTCCACAGAGCCAAACACATTCGTTCAAGTGTTAGTGGGGTTCAGCACTGCCAGCTGTTCCCCTGCTGTGGAGATGGCAAGTCTCCTGCTGCATTCACCTGCCAAAATCCAGTAGGCCCCAGCCTGCTCCTCGCCTAATCCTGGGCTCCAACAGCGTCAGTTGGTGTTCAGAAGTGTCGTCTCCACAGAGCCAAACACATTCGTTCAAGTGTTAGTGGGGTTCAGCACTGCCAGCTGTTCCCCTGCTGTGGAGATGGCAAGTCTCCTGCTGCATTCACCTGCCAAAATCCAGTAGGCCCCAGCCTGCTCCTCGCCTAATCCTGGGCTCCAACAGCGTCAGTTGGTGTTCAGAAGTGTCGTCTCCACAGAGCCAAACACATTCGTTCAAGTGTTAGTGGGGTTCAGCACTGCCAGCTGTTCCCCTGCTGTGGAGATGGCAAGTCTCCTGCTGCCTTCACCTGCCAAAATCCAGTAGGCCCCAGCCTGCTCCTCGCCTAATCCTGGGCTCCAACAGCGTCAGTTGGTGTTCAGAAGTGTCGTCTCCACAGAGCCAAACACATTCGTTCAAGTGTTAGTGGGGTTCAGCACTGCCAGCTGTTCCCCTGCTGTGGAGATGGCAAGTCTCCTGCTGCATTCACCTGCCAAAATCCAGTAGGCCCCAGCCTGCTCCTCGCCTAATCCTGGGCTCCAACAGCGTCAGTTGGTGTTCAGAAGTGTCGTCTCCACAGAACCAAACACATTCGTTCAAGTGTTAGTGGGGTTCAGCACTGCCAGCTGTTCCCCTGCTGTGGAGATGGCAAGTCTCCTGCTGCATTCACCTGCCAAAATCCAGTAGGCCCCAGCCTGCTCCTCGCCTAATCCTGGGCTCCAACAGCGTCAGTTGGTGTTCAGAAGTGTCGTCTCCACAGAGCCAAACACATTCATTCAAGTGTTAGTGGGGTTCAGCACTGCCAGCTGTTCCCCTGCTGTGGAGATGGCAGTCTCTCCTGCTGTCTCCGCATTACAAAGACAGTAGGCCTCTGCCTACACCCTCCTATTTCCTGGGCTTCAACACAGCCAGTTGTAGTTCGGAAGTGCCATCCACACGGAAAGAGATACTTGCTCCCGTGTCTCAGTGGGGTTCAGTAACGTCAGCTGATCCCCTGCTGTGTGGATGGCAGTCTCTCCTGCTGTAAACTCATTCAAAATACAGTAGGCCTCTGCCTACACCCTCCTATTTCCTGGGCTTCAACACAGCCAGTTGTAGTTCGGAAGTGCCGTCCACACGGAAAGAGATACTTGCTCCCGTGTCTCAGTGGGGTTCAGTAACGTCAGCTGATCCCCTGCTGTGTGGATGGCAGTCTCTCCTGCTGTAAACTCATTCAAAATACAGTAGGCCTCTGCCTACACCCTCCTATTTCCTGGGCTTCAACACAGCCAGTTGTAGTTCGGAAGTGCCGTCCACACGGAAAGAGACACTTGCTCCCGTGTCTCAGTGGGGTTCAGTAACGTCAGCTGATCCCCTGCTGTGTGGATGGCAGTCTCTCCTGCTGTAAACTCATTCAAAATACAGTAGGCCTCTGCCTACACCCTCCTATTTCCTGGGCTTCAACACAGCCAGTTGTAGTTCGGAAGTGCCGTCCACACGGAAAGAGATACTTGCTCCCGTGTCTCAGTGGGGTTCAGTAACGTCAGCTGATCCCCTGCTGTGTGGATGGCAGTCTCTCCTGCTGTAAACTCATTCAAAATACAGTAGGCCTCTGCCTACACCCTCCTATTTCCTGGGCTTCAACACAGCCAGTTGTAGTTCGGAAGTGCCGTCCACACGGAAAGAGATACTTGCTCCCGTGTCTCAGTGGGGTTCAGTAACGTCAGCTGATCCCCTGCTGTGTGGATGGCAGTCTCTCCTGCTGTAAACTCATTCAAAATACAGTAGGCCTCTGCCTACACCCTCCTATTTCCTGGGCTTCAACACAGCCAGTTGTAGTTCGGAAGTGCCGTCCACACGGAAAGAGATACTTGCTCCCGTGTCTCAGTGGGGTTCAGTAACGTCAGCTGATCCCCTGCTGTGTGGATGGCAGTCTCTCCTGCTGTAAACTCATTCAAAATACAGTAGGCCTCTGCCTACACCCTCCTATTTCCTGGGCTTCAACACAGCCAGTTGTAGTTCGGAAGTGCCGTCCACACGGAAAGAGATACTTGCTCCCGTGTCTCAGTGGGGTTCAGTAACGTCAGCTGATCCCCTGCTGTGTGGATGGCAGTCTCTCCTGCTGTAAACTCATTCAAAATACAGTAGGCCTCTGCCTACACCCTCCTATTTCCTGGGCTTCAACACAGCCAGTTGTAGTTCGGAAGTGCCGTCCACACGGAAAGAGACACTTGCTCCCGTGTCTCAGTGGGGTTCAGTAACGTCAGCTGATCCCCTGCTGTGTGGATGGCAGTCTCTCCTGCTGTAAACTCATTCAAAATACAGTAGGCCTCTGCCTACACCCTCCTATTTCCTGGGCTTCAACACAGCCAGTTGTAGTTCGGAAGTGCCGTCCACACGGAAAGAGATACTTGCTCCCGTGTCTCAGTGGGGTTCAGTAACGTCAGCTGATCCCCTGCTGTGTGGATGGCAGTCTCTCCTGCTGTAAACTCATTCAAAATACAGTAGGCCTCTGCCTACACCCTCCTATTTCCTGGGCTTCAACACAGCCAGTTGTAGTTCGGAAGTGCCGTCCACACGGAAAGAGATACTTGCTCCCGTGTCTCAGTGGGGTTCAGTAACGTCAGCTGATCCCCTGCTGTGTGGATGGCAGTCTCTCCTGCTGTAAACTCATTCAAAATACAGTAGGCCTCTGCCTACACCCTCCTATTTCCTGGGCTTCAACACAGCCAGTTGTAGTTCGGAAGTGCCGTCCACACGGAAAGAGATACTTGCTCCCGTGTCTCAGTGGGGTTCAGTAACGTCAGCTGATCCCCTGCTGTGTGGATGGCAGTCTCTCCTGCTGTCACCTCATTCAAAATTCAGTAGGCCTCTGCCTACACCCTCCTATTTCCTGGGCTTCAACACAGCCAGTTGTAGTTCGGAAGTGCCGTCCACACGGAAAGAGATACTTGCTCCCGTGTCTCAGTGGGGTTCAGTAACGTCAGCTGATCCCCTGCTGTGTGGATGGCAGTCTCTCCTGCTGTAAACTCATTCAAAATACAGTAGGCCTCTGCCTACACCCTCCTATTTCCTGGGCTTCAACACAGCCAGTTGTAGTTCGGAAGTGCCGTCCACACGGAAAGAGACACTTGCTCCCGTGTCTCAGTGGGGTTCAGTAACGTCAGCTGATCCCCTGCTGTGTGGATGGCAGTCTCTCCTGCTGTAAACTCATTCAAAATACAGTAGGCCTCTGCCTACACCCTCCTATTTCCTGGGCTTCAACACAGCCAGTTGTAGTTCGGAAGTGCCGTCCACACGGAAAGAGACACTTGCTCCCGTGTCTCAGTGGGGTTCAGTAACGTCAGCTGATCCCCTGCTGTGTGGATGGCAGTCTCTCCTGCTGTAAACTCATTCAAAATACAGTAGGCCTCTGCCTACACCCTCCTATTTCCTGGGCTTCAACACAGCCAGTTGTAGTTCGGAAGTGCCGTCCACACGGAAAGAGATACTTGCTCCCGTGTCTCAGTGGGGTTCAGTAACGTCAGCTGATCCCCTGCTGTGTGGATGGCAGTCTCTCCTGCTGTCACCTCATTCAAAATTCAGTAGGCCTCTGCCTACACCCTCCTATTTCCTGGGCTTCAACACAGCCAGTTGTAGTTCGGAAGTGCCGTCCACACGGAAAGAGATACTTGCTCCCGTGTCTCAGTGGGGTTCAGTAATGTCAGCTGATCCCCTGCTGTGTGGATGGCAAAGTCTCCTGCTGCCTACACAGTCGTACCACTACTGATTTTTAACCGTGCTCCAATTAGGCCTGTGGCTCCACTGTCTCTCGTATTTCCCCTGTCCTCCAACCCTGCCAGTTACAGCTCCGAAGTGGCGTCTGCACAATCCACACTTGTTCCTGTGTTACAGGTGTTCAGTCCGATCAGTTAATCCCCTGATGTGTGTCCGGCAATGTCGCCTGCTCTGTCCACATTCCCATTATCGGAATGTGGACAGAGCAGGCGACATTGCCGGACACACATCAGGGGATTAACTGACCGGACTGAACACCTGTAACACAGGAACAAGTGTGGATTGTGCAGACGCCACTTCGGAGCTGTAACTGGCGGGGTTGGAGGACAGGGGAAATACGAAAATCAGTGAATCCACAGGCCTAAGTGGAGCTTGGTTCAAATTAGTAGTCTACAACCGATCTTAAAATTTCTTCAATGCAGCCTAAGCCTGCTCCGTGCTTGTCCCTGGGCTTCAACACAGCCAGTTGTTGCTCGGAAGTGCCGTCTTCACAGAGTAAAACACTAGCTCCTGTGTTTGTGGGGTTCAGTAACGTCAGCTGTTCCCCTGCTGTTTTGATGGCAATCTGTCCTGCTGCCTCCCAATTGACAGCACATCAGGCCTCAGCCTGCTAAGTGCTTGTCCTGGGCTCCAACATCGCCAGTTGCTGCTCATAACTGACTTTGGCACGGGTACTCCCTCCTGCCCAGCTTGGTTCCAGCCCTGCCTGCTGTTTCCGGGAAGTGTCAATGTCAGTTTGCCACCCCAAGTTGCCATGTCGTGTTGCGGTTGGGTTAGCCGAGGCTAGGGTGCCAGCAGTTTAGGTGCTTCCTATGTGGACTGCGGGTTCTGGTAAGAAAGGTTTGTTCCATAGTGCCAGTAGGACAAGCACCCCCTGTAGGACTGTGTGATTCGGTAACTGCGGCCAGCTTGCGGCATGCCAACTTTGCTTTTCAGGGGTAACTTCTGATACCCCTCCGGGTTCCAGCACCGTCAGCTGGTTCTCATCAGAGCCTTTGGCCTAGGTGCCTCCATCTCGGTATCCGAGTTCCAGCAACGTCTGCTGGTCCTTGGTAGTGCTTTGTAGCACAGGTACCTCCTGCTTAGTAACCGGGTTCCAGCACCGTCAGCTGGTCCTCGGTTGTGCCATTGGCTCTTATTCCTTCTGCTGCCCCTCCGGGTGCCAGCACTGTCAGCTGGTCCTCGCTATTTCCATTTGCTCTTGCAGCTTATGCTACCCCTCCGGGTTCCAGCACCGTCAGCTGGTTCTCGTCAGAGCCTTTGGCCTAGGTGCCTCCATCTCGGTATCCGAGTTCCGGCAACGTCTGCTGGTCCTTGGTAGTGCTTTGTAGCACAGGTACCTCCTGCTTAGTAACCGGGTTCCAGCACCGTCAGCTGGTCCTCGGTTGTGCCATTGGCTCTTATTCCTTCTGCTGCCCCTCCGGGTGCCAGCACTGTCAGCTGGTCCTCGCTATTTCCATTTGCTCTTGCAGCTTATGCTACCCCTCCGGGTTCCAGCACCGTCAGCTGGTTCTCGTCAGAGCCTTTGGCCTAGGTGCCTCCATCTCGGTATCCGAGTTCCGGCAACGTCTGCTGGTCCTTGGTAGTGCTTTGTAGCACAGGTACCTCCTGCTTAGTAACCGGGTTCCAGCACCGTCAGCTGGTCCTCGGTAGTGCCATTGGCTCTTGTTCCTTCTGCTGCCCCTCCGGGTGCCAGTACCGTCAGCTGGTTCAAGAGGACAAAGAACAGGAAGACAACCACCAAGATGCAGAACAACAAGAGAGAGAAGACAAAGAAGCATAAAAAAAACAAAGCAGAAGAACATTAAGCATAAGACTAATACTCTGAGCAAATGATATTATCTTATTTATAAGCAGAAGAAGACTAAGCAGTGTATGGGGGTGAGTCCGTTCCTCCTCGTGGTGCCCCTGGAAAAGGCCTGCTTCTGCAGGCCAAACTGAACGCGGACAAATCCTGTTGTAAATCTTTTGTGACAGGCAGAACGGAAGGTGTAAACTTCTAACTTTTCTAGATAACAACTACAGGAATGCCTGACACAAACAAGAATATGATGAAGAAGAATAGGAAGAAGATGAAGAAGCTGAATATGTAGAATAATAATTGTTGAATAAGAAGAATATGAAGAATGTAAGAAAAGGAAGAAGAAGAAGAAGAAGAAGAAGAAGAAGAAGAAGAATGTAAAAAAAGGAAGTAGAAGAAGAAGAAGAAGAATGTAAAAAAAGGAATAAGAAGAAGAATGTAAAAAAAGGAAGTAGTAGAAGAAGAAGAAGAATGTAAAAAAAGGAAGTAGAAGAAGAAGAAGAAGAATGTAAAAAAAGGAAGTAGAAGAAGAAGACATACATGTCTGGCAAAATATAAATGAGGCTAACATAGTCAATATCTTTGTAACTCCTAACATCTTTAAAAAAAAAAGTTTAATTCCTGCTATTCCATTTGATTGGGCTAAACCTCTATGGCTTTAATGTCTCCTCCACCTCCCACAATACATTCTACATTATTCTTAGTTGTTTTTCTTCATGTAGAATTAACCTACAAGGAAAGAAAGGGTTTTTTTTAATTCCGATATTTTGGCCCCATTGACTTGCATTGGTTCCCGGTATCGGAATCGGCGATACCGATACTTTTTTTTAAGATCGGCCGATCCGATATTTTCAAGTATCGGCTGGTATCGCTCAACTCTAGTTCCCACCCTATACACGATCCTACTTCTGGTGGCAGCGAGCTGCCTATATAACTGCGGAGCAAAAGGATGAAGCTCTCCGCAAATTTCAACTCAGCACGTGTCTCTTTGTGCAGCCGCCATCACCTGAATTGCTGCTCTGCACAGCTCCACTCGGTGTGCTCTCCTCTGTGTGCCAGCCGACACCCGGATATCCACACTGCAATGCTCTGCCCAACGATATCTGTAAGGCTGTGTGCTCACATCGTTTTTTTTTAAGCGTATCCGCAGCGTTTTTGCCACTGCGGAAACGCTTAACACTTAAAAATGCATTCCCATGCAATCCTATGGGATTCCGCAATTGCTGTGCCCATGCTGCGGATTTTCCCGCTGCAGAATCGTATAGCGGTGAAATCCGCACTATGCTTGACAAGTGTGACCAACCTGTCAGTCACTTTTCCAAGCGATGCTTCAAATCGTTTGGAAAAGCGCTAACATTCTGCAAGCTAAAAACGCTTGCAAAACGCTTGTGTTTTGTGCGAAAACGCATGCGAATTCCGCATGCGTTTTACCCACAGCAGGGAGTTGCGGAAAGGCTGTGGACAATTCCGCAGCATTTCTGCAACATAGGCACATAGCCTAAGTCTTTCATGCAGCTGCCCCGTCTCTGCACGCTGCGGTCTAACGTACCCCTCACTGTGGCTGAGATCCACACTGGCTCAGCGTTCTGGCGGAAAGAACCTCTCTATTTAGCACCTTTTTGCCTCCTGTACCTGGCCACGCCCCCTTCACCAAGGTTACCGGCTCGCTCCGGCTGCAATTGCATTCTCTCCAGCAACAGGAGGTGCAGACCCAGCAGTTCCGGACCCGGTCCTCCCTTCTACATGTGCATCTCTTGGTGTCCTGGTATCTACTCCATGCTATTGACACTGAAGGAAGACACAGAAAAGCTTCTTGTGATGGGGCATACGAATATGCCATCCTAAAGGAGGGTTGCAGGTAGTGCTTCATGACAAAGACCCTAGCAAAACTAGAGAAGAATAAGTCAGGAAAGATATAGAGAAAGTTCTTGTTTATGGTCACCACCTTCAAAACCTTTCCCTTATTGAGGGTTGTCTTACTCAGTAGCAGACACAGTAAAAAGAGGGCCCCTGTGCAAGAGCAGGATATGGGCCCTTTGAAGTCCAATCGTTCATCATAATGCACAACTCAACCTGCTTTGGAAGTGGTAGTGTCTCCCTTGCCTCTTGAGCCCCTGTGCGGTTGCACCAATGATATGTCCACCCCTGGTCAAATTGTTGCCTCTCAAGAACACTTGTTGTCACTTTCATTTCCACCAAAGCTGGTGCCATTAATTCACAATCACTTGCGTTTTTCAACTGGACAGATTGATATCACTGAAGTTTACTCGACTTGGGGTTATTCTGAAATGTGTGTGTTCCCTTAATTTCTTTGAACAGTGTATTTTTAGAATCCTAGAGCGTTTTATAACCCTCAGTTAATGGACGCTGTGTGTTGTGAGGCAGTGATGGGGATCATATGCGAGGGACAGTATGTATCCCCCAGGATGCACATGGAAGCATATTGAACCTGCTGGAGTGCATTGCAGTCACAGCAAAATATAAGTAAGTTTAGTCTTGAGTAAGTTATTTGCCCTAGGCAGATTACAGGGTGGTAGTGACTGTTCGCTCCCCTCAGCCGGATCTTACAAGTGGCTCATGGCCACAGATTCCCTATTAAAACCCTGCAGCAAAGGGTTAGGTGTGTCAGTGTTGGTTTGCAAGCAGCAGAACAGGTGGCTCTGCAACATCCGGCTTGTGTGAAGTAACACGGAGACAAGGGAAGCAAAACGCCTGGCACCCCTCAGCATGTCACGGTGGTGCAGTCACCCACAGCAACTGGTCTCGGATATGGACTGTCTTGAAGCCCCAGCTGCGATCCGGAGGATACCGTGTGCTTTGTATTTGTGAGTTTCTTTGGATATTAAAGACATTTAATGCTGCACTACAGTGGGAATAATAAAGACCCCCTTTAGAATGAAAATGGCCTGAAATGACAAGCAAACACCCTATAATTTCTCCCAGGACATACCTTGGTTTTACGAGCAGTAGAATTTACAATCCACTATCCTTTGACAGCAACATTTAAAAGGATAAGTGGATTGTGACATATTTATCCGTGACATTTCAAACATCAATATCTGGAGTCATCTGGAAAGACAAATATTGTCATTTTATAATCATCAGAGAGCTATAAAAGAAGCATGACTCATGTGTAGCTTCCAGACAGATAATTCTTCCAGTGCCAAAGACCTTCCTAATGGTGTGATGTCGAACACGAAATAAGAAGGCATGGTGTGATTCTAGTAAATTGTCTGGATTTGTGGAGAATCACAAACCTTGATATAGAGCAGAAGGATTGTAGGTGCAGTATGAATCTTGAGTTACTTTTCTGATGTTTAGTGCACACTTTAGGATTCCGAATACAGTAGTGATGCATCTCAAGAGAACCATGCATTCGATCATATAAAAACACACTGGTGCATAGAGAAAATTTGTAGCATGCGCTGTCTGGTGTCATAAATGTTCCGCACTCTGCAGGAGGCTATACATGATTACACATCCCTATAAGTAATGTATCCTCAGGAGACTGTGATAGGGTATTTCATAGAGTATCCCTCAATTTGAAACTCATGCAGAGGGGTACAGCATGGCCGCAACACATCTACAAGCACCATAATACGGATTTGGAGAACTCCTTTAATTGCCTTAGACCACCATGTATGTTTCGCATTGTGGCCTTTCAGTCCCCTAGACAAAAAGGGATGTTATGAAAAAAAAATCTAGATGGAACCTGCTGCAGCAGTGATTTCCAGCAAAAAGATTAACCATGGGGGATCCCTGAAAAAAACTCTACCAAGGAATGCAAGATCTTATATTTATTTAAAAAGTTATCATAGGGGCAGGCAAAACATTCTATATTCTGGAAAAGAGTTGTTGCCTTTATTAAACATTTACAGGTAAAGCATCTATCAGCAGTGTGAAATAATGGTGCAATCCTGACTGTAAGAGCAGAGACACGCTGCCGTATTTCTCGTGCAAGAATCGCATTCTAAAACTCACACTGGCTGTCGGCTCTCCTGACCTGAGTTTGACAGCTGCATAATAATCCATCACGCTGTCTTGCTCAGGTCAGGAGAGGTGCCGGCCAGTCCGTGCAGCGCGATGCGATTCTCACATGAGAACTACGGCAGTGTGACTCTGCCCTTTGGCTAAGATCATAGAAAGAGTTGAAAGGGATCTCCAGGGTCATTATGTCCAACCCCCTGCTCAATGCAGGATTCATTAAACCATCTCAGACATGTCTGTCCAGCCTCTGTTTGAAGACTTCCATTGAAGAAGAACTCACCAACTCTCGTGGCAGCCTGCTCTACTTGTTGATCACCCTCACTGTCAAAAATTATCTAATATCTAATCTGTATCATGTGCAAATGAGAATAATGGTGATCCCTCTCTACACTGTGACAGCCCTTCAGATATTTGTAGACAGTTATTAAGTCTCCTTTTAGCCTTCTTTTTTGCAAGCTGAACATTTCCAGATCCTTTAACCATTCATTGTAGGACATAGTTTACAGTCCGCTCACAATCCTGGTAGCTCTTCTCTGAACTTGCTTCAGTATTTTTTTTCACATGAACGTAAAACAAAAATCATCCAGTTATCTAAAAGAAAAGGATGGTTTGTCATTTGTACTGCCATCCTTATACTATCCATGTGACATCCTTTTTTATACATCAGCAGGTATTATAATTTACAAGATTAAAAGCACTTTCCTATATTGAAGAATTGCAATGTATCAGTAAAAATTAGATGCTACACGGATGATCCGATTTTCGTTGTGTACCCACAGACTTGAATTAATGAGTCTACTCTGATATATGCAAAAGACTACTGCATACTGTGAGTTTTTTCATGTGGACATTCTTGAAAAAAGAATTAGTCATCTGTACAGCCCCACTGAATAACATTGGTCTGAATGCTGTCAGCTTTTTTTCATGGATAGCACTGTAACCGAAAATAGTGTCATGTTAATTTAGCTCAAAAGTGACAACACTTAAGTCGGCTTTCCCAGGATTTTCATCTCTAAGGCCTGTTTCAAACTTCCGTTTTTTGACATCAGTCAAAATCCGCCAATTGTTGACTGACGGTCGTCCGTCCCACACGTTTTTTGACGGATCCGTCAAAATTTTAGCGTCTCCCAGGCGGATGAGACGGACTCTGCAACGTTTTTTCCGAGCGACGGTCCGCATTGCGTATGCTCGGCAGATTCGCTGTGGCAGGGATTTTAACCCCTGAGTAGCGTTCCGGAACAGCCATGCAAAGAAAAAAAATTCTCTCTCTCTCAAAAAACAGATCCGGTGGCATCCATTTGTGTCACAACGGTGACGGATCCGTTTTTTCACAACCTGGCGGATTTTGACTGACGTCAAATAACTGAAATGTGAAACAGGCCATAGCTACAGCAGAGAGCGTTGTATAGGGCATGTCTTGTTCTAGAAGACCTCTCCTTGTCCAGCATTACACAGACAGCCCATTGATTTATGTGAACACTATGTAATACTTCACTTTCCCGGTCTTGGTGCTGAAATGGAACTGAACTATCACTCCACAGTTTCCCTACAGATTAAAGTACGACCTGCCGCGAGACATACAACCACCGGGACTCGAACATAATATACGAGCAACGCCGAAGACACTCGGTTAGCACCAGAGCATGCTCAGATAACACCTTGTCCGCTCACGTTCGCTCATCACAACTAAGTAGACTCAGACAATGACTTCTTCCTCTTGCACAAACATTTTGCTGTTTTGACTTTATGCCTCATTGTATTAGAATTTTATGTTACTTACATTGTCTGGTAGTCCCTGCCTGTATAATTGTAGATTGTATTGTGATACCGACTGTAGGAGGTAAAGGAACAGTGGTCAGTATTTTATCAGAAACTTTATATAGCATAGTTTTGTGTTTTATATGACTATATGAGTATTTCAGGTAGGGTCTAGAAGGCATATTTGGGGGTTATATTGGACAGGCCTTTTCTAGCCCTGGACATGTTGCCTAAAATGGCCAAAAAAGCAATATTAATGCGGAGAATTACATTTGACTACTTAGGTAGAAAACCCTAATCCGTGTGAGATACGAGCAGGACGCAAGACTGTGTATGACACATGGTTAAAGAATCAGCCATCACCATATGATCCAAACGTCCCACGGTAAGCCTCATGATAGTCATTTTTGCTAAGTACATCAGAAAAAAAAAAACAAAAACAAAAAAAAGATCATTAAAAGTTTTTTTTGCATGCTTCTTATAGTCATTCATTACAAATGATTGCATGGATGTACAATGGTAGGTGGACTGAAGGTGACCCACAGGACATTAAAGGGAATTCTTCAGCAGGTTTTTGCAATAGAATCAGAGAATAGCATGAAATAGGTGCAGAGAACCTGATTCCAGAGATATGTCACTTACTGAGCTGGTGGTGCAGTTTTTATAAAATCCCAGTTTACTCTGCTGCAGATCTAGCAGGTCTCATCAGAATGCTGGGCTCTGAATAACCCCGCCCAAAGCACAGGGTACATTATACATTGCCAGAAAGCTGTCAGGATAACGCAGATTAGCTGACTGCCTGGCATGTGACTCCTAGTCCTCTATTGATAATATCCTGCTGATTAAACACTGTTTGTATTGAATCTACAGCAAGCTGCTGAGCAAGTAACATATCCTTGGAATCAGGCTCCCTGTCCCTACATTATTCTGCTCTCAGACCTGAGCCCTCTCTCAATACCCTACTACCCAAATAGTCATTTCACCTATAAATTCTTACAGATTGTTTAACTTTTTTGGTGGTTTTACAGTGTAGGAGCTTTGGGATCAGGAAGTGACTACACACCATTCCTGCAAACTCTTGGTGTAACTGCAACAAATATGCGATATACGTTTGACCAGGTACTGTACCAAGACATGAAAGGTAAAGCTATATGTCACGCAAAGTCAAGGCAAAAATACAAATAGAAAAATAAATAACATTTAACTTTCTTATCTTTGAAAAAGGCATTTTTTGGAACCTGATGCTCTTTTAAGTTTATTCCTTTTTTCAATAATTTCAATCATTTCTAAATCAAAACATAATAAAAAGAAAAAATGTAGTCATAAAAAGTTTTAAAATACAATCACAGATGACACCACATCACAAATTACACAGTGTCAATATTTACCAAACCCAGGGTCAAAATGTATAAGCAGTGTGTGAAAAATTAAGTACACCCTTACTGCTTCCCCAAAAAAATTAAGAGGGGAAAAAGCAGGTGCTACTATTCAAATGCTCTTAGTTAATTGATAATCAACAAGCGTCACCACTTCTATAAAAGCAGAAGATTTTGTACTTTGCTGGTCTGGAGCAGCAAGGCTCCTATTAACACAATGAAAAGATGGAAAGACATCAGCAATGATCTAGAAAAGAAGTTGTTTAGAGTGAAAACGATTATTCACAAGTGGAAAATATTCAAGACGGTTGTCAATCTTCCCAGGTGTGAACATCCCAGCACATTCACCCCAAAGTCAGATGGTGCAATCCTCAAAGAAAATACAAAAAAGGCCTGAAAACTCGCCTAAAACACTCTTGAAACACTACATATGAGCAGTAAAAGAATTAACAATAAAATGAATGAAAGATTTTTTTTAGAGGCTTTTTTTTCCCTAATTTAGGTTTTGAAAAACACCTGATGGAAAAAAAAGAAAGTGGATTCAATCAGGATTCCAACAAAGCATTACCAAATAAAAAGGCTGCAGAAAATGTTTTAGGATGAAAACTCTTCATAACCTCTTTAGGGCCATGTTCCCACATTGCTACATTTTTGTTTGTAAAGAAGATCTCCTTTATTTAACTGTCCAAGCAAAGTGGATGTCATTTAAGGAAAGCGCATGTCTCTTGTATACAGTCATGACATAACGCAAACATATAATACAGGGAATCTGTCACAAGATTTTACTCTTCTATCTGAGACCAGAAAAATGTGGAGGCAGGGACTCTAATTCCAGTAATGTCTCACATACTGGGCTGCTTGCTGTAGTTTTGATAAAATCATAGTTTTCTTCAATTCAAATCTATCAGTCTCTAAATGCTGAGCCCTGTATAAGCCCGCCCACACCATTGATTGGCAGATTTCTCTGTACACTGTGCATAGGCAGAACACTGCCAATCAGTGGTGGAGGCGGGGTTATATAGAGCTCATAAATATGAATGACTACATGGCAGCAGGTGTACTAACCCTCTAGTGAGATAATCTACTGCTGATAAAACACTGATTTTAGGCTAGTTTCACACTAGCGTATTTTACATGCAACGCACGTCGCCGCTAAGCCACACCCCCTGCCCGCCCTCTGCCCGCCCCATCCGGTCATCTCCTCCTACTATCGCACACGGCCGCATGCGATCTGCGCACCCTATCTTTAGCATAGGGTGCGCAGACCGTGTGCTAGTAGGATTTTTGTGTGCGCTGCGCACTTTTGAAGGTGCGCCGAGCGCGCCAAAATGCAACATGGTGCGTACGGCGCACACCCTCAAAAGTGTGCAGCGCACGCAAAAATCCTACTAGCGCACGGCCAGCGCACGGTCTGCGCACCCTATGCTAAAGATAGGGTGCGCAGATCGCATGCGGCCCTGTGCGATAGTAGGAGGAGATGACCAGATGGGGCGGGCAGGGGGCGGGGCTTAGCGGCACTGTGCACTGCATGTAAAATACGCTAGTGTGAAACTAGCCTTATCTACACTGCAGCAACCAGCCTAGTAAATGACACATCACTGACATCAGAGCCTCTTTCTCTTCATTATGCTGCTCTGAGATTAAGTGAAAAAAAAAACCTGGTGACAAATTGCCTTTACTTATCTATGCTACTGTAATAATCCAAATAATTCACTCATTAGATTATTTGGCGTAAAACAAGCAGAAATGAATAAGAACAATAATAATAAGTTTGCTACATGCTCTAGTTCTATGAAATGCAGGAAATATATTTTTTTATTTTTTCCTTTAGAAGTATTCCTTATCTTCATACCCCATGTATCATTCGGTTTATGAAACTGTGGACTTGGTTTCTCGTCTTATGGACAAAGGTTTCTACTATCATCAAGCTGTAGCGCGGCTGTGGGGTGAATTGGCCTTGCGTCTAGCGGATGATGTTACACTACATTTTGACTGCGTGCAGTATGCAGAGACATTGCAAAGAATCGTAAATGAAGTGGAAAGCCGTCACGGTTCTAAGCTACTGGAGCATAACATCACGCTGAGTAAGTAACATGCTGGCATCTCTCTGTTCCAAATCATCTCAGCAATTGTGTCTTTTCAATCTTCAAACACTTCACACCTTTGACGTACATGTACGTCAAAAGAAGTGTCCCTGACATTGATGTGAGCTCCTACGCCAAGTCCACATCTTTCCTAGCACTTGATGGCTGATATAAGCAGTCGTCAAGTGCCTCTAAGGCTGGGGTCACACTAAACAACGCAAAATACGGTCCGTAGTTTACAGGCGTAATACGGATGAATGACCCCTAAATAGTGCTCCGTATGTCATCCGTAAGCAAGGTGTGGTCGCGTATTTTGCGCATGTCTGCATCCATATGTAATCCGTATGGCATCCGTATGCAATCCGTATGGCTTCCGTATGCAATCCGTATGGCGAGATTTTCTCGCCGCCTTACAAAATGGATATATAATGGAGCACTATAACAGGGTTTCTAGCAGAAACCAAAGAATAGATATAGACACATAGAATGCATATATATATATATATATATATACATACATACATACATGTCATTGTGACAAACATATATATATATATATATATATATATATATATTTATACTTCACAGAGTTCTTCATAGCAGAATAGCCGCTAATTAAATTGCCGGCTTCTATCAAATCATTCCCCAACCCGACATGAAATGACACATGGTTTACACTCAGTAAAGCATTTCATTTCATGTTTTTTTATATGTCCCTGACTATTAATTAGATGATGGTTTGTGTGCATAATTTGGGAGTTGTAGTTGTTATTTTAAGGGGTTAATTAGTTGTTAAAAAATGCGTGGGCTTCCCATTGCCCTGTAGTGGTGGCGAATGGGTTAATCTAACAAAGGGTTAATGTCACCTTACAATCGAATGGTGACATTAACCCTTTGTTAGATTAACCCACTCGCCACCGCTACAGGGAAATGGGAAGCCCACGCATTTTTTAACAACTAATTAACCCCTTAAAATAACAACTACAACTCCCAAATTTTGCACACAAGCCATCATCTAATTATTAGTCAGAGACATAAAAAAAAAACATGAAATGAAATGCTTGACTGAATGTAAACCATGTGTCATTTCATGTCGGGTTGGGGAAGGATTTGATAGAAGCCGGCAATTTAATTAGCGGCTATTCTGCTATGAAGAACTCTGTGAAATATAAATATATATATATGTTTGTCACTATGACATGTGAAAATATATATATATATACTGTATATATATATATATGTGTATGTATTCTATGTGTATATATCTATTCTTTCGTTTCTTTATTAAACCTGTCAGTGTGAGTTTACTGTATAGCGCACTGAATTGCCGGCTTTTCTAAAAGACACCGGGTGCGTATTTCTCGCAAGTCACATGTGTGCTCCGTGTGTAATCCGTATTTTTTGCGCACCCATAGACTTGCATTGGCGTACTACGGGCGTAGTACGCTGACAATCGCAGCATGCTGTGATTGGCACGGACCGTAGAATATGCCCGAGAAATATACGGCTGTTGGGAGCAAACCCATAGAGAATAATTTGTCTGTGTGTAATGCGTGCTTTTAGCGCCTCTCACTCATCCGTATTCCTCACCAGTGTGACCCCGGCCTAATAGCCGTGGGTTGAGCGATGCACCTCCCACGGCTGTTAACCACTTAAATTCTATCATTCACTGACAGTGGGATGTAACACCACTCCAGCTGGAAGTGAGTCATTCTTCCCTCCCATCGGTGCCCAGTCATGTGATCGCTGGGTGCCGATGGGTTGTTATGACTACAGAAGACTCCTGTGCCTGTCATTACGATACTCCTGTGAACGCCAACTTGTGGCCGTTGTTCATAGGAGACAGTCATTTATGCTATACATAGCAGTGCTGAAGCAATATATATATATATATATATATATACTAGCTGAAGAGCCCAGCGCTGCTCGGGCATAGTAACTAAGGCACCAGAAATGCATTGAGAACGCAAGCATCTATATCTTCTATGCTGGCATTTTAACCTCTACCCTGTATCGATTGAAGAGTATAAAATAAATTTGTTTTCACTACATCGTGGAGCTGGACAACCTTTTTCCATGTCAGAACCAGAGCGCTAAGTGGAACGGTCCTAACTTCCATACCAGGGATCCCTTTAAGAGAGGCCTGGGGTGAGAATCAGAGCGCTGAGGGATTTACCCTAACTTCCATACCGGAGATCCCTTTAAGAGAGGCCTGGGGTCAGTACCAAAGCGCAGAGTGGATTTGCCCTGACTTCCATACCAGGGATCCCTTTAAGAGAGCCTGGGATCAGAACCAGAGCGCTGAGTGGATTTGCCCTGACTTGCATACAGGAGATCCCTTTAAGAGAGCCTGGGGTCAGTACCAGAGCATTTGCAGGCAATTGCCCTGACTTCCATACCGGAGATCCCTTTAAGAGAGGCCTGGGGTCAGAATCTGAGCGCAGAGTGGATTTGCCCTGACTTCCATACCAGGGATCCCTTTAAGAGAGCCTGGGATCAGAACCAGAGCGCTGAGTGGATTTGCCCTGATTTGCATACAGGAGATCCCTTTAAGAGAGCCTGGGTCAATACCAGAGCATTTGAAGGCAATGGCTCTGACTTCCATACCGGGGATCCCTTTAAGAGAGGTCTGAGGTCAGAACCAAAGCGCTGGATGGATTTGCCCTGACTTCCATACTGGAGATCCCTTTAAGAAAGGCCTGGGGTCAGTACCAAAGCGCAGATTGGATTTGTCCTAACTTCCATACCAATGATGCCTTTAAGAGACCCTGGGGTCAGAACCACAGAGCTGAGTGGAACGGTTTTAACTTCCATACCGGGGATCCCTTTAAGAGAGGCCTAGGGTCAAAGCCAATGTGCTCTGTGCTCCTTTCTGTGGGGCAGACAATGACTGGGAGCTTATGTTCCCAGGGATGCCAGATTTCTCCCACCCAGTCAGTGTCTGCTGAGGTGTTGTCAAGTGGGAAAACTTGCTCATAGCAACCAATCACAGCTCAGCTTCTTTTAACCAGCTCTCGTGAAATGAGAGATGCTTAGTGATTGGTTGCAAGGAAAACTGTTGCTCATGACAACCAATCACAGCTCAGCTTCTTTTGAACAGCTCTGGCAAAATGAAAGATGCTTCGTGATTGGATGGTGATACACACATATGTACATTCAGTTTTCTATATATAGATATAAATATATATACATACATACATACACACACACATATATATATATATATATAATAAACATAAGAAAGGGGATTATGTCAGCTCACCCATTCACCCGTAGTGGAGTCCAGAGCAAGGAAAATCCAGCAGTGCAGCAGGAAGATCAATTGATAGCCAAAAAAGTTAAATCCAGCTTCAAGAATCCGATGTACATAAAAGTGCGAGTAGGTAAAGAGATGGACGAGACACCTACTCACTATATCTTTACCTCAAGGGTGTGGCTGGGGAAATAAATGTCCAGCCAGTTTTTCTTTTTCTTTCTTTTTCCTCTGTCTGTGTTGTGTGGAGGCAAGGAAGTCTCCATACAGAAGCTCCTGTGAGAGCTGCCATATGTGTTGTCCCAGAAGTACTGGGCAGGACTGTGTATGAACTGTTTATTTCCTTTTGAGCCAGAAAGGCTGTTTTTTTCTGTTACCATTTGGAGTTTTTGGTTTATGATACAATAAACCACCCAGAGAATTTAACCACACATGTGCCTGTGTTTACCTCATGGAGCAGCTAAAGTGAGCTGACCTTCCACAAGTGGTGCTTCGGATGCAGGCAAACGTTCCAGGAACAAATGTAGCAGCGGTGGGCAAATCATATGTCCTGGGTTAAGGCAGCTATGGAGAGGGACAAAATGGAGGAGCTACTCAAGCTCCTGGTCCTGAACCAGCAGCAACAGCACCAGGTACAGCAGGAGTCTAATAAACTCCTAATACAACAGCTGCAACAACAGCAAAGGCAGGTGGAACTTCTGATGGAAGATGTTTGAAGCACAGAAACCGCCCCTCCCCCATATCAAGGTGATGACTACTACGTCCGGAAAGCGGTAAGACGAGCCATGCAGAAAATGACCCCGGGTGATGATATGGAGGCATTCCTGACTGTTTGTGAGGGGGTAGCGGAGAGAGAGACTGCCCCCGAAGCAGTGGGCGGAAGTGCTGGCCCCCTATCTGACAGGTGAACCTCAGAAAGCCTATTTTAACTTGGCCTTGCAGGATGCCCATGAATATGTCAAGTTGAAAATGGAGATATTGGCACGCTCAGAGGTCACTATGTCTGTCAGACCCCAAAGGGTTCATCACTGGGTGTATTGTGGTGACAAACCTCCCCGCTCACAAATGTTTGACTTGTTGCATTTGGTACAGAAATAGTTGCAGCCGTAGTCCTCCACTCCAGCCCAGATGGTCGAGTGGGTCATCATGGACAGATTATTCACTCTCCCCAGGCCGGTGCAGACATGAGTTGCCCAAGGAGACCCCCAGAATGCGAGTGACCTGGTGGGCCTTGTAGAAAAGTACTAGGTGGTCGAGGGGTCCCTGAGGAAGTCAGGGGGTGGTACATCTCCATACTGGGATACCCAGAGGGAGCCCGAGCCCCAAAAGAGGGGTAATAGAGCCACCACTGGGGGAGGCCAAGGTCCCAAGGAGCTGCTGAGGGGCTACCAAAGGCTCCTGGTAAAGACCTGATCTACTTGGCAGTGTCACAGTCCTGGACACATAGCGGCCCATTGTCCTATGTCTGCAGAGCTGATAGATTGTAGCCTAGGCAGACACTCCTCATATTATGCCTACCCAGCCTGTAGTGTGGACTGTCAGCCCAGAGAGGAGCCGCAGTCATACCCCGTGACCATAAATGCAGTACTGGTATCAGGACTCTTAGACTCCGGGAGGTTGGTGACCCCGATAAGGGCCACGCTTCCCCACCAGTTGAATCCAGGGAAACGTGGGCATATGCTGTATCCACAGGGATGCCAAAGACTACTCGGTTGCCAGAGTGTTAATTAAAACTAGCCGCGGTGCGGAGTTCCATGAGGTCAGGGTAGTCAGAGAATTACTACACCCCAAGATAATCGGAAGGGACTTCAGCCTGTTCTGGAGCTTGGGAGGAAAGGAGGGTTGCCCAGTGGCTTAGACAGTAGCCAGCACCACCCTGAAAAATCCCCATCGGAGGTGTCCTGGCTGGTAATGAGGACAAACGAGTGACCAGTGAGGCAGAGGATCCTGAGCTTGGGGTTTCTGGGGAAAATTTTGGGACTGCTCAAATGAGGGATGTTACCCTTAAAGGGGCCTTTAAAAATGTGTCTGTGATTGATGGGGTTGCTCAAGAGCCGGGGGCTGACACCAGCTACCCACACTTTGCGGTCAATAGCAAATTGCTGTTTAGAATGACTACTCTGAGGGGAGGTGAAACAATGGAGCAGCATTGGTTCTAGACATGGCCCATTTGCATGTTTTGAGGGGACATCAGGGGGTGGAGAAAATGCAGGAAAGAATACTGCAGAGGTTCTATTGGCCAGGATGTTACTGAGAGATCCTGAATTATTGTAGGTCCTGTCCCACCTACCAGATAACTGATCTCTCTGTGCACTTCCAAAGTCCTCTTGTCCCATTAACGCTAATAGAGAGCCCGTTTGAGCAATGCCATGGACCTAGTTAAGTCTGCACAAGGGCACCAATATATCCTAGTGGTTATGGACTATGCGACCCAGTACCCTGAAGCAGTACCCCTAAGGAACTCTTCAGCTAAGAGTATCGGCTGGGAACTTGTCCATATTTTTGTTAGGATGGGCCTGCGGAAGGAGATTCTGACAGACCAGGCAACCTCCTACATGAGCAAGGTAATGAAAGAACTCTGTAGGGTCCTCCAGATTGCCCAACTGCGAACTTCAGTGTACCATCCACAGACCGATGACCTAGTAGAGCACTGGAAACCTTGTAAATCATGCTCAAGAAGATAATTGAGAAGGACGGTCAAGACTGGGACTACCTGTTTCCGTTTCTGCTCTTCTCCATCATGGAAGTTCCCGAGGCCTCTATTGGCTTCTCATCGTTCAAGCCCCTGTATGGTTGACATCCGCGAGGGCTCCTGGACATCGCCAAGGAAATGTAGGAAGCTGAGGTCACGCCACACTGGAGCATCATAGGGCATATCTCCGAACTGCAGGAGAGAAAGGCAAAAGTGATGCCTATTGTGAAGGAGCATCTTCTCAAGGCACAGGAGGCACAGGCAAGAGTGTATAACTGATCAGCGAGGCTGAGGCAGTTCCAGCCAGGGGACCGCGTGCTAGTGCTAATCCTAATGGTGGAGAGAAAGTTCCTAGCCAAGTGGCAAGGCCCATACGAGGTGGAGTAAAAAGTGGGCAAAGTTAATTACAAGGTACACCAGACGGGGCAAAGGAAGCCGCACCAGGTCTATCATGTGAACTTGCTCAAACCCTGGAGAGACCAAGAATCGCTGGACACCCATGCAGTGTGGACGATGTTACCATTGCAGAGACTCTGACGCCCACCCAGAGGCAACAGTGTCTGGAGCTGTTGCAGAAGAACCAGGACCTATTCTCAGATTTGCCAGGGCAAACGCAGGTGGTCGAGCATGACGTGTTGACAGAACTGCACATAAGGGTGAACCTTAAGCCCTATAGAGTTCCGGAAGTACGGAGAGAGGTGATATCCAAGGAGGTGAATAGGATGCTAGACCTCGGAGTGATAGAAGAGTCAAAAAGTGGATGGTTGAGTACCATCATCCTTGTACTGAAGCCTGACGATGAGTGGAAGTTCTGCAATGACTTCCACAAGCTGAATGAAGTCTCTAGTTTTGATGCTTACCCGATGCCTCGTGTGGACATACTACTTGAGAGACTTGGACCCACAAGGTTCATTACAACCTCGGACATGATGAAGGGCTATTGGCAGATCCCCATGCCCCAGAGTGCTAAGGAGAAGACAGCCTTCTCAACACTTGATGGGTGTTTTGACTGGGCTAGTCATCTGCCAAAGGTACAGGCGGTTCTGGATTCTTTAAGAAATACGGGGTTCACAATAAATTTGAAAAAAATGTGCCATAGGGAAGGAAGAGGCCAAGTATGTTGCCGGGAGAGGCGAAATTAAGCCACAAGTCAACAAGATCAGGGTGATTCAAGAGTGACTACAACTGCTTTCCAAGGAGCAATTAAGGGTGTTTCTTGGAATTGTGGGGTACTATCGGCGATTCGTTGCAAATTTCTCTATAATCGTCGCACCATTGACAGATCTTCTTAAAGGCACCAAATTGAAAATAGTTAAATGGTCTGATGACACAGAGAAAGCGTTCCAGGACCTGAAGCAAACTCTATGTACACCTGAAGCGAACTCCGTGTTATCTACTATATATTTATATCCTTTCACTTAATCCAGCACCCAAACTCTGTTCTGGACTATAAAGTAAGCATAAATCACACCCTGACACCTTCTGCACACCACTCATCAAACACTTGGGGTGATGAATAGCCAAAATACAGGTGCATCTGACAACATTAGAATATCATCAAAAGTTAATTTATTTCAGTTCTTCAATACAAAAAGTGAAACTCATATTATATAGGGTCATTACAAACAGAGATAACTATTTCAATGTTTATTTATGTTAATGTTGATGATTATGGCTTACAGCCAATGAAACCCCAAAAGTCATTATCTCAGTAAATTAGAATACTTTATAACACCAGCTTGAAAAATGATTTTAAAATCTGAAATGTTGGCCTACTGAAATGTATGTTCAGTAAATGCACTCAATACTTGGTCTGGGCTCTTTTTGCATCAATTACTGCATCAACGTGGCATGGCATGGAGGCGATCAGCCTGTGGCACTGCTGAGGTGTTATGGAAGTCCAGGTTGCTTTGATAGCAGCCTTCAGCTCGTCTTCATTGTTGGGTCTCGTGTCTTTAATCTTCCTCTTGACAATATCCCCTAGATTCTCTATGGGGTTAAGGTCAGACGAGTTTGCTGGCCAATCAAGCACAGTGATACTTTTGTTTTTAAACCAGGAATTGGTACTTTTGGCAGTGTGAGCAGGTGCCAAGTCCTGCTGGAGAATTACATTTCCATCTCCTAAAAGTTTGTCGGCAGAGGGAAGCATGAAGTTCTCTAAAATTTCCTGGTAGATGGCTGAGCTGTCTTTGGTCTTAATAATGTGATGCTTGTCACTTTTCACGGCATGAGTCGGAGTGGTCAAGGAGTCCAAGGTCAGAAGCCAGAAAGCTTTTTAGTAATGTGGCTAACCAGAGAGTGATCTTCACCCATGTAGGTCGCAGTGTGTCGGCAGCCTGCCAGCCCCTACGCGCGTTTCGCATAGGCTTCTATACTGTTGTAATATAATATTGCTTTTATTATGATATTTAATAAATGAGATTTTGCATTTACTTATTAGACAGTTTCCATGGCTCCAATTTGTCTAATTTCGCAATATTATGGGAGTTTTTTTCTGTCATATTGGCAATTTGAGCCATTTCTGACTTTGTTAAATTTAGTTTGGTACTTCTTTTGCTTTGATTAATATTTTCTCACCAGGATAATGGCAGCTGTTACTTCAGAGCTTCTAGGGTCGACTACCCCACCTGAGGAGGTAATGACAAGCATAGGTAGATGACAGTCCATTCAGGTACAAGGCCAATTGACTGGAGGGTCACAACCTGGCTTCATCTTCCAGGGTCAGCTTCCTCACATGTGGCACGCACACAGAGAGGATAGCGACAAGCTTAGGAAGGTGACAGTACATTGAGGTATAAGGCCAGTTGACAGGAGGGTCACAACCTGGCTTCATCTTCCAGAGTTGATTACCTCACCTGTGGCACACACACAGAGAAAAGGTAACGACAATCTTAGGAAGATGACAGTTCATTGAGGTGAGGCCAGTTGAGCCAAGGGTAACAACCTGGCTTTTCCGAACATCTCCATGGAGCCAGGCGACCAGGGGGTCCCAATCCTGGCTTTCTCCAAACGTATCCATGGTTCAGCAATGGTCAATGGAGCAGAGTTATATTCTTCCAGCCAGGGCTGAAGTCCCCTAAGCTGGCATCCTGTAGTGTAATAAATCTGTGTCCCTTGTAATGGAGCCATGATGTCTTGGCTGCAGTCCTGTAGAATCCCTGGATGTTTGGATGTCTTGGCTGAATCTCTGGCCCTGTCTCTCTCTCTATACAAAGGCATTAAACCTCTTTTTATAATTAAGTGTCCTTCATTCAGTATTTACATAAAAGGTAAGAATGGAGATGAGATCAAGTAGCATTACTATTTAACTGTTTGCATAGTTTTTCCTTCTCTGTTTTCATAGTCAACAAACTAACTGGCCTAGACAATGCATAATTAGTATATCAGTAAAAATAGTCATCAAAGACAAGAGCACATTATGTTACATCAAATGTCAACTTACAAGTCAATATTACAGGCTTACACAAGCAAAAGTCTATTTTCTTGACCAATCAGAAAGGAACACTTACATTCAAAAGTCAACATATAGATAATAGTCTATTCTTACTGGCTTGCTAAAAATAGTCATCTGGTTAATTAAGATAAACTGCTGTGTCTTCACAGACATCATGAAATTTAAAATAACAGTATTGCATAGTTTGACTTAAGAGGGCTTATCTGGGCTTTTTTTCCTATACTGTTTGTGTACCTAGGCTGCAGAATGCTGACAGTTTGTAATATACTTCCTGTCAGCATTCTGCACTGTTGCCTAGATACCACACTTGAGGATGTAACCAGCTCTCTCCTGATTCTAAAGGAACTGCTCAAACCCAGTCTAGAGTTTACCTATCTGGCAGAGACTGGACTTAACATTAAAACAGACACCACATCCCAGTCTCTGCCAAACCTTCCAATTATATACTGCTTTGGCTTCCCTACATATTAGATTGTATGTACTGTGTTCTTTTCTTTGTAGAAGAAAAGCATTCCTGTGACGGGACACAGTGTAAGCCAGAAGTGGCAGGACTCTGATGATTGCATCAGCCAGAGTAGGCTCAAATGCCCTCCAACACAGCTGGGCAGGTTTCCCAATAATAACTTTCAGCTATAACATCACATAGTATTGCACAGCCTACTGTAGCCTATATAAAAGCTGAGGAAAGGGAATGCAGAGCTACAAATATTTAGTGATGGGATGTCACAGTTCAGAACTTATCAATAGAAATAGGGAGAAATAGCCCCAAAATTCTGAATATATTGTACACATTCTGTAGTGTGTGACATAAGAAAAACTGAACAGTAACCATCCTTTTAACCATAGCTAAATATGTGCCGTTCACTTTCACACTACGAAGGGCTGTGCTTGCATTAAAAAAAAGCATGAAAGGGGTTACATTCAGTCCTAGGAGACTTCAGAGTATTGTAAAAGTCTTTTCATGGCAATCGGTGTACCTGTTATTCACAGCAAATCAAATTTTGAGAAAAATGGCAGCACTGAAAATAATAGCAGCAGATAATGCCACTAAAAATAATAGTGCAAAACTGAGTTTTCTCATCTTGTGTCTCAGACAGTGACCTATGTATTTGTCTAACCCTGATCCAACAATGAGGGAGCCGCTGAAGTGCCTTCTAGATTGTGAGGTTGTAGCCTGGAGAAAGCAGCGTGCATGGGCCCGGTGTCCTGTAGGTCACAGGAGTCATGAGACATCGGCACAAGGATGCACTGCATGTATCCCAGATGCCAAGTGCTAACCACTCTGCTCACAGATGTGGTGCCTGATGGCTGCAATTCCTATAAGCTACTCCACTGGTTTAGGATGTTCAACTAAACATTTATCATGGAAATAGATAGAAAAAATGACTTTCGCTTGGTACCAGAAATCCCACTAATTCAGCATCTGAATAGTCACATGCCATATCAGTAAGGATTTAATAGTCTTGACGTGGTATCCCGTACTACAGCATCAGTGTATTTGATGTGTATGTAAGTATAATAAATAATGGTGTAAATTATGGTAGCCTTGTGAACATTATAAATACATGAGAATTTAAAGGGAATTTGTCAGCAGATTTATGCTATATGATCTGATCGCAGCATAATGTAGAGGCTGAGACCCTGATTACAGCAAAGTGTCACTTACTGGGCTGCTTGTTGTAGTTTCCAGAAAATCAAAGTTTCATCAGCAGGGAATTATCATTAGAGGACTAGTCGTCTCATACCATATAAGCCTCCTTCTCTGTATAACTCTGCACTCACTGCGGATAAGTAAGTTTCTGTCTATGCAGAGTGTAGACCTAGAACTGTCAATCAGTGGTGTGGGCGGGATTATACACAGCTCAGTATTACAGAAATGCTAGATCTACAGGAGAAAAAACAGTAGTTTTATCAAAACTGCACCAAGTAGACCAGTAAGTGATATATCACTGGAATCGGGGCCTCTGCCCCTACATCATGCTGATCTCAGATAGCAAAAACCTGGTGACAGATTCCCTTTAACTGTAATTGTATATATTATATATGGTAAGTATCTGTGTATCAGATGTTCTGCATTATCTATTTCCAGATTCAGTCAAGGCAGCAGTTGGCGAGTTTATTCAAGCAGCTAAGGCCATGCAGTCACGTGCAGAGACAGTAGATAGAGAAAAGTAAGTCAAACTGAAATATAAATGGATTCCTTTTTGAAATGATTGGAAATTGGTAAAATACAGTAGGTTTTTGATTCTCCAGTAATGATAAGAGTAAAAAGATAGTGCACCCAAAATACATGTTTCCAGATTGCACCGTACTGTTTTGTAAAATTGCTTAGAATAAAACCTGGATAACCTAATTCCCTTCAAATGCTATACTATGTTTCATTAATATGTATATATGCATTGGAATAAAAGGGTGTCCAAAAGTAAAACTAGAAATGTACAGATAAAATGACTCCAAAAGGGAAAAACCTGTGCCATGAATAGCCTGCTTTACTGGTTTATGACAAAGTACCAGAACGGAAATATTTCCACATTGTACAGTCGTAACTCGTAACATGTTCTTACACTGGGGAATAAAGGAAATGTCAAAGCTGCTATTGTAGGTTACACTATTCCCATCTCCTTCCTCCAGAGAGCAATTTTCCTTTCGTAAAATATTCTACGGCCAGAATAAGCGTAACCTTCCTTGTCCGTGTGAATTTATTCTCCCTGACGGCAACGTGCTCCTTGTTAAACATGTTTAAATGTATTCTGCACGTCTGGGTTTCGGGCTTGATAGGTCGGTATTTAAACATATTGGGACTATTGAACTCCTTATTTTCAGTAAAAATGTAGTAAAATGGGTCAAGCTGCAACATATATACAGCAAAAGATTATGTTAATATCAACGGCGAAAAGAACGTCTTCTGGGATCAATTCATATATCACAGCCATTACGTGGAGTAGACCTCTTTCCTGTTTGCTGCCCTATTAAACATAGGAATCCACTCAATTCTGCATTTCACAAGGACACGGTAGGCAAAAGTGCGCTCAGAGTTGAAGGGGTTTTAAATAATTAAATATCATGGCTACTTTCTTAAATGCACTCCCTTTCCAACACACACACACTTTTCCAAAGATTATTCATGTTACTAGCTGAAGAGCCCAGCGTTGCCTGGGCATAGGAACCAACTGTGGTTAGTTATAACAAATTATAATGATTATATTGCACATAAAAACCATGCATCTAATCCTATCCTGTGTGATACTGACTGCTGAGCCGTGTATCTAATCATGTTCTGTGTGATACTGACTTCTGAGCCGTGTATCTAATCCTATCCTGTGTGATACTGTCTGCTGAGCCGTGTATCTAATCCTATCCTGTGTGATACTGACTGCTGAGCTGTGTATCTAATCCTATCCTGTGTGATACTGCCTGCTGAGCCATGTGTCTAATCCTCTCCTGTGTGATACTGACTGCTGAGCAGTGTATCTAATCATATCCTGTGTGATACTGTCTGCTGAGCCGTGTATCTAATACTATTCTGTGTGATACTGACTGCTGAGCTGTGCATCTAATCCTATCCTGTGTCATACTGTCTGCTGAGCCGTGTATCTAATCCTATCCTGTGTGATACTGTCTGCTGAGCAGTGTATCTAATCCTATCCTGTGTGATACTGACTGCTGAGCCGTGTATCTAATCCTATCCTGTGTGATACTGACTGCTGACCCGTGCATCTAATCCTATTCTGTGTGATACTGTCTGCTGAGCCGTGTATCTAATCCTGTCCTGTGTGATACTGACTGCTGAGCCGTGTATCTAATCCTTTCCTGTGTGATACTGTCTGCTGAGCTGTATATCTAATCCTATCCTGTGTGATACTGCCTGCTGAGCTGTGTATCTAATCCTATCCTGTGTGATACTGACTGCTGAGCCGTGTATCTAATCCCATCATGTGTGATACAGGGCTCCCCCTGCAGTCTGTGTCAGACGGTGGTCTGTGTTGGAATAAGATAAAATAACTCAAGGAAAAAGTGCAATATAAAAAATAAATTACCTAATAATTGAAAATATGCACCATGGAATGAGTTATAAAAAGAGAGACAACTCGGGCAAATAAGATAAAACAAAGAAAGAAACCGAGAACAATGTCCAATGATAAAGATTTATATTTTATTAGATATCCAACAATGTTGTATATATAAGCATGTATTTAAAATTAATGATAAGGGGAGGCCAATGCCAAAATAAAGGCACAGCCTGGGGACAGATATAATCACTCAATTAGAAGCACCTACAATAATATCACACAATATAAAGTAAAAATTATATACGAATATAATATATACATATGTAAAAGCATATATAAAAAATACTGGTGCAAGTATAATATATTTATGTGCAAACATATGATACGTGCAAGCAAGAAAAACTGTGTGAAAAATATATATAAAGGACAAAAATATTCAAATAATTAACAAAATGTGTACTACCACAAAATAAAGTGCAATGTGCCACAGTGATATAAACAAAAAACGTGTGCAAAAAAAGGAGTTTTTTCCATAAATGTGAGAGCACGAATAAAGTGCTGCAATAATTTATAATAAATGAGCTGCCACAATTAAAGTGCAATGTGCCGCAATAGTATAATAAATAAGCGCTTATGGCACATAAAAATTCACAAAAATTGTGGACAGTGTGAATACCTTTCAGCTACCTCTGTCCCCAGGATGTGCCAGCCCCGACGCGCCTTTCGGCGTACCTTCGTCAGGGGGTCTGTGTTGGCACGGTAATAAATTGTGCTATTTCCAGCTTTACAGAAGGACGATAACACCATAGAAATGATAAGAATAATAGGCCTCAGTTACCACAACTGTCTACAAAGAAAACTGTTGCTGATAGCAACCAATCACAGCTCATTTTTCATCTTTTAAGCAGCTCTGGGACAGCGTGGCGAGTTTTGAGTGGCGGCTTTTGTGTTTCGACTTTTATGTGGCGAGTTTGGTGTATGTGTGGTGAAATGTGTGCTGAGGGTGGTATATGTGTTGAAACACGTGGTAGTGTGTGGCGCATTTTGTGTGTGTGTTCATATCCCCGTGTGTGGCGAGTATCCCATGTCAGGGCCCCACCTTAGCAACTGTACGGTATATACTGTTTGGCGCCATCACTCTCATTCTTTTAGTCCCCCTTGTTCACATCTGGCAGCTGTCAATTTGCCTCCAACACTTTTCCTTTCACTTTTCCCCCATTATGTAGATAGGGGCAAAATTGTTTGGTGAATTGGAACGTGCGGGGTTAAAATTTCACCTCACAACATAGCCTAGGACGCTCTCGGGGTCCAGAAGTGTGACTGTGCCAAATTTTGTGGCTGTAGCTGTGACGGTGCGGATGCCAATCCCGGACATACACACACACACACATACATACATACATACATATACACACTTGAGCTTTATATATTAGATTAGAGCTCAGTCTCATTTACTTTAATGGGGCAGAGTTAATTCCTGACCAAACCAGTGGACAAGTGGGAAGTAAAGTTAGGCAACTAAATTAGCAGGACCCTGATCCAGCCAAGAGTTTGTGGCCACCAGACCAAACCCTACAAACTTCTTCCCGACAATTAGTAGGTCTGGTGGAACATCATCATTGCAACATGACGTGCCACGGACTATGGATGCAGCTGCTGGACAAGGGTCCTGTGAAGGTTTTGCTCAATGTGAAGCTGTTTTTGGATGAAAAGAGACATAATGTTAAGGGACAGAGGGATCTCTTATGTGACATTTATTAGCATTCTCAAATTTTTTAAGTACTCATTCTGATTTCAAACAGTCCAAGTCACAGTAAATGGAATAAATAAAAATGGCTAATTCAGTGCACTGGCCTGTTTCAGTCAATGGAAAGGTTAAACATATGGCTGTCCTGCTTTCTGGGCGTGAACATGGATTTAGTCCCACAATTTCTCACCACCAGTGTGTGTGTCAGAGGTCAAACCACACAGTATCTGAGTTTTATGACCAAACTACCAGTGTCACAGGAAAATCAGCTGCTTTGGGGGTCTACCAAAGAGGAACGTTTACTTTAAGAAGGAGCTGAGATGTGGGTTGGATGTTGCAACATAGTGTATTGGGGTTATCCAATACTTTTGTACTGATGGCCTATCTGCAGAATAGATAATCAATATCAGATCGGTGGCGGTGTGACACCAGACTCTCCATACTAATCTCCTGTTCTCAGTGCCAGGCGGATGTGATCATTGGCGGAGCAAAACAGCACAGTTCCGTCAACTGTATAGTGGTCGCAGCGGGGTACTGCAGCTCTGCCCTTGATTTCACCTTAAATAAAAAGGGGTCGTAGAACCCATGGTCATTCCTCATGTTTTACCCCTTTAAAAAAAGCCACTACACTCACCTACGGCTACAGTGCCAGTGCCGTTCCAGCAATGTCGGCACCCACTTTCCTGAGGCTCAAGTGAGGTTGTGACGTCATGAGCCCTGCTCCCATCAGCGCTGGCTTCAATGTCCCAACCTTAGAACATATTGAGCATCAACATGATCACGGGGCTGTGACTGCTCTCTAACTTCCTTTTGAAGTTTGATTTGTCCAATAGCTGGGACAGTGACGCCAGCGCTTATCGGGCACAGAGCTCACATGACATAATCTCACGTGAGCCCCAGTACTGACACAGCTTGAATGACCCGACACCAGAGGCGAGTATAGGTGTGCTTAGTTTAACGGGGCTAAATACGAAGAATGAGAAAGGGTTGTCCAAGTAATGGAAAACCACTAAGTTTTCATTTGCCTCCTGATCTGCAAAATGAGTCAATAATGTTGCTAAACCATAGATTGCTGCAACCATATGAAGAACTTTGAGGCATATTATAGTTTCTGTGAAGACTGTCTCCCCAGCTGCGCCACTCCAATAACTAAGGGACGCTTCAGAGTTGGAGAAGCACTGCCCAAAATCATTGCATCAAAGAATTTTAAAATAAAATATATAACTTTCTCCTGCTTTCTTTTTCAGTCCACTGGAGGTGAGATTAATTAATGATCAACTGATGCAACTTGAGAGAGCTTTCATCGATCCTCTTGGAGTAGCTGGCAACTTATATTATAGGTAAAGTTTAAAGAGTCCGCTAGGAAAAAATATAAAATGCTAAAAATGCGCATATCGAATTTGTTTCATTTTAAGGAATTTGCTGAACCCACAACCAAACACAGGTCACAAGTGTATTAGTATGAAGTAAGTGGAGGACCTACGGTATGGACTACACAGCACATGACTCATTTCAGGCACAGCATGATGATGTTATCCAACACTATCAGTTTCAGTTAGTGTCCTGCACATATCTTCTTCTCCACTATCTTCGATTGCAAAGGTGGGGGGCAGGGGCAATATCCATTGCTCTTTACCAGAATGAGAATACCAGCCCTCAGCTGTCTGAAGGGGGGGCCATGCTGTTTTTTATTTAAATAATTTTAAAAAACGGTGTGGATTAACCTATATTTTTGATAACCAACCTTGCTAAAAGCTGACAGCTGAGGGTTGCAGCCCGCAGCTGTTAGTTTTGCCAGGTTGGTTATCAAAAATACAGGGGAACCCACGCTGTTTTTTCTTTTATTTTTTAGAGTGCAGGCTGATGAATACTCTTATCAGCTGCCGCCTGCTCTCGCTGTCATCAGCAGCAGCTGGCATCGGCTGATGGGACTAGTGGTCCCATCAGCCCAAGCCTGTGATCGGAGGTAAACTTTGTACCTCTAGTCATAGCTGCGGGCTCATGTTATCATCTGACAGCATGAGAACCGCACCTCTCTGACTGGTGGTATTAATCTTACAGCTGATCAGAGCCGCCGCTGTTTTCAGCGCTGCCATGCATATAACAGCGTGAGAAACACCCAGTGCTCGGGGTGCCAAACCCAAACACTAACACAGACTTCTTGGTGAAGTCTGTGTTCAGGGTCTGTGCCTGAAAAGTAGGTGTTTGGATTCGCCCATCTCTACTCAACAGCGCCTGAAAGCTCTGGTCTTAGTCATGGTAGTGTCACATCCTATGTACAACCATCTTGGGTGTGGAAATTCTTTTTCATGTTGCCAGCCAACAAATGTTTTGTAGAGTGAAGGCTCTTTAGGGGGAAAATAAGCAGTGGAAGTTCTGGCACAAATCAATTATGAACCACTGTTCACTATCAACACATGAAGTGGGCACATGGGGATAAACTGGCCAACAAAATGAGCAAGGCTCAAGCTGTCCTCTTCGCGATTTTCTTGCTGGTAGCCAGGCCTGTCACCATTATTTCACTCACTTGCAAGACTTGTCATTGAATATGAAAATGAATTGCATAGTCGACACAGAGCACAACTTATGGAAAGGGACAGTGTAGGTCTTCCATAGACCATAGGGTCAATGTTTTGAGTGGCAGCAATGAACCACAGAAACCAGGAAAGGTGGCGATACTTCCATGGTTGGGCGCTAGGTCTGGTTCCAAATACTAGGTGGCATTTAGAGTGGGTACAAAAGTATTCAGACCCCTTTAAATTTTCCACTCTTTGTTTTATTGCAGCCATTTGATAAAATTCAAAAAAGTTCATTTTTTTTCTCATTAAGGCCTCTTTCACACATCAGGTTTTCGCCGTCAGGCGCGATCCGGCGCTTTTGACAAAAACCGGATCCGGCGAAATGCAATGCCGGATCCGGGTTCCCCCCCCATTGACTTGCATTTGAGCCGGATCGCGCCGGATGGCCATGCGTTTCATCCGGTTTTCGCCGGATCCGGCAATGTGTCGCAATCCGGCGTCTGGAAAAAACGGCTACTGTAACGTTTTTTGTCTCCGGCGCGTCTGGATTTTTCACACAATGAAAGCCTATGCCGGATCCGGCGACAGCCGGATCTGGTAGCCGGATCCGGTTTTTTGGTCTGAGCATGCTCAGTAGCTCTGCCCACAAGACACATATATAAAAGCATGACAGTGGGACCCTCAGCCACAACCAACATGCCACCCAAGACAGGAACCAGGCGCAGGAGAAGGCAGGAGACCACTGCAGCAGCACCATCAGCACCACCACCACCCCAAATGGAGCAGCATGCTGAACAACAGGAGGGGAGTCCAGCAGCAGATGAGAGATGGTAATTATCAAATCCCCCATTCCTCCAAACTAGGGCCATGGAATATCAAGATATTCATTGGCCCTTTGTTTCTCTTTATTCAACAGCCGCCCAAGAGATGCAGCAGCAGCAACAGTGGCAGCACTGGCAGCACTGGCAACACCACCCACAGGCATGGAGTGTAGCCAGCAGGAAGACAGCACATCATCTTCTGGGAGCCCTCCCTCGCATCGTCAGCGTTTGACGGTAAGTTTTTATTTCCAAAATCCATCATCTCTGTAATATATGACTATTCATTGCCTTTTATTTCAAAACAGGAATCACAAGATGAAGAGGAGCTCCCAGAAGAAGAAGGAAGGGGTGGACAGACACCTGGAGTGGGCTCACAATTGGTAAGTTTTTTGCATCAAACGCAGAAAAACAACATCACACTACACACAACACATAGAAAACAATGTTCTGCAGACCACACACAGCAAACAAATGCCTACATCCATTGTTTTCTTCTCTAGTCTTCCCAATCTGGTGCTCGGCCAAGAGGTCCTTGCAGTGCCTCCCAGGGTCGTCGGCGACAGCAACGCGGCGGTCACCAGCGTGTAAGTATAAATATTTTTGCTTTGTTTTTTTGCACTTTTTATTTCATTTCTTTTGTGGAGGCTAATTATGTTATTTTTGTCTTTTCCTTTTTTAACAGCCTTCACAGCGTGCTCCCGACTCTGACGGTGAGGATGGAGGGATTGATGTGGACCACCTCATCGATCTCGTCAGAGAAAGGGAGCCGCTATGGAATATGGCTGACCGCCGCCATGCTGACCTGATCGTTACCCGACGACTCTGGGAGGAAATCTGTTCGCTCCTTGTGGACCGCTGGGAGGACCTCGATGCTCGGGCCCAGGTTAAAGAGCGTAAGTATATACAGTACCGGTTGCTTGATGTAAACCAGTGTTTCCCGAACTCCAGTCCTCGTGGTCCCCACGGATCATGTGTTCAGGATTTCCATTTACTATGGAAATCCTGAAAACATGACCCCTGGGGACCATGAGGACTGGAGTTTGGGAAACACTGATGTTGTACACTAACCACTCCTTTCTCGTTTCAGGGGACAGAATTGTGAAGCGGTGGCGGTCTGTGAGGGATCGTTTCAAGAAGGAGTTCAATAAAGAGATGCGGGCCCCGAGTGGATCTGGAGGACGCAGGAGCAAGTACAAGTACGCACAAGCCCTGTCGTTCCTCCGGGAAACAATGGTCACCAGAAGGTAAATATTACACAGCACATGTGAAAAAAAATGTTTCTATGTAACTTTTTTTTTTCAGCCAGGGCCATACCATGTCACTATTTTAATTGTTTTTTTTTCTCTTTATTCCACAGCACGGTGAGCAGCACTCGGGAGCCTGCACGATTGGACCCTTCTGAGGCGATCCCTGAGGAGACCGGCACCGAGGGACACTTCGACTGCCCCGGTACATCTGCACCTTCCCAGCCTTCCCACACATTCGACCCATCTGTCCCATCCGCCAGCACAGGAGCATCGTGGCCGCCTACATTACATGAAGCTGCTGGTGAGGAGATCGCTTTCCCTTTACCCCACCCTTCTGCCCCTGCCACCTCTAGTACACCTGCGGGTACTGGGCGGCAGCGGCAGAGGGGTCAGGAAAAGACTTATGCGCCAGAGTTCTTGCATCTGAATGCATCTTTCCAGAACTGTCTAAAAGTCTTGTCAGAGCAAATCTCCGCATTCTTTCAGCAGATCAACTCCAGCATTCTGGAGGTGAAGACACTTCTGCAAACCATGCATTCAGAAGCAAGATCTTCGCCAAACACACCTTTTTCAGGTCTGTTGTGGAGCGCATGGAAATGCTCTCTCCTACCCAGCAGATGCATGTAATGCATTCATGCCACAGTGCTCTCCAGCACGTTACCTCCCAACCTCCTCCTCCCACCACAGTAGTTCCTCCACCTGCACCCCCTCCAGCCACTTTCCATCCTCCCCCTCCTATTACATACCATCCACCTCCCCAGCACCAGCCACCTCCCCAGTACCAGCAACCTCCCCAGTACCAGCAACCTCCCCAGTACCAGCAACCTCCCCAGTACCAAACTCCTTCCCCGTACCAAACTCCTTCCCCATACAACTTGCCATCAACATCATCTGCTCCTACAGTCCCTGCCCAACCCTCCACCACCACCTCTTCTGCCTCCCACATGTCCACCCATTCTGTAGCTTTTTCCACACCTTCATCTCTAACTGTTCCTTCCCCACCACAATCCCAGTCCTCTCTCCACACTCCCAGTGTCGAAGTGTCCCGCAGCCCCTCCAGCAGTATTTCCACCCCACACTACACAGATTTGTAATGTGTTTTTTAATAAAAATGCCTATTGTTTTTAAAACCTTTATTAAAAAAGTTTTTTGCACATTAAAAACATTTTACAAAAAAAAAATATTTTAAATAAAAGTTAAATTATCGTTTCACAATGGTTGTCTGTCATTTCTTTCTGCGGCGAACTATGTTTAAAAAAAAGGTTAAATACAGGGTATTTCAAAGGTAAAAAGGTATTCAAAACCAGGTATATAACTGTGGGTACATTTTACCTTTTTGCCACAGTTGTGTTCCTGGTTGTGTTTGAAGCAAAGTATTTCACCTAAAAAGTTGTGTTTATTGTTGGTGATTTCCTAACAATGTACACAACTTTTGTTACAAGGTGAAATACTTTGCATAAAACACAACCAGGTACACACCTGTGGCCTAAAGGTAAAAATAGTAAGACCATGACAAGATAGCCAACTTTGGTTGGCAAAGGTATATACTGTTGGTACAGAAGGTACACAAGTTTGGTTAAGGGCACAAATCTTTCACACTCTGTCATCCTGCCAGTGTACTCTGCCTTGAGGTGACATAAAGTATAGTGCAAAATTGTCCCTCATTACTGAAACCGTCACAGAACTTCTAGTGGTAATGTCATGGTAATCTTGCAAGGTGGTTTCTTCAGAGGTGTCCTCAATGGAAATGGGTTCCTTGCAGATAACAAAATTGTGGAGTACCACGCAAGCTTTGATCACCTCATCCACAGTTTCTGTCTTGAGGTTGATCGCAGTCAATAGGACCCGCCATTTGGCTGTCAGAATACCAAAGGTACATTCAACCATTCTTCTTGCTCTTGTGAGGCGGTAATTAAAAATGCGTTTTGTTCTTGTCAATCCTCTGCTAGAGTACGGTTTCAAAAGGTGTTCTGACAGCTGGAAGGCTTCATCCCCTACACAGACAAATGGCATAGGTGGACCAGATGTTTGCAGCAGCGGTCTAGGGGGTGGGAACTGGAAGGTGTTTCCATACAGTTTACGCCCCATGGCAGACAGTTTGAAAACTTGAGAGTCATTGTGTAAAATAATGCATATCCTGTAAAATATTCAGGACTAGTTACCAGATAAAAATATAGTGGTTTATTTGGATTCTTCCATCAAAGAAAGGTTATTACAGAAAAACAGGTGAATAAAAAGAGGTGAGATATTGTCCATTAGATCATGCTCTGAGATCCCAAATGGCAAAAGCAACATGTATTCTTCTTTCTCTCCGGGAACCCACATGGCAAATGGCGTCTGTCTCTCTGTTCGACTTCTTCGTACTAAAGTAACATACCAGCTGTTGAGTTATGTCATCTTGCGTCTGTCTCTCATGATGGTGAGGGAAGAAGAGGCGCCCTCTACAGTTAGCCATGAATTATATACGTCTCCTAAAGCACATGGTCTCTACATATATGGAGCTGTCTTTCTACCATGAGCCAAGCTTAAAAATAGCCTATGTCGTGTAAGCTAAAGCAATGTACAGAACTGGGTCTTATAAGAAATTAACGGATTATTAATATTTAACAATTCCCCCTTTTGAGGGAGACAGACATTAATTGGAACCCTCAAATATAACAAGATCTTCTTTCTTCTTTTCTTCTTCTTTGACAAAATAATTTAATATCAATAATAATAATAATAATAATAATAATAATAATATTAGATTACCGTTATAAGTACTCAATGACATAATTGATGTGAATTCATGTTATGGTAAGCCATGAACAATATTCATATAAAATATGTATAATTATACTTCCCTAAGTCTAAATTGAAGCATCTCAGGTCCAGTCATCATCATCTGATGTCATCTGGTCTTCATTTTGATGTCTTCTGTCTTCTTCTTGGTTCTTTTAAAAATACAGTTTTCTTATAGCATATAGATGTGTTGTGTATCAAATCAAAGTCCATAATTTCAAATGTTAATACGAAACAAAGTCTATAAATGAAATGCAGCTTTAATATCTGTGCAGTGTCATCTTTAAAAACCTGGGCTTATATTGGCTCGCCTTGGATATTCTGGAATCCTCCATCGGTACTGGTCTTTGAACAGGTGTGACATCTTTGGTCAACAAAGCAAGGGTTAAAATGACTCTTCCTTGCTAAACATAGCACCATAACCAGTCCTTGTCCTAATGCACAGGACATATGTCAGGGTTGTAGCTTCCTGATAATTACCTTCATTGTTCACCAGCTTTCATCGAAGCTTTTCAGGTGATTGAAAACCTCTGGAACTTGATAAGAACGTGATAACACCGTTCATCTCAGCATCATAGGATCATCGTCCTCTGGTTGTCAGGTTAGACACTTTAATTGTGACTGTCGGTGGTGAATACTGCACTTGTGACTGTCAGTGGTGGATACTGCATTTGTAATTAACACAGTCTATTACTCAGTAATCATAGCTTTGTTACCTTCTGGGACTTCTGGATCGCGGCATTCTTCTTCTTGCAACTGATAAAAATCAATGAAGTTTAGAAATGTGAAAAGTCTTTATTAACATAATTTCAGTATCTTGCTTGAAGTCTTCATTCCCTATTCTATACCAAATCTGGTAATTTCCCTATCCCATAATATCACAGCGTACCATAGCAATCAGTAATATCCATATAATTATTATCAGAATTTGTACTGTATATGGATTTCAATATTTGAAATAATAAACCAATAATAAGTGATAATACATTATTATCCATTTTTTTTTCATGTGATAGAACATTTTTATGTCATAGGTGTAATTACCTTTTTCAACCCATAGGTGTCACTGTGTTTTATGTAACCAGTGTTTTCATCTTTATTAATAAGGAATATATTTATTATACTAATAATATGTAGGAATGTATAGCCATGAACCAAAATAAGAATATATGAGTGAGCGAATGAATGAATAAAAGAATTGTTGCATATAACTCAGAAGTGAAACATTTTCCTTAGTAATAGAACCATATAATTGCTATATTTAATGAAGCAATATTCTCAGTAGATATTACTTTACTAAATATTGGTGAAAGAATTAAAAATAATGAAAAATAAGAATAAAAATAAAAATAAGAATAAGAATAAGGCCTTTATGTTGATGCAGAGTAGTTATGTCTTCAGTAACATACACCCTTAATATTTCCATGATCTGGATTATTTCATAATTGTCATACACTTGTGTTATCAAAATATTCAAATCATGCAACTTTGCATATAATTCCTCTTAGTGTAAAGAAATGACTCTTTATAATACTTGTTATTATACCCAATACTTATACCATTGTACCTTATTAATATTTTTTCCTATTAAAATGTGTGAAGAAGAGGTATTAATCAAATGTGATTATGTAGTCAGGATAAAAAACATATTTCCCCCTTAATACCAAAAAATATTGTTTCATGAAATAATTCATTTATCAAAACCAAAATTAAAAATAATTAATTTATAAATTGTGTAAATATTATACTTGCTTATACCATTATTTGTCTGAAGATGTGTAACCATTAAAATTAATTTGAATATCATAAAATTATCCTTTGGAAAAATTAATTTGCATAAACCATTTTGATGTGCGATTGCACTTTGCACTTATCCACAATTAACTAAATCAAGAAATAATAATTACTATAGAAATATAGAAATATATGTTGTATAGATAATATTTCATTATGTATCTTAATATTCTAATAATTTATCTGATCTGCATATTTCTCCTAAAGATAAAAGCTTTGGGTTTTTTTTTTTTTTTTCCTTTCTCTCATGCATTCAGGATCCTGAGGTCTCACAAACGTATCACATTACTCGCTCAGCAGCTGCTCATACACTCAGTCACTGTCACTCAGACTGTGTCACATATTAACTTTAATACACGTATTTTAACCCAAATTATCCTAATTATCAATGCATTGTAAACTATTTCAATTTAGTCTCTTAATATTTCTTTGAATATTCCCCCTTTAAAATTCTTTTCCTAAGGAACAGGGACATAGTATACTGGTATACTTGTATTATTAGAACAAGGTTCAAATTCCCCTGCTGTGGTAGTCATTCAAACCATGCAGTAAAAAAAAAAACACACACCCAGAACATTTTAAAAAGCAATTGGTTATTTCCTTTTAAGGGTTAGATATATATAAAATCATGCAATTATTGCAACTTCCTGTGTAAATAAAGACATAAATCCTTGGAAGAGAATTTTTCTCGATTAAGTCCTGCTTTGAAATGAAAATTCTAAGGAAACATAAAAAATAAGGTTAATATCATATAATTCTAAATATTATTACTGATGTAGATTTTAATTTTCATTAAAAAATACAGTTCTACTATTTCTACTTCTACAAACACTCTATATATATACTGTATGACTATGTATATATCCACAAACCATAAAACTACAGGATTATACTCTATAAAATAACATATAACTCACTAATTGTATAACACTGTTACACAATATATATTACTTTTTTCCTAGCCAATTCCTACACCCATACTTATTTCTCTGCAAAAAATATCCTGAAAGGTTCTTGCCATTTTAAAGCTAATAGATTCTTGGAGCAGAGTATTCAGTTTACAGGCCATGATGTCACTCACCACCTGTTTCTGTCTGTTAAATTCGGCCATCTTTGTTACAGAAAGAAAATCAGAACTCATCATTTTTCTTAATTCAATTTGTGTCTTTTCGGTGTTCTTTTGCATCATTCCATATGGTTTATAACAAACATGTGATTTTCTTTTTCTTTCTTCGTAGATTTGATTTTGGGGAAAACTCATTTTAAAAGGTTTTGCTAATACAGGCTTCTGATAAGATTTTACTCTGCCTGTCTTTCCAAAATTAGCACAATTTATTTTCCTTTCACGATTCTCGTGTTTTCTGGCAAAATCAAGAAATTGCGCACATTCAAACAAAGAATCTTTTTGTGACGCAATAACACGAGATGCAGGATTTAGAAACCAAAATTTGCTTACAAAACTCCTTATGAGGGACGGTGTTTTGACATTCTCACTCAGCATTTTGTACAAACGTTCATATATGGACATGAACGTAAAAATACATTCCTTCCGACCAATCCTTAATTTTTGAAGAATATCAATATCTGGATGATTTTCATTTGATGAACAAAAAATGAGAATTTTTAATCTGTCCTTATCAGTTAAATTCTCATGTGTTTCACCAGATAACTTTAAAGACAATCTCCTTGCAAAATTTACAGGGATCCACATTTTGAACAACTGATTCTTCTCCTCGTTAGATAAATCAAAGTTATCAGTACAACTTTCAAAGATCTCAGAGTTTCTATAAACATCTATTTTGTTGTCATAAGTAGGAATTATTTGGCATATTTTTATCAAATTCTTCCTCACGCTACTTCGGATTTGGGCCTGTGAGTCTTCTATTTTTAGTGGTACGTCTTTCCCTTGTACGTCCTCTACGTCAGTTCTGAAGTCTCCTCCTACTTCTCCATCTTGTTCCACGTCTGCAAGGTCACCTTCAATGACTGCTACTTGTAACTGTTTCTCCACATTACAGTGAATCTCGGGAATATCACTATCCTCTACACAATCATTTTTAGATTTTTCTGACACAGATCTATGAAATATATCTACCATCTGTAGAATATTTTTTAATCTCTCTCTTTCTCTATTGAAAAACTTAGAATCTAACCTCTGATTCTCGAGTTCACACTCGGCATATAAACTTAACCATAAAACTTCTGAATTAGAATTGTCTACAGACTTAAATTTCAATTTACTCTGCTTAGCAAGACAATTAATGACATCCATTTTATCTTACCTTGAAATGTCTCAGCTCCTTTGATGGACAACGCTGGGTTCCTGTCTTCACACGTCTGGCTTAGGTCTGGTACTTTTGGCACTTGTAGTACTTCTCAATCTATCTGGTACTTCTTACTTCTAGGTTCTATGTGATTCTTGTAAGTAGTGGAATTCCCGATAACTTACACATATGATTTGACGTTAGCAAAGTCCAATCCCCCGTGTGTGCAAGTTGAGGGAAATCCGCAAAAAAGTACAAAAATTCAGATCTGGCTGGCTCTCCAATGTAAAATAATGCATATCCTGTAAAATATTCAGGACTAGTTACCAGATAAAAATATAGTGGTTTATTTGGATTCTTCCATCAAAGAAAGGTTATTACAGAAAAACAGGTGAATAAAAAGAGGTGAGATATTGTCCATTAGATCATGCTCTGAGATCCCAAATGGCAAAAGCAACATGTATTCTTCTTTCTCTCCGGGAACCCACATGGCAAATGGCGTCTGTCTCTCTGTTCGACTTCTTCGTACTAAAGTAACATACCAGCTGTTGAGTTATGTCATCTTGCGTCTGTCTCTCATGATGGTGAGGGAAGAAGAGGCGCCCTCTACAGTTAGCCATGAATTATATACGTCTCCTAAAGCACATGGTCTCTACATATATGGAGCTGTCTTTCTACCATGAGCCAAGCTTAAAAATAGCCTATGTCGTGTAAGCTAAAGCAATGTACAGAACTGGGTCTTATAAGAAATTAACGGATTATTAATATTTAACACATTGGAGCGGCCATAGGCCCCAATATCAACAGCAATAAATTTGTATTCCGCGTCAGCGATGGCCATGAGGACAATGGAAAAATATTTCTTGTAATTGAAATATTCCGATCCCGATCCGGCTGGCTTTACAATGCGGATATGTTTCCCGTCCACAGCGCCCAAGCAGTTCGGAAACTGACATATCTGTTGAAACTTTTCTGAAATTTCAATCCACCTCTCTGTTGTGGGCTCTGGTAAAAACTCTTCAGCTAAGGAGTCCCACAGTGCACGGCATGTGTATTTCACTATTCCAGATATGGTGGAAATCCCGAGTCTGTACTGGAAATGCAGTGACGAAAGGGATTCTCCAGTTGCAAGAAATCTGTGGAGAATTAAAAAACAATCAATTAGTTTAAAATCACAGCATTACATACCAAAACTCAGCTATAACACTTGGAGATACAAACTACCACCAACAAGATTGCAGTGAAAGTGTGCTCTGATGCGAGCATATCCAATAAATGTGGCTTACCTTAAAGTCACCATCAGACGCTCTGCGGGTGAAACAGAGAAGCGGCAATAGGTGTCTGCTTTTCTTATGAGGTGTGCAATGCGCTCCACCAAGTAATCAAAATTCTCCATTTTCATCCGAACATATCCAAAAAATTTATCCGGGTTTCGTCTAAGGTCCATGCAGAGTGTAGAATAGACCCCACGCGTCATTCTCTTGGCTGTGATGGGGTGGATCCACAAACGTCGTCTACGATGCCTGATGCGCTGCTGTCTGCTCTCTCCTTCTCCAGAACAATCACCCTCAAACGATTCGCCTCCGCTGTAAAATCCGCCAAATTCTTCAAAATATTTCCAATCACAACATCCATCTTCGCCAGTAACTTGCTCTTCTCTCCAACCTACACTTTCTCCTCTACAACCTGTCAAAGAAGGGCTGTAGGAACACGCTATATATAGTTTTTCAGTAGCCAATCCTGTTCGGAAGGCCACAAGGGTCAATTTTAAAAACCGGATCCGGCGTAATCCGTCAAAAAACGGAACAAAAACCGGATTAACCGTCACATCCGGTTTTACGAAATATTTGCCGGATCCGGCGCTCCGGCACGACGCCGGATCGCGCCTGACGCCGAAAACCTGATGTGTGAAAGTAGCCTAATGTGCACTCTGCACCCCATCTTGACTGAAAAAAAACCCAGAAATATAGAATTTTTTGCAAATTGTTGGAAATTGAACCTTTGGCCAAGTCTGAGGTCCAGAGCACTCTGGATGAGGTTTTCATCCAGGTATCTCTGTACTTGGCTGCATTCATGTTTCCTTCAATTGCAGCCAGTCATCCTGTCCCTGCAGCTGAAAAACATCCCCATAGCATGATGCCGCCACCACCATGTTTCACTGTTGGGATTGTATTGGGCAGGTGGTGAGCAGTGCCTGGTTTTCTCCACACATACCGCTTAGAATTATCACCAAAAAGTTCTATCTTCATCTCATCAGACCAGAGAATCTTATTTCTCATAGTCTAGGAGTCCTTCATGTGTTTTTTTAGCAAACTCTATGGGGGCTTTCAAATGTCTGGTACTGAGGAGAGTGTTATGATTGAGTCACCGTAGGAGGCAAAAATAGGAATGCTAGCTAAGTCCAAAAAAACAGAGAAGTTGGCAACTATCAGATTGCAGACCCCTGAACCTATCAACACAACTAGCAGTAGCCGTGGGGGGTTCCTACGATGACCTAGACCCCTCGATCACAGCCGGAGAGATACATAGGCCTAAAGAAGGAAAGGGGAAATCTATCTGCCCCAGAGCAGACCCCAAAGCAATAGGCAGCCCCCCACATATAATGACGGTGAAGCAAGATGAAAACACTTACACAGACAGAAAGACAGGCTGAGCAAAGACGGGGCCCAAAAACTACCTAGATAGGAACGGATAGGAAGGCTGCTGTCTGCAATCTGCCAAAACCCTATCAGAGACAAAAGCCAACAAGCTGATATAAAAATGGCCCTGAAGCAACTAAGCTTCAAAAACTAAATCAGCACTCAGGTACTTTCAGAAGACATTGCTAACGGAACACTGCACTCTCCAGCAGGGAGTGGCAGAATCCAAAAAGCAAGAAAAACAAAAACAAATCTTAAATGCAAAAGGCAAAACAGAAAACTTAGCTTTAGGAGAGCAGGAATCAGACTGGTGTCCAAGAGTCCACAGAGAAATCACCCGCAGGGCAGAAAGGGCGTAGGCAGCCTTAAATCCAGTCAGTGACTCCACTCAGCCAATCGTCTTCATTAGTCCCAGGTGCCTGATAATCAGGCTCACTACCTTCCTTCACTAGAATAGGGAGTTCACCAGGCCTCAGTGACGGAGGGGAAAATGAACTCACAACAGTACCCCCCCTTGAGGAGGGGTCACCGAACCCTCAACAACGCTACCAGGGCGATCAGGGTGAGCCCGATGAAAGGCACGCACCAATCTTTTGGCATGAATATCAGAGGCAGAGACCCAGGAATTATCCTCCTGACCATAACCCTTCCACTTAACCAAATACTGGAGTCTCCGTCTAGCCAGACGGGAATCCAGAATTTTCTCTACCTCATATTCCAAGTTACCTTCAACCAATACAGGGTCCGGAGGTGCCACCTCAGGCACAACTGGCTCAACAAACCTCTTCAACAAGGACTTATGGAACACATTATGGATCTTAAATGTGACAGGAAGAGCCAAACGAAAAGAGACCGGATTAATAATCTCCAAAATCTTGTAAGGTCCAATAAATCTAGGCTTAAACTTAGGAGAAGCCACCTTCATAGCAATATTTTTTGAGGATAACCACACCATATCACCAATCATAAACTGGGGACCAATGGTCCTATGTCGATTGGAAAACCGCTGAGCCTTTTCCTGGGAGAGAGATAACTTTTCCACCACTTGGTCCCAGATCTGGTGCATTCTCTCCACCACAGTGTCAACACCTGGGCAGGCAGAGGGCTCCACCTGCCCTGAAGAAAATCGAGGATGAAACCCAAAGTTACAAAAAAAAGGTGACATCAAAGTGGCAGAACTAGCTCTATTATTTAAAGCAAATTCGGCCAAGGGCAAAAATGAAACCCAATCATCCTGATCAGCGGAAATAAAACATCTCAAATACAAACCCAAGGTCTGGTTTGTTCTCTCTGTCTGCCCATTGGTCTGAGGGTGAAAAGCAGAGGAGAAGGACAACTGAATTCCCAACTTGGAACAGAACGTCCTCCAAAATTTAGACACAAATTGAACTCCTCTGTCAGATACAATGTTCTCAGGAATCCCGTGCAAGCGAACCACCTGTTGCAAAAACAGGGGCACCAACTCAGAGGAAGATGGCAACTTAGGGAGTGGTACAAGATGAACCATCTTAGAGAACCTATCACAAATCACCCAAATAACAGTCATTCTTTGAGAGACCGGCATATCAGAGATGAAATCCATTGAAATATGGGTCCATGGCCTCCTGGGGACCGGCAAAGGCATCAACAACCCACTAGAGCGAGAACAAGATTTAGACCGGGAGCAAGTCCCACAGGACTGCACAAAATTCCTGACATCATGAGACAAGGTGGGCCACCAAAAAGAGCGACTCACCAGATCTCTAGTACCAAAAATACCCGGATGACCAGCCAATGCAGAGCAATGAACTTCAGACATCACTCTCTTCTTCCACTGGTCAGGAACATACAACTTTCCACTGGGGCAACGCTCAGGTTTGTCCTCCTGGAACTCTTGCAGAGCAAGTCTCAAATCGGGCGAGATGGCAGAAAGAACTACCCCTTCGCCTAAGATGGTAGCAGGCTTGGTCACCACAGGAGAATCAGCAAAGAAACTCCTAGAGAGGGCGTCTGCCTTGACATTCTTAGTTCCAGGGAGGAGAGAGACCACAAAATCAAAACGTGTAAAAAGCAAGGCCCACCTAGCCTGTCTAGGGTTCAAGCGTTTAGCCGACTCTAGGTAAATCAAATTTTTGTGGTCAGTGAGGACCACAACTTGATGTTTGGCTCCCTCCAACCAATGTCTCCACTCCTCAAATGCCCATTTCATGGCCAATAGTTCCCGATTCCCCACATCATAGTTACGTTCAGATGGAGAGAACTTTCGGGAAAAGAAAGCACAGGGATTCATTTTAGATGTTACCGGATCCTTTTGGGACAACACTGCTCCTGCACCAATCTCAGAAGCATCCACCTCTACCTGAAACGGGAGTGAGACATCAGGTTGCCGCAGAACCGGGGCGGAGGTAAATCTACGCTTCAGCTCCTGAAAGGAAGCAACCGCCTTCGGAGACCAATTCAACACATCCGCACCCTTCCTGGTCAGGTCAGTCAATGGTTTGGCAATACTAGAAAATTTTGCTATAAATTTCCGATAAAAATTAGCAAAACCCAAAAACTTCTGGAGGGCCTTCAAAGAAGTGGGCTGAACCCAATCATAAATGGCCTGTACCTTGGCCGGGTCCATTTCAATAGTTGACAGAGACAAAATAAATCCCAAAAAAGAAATCCTCTGTACTCCAAAAAGGCATTTTGATCCTTTGACATACAGAGAATTCTCTCTCAAGATCCGGAACACAGTCCAAATATGTTCCACATGAGCATCCCAATCCTTGGAGAAGATCAAAATATCGTCCAGATAGATAATCAAAAATTTATCGACAAAGTCTCGGAAAATATCGTTCATGAAGCACTGGAAGACAGAAGGGGCATTAGTGAGCCCAAAAGGCATCACCAGGTACTCAAAATGTCCCTCCGGAGTATTAAACGCCGTCTTCCATTCATCCCCATGCTTAATGCGGATAAGATTATACGCCCCCCTGAGGTCAAGCTTGGTAAACCAGCAAGCACCTCTGACTCTAGAGAATAGATCCGAAATCAGGGGTAACGGATACTGATATTTAATAGTAATTTTATTGAGGGCACCATAATCAATATAAGGCCTTAAAGAACCATCCTTCTTGGCCACAAAAAAAAAAACGGCACCTAAGGGTGAAGAGGATGGTCTAATATGACCCTTCTCCAATGCCTCCTTAATATAGGACCGCATAGCCTCGTGCTCGGGTACAGATAAATTGAAGAGCCGACCCTTAGGAAATTTTCATCCCCGGGCTTAGTTCAATTGCACAGTCATAACTCCTATGAGGAGGCAAGGACGCAGACTCATTCTCACTAAATACATCATAGAAGTCCGCAAAATAGTCAGGAACCTCATGCGACTGAGGAAACGTGGAAAAAACCGGAGCCTCACTAAAGGTACACCGGCAACCCCAACTCACCACAGACACAGAGTTCCAATCCAAAACTGGATTATGAATCTGCAACCAGGGAAACCCCAGAACAACGGCATCATGCAGACCATGCAACACCAAAAATCTGCAATTTTCTTGGTGGTCTGGGGTGACCCGCATGACCAACTGGGTCCAAAACTGAGGTTTATTTTTAGCCAGAGGGGTAGCATCAATCCCCCTCAAAGGGATAGGCGTCTGCAGAGGTGTCAACGGAAATCCACAACGTTTAGCAAAATCCAAGTCCATTAGGTTTAGCGCTGCTCCCGAATCCACAAAAGCCTTGGCGGAAAATGTGGACAGGGAACAGATCAGACTAATCGCCAAAAGAAACTTAGGCTGAACCCCACCAACAGAAAACGTGTGTGCAAAGCGTTTCTCACGTTTAGGACAAACAGAAATAATATGTGAGGCATCTCCACAGAAAAAACACAGCTTATTGCGCCTTCTGAATTCCTGACGTTGCGCCTTAGACAAAACTCTATCACATTGCATAGGTTCAGACGTCTGTTCAACCGGTGGCAACACCTCTCGTGTAATCCTGCGTTCACGTAAACGCCGATCAACCTGAATGGCTAAAGACATAGACTCGTCCAGACCAGAGGGAACAGGAAATCCCACCATAGTATCTTTTACGGCTTCTGACAAACCCTTCCGAAAGAGAGCAGCCAAGGCACTATCATTCCAGGTAGTAAGGACCGCCCACTTTCGGAACTTTTGACAGTACAACTCTGCAGATTCTCGACCCTGGTTCAATGCTAACAGTGTCTTTTCAGCCTGATCAATAGCATTAGGTTCGTCGTACAGCAACCCCAAGGCTTGAAAAAATGCGTTCACATTAGTCAGAATAGGGTCATCTGGTTTCAAAGAAAACGCCCAATCCTGGGGATCGCCGCGCAGCAAAGAGATGACAATTTTAACCTGCTGCGCGGGGCTCCCTGACGAGTTAGGCTTCAAAGCAAAAAATAATTTGCAATTATTTTTGAAACTCAAAAATTTAGATCGATCCCCAAAAAATACATCAGGTGTGGGGATCTTTGGTTCAACAGCATGTGAACGAGCAAGATAGGCGGAAATTCCTCGCACTTCAGCAGCGAGCTGCTCCACACGATCAGACACTTGCTTTATCTCCATTGAGAGAAAAAAAAATTCCCCCTACGGCCTCAGAGATATAGAGGAAAGAATATACACACTCCTCTTTTTTTTTTAAACACAATTCTTTCCTGCTATTGAGTACCCCAGGATCTGCGGTTTGGGCGGGTGATTCTGTTATGATTGAGTCACCGTAGGAGGCAAAAATAGGAATGCTAGCTAAGTCCAAAAAACCAGAGAAGTTGGCAACTATCAGATTGCAGACCCCTGAACCTATCAACACAACTAGCAGTAGCCGTGGGGGGTTCCTACGATGACCTAGACCCCTCGATCACAGCCGGAGAGATACATAGGCCTAAAGAAGGAAAGGGGAAATCTAACTGCCCCAGAGCAGACCCCAAAGCAATAGGCAGCCCCCCACATATAATGACGGTGAAGCAAGATGAAAACACTTACACAGACAGACAGGCTGAGCAAAGACGGGGCCCAAAAACTACCTAGATAGGAACGGATAGGAAGGCTGCTGTCTGCAATCTGCCAAAACCCTATCAGAGACAAAAGCCAACAAGCTGATATAAAAATGGCCCTGAAGCAACTAAGCTTCAAAAACTAAATCAGCACTCAGGTACTTTCAGAAGACATTGCTAACGGAACACTGCACTCTCCAGCAGGGAGTGGCAGAATCCAAAAAGCAAGAAAAACAAAAACAAATCTTAAATGCAAAAGGCAAAACAGAAAACTTAGCTTTAGGAGAGCAGGAATCAGACTGGTGTCCAAGAGTCCACAGAGAAATCACCCGCAGGGCAGAAAGGGCGTAGGCAGCCTTAAATCCAGTAAGTGACTCCACTCAGCCAATCGTCTTCATTAGTCCCAGGTGCCTGATAATCAGGCTCACTACCTTCCTTCACTAGAATAGGGAGTTCACCAGGCCTCAGTGACGGAGGGGAAAATGAACTCACAACAGGAGAGGCTTCAGTCGGGCCACTCTGCCTTAAAGGCCTGACTGGTGGAGGGCTGCAGTGATAGTTGACTTTGTGGAACTTTCTCCCATCTCCCTACTGCATCTGTGGAGCTGAGCCACAATGATCTTGAGGTTCTTCTTTACCTCTCTCACCAAGGCTCTTCTCCTATGATTGCTCAGTTTGGCTGGATGGCCAGGTCTAGGAAAACTTCTGGTGGTCCCAAACTTCTTCCATTTAAGGATTATGGAGGCCACTGTGCTCTTAGGAACCTTGAGTACTGCAGAAATTCTTTTGTAACCTTGGCCAGATCTGTGCCTTGCCACAATTCTGTCTCTGAGCTCTTTGGCCAGTTCCTTTGACCTCATGATTCTCATTTGGTCTGACATGCACTGTGAGCTGTGAGGTCTTATATAGACAGGTGTGTGCCTTTATAAATCAAGTCCTATCAGTTTAATTAAACACAACTAGACTCCATTGAAGGAGTAGAACCATCTCAAGGAGGATCACAAGGAAATGGACAGCATGTGACTTAAATATAAGTGTCTGAGCAAAGGGTCTGAATACTTATGACCATGTGATATTTCAGTTTTTCTTTTTTAACAAATTTGCAAAAATTTCTACATTTCTGTTTTTTTTTCAGTCAAGATGGGGTGCAGAGTGTACATTAATGAGAAAAAAATGAGCGTTTTTGAATTTACCAAATGGCTGCAATGAAACAGAGTGAAAAATGTAAAGGGGTCTGAATACTTTCCGTACCCACTGTATTGAAATCCTCTTCAATTGACATCACCGCATCCCTATAAAAAACAGGGTCAATTTTCAAACTGGAAAGAAGCAAATTTCTTTGATAAAATATATTACAAAGTTGCTGAATTTCATGTGCATTAAAGATTTATGAAATACAAATGTAAATGCCAGTTACTCTTTAAGCCCTGCAAGCTGTTTTTTTGGCAGCTTAGTACCATGTGGATCTAAAGCCAGACAGCAAACAATTTGCTTCTCTGTGTTAAGGAACAAATTTCACGCTGAATGGCTCCTCATCTGATCCAACTGAGCATTGTAGTAAGCAATGCTGTCAGAACATTGTCGCTGCACTACTTTTGGGCAAAGTGAAACTTGCTCCTTGCATGACTCAAGTTTTAAAATGGATTGTGATTTTTTTTTTTTTTTAAAATATACCTGCTTGAAGACGTTCGTGACCATTGCAAGAATAGTGTAAGTGCATTTCAACAATTCTTACATGGTGAAGTGCACTTTGCAAGCTTTTCATAACCAGAGCAGTATTTCTCAGCACCACCTAATTTGCGACATTGCAACCCAATGAAATTTAATGCTGCATGTGTTGAAGCATACAGTATGTACTGTACAAGTAATACATAGTGGATACTGATTGGATAATGCAGAAAACAAACTAAAAGTTGGGTTTCTTTTAATCTGCCTTCGGCAAATGATGCCATACAAAGAGGCTACAAAATTTGTGAGTAGGGACTACTTTAGGATTACAACATCATTGCACTCATATAGGGATTGGAAAAAACTCACAAGGATGCAATAAGAGAGATGGAGGAAGAGCAGCAACTTGTACATGATCATAACTACCCTGGTGATGTCAGGGACCTTGTAGGACAATGTTACAATGCCGTAGGTTGTGGAGGAGGAGTAGATGCAGTCGGTGAATGTGGAAGGGGACAATGAGTTATCGCAGGGAAAACATTTTTTTTTGCAATTTTCACAACAAAAATGTTATTTCTGACAAACACAAACAGTACATGAATGCAGCACCACCGTCGGAACATAAATTCGGCTCCATCATCAGTACATGAATAAATCACCATTAATGTAGACATCCCAAAACTTACAAAATATAGACCTCTAAAAATGCATTATTCAGAAACCTAAAGCAGAGAACAGGTCTACCTTATTACAGAACACTTTCAACATAAAACACCCTTTATATACTCCCCAGAACTGAAACCCTTTTTATACAAGGACTCCAAATGTGTACACCAGCATGTCCCAAACTCTAGTCTTCACAACCCGTAACACATCATATTTTCAGGATTTCCTTAGTATTGCACAGGTGATGGAATTATAGGCATCAGAAACTGACACAAGTTCTCTCACCTGTGTAATACTAAGGAAACCCTGAAAACATGATGATGTGTTGGGTGGTCGTGAGGACGGGGCTTCGGAAACACTGCTATACACTATGCAAATCCTCCTCACAAACCCACCTTAATATGTTGCAAAAATCCCCCCACATACCAACCCAACTTTATACACATCCCTAAACCTCCCACAGATACGCTCTACTTATACAGTAAATGTCGGAATATGCTTGGTGCATCACCTCCATTCCTGTCTATGAGTGTTCAGTTGCTAGATTTGTATGCTGTTTATAAAGTAAAAAAAAAAAACTCCCAGAGACTCACACAGGGAGAGCATGTGACTGTATTTCCTGTTTTTCCTGTCTCTGTGTATGAGAGAAGCAGCCTGCTGTAGATGTTGCACAGATAGAGACACACAAAATTCCTGATCAATTAAGCTTATCATATATTGTTCCTATTTGTTCCTGAATAAAGAAGCTCTGTTGTCACACGCTTGGAGAATGTCCTGAATAATCCGCTGCCAACAGGTTATGGGCCCAGAGTGACACAGAACCCCAGAGTAACACAGCAACAGAAACCCAAAGCAAAAGCAGCACAGAGCAACAGAGAAGGTGTCCACTAGCAGCAATCCTGTCAAGTTTTCAGTGCCAAGCCTCACTAACCAGAACTACTAGTCCTGGAAATTCAAGGTGAAGATGCTGCTCATAAGAGAAGGTTCGTGGAAATATACTCAGGAACAAGTGCCTCATCCATTACCAGATGATTGGCTAGAGAAGGATCAGAAAACACAAAGCACGATCTCCCTCACTGTAGATGATAATCAGATTGTGAATATATGCAAGTGTGCAACTGCAAAGGAGATGTGGGATGAGTTACAGACAGTGCATGAAAGATAAAATCTCAGCAATTAGCTTTATCTCATGAGAAAGCTGTATCAGTCTAAAGGGGGTTTTACACATAGCGATATCGCTAGCGATATCGCTATAACGTCACCGATTTTGTGACGTTATAGCGATATCGCTAGCGATATCGCTATGTGTGATATTTACCTCCGACCGGCTCCCCCGCTGTCCATCGCTGATTGCGTGAGAATGTCCGGCTCCATTTCTCATCATCAGCTTCCTGCTGTGACGACGAGCGACGCGTGGAGGCGGGCGGGAGGACGTCAGCATCGCTGTGTGTGAAAGGGGAGTATCGTGCGCTGCGTCGCTGCTGCATTGCTGTGAGGTCTGCCTGTGTGACAGCTCACTAGCGATCATTTAGCGATGCACCAGCGATCCTGACCGGGTCGGATCGCTGGTCGGATCGCTGGTGCATCGCTAAATGTAAAGGGGCCTTAAGCTAAGTCATGGACAGAAAATGTAGGGCTATATAAGAAACACCCTAGAGAATGTGGAGTGTCTCAGGGGTATTGGAGATGAAATTAAAGATTTTCATGTTGCAGTAAGTGGTCTTCTAGAAAGTTATGACACACTCGTGACTACACTAGATGCACAGCCAGATGATGAGCTGACACTAGAGTATGTTAAAGGAAAACTTGTGGATGAATTCAAGAGAAAAACACAGCATGAAAGCAGAAGTAATGAATCCAGAGCAGAAACAGCATTAAAGACAAGGATTTTATTAAATATAAGAGCATTCTAAGAGAAACTCGTGAATGTTTTGTCTGTAAAAAGCCTGGCCACCTTAAGGCAGGTTGCAGAATTTGGAAAGCAAGAATGAGTCAGCTTAAAAAAGCAGAACAGTCATCAGAGGGATAAAACAGCTGTAAAAGAAGATTCTACATGTGATGAAAGTGCATTTAATGCCAGAACAGGCCCATATGCAAAGTATATATGGTGTATAGATTCTGGTGCGAGCTGCGATATGACAAATAGCAAGGATTTCTTCACTGACCTTAATGAAAGCAAGTCAGAAAAGGTCATCTTAGCTAATGGTCACTATATCACTTCAGAAGGAGTAGGCGATTGCTACCTCCACTGTCCAGTTTCCTCAGCACAAAGCAGAAAGATCTCAATAAAGGATTTTCTCTGTTGTGAATTCCCTGGCTCAGACTTCTGAGCCGAAGCTCCCCCTGCTCCCTCCGGTGGTTACTGGAGGTAGTGGAGCTGGCCAGATTGACAGAGGTCTGCCACCTGATGATGATGATGATGATTGGAGGTCTGGGGTTACTGATTGGAGTATTTAAGTCTGCAGACTTCCTTCAATCCCTGCTGGTGATTGCTTTCCTGTGCATTCTGAGGTCTGATGTCTCCTGCCCGGATCCTGCATTGTTCAGCTAAGTGCTCATTTGCTAATCCTTTGCATCTGATCTGTTTTTGTCTCTCTCTGCTTGTTGTGCAGGTTCAGCTTGCTCCTCTGGGGGCTGTGTTGGACCACCACTCCATATGTTATAGCCTGTGTCAGTTTGTTCAGTTCCCTGTTATATTGGTCTCTTTTGCTTTGCTTCTAGTTCATACCAGAGTGCTGATATAGTGGGGGCGAAGTCGTGTGACTTCAGTGTTTTTTGTACATCAGACATGTTGGATTTTTCAGGGTCTTTGTGTGATTGCAGACAGTGTCTTTCCTTTCCTATCCTATCTAGTCAGTTTGGGCCCCATCATTTGCTCAGTCTATTTTTCTGCTTGCGTTTGTGTTTCATCTTGTCTCACCGACAATATATGTTTGGGGCTATCTATTCCTTTTGGGGTCTGCTCTGGGGCAGTTTAGATTTCACCTTTCTTGCTTTAGGCTTAGTTAGCTCTCCGGCTGTGCCGTAGCGTCTAGGGCATCGTAGGTATGCTCCACCGCTACTGCTAGTTGTGTGGATAGGATCAGGGGTCTGAAATCCGCTTAGCTACCAACCTCTCTGGTTTTCTGGTGGCTTAGCCTGTTCCTACCATCCTCCTCGGTGACCCATTCATAACAGTTCTCTATGTTCCCAGCTTTAAAAGCAATCTTCTGTCAGTAAAGAAGCTCACGCAAAAGGGGAATGTAGTTACTTTTAGAGATAACAGCTTTCAAAGAAGGGTCACACTCTTGCAGAAGGAATAATCCAAGATGAACTTTATTAGCTAAAATGCAAAGAAAGAGTGTACAGTGCCAGACAAGAGCTACATAAGAACTGTATCCATGTATTGCACAGACGTCTTGGGCACAGAGACCCAGAAGCAGTATGGAAGCTAGCTCAATTTGCCAAAGGTTATTGAAATCAACCAGTGTAGTCAAATGAAGAAATGCACTAGCTGTCTTAAGGGGAAAATGTCCAGAAAATCTTTTCCTAAAATAAGCACTACTAGATCTGCACAGCTACTGGATCTGATACATACAGATGTATGCGGTCCAATGAGTGTTCAAACTCCTAGCAAGAAGAGATATATTTTCTCACATTTATTGATGACTACTCCAGATATATAGTCGCTTACTTGCTTCACAGTAAAGATGAAGTTCCACAGAAACTTGAAGAATATCTTGATGTAGTGTTTAACAAATTTGGAAGAATGCCAAAAGCCCTGTGTGCAGATAATGGAGCCGGATATACAAGTGGTAAGGTGCAAACATTTTGAAAAAGGATGGAATCGTGTTCCAGACTAAAATTCCATACAACCCAGATTAAAATGGCATTGCAGAAAGAAAGAACCATACTCTCTGTGAAAGCGGAAGTAGTATGTTGTTTGATGCGAATCTACCTACAACGTATTGGGGAGAAGCCATCATGACAGCTTGCTATATTCAAAACAGAGTGCCAGATAAAGCCACAAATAAAACTCCACATGAGCTATGGAACTGCTAGAAGCCTAACCTGAAGCACAACAGGATATTTGGAAGCAAAACGTTTGTGTATGTTCCCATAGAAAAACGTTCCAAGTGGGAATCACATGCAAAGCAAGGAGTCCAGGTGGGCTATAGCAAGACGCAAAAGGGATACAGAATCCTGCACCCAGAGACCAAACACAGAAACAATCAGCAGAGATGTAGTGATTGATGAAAACTCTGTATCGCTCAAATTCCATGAAGTTACACCAGTTATTCTACCTAAGAAGCAAGAACAAGAATCTCCAAACCCAGACACCGAAAGGTAAAACACTGAAGTGTGGATAAGCTCTGAAGTCACCAAGGAAGACACAGAAGAACCAAGTCAACTTCCAGTCAGATCAAAAAGGCCAAACAAAGGTATCCCAGCTAGACGCCTTTCTTATATGGTCAGAACACTTCCTGAACCAGAGCCAGAGTCATGGCAAGAGATGCAAAAACTGCCTGTTCATGACAAGCAGAAGTGGATAAATGCTGGAAGGAGAAGAAGATTTACTACCCAGCAATGAGAGTTACCGACAAGCAGTGGGAGCGCTTTTGTACATAGCAACCACAACTCGTCCGGATATCAGAGCCAAGTTTGTGGACTTCAGAACCGCAATGGGACTAATAGGATAAGTAATTGTTGAGTGGGGGTGTTGGAATATGTTTGGTGCAACAACTCCATTCCTGTCTATGAGTGTTCAGCTGCTAGTGTGGTGCCCCTGAGGCTCAGTCGCCACAGAGGTACTGCACCTTCTCCTAAGGTGTGGTGCCCCACTATCCAGGTAAGTTGGAGGCTCCTGACCACGCTCCAACACTCGCACCCCACACAATAGAGTAGTTCAGCACAACCACATTGCGGCTCCTTGCTTAGAGAGAAGCAGAGCACCTTTGGTGGTTCCCTGCTTGGAACACTAGATGTGCTGGAAGGTGGGTGGAGTTCAAGATATATATATATTGAGAGGGATGGTTTAGGATGAGAGGTTGAGTCAGTCTGACAGGAGGGCAGTGAGGAAGGAAGCCACTCGGGAGGAGTGGGGATCCCTGGAAGAAGGGATGGAGGAAGGAGTGCTGCAGCTGCCTCAGTGACCTGAGCCAGCTGGCACGGGAAAGGAAAGGAGAGAAGGAGAAGGACGTTGACCTGAAGCCTGAGCTTCATAGAAGGGAAAGACAAGTACGGAACATAGGAGTAAAAGGGAACACAGAGGACGTGGGTTAGAGGAAGAACCCTGCCTAGAAGTTCTAAGCGCAAGGCCGGGGCCCGGTCCCCGAGGTTGTATGGACCCTAATGGTTCTGCAGCAGACACCGGTGGAGTAGTAGGCTGTAAATGCACTACTCCCATCTAAGACTTGAGGGCACAACAGCAACACGGATAGAGAGCCGGGACTTAGGAGTAGAGCGTCCCCGAAGCAGGCTACAGCTACCTGCCATGCAAGTAGAGTTCTTGGGAACATCTGTCAGGAGGAACTCCAGAGTACCACAGTACTGGAGAGCTTCACACTTAAAGGCGCTATAGAGGAGACATTCAGTAAAGGCACATAAGTTGGCAGAGTGTGGAAGGGAGCTTTCCATCTTGCCTGGAGGTTGACTGAGTCCCAGACCCGGAGGATACGGCACAGAAGCGGGCACTACAGACTGTGAGTAAAGCTTTGGAACTACATGCCCTGGTGCCCTCCATTCCTTCCTGCACCCGTCCGCTTGACACTGCTACATCCCCTGCACCAGACACTACATCACCTAAGTGTCCCCACATCTACACTGCCCTGGGACAACAGCCCCGCCTGTGGAGGGCTATACCATCATCGCTGCACCACACCATCAGTCCCGGAGGATCTGCATGCAGCGTCGGCTTAACACCTCCATTGCCGAACACCACAGGTGGTGTCACAAACTATAAATCCAAGCCATTACATTCCCCCATTACTTGGGCGCCCAGGGCCACGATCCGGGTCACCGCTGCTGTGACTCATCCCACTGATACCGGCCCGGTATCGAGTACCCCACAGCCCTGGGAGGGCGACCCACTAGATTTGTATGCTGTTTATATAGTTAAAAAAAAACTCCCAGAGGCTCACACGGGTAGAGCATGTGACTGTCTTTCCCGTTTTTCCTGTGTCTGAGCATGAGAGAAGCAACATGCTGTAGATGCTGCACAGATAGAGACACACAAATGATTTATTCCTGATCTATTAAGCTTATCATATATTGTTCCTGTTTGTTCCTGAATAAAGAAGCTCTGTTGTCATATGCTTGGACAGTATCCTGAATAATCCTCTGCCAACAGTAAATCTCTCAATTCTCACCACAGACACCCCACTCATACTCTCCTAAATCCCACCACAGAAACACCCCATTATACACCTGACCTACAAATCTCATCACAAAAAAATCATCAGTATACACCCACCCTCAAATCCCACTGCAGAAACCCCCTCTTGATACACTCAACACTAAAATGTCACCACAGAAACCGCTTTAATATACACCTCCAATTCAGACACCTTCCCTCATATATACACCCCCCAAAATTCCAAATCCCTTTAAACACTCCTCCAATACATTATACATACCTCCAAATAGCACCACAGACCCTTTCTGTCATTTCACCACAGACAGACCCTCATTATACACCCTCAAAATCCCACCACCAACTGCCCCTTCTTATACAACCCCCAAAACTCAACAGACAGTCTCTCATTATGCATCCCACAACCCTCATACACTCAGAGTGCTACTACTCCTCTGCACCCCTCTTTTCAGCTAAATACTCGTAAAACATGTGGAGCATTATCTGCAGCTTCTCATTTTTCCAGCAGCCAGTTGCTAGTGAACTAGCTCATCACCTTGCTCATACTCATTACTGAAGTTCAGAGTGCATCACACGTTTTCTGTACAGCCAAGAAGAAACTGAAATACTCCTGCAAGCACCCCATATGACAGCATGGACACAAGACTAGATGGTGTCATACCTAGCAGGAACCCAGAGACCATAGCTTCCACCTGCTGCTCATACATTCAATTGAAAGATGAGAATACAGTTGACTGCTAGCTGGTGGCTTTCGAACCGTTCTCAGTCGACTGCTAGTTTAACAAGCGATTCGGAGAAAAACAGATTTTCACTTCTGGGTGTGGGAAAATGCTGCCCACCTGGGAGACACCATAGACTGCTGCCTGCAACAACATGGTCATCTCGCCTCATTGCATAAGTGGCCCTGCTACCATGTTTGAAAAAATATTAACATCTATCAGCCTTGTAAACATACCTCACACCCTAAGCAAAGCGGGGATTTTAATGGCTTCCCAGCCTTTTATGTGAGCCAGAAACACAGATAACTGCATTGTACTATTTGTATATTTTGTAATGTGTTCATTTTCATTCTATTTTTATATTACCGTGCTTTTCACAGGCTTGGCAAACAAGAAACATCATTAGTATCTTTAGCAATTGTGTGGCACAACAATTTTTTGTGCTCTTAGCGCACCATGGAGAGTAATGCAGCACTTAGCACAAATACATCATTAGTATATGGCAGAAGGATTGTATCGCACTATACAAACAAAACAAATATCCTGAAAAAATACATGGAACAAAAAAGGAAACTTTCCCCACGAGAACGACAATAGTTTATAGAATACTCTATAAGTAAATCTGCAATATGTATAATATTAACCAAAGAAAACAAATATTTTCCAAAAATTAAATTAAAATACAAAGTCATCTTTAGAGAAGCTCATCACATATGCTGGACTGAAGCAAGATTATTTTAGACTTTAACCCCTTCACCCCCATGGCTATTTGCACCTTCATGACCAAGCCAAATTTTACAATTCTGACCATTGTCACTTAATGAGGTAATATCTCGAACACTTCAATAGATCCCACAGATTCTGAGAATGTTTTTTTCATGACATATTGTACTTCATGATAGTTGTAAAATTTCTTCAATATGCAGCTAAAAGATTGATTGAAAAGACTCCCAGGGCTTGTGGACTGATGATTGAACTGTGTACCAAGATGGCGCCGAACGCTGTCAGGAAGAAGACATCTGGTGGCGCGAAAATGGAAGATGTGTCGCCTTTTCTGGGCGTCATGGATGAAACTTGGCACCAAAAGGAAGGTGGCCACGTTCCACCATGAGTAAGGCCCACCCGAAATGAGTGCGGGCAAAGGGGAAGCTGCTGCCCTTGAAACAGAATGTGAAGAAATGGGTGAAGCAACCTAAAGTGACTCCACCCACGAATGGGTGGAACTCAGAAAAACGAGCCAGTGTGCCCAAAGAGGAGATGCCATAACCTGACAATATGCAGAGGCAGAGCATGTCGTTCTGCGGTGGAGTAGGACGCCAGGCCAGGGAGTGATCTGCCGCCTGGGTGGAGATGGGCCTGCGTTCCAGATGCTGGCAGCTAAGGGGGCTGGAGGAATGGTTCGGGAGCTTGAGAGTTGTGTGACCCGAGGAGCCGGAAGAGGTTCGCAAGACGCTGGAAGCCGTGCTGAGAGGAATCACTGCCACTGTCGTCTCATGAGGGGATCTCCATCAGGCGTGGCATCAGTGAGTGAAGAGGCTGTGGTCGTTTCGATGGCTGTGCCATCTCCTGTAGTGTCACCCTCCTCAGCTTCGTAGTCCGCCCCGATTCCATTGCTTCTCCAGACTCCAAAATCCTCTCCGGTCCTGTCGTCTCCTGCGGCCTGCACCGGCCCTGTCTGTCACTGGCGGTGTGTACCTGGAGAAATCCTTGGTGCCCACTGGAGGAGGCCTGGTGGATTAGAGGAGTGATTGGTGAAAAGAAGCAACGGGAACATCTGATTCTGCAGGAGTTACAATGTCCCGGCGGGGGAACCGTATCCGGGTGAATGACCCACGGCCGCATCAGGTACTTTAATTCTACAAAGGGGTATGAGTTCATCTAGGAAGACGGAACCCGAAAGAAAATATATGTTAATTCCGGGTCCATCGATTGTAAGGGTCCCCTTCAGGAATGGGACCATGTGGCTTTTATCAAAGAGCAGGGACCCCAAGGTCCATATGCGGTGGCCGTGAGAATAGTCTCCAATTTAGAGGAGAGGCAAACGTGGAAGGCGCAGTACTGTGTTTGGCTGGCAGCAATGGTTGAGGCCTCTGTGTCTGTGACCAGCCAGGGGGCAGTGGATGCCGGGTTCGCAGTCAAACCACAGAAGCTGGGAGCTCCGTTTGCTTTGGATCTCCCAGTAGGGTGGAAGAGGAGTAGGAAAAACTGGAGAATCCTCTTCCAGCGGATCCTCAACTCACACCTATATTGTGGTGTAGGGTAGAAAAGCGGCATACTATACTAATCAATGGCCGTGAATTAATTGACGCGGCCCCTTTAAAAAGTTGTGCCAGTTGCACTTGAACAGTGGAATGGACTGTTCCGCGTCTCTGAAAGGGCAGTGGCCCCCTATAAAGCACCAAGGACTAGGTGCCAGTGGTGGCCAATACGGTCACAGTTGAATGACTTTCCTTTCCCCCTCCTCCAAGTTTTAGTTTCTCCCGTTGCGCACCCCCTGCTGGATTATGGGACTAAAACCCTAGAAAGGATTGATCACTATGGACTGTCCCCTGATACAACTGCCTATGTGTGTTTAAGGACCCGTGATCTGCTAAAAGGAGGGAGGGGAGAGATCTGTGCTGGAGGACCCGAGGAGCGAGCCGGATCAGGGCTATATGGACCATGGATAAGTTGGCCATCAGGCCAGTGTGTTTATTATGGGACACAGGAGACAAGGGACCAGGGTCAGTTGGACCGCAAAGGAAAATAACTTGAACTCTTTCTGTTCCGGGGCTCCAACCGAGTGGAGCGGTTGACCCAAAAGGAGCATTGAACTGAGACTACATTGATTACATTGATGTTTTACACATGCAATTAAAAAAAAAGAAATCAAATGTTTTGCTGACAGTTTTAACTTTGTAGGTGCCGTCATGGTCGGGGACGACCATATTTTAGGGGGGGATGTAAGGAGGTGGCGGGGACCCTCAACTGTTTTCCCTCTCCTTTGGACACTGTGCACCTGTAACCTGTTACTGTAAATGTAATATGCGGTTTACTTAATGTTCCTTTAAAGTGTAATGTGTTTTCTTAAATGTAGTTTAGGGATAGAACCTTGGGGGTTAACAGTTGGGAGGAGTTGGAAAGGGGATGGTGCAGAGCCCCAGCTACTTGGAGAAGGACTTCCTGCTTCTGCACCAGTGTCCGGGCAGGTTTGACCAGGGCAAAACGCTCTCCACAGTTGAGAATGCAGTGTGACCCCGGTCCAGGGGATGGATGCTGCTAAAGACTTTTGGGCACTGTGGACAGGCACTGGTTCTGTGGAAGCGACTGTAGAAGGACTGTTGGTTCCCAAAATCCAGATGGGAGCTGATGATGTTATATAACTCATTGAAGACACAGGGAAAGTGCAGGAAGCATTACTTTATTTACCTCATGTTACCGCATGTTCATGAAAAGTTTGTCACGTTTGGATTGAATCATGACTTGTGGTGTACCTGGTGGAGAGGACGTGTTCCTAGCATGGAGAGCAACCCTGTGATGGAGGTAAATGACTGTGCTGCAGGACCGGGACTTTATCTGTCTTTCTATGTGCAAGGGGCCGGGGTGCTCACTGACTGTGACTGAGTGGACTCGCCCACGACCACCACCCCATGCCACCTTGTTACAACTGCAAAGGGAGGAGAGCAGGGCCTGTTGTGACATCCCCTATCATGATTAGTGGATGCTATGTTATTAGCTGTGTATAGAGGTGTTACCCTTCATTGTAACTGTCTCTGATGATAAATAAACTGCTGTAAACTCTTCTTGAACATATGGAAAATATATAAACCAAGTGGCCAGTGTGAAAATTGCAGTATTACTAATATGTATTTTTTTTTAATCAGGATATGAAAAATAGTTGCCATAATTGAAAAAAATACATGTAGCACAAAAACATAATTTAAACAATACATCAATAAGACCCCAGAAACTATAGATTAAAATTGATTTCAAAAAGATCAAATGTCCCCGGTGTATAATTTACTTAATTTGGGCCACCGACTCTTTCAAACACTTAAGGCATGACCTCTCACTTTTTTTTTTGTTCTCAGCAGCTATTAATGAAACAGTTTTAATTATTCAGACTAACAATACTAGGATGTGTCTAGGTCTACATGTATCTGAGATACGTCGCACGGAATGTGTGACTTTCCACATTTCCAGCTCTTCTAGGTGTGACTCATAAAAGATAGGAAGGAAGAATCCACACTGCTGCATACTGTGTTCCCAAAATCCCAAAATCATGTTTATAGAAAGCAAACCATAAACTGGTTTATTTACAGTAATATAATGCATTAGTCTCACTCATTCTATCATCACAGAGTTTTGCTGCGGCTTAAATGGTATTATGTGTTTGAATTCAAAAAGGTGAATACTTATCTCCCCCAACATTATCGGTCGGAGGAGTTGGGAGGCCCCATACACATTATATGATTGGTTAGTTTATCTGAGGTTGGCGGTTTCATCTGATTTCAGTGGGTTATGATCCCTGCTCGCCTATGCTTTGGAAGGTGAGCTGAGCCAATGATGAGATGTCTACAGATAACTACAAAAAAAGTTGCAATTTATCGTGTTAAAGCATGTCAATATGAAATATAGGAAATAAGAATAGCAATACTGCTTTAGAATACTAGGAAAAAATGAGACGCTTAGCACATAATTTGGCCAATTCATGCATGCCCATCAACCAACGGCAAGGTGGTCTCAAAACTGATGGGTGTGTCAGTCAGTGGTCAGTCTTTTGTTATGTCTACAGATATCTGACGGGTCACTGCAAACGACAGGTATGGCGGCACTTGTTCTACTTTAAAAATATATATATACCATATATATAGAGAAAGAGAGTAGTGCTATTCTGAGCATAGTAGATGGGTATAGTTGTGACCATTACAAGAAAAGCCTCTCACCTGCAGGGGTTGTGCAGATAGGGTACAACTCCATATACCACGTGAACAAATACAGATGACTGCTGCCGCCTAGTTGCAGTGGAATAGTCTTCCAATGAGTGTTCCAGCAGAGCGTAGTCTGGAGGAGAAAATCCAGGTGACTGGCGCTCCCAAAAACATGAAATGGATCATTCAATGGAGTTGATTCTGCACAGCAGTCTCATAACCAAAGAAAATAACTCAGATTATATCTGCAAACAACTAAGTGTATAATATAACAGATTATAGAGGTATGACACTGAAGAAGGCTGGGTACAGCTGAAACGCGTTTTGTTTTTATTAATAAATCTTTATTCTCATTTTCATCAACTCACATAAATGATACATTTTTTGCCTTTGGGAGTGTAGGTCACCTGGATTTTCGTCTGATTACTTTAACCCCTTCTTGACATCCACCCTACATGTACAGCGCTGTGGGAGGAGCATTCCAGAAAACAGCAGTACACGTACAGCGTGATGATCTCGTGGGCTCACTCCGAGTGCCATCAAAAGCAAGTGTCAGCACTATAAGAGAGCAGACATCCTGTAGCAACTCCCACAATCAGTGCTACCACTGATCGCGGACATTTAACCCCTCTGATGTAACATAGCAGAGGTAGGAAGCTCCCTCTGTGTTCGGAAGAGCACAACACAATTGCAATCGTTTTGTGCCGATGGTCTCCACCATAGTGACTTCAGGTTGAAAGAGGGCTGTGCTCCTGCTCAGAGGAGGACCTGACATGCCACCTGCCTGTGTCTGATTCACTGATCTAATGCCCTGCTATGCAAAAGAATTGAACAGTATTAGATCAGTGAACAAGGCAGGGAAAGTTTATGTTCCATACTGGGACAAAGTAAAAAAAAAAGTTTTAATTAAAGTTTTTAAAAATGGTAAAAATATTAAAACAAAAATAAAATAAAGAACAAAAAAAGTAATCCAATAAATACATATATTTATGTAAAAACAAAATAAACAAATAAAGTATACATATTTGGTATTGCACTAGTTATTGCCTTCAGTCAACACTGTAAAAAAAAGTGGCAAAAAAACATGTTTTTCACCATACCCCTGAACAAAAAGTGGAAGAAAACCTGAAATAAAAAAATGGTATAACTGAAGATGCCATCGTGTCCCACAAAAACAATTAGCATAAGGCTCCATCAGTGGAAAAATTAAAAATCTATAGCTGTCAGAATAAAGCGATGGAAAATAATTATTCTATAAAATCGTTTTTAATGTGTAAAAGAGCAAAAGCATAAAACATGATATATATGTGGTATTGCTTTAATTGTACTGACTCTAAGAATAAAGCTGCCTTATCATTTTTACCTCACAATGAACGGCATTAAAAAAAAACTCTTTGCCTGCTGTTGATTTGTTCATTCTGTCTCCCAAAGATTGCAGTAAGGCTTGGCTCACATTTATCCTGCACTCGACACTGACCGCTTACACCGCGGTTTCCATGTAAATCTCTGAAATATGTAATTCAGACGGAACCCCCAGTGGAAGATTCCCTATAAGGAGGCAGATGGAGACACTGTGGACGCCATCTGGCCTGTGATCCGGTGGTGTATGTCTTAATAGGCTTGCAAAAAAGCACACTCGACCACTGTTTTGTGCACCTTTGAAATAGAAGGACACCACTGAAAAGAGGCCAGACAGAGTACAGAGTAACTCTGCTGCCTCATGATAGTGATTGGATCCCTTTGGGGGTTTCATCTGAATGAATCACATCATTCAGAGATTTAGATGGAAACCACAATGTAAGTGCTCAGCGTAGAGCACTGGATAAATGTGGTCCCAAATGTTATGTACAATGTTCCAATGTTCCCAATTAAAGCTTCAACTCAGTCTACAAACAATGGAAGCTCAGGTCAGTTATTTATCAATGGATATAGGAGTTTTCACGTTACTGGTAGCACACAGGCTCTGTAAAAGTGCTGTAGCTCCTTGTCCCTGACCCCCCCAAAAGAAATCCAGAGATTTCTGCGCTCCAGAACTCCAAATGCTCTCCTCCCTTCTGAGCCCCACAGTGTGCCTAAACCACAGTTAGCATCCATGTTTGGCATTTCTGTAGTAATGAGAGCCCCATTTAATTTACGAGGTGCATGTCCCCAGAAACATGAGCTGGACACAATGTAGTGGGCACTACAACAGCAGATTTGCAATTTTCACTCAGCAACATCCACTTCTGCTTGTTTCTGGCAAACACTCACAAATCATCACTACACACATACAAGTGCTTCTCATTAAATTAGAATATCATCAAAAAAGTTAATTTCAGTTCTTCAATACAAAAAGTAAAACTCATATTATATAGCGTCATTACAAACAGAATTATCTATTGCAAGTATTTATTGAAAACCCAAGTTGGTATGTCAGTAAATTAGATTAACAAAAAACACCTGCAAAGGCTTCCTAAGTGTTTAAAAAGCTCCCTTAGGCTGTTTCAATAGGCTCCACAATCATGGGGAAGACTGTTGACTTGACAGATGTCCAGAAGGCAGTCATTGACACACTCCACAAGGAGGGTAAGCCACAAAAGGTCATTGCTAAAGAAGCTGGCTGTTCACAGAGTTCTGTATCCAAGCATATTAATGGAAAGTTGAGTGGTAGAAAAAGGTGCACAAGCAACCGGGATAACTGAAGCCTTGAAAGGATTGTTAAGAAAAGGCCATTCAAAAACTTGGGGGAGATTCACAAGGAGTGGACTGCTGCAGGAGTCATTGCTTCAAGAGCCACCACACACAGACGTATCCAGAACATGGGCTACAAGTGTCGCATTCCTTGTGTCAAGCCACTCATGACCAATAGACAACGCAAGAAGTGTCTTACTTGGGCCAAGGAGAAAAAGAACTGGACTGTTGCTCAGTGGTCCAAGGTATTGTTTTCAGATGAAAGTAAATGTTGCATTTCATTTGGAAATCAAGGTCCCAGAGTCTGGAGGAAGAGTGGAGAGGCACACAATCCAAGCTGCTTGAGGTCTAGTGTGAATTTTCCACAATCAGTGATGGTTTGGGGAGTCAGGTCATCTGCTGGTGTAGGTCCACTGTGTTTCATCAAGACCAAAGTCAGCGCAGCCATCTACCAGGAAATTTTAGAGCACTCCATGCCTCCCTCTGCCGACAAGCTTTTTGAAGATGGAAATTTAATTCTCCAGCAGAACTTGTCACCTATCCACACTGCCAAAAGTACCAATAACTGGTTTAAAAACAACAGTATCACTGAGCTTGTCTTAGGTGTCAGGTATCTGCGTCTGCTCTGCAGGAATCCAGAGCCTTACATTCTGCAGTCTCCTGCTGTCTATCTACTGCAGAGGAGATTACTTTGCAGCAGACCGCTCCAGAGACCAAGTCCCTCTGTGCTCCTACTGGGCATGCTCACGAGGCGATCTCCCATTGGAGATCGGGAGTCATGTGCCCAGATCCTGTTCCAGATCTCATTGGTTCATCTCGGAGATCTGGAAGGTCCTGCATGGCTATAAAAGGCGAGCATGACCGTTCGGCCATGAGTTAGTATAGACTTTTCAAGCTAAATGTGTGAATGGTGACGGATGTATGACTCTGGTGACTGACTCATTTGAAACCCCTTCCCTCTGATATTACGCATGTGGATAGGGAATTAGTGCAGCAGTCAGCGCCAGTCAGTGGCAAGCCTTAGGCCACTGTGCACACCACACCTCTATTCTAGCATCCGACATTGCGGCTGCCTCCTAGCTTTGTCAACTAGCGGCTGTGTCCTACGCCGCGCTGCAGTTGCAGCCCTCCTTGGCGTCCGCAGTAGCAACGCCACACACACAGTAGGTCTAGACGGACGCATCTCCTCTGCCTTTGGTCCTGATCCTGTGACCAGATACCGTGTCTGCATTTCCCTGTGGTCTGTGACACTAACAGGCTCAGCGTTTTTGAATGTTTATGTTGCGGCGCCTCTGTGTGTGAACAGAGCCCGCTTTGCACACTTCGGGTGAAGTTGAACCCGTGCGCATTATATCGTCATATTGCTCGTCTGTCATTACCTAGCAGCGGTGTAACACCTACTGCACGGTGGACCTCGAGCAGCGAATTCACTTTATTATTTATTTTTATTTAGTGCGTTCCACCGTTCCTAACAGCTTGATTTTCCAGCAAACTCACCTGACCTTAACCCTCTAGAGAATCAATGGGGTATTGTCAAGAGGAAGATGAGAGACACCAGACCCAACAATGCAGATGAGCTGAAGGCTGCTATCAAAGCAACCTGGGCTTCCATAACACCTCAGCAGTGCCACAGGCTGACACCTCTATGCCATGCCGCATTGATGCAGTAATTGATGCAAAAGAAGCCCCAACCAAGTATTCATTTCAGTAGGCTAACATTTTGGATTTTAAAATCATTTTTTCAATCTGGTGTTATAAAGTATTCTAATTTACTGAGACTTTTGGGTTTTCATTGGCTGTAAGCCATAATCATCAGCATTACCAGAAATAAACACTTGAAATGGATCATTCTGTTTATAATGACTCTATATAATATATGAGTTTCACTTTAGAAGTACTTGTACCTAAATTCCCACAGGGATAAAATTTCTAAAATGGGGTCACATGAAGGGGGATTTTGCTCTTCTCGCACTATGAATAACAAACACCGATAGCGACAAAGAAGGAGCAAATGATCAGCAATAATAAGATAGAATTTTTAGTTAAATTCATATAGAAAAATAGTTACATTTATGACATGGAAGTACAATGGGACATAAAAACAGAAAACTAAAGAACATTGTACATTGATCATTTTACTATCTATGAGGAATTTTATTGGGTCTATGTAACTTTTTATCTGTGTTTACAGATGCCTCTAAAAAAATGACACTTAGTATTCAAATACCGTATTTTCGAACTATAAGACACACCGGACCATAAGGCGCACCCCAAATTTTCAAAAGGAAAATAGGTAAAAAAAAATTAATGCCCCAAATGGGGGTCCGTCCCAGTTAGGCTTACTGGGGGAAATCAGTAGTGCTGGGGGAGCGTGGTCACAGGGGGTGTTCGGTGGTTCGGCGATGATATGACTCCCATCCCAGACTGGTGCAGCAGGTTCTGTGGTACTCGTGGTGTGGGGGGCTCTGCCAACCTTTTCTGAAAGCCTGGAGCCCCTGCACATCCATTGCTATGATGCGGTGGCCTCTGGGAAAATAGCCACCGGGGGCGGCACATGCACAAATTGAGATCTCGGCAACGAGATCTCGTTGCTGAGATCTCAATCTGCACATGTGCCGCTTCCAGCAGCCATTTTCTGGGCGGTCATCCATCACAGCAATGGAAGTGCGGGGTCAGGGGCGCACCTATGATGAGGCAAGTTGAGACTGTTGCCCCAGGCTGCAGGCAGCTGCTGTGCACAGTGGGCAGCATACCCGCAGCACCTACAATTTAGCCTCTTCACGCTGGTGATGCTGGTAGCTTGCAGAGGCTAAATTGTAATTGATGAGGTCACAGGAGGGGAGGAGTCAGGGCCCCTGATCATGTGACCCCTGACTCCTCCCCTCCTGTGACCTCATCACAGGTCCTGTGCGCACAGCCCTCAGTGTATGCAGGACTCTGCTGTGCTGGTTGTCATGGTGCTGGATGAAAGAAGTTTATGTGTGGGGTCAGGGGGGATTTACAGGGGGATGTAGCAGAGTGGCGCGTGTGCGAGGTGTACGGAGCGGAGCTACATGTGTGCGAGGTGTACGGAGCGGAGCCGCACGTGTACGAGGTGTGCGGAGCAGAGCCGCGCGTGTACAAGGTGTACGGAGCGGAGCCGCGCATGTACGAAGTGTATGGAGCGGAGCTGCGCGTGTACGGAGCGGAGATGTGTACGGAGAGGAGATGTGTGTGGAGCAGAGCCGTTTGTGTGTATGAGGTGTACGGAGCGGAGCCGCATGTGTACAAGGTGTACGGAGTGGAGCCATGTGTGTGTACGAGATGTACAGAGCGGAGCTGCGTGTGTATGGGGTGTACGGAGCGGAGCCGCGTGTGTACGTGGTGTACGGAGCTGAGCCGCGTGTGTACGGGTTGTACGTAGTGGAGCCGCTTGTGTATGGGGCATACAAAATGAAACCCGGTGTTATGGAGCTCAGCCGTGTGTGTACGGAGTGGATCCACGTGTGTATGGAGTGGAACCGCGTGTGTTTGAGGTGTACAGAGTGGAACCACGTGTGTACGAGGTGTATGGAGCAAAGCCGCATGTGTACAAGTTTTACGAAGTGGAGCCATGTGTGTAGAAGGAGTACAGAGCGTGGCCATGTGTGTACAAGGTGTGTGGAGCAGAGCCGCATGTGTACAAGGTTTACGGAGTGGAGCCATGTGTGTACTGAGTGGAGCCGTGTGTGTGCGCGAGTTGTACAGAGCGAACCGTGTGTTTACGAGGCATACAAAGCGGAACCATGTGTGTATGAGGTGTGTGGAGTCATATGGAGTCTCTGCTGCCTGAGGCGAAAAGCAAAATTACCCCCCACACACACACAAAGTAAATTTTTATATCTATATTGTAAAACTGAGTACAATAGTGGACATTTTGATTTAGCTAAATAGAAAAAAAAAGGTGTCCAAACACAAGGACGCACATACAAGAACAACACAGAAGTATCCAGAACAAGGGTCATTAATGGCAATGGTAGGCTTGACAAAGGGCCGGACTGGGACAAAAATGCAGCCCTGCCACACAAATCCCACCAGCCCACAAACTATAACACTCATCAGCCCCAATCAGGGAATTTTTGCTACACTTTGTTGTCCCCTCATCACTCTCTTAAAGGAGTTATTTGAAGAGCCACATGTGAATGGCGCCACAGCGTGTATGATCAACCACAGCTCCATTTACATAGAATCATAGAATCGTAGAGTTGGAAGGGACCTCCTGGGCCATCTGGTCCAACCCCCTACTCAAAGCAGGATTCGCTAAATCATCCCAGTCAGATGTCTGTCCAGCCTCTGTTTGAAGACTTCCATTGTAGGAGAACTCACCACTCCTCGTGGCAGCTTGTTCCACTCCTTGATCACTCTAACTGTCAAAAAGTTTTTTCTAATATCTAATCTGTGTCTCCTCCCATTCAGTTTCATCCCATTGCTTCTAGTCTTTCCTTGTGCAAATGAGAATAAAGTTGATCCTTCTACAATGTGACAGCCCTTTAGATATTTGTAGACAGCTATTAAGTCTCCTCTCAGCCTTCTATTTTGCAAACTAAACATTCCCAAATCCTGCAACCTTTCCTCATAAGACAGGGTTTGCAGACCGGTCACCATTCTGGTCGCTCTTTTCTGAATTTGCTCCAGTTTTGTTTTAAAATGTGGTGCCCAAAACTGGACACAATATTCCAGATGAGGTCTGACCAAAGAGGAGTAGAGGGAAATAATGACTTCACGTGATCTAGACTGTATGCTTCTGTTAATACATCCTAGAATTGCATTTGCCTTTTTTGCTGCTGCATCACACTGTTGACTCATATTCAGTCTGTGATCTATTAGTATACCCAAGTCTTTTTCACATGTGCTGTTGCTTAGCCCTATTCCTCCCATTCTGTATATGCTTTTGTCATTTTTATTGCCCAGATGTAGTACTTTGCATTTTTCCCTGTTAAAATCCATTCTGTTAGTTGCTTCCCACTTCTCCAGTTTATTTGTATCTTTTTGAATCCTCTCTCTCTTCTCTAGTATTAGCTATTCCTCCTAGCTTTGTGTCATCAGCAAATTTAATCAGTTTACCCTCAATTCCTTCATCTAAATCATTGATAAAGATGTTGAACAATACAGGGCCCAGGACAGAGCCCCACTTGAGACATTCTTCCAGCTGGATGTGCAGCCATTTACGACCACTCTTTGGGTCCGATCACTAAGCCAGCTATGAATCCACCTAACAGTTGCCTTGTCCATTCCATACGAAGTCATTTTTTCAATAAGGATTGTATGAGATACTTTGTCAAATGCTTTGCTGAAGTCAAGATATACTATATCTACAGCATTTCCTTGATCCACCCATGGTGCTCTTCAAAGCTATGTTTCCCAGGATCATGGGGGTCGCAGCAGTCAGATCCACAACAAACAGAAAGTCATCCTCTATCCCCACATAATGCTCCATACAGTATTATGGGCCCCATATATTTCTGCTTTCAGTATTATGGGCCCCATATAATGCTCCATACGGTATATTGGGCCCCATATATTACTTCATACAGTATAATGGGACCCATATATTACTTCATACAGTATAATAGGCACCATATATTACTTCATACAGCATAATGGGCCCCATATAATTCTTCTCACCATACCCCGCTGCTCTGGTCTCCTCAGTGTATTCTGATACTCCGCACTGCTTGGAACAGCGACATCATTAACTTTACATATATAATTGTCCACTTGGACTGATAGTAATAGTGATTTGTTTTTACCCTGGTGTCTGGGGCTGGCCCACTTTATTGGGGTGCTCAGGGAATATGATTATACACCAGTAAAAAGTATGAAAGTCTCAATGTGACCAGTGCCACCTAGTTTCCTACCACTCTTATTCTACCGGTACTGTGGGCACACTGACTGGTACTGAGGAAAAAAAAGAAAGAACAGAAAGAGAGAAAAATGAAAACAGAGAGAGAAAGAAAGAAAGAAGAGAGAGAATGAAAGAGGGGAAAGAAAGAACAGAGAGAGAAAGAAAGAAGAAAAAGAAACAGAGAGAGAAAGAAATAACAGAGAGAGAAAGAGGGGAAAGAAAAAAGAAGAGAGAGAGAGAAAGAGAGAGAAAGAAAGAAAGAGGGGACAGAAAAAAGAACAGAGAGAGAGAAAAAAGAAAGAGGGGAAAGAAAGAAAGAACAGAGAGGGAGAGAGATGGAAAGAAAGAAAGAGCAGAGAGAGAAAGAAAAAGAAAGAGGGGAAAGAAAGAACAGATAGAGAAAGAAAGAGAAAGAGGGGAAAGAAAGAACAGAGAGAGAAAGAAAGAAAGGAGGGGAAAGAAAGAAACAACAGAGAGAGAAATAAAGAAAGAAAGAAAGAGGGGAAAGAAAGAACAGAGAGAGAAAGAAAGAAAGAGGGGAAAGAAAGAAACAACAGAGAGAAAGAAAGAAAGGAGAAAGAAAGAACAGAGAGAATGAAAGAGGGGACAGAAAAAAAGAACAGAGAGAGAGAAAAAATAAAGAGGGGAAAGAAAGAACTGAGAGGGAGAGAGAGAGAGAGAAAGAAAGAGGGGAAAGAAAGAACAGAGAGAGAAAGAAAGAGGGGAAAGAAAGAACAGAGAAAGAAAAAAAGAGAAATAAAGAAAGAACACAGAGAGAAAGAACAGAGAGAGAAAGAAATAATAGAAAGAAAGAGAGGAAAGGGAGAGAACAGAGAAAGAACAGAGAAAAAGAAAGGAAAAACAGAGAGAGAGAGAACAGAGAGAGAAATACAGATTACAGAGAAAGAAAGAGGGGAAAGATAGAGAAAGAAAAGAGCGAAAGAAAGAACAGAGAGAAAAAGGGGAAAGGAAGAACAGAGAGAAAAAAGAAAGAAAAAGAACAGAGAAAGAAAGAGTGGACAGAAAAAAAGAACAGAGAGAGAAAAAAGGAGACAGGAGAAAGAAAGAACAAAGAGGGAGAGAGACAGAGAGGGGAAATAAATAAAAAACAGAGAGAGAAAGAGGGGAAAGAAAGAACAGAGAGAAAGAACAGAAAAAGAAAGAAATATGGGAAAGAAAGAGAATAGAGAGAGAGAAATAACAGAGAAAAAGAACAGAGAGAGGAAAGAAAGAACAGAAAGAAAGAAAGAATGAGGGGAAAAAAGAGAACAGAGAGAGATAGAACAGAGAGAGAGAGAAAGGAAGAACAGAGAGAGAGAAAGGAAGAACAGAGAGAGAGGAAGAAAGAAGGAAAGAACATAAATAGAAAGAAAAAGCAGAGAGAAAAAGAAAGATTAGAGAGACAAAGAAAGAGGGGAAAGAAAGAAAGAACAGAGAGAGAGCTAAAGGAAGAGGGGAAAGAAAGAACAGAGAGAAAGAAAGAAGAGAGAAAGAAAGATTCTATAAAGATACTATAGCAGCCCGGCTCCCATTGTAGTGCCCACCTGAGCCTCCCAATGCAGGACATATCATGATCCGCTCACATGGCCAGCATCCCCGAGTCCAAGGTGATCCCGCTGTCCGTGCTGTCGGAGGATACGGTGATGGATCTGAAGCATTCCCCAAAGTGCCTCCTTGGTTCTGTCACAATCTCCTCCCGAAATTACCTCATTTCCGGTAAGCTTCTAGCACGTCACTTCCAGTGGAAAGTCATGTGCGAATTTTAAAGTGCTCCTCGGGCCTCCGCCTTGTACTCTTGTGTCCGTGGGAAAAGTAAGCTCCCGGCCGGGGCAGAGGGGCAGACTCTCTCTCAAAATCGGGACTGTCCCGCTGGAAGGTATGGATGCTCCCCATCATACACCTCGTACACACACGGCTCCACTCTGTACACATCGCACACACACGACTCCAGTCAGTACACACATGGCTCCACTCCGTAAACATCGTACACATGCGGCTCTGCTCCATACACCTTTTACACATGTGGCCACGGTCTGTACACCTTGTACACACATGGCTCCACTCCGTAAACCTTGTACACATGCGGCTTTGCTCCTTACACCTCGTACACACGCAGTTCCACTCCATACACATGTGGCTCCACTCCGTACACACATGGCTCTGCTCCGCTACATACACATGGTTCTGCTCCGCACACACACGGCTCAGCTTCGTACACTTCGTATACACAGGGCTCCATTTTGTACGACCCATACACACACAGCTCCACTCCATACAACCCTTATGTCATGATCCATGCGGGGTCAGATAAGAGCACTGGTAACCTTTTTTTTCCTCTCTCTATGCTTTGTGCTTAGAGATAGTTTTGCCCCCGGTTGCCAGTATGGTCATTGCACTGGTGTTTTTAGAGATAGTTTTGCCCTCGGTGGTGGTTAGTGTAATTGCACAGGAATCACTAACAGGTGTGTTTACTCAATAAAGGTGTGTCAGTTGTGCTCACTCACATTGGTGATTTTGTTGGGCTTTTCCAACCATCCTGGGTGAAGGAAGGAGCTGAAGAGATTCCTGGAGTGGCAGCTATGGTGTCAGCGAGGAGTTCATGTAAAGCTTGGTGGAGTGGCAGCTATGGTGTCAGTGAAGAATTCTTGCAAAGCTTGGTGGAGTGGCAGCTATGGTGTAGAGCTGCACTCAGTTGCTGGAAGCTGCACTCAGGTGCTGGACTCCGTTGCTGGACAGTTGCACTCAGGTGCTGGACACTGTTGCTGGATAGCTGCACTCAGGTGCTGGACTCTGTTGCTCCAAGGCGGCACTCGGGTGCTGGACGCTGTTGCTGTAAAGCTGCACCCAGGTGTTGGACACGGTGGGAGGAAGATGCACTCAGGTGTTGGACTCTGTTGCCAGGAGCAAGTGCATCAGAGCAAAGCTAAGTGTTTCCCTGTTTGTTACTTTTCCTCATGTTGGTGTTAGTACAGCGATGGGGCCAGGGTCTGCACCACCCAGCTCCCTATTAAGGAATAGGTGTAGGGTTTGCTAGGGTGACAGGTATCCTGATCGGCGACAGGTGAGGACCCTGTATAGAGAACGTTAGGAGTGTTAGGGACACTGACCTAGGGGAGTGCAGGAGGTCTCCACATTCCCCGTTCCCTATCGCAGGGCCCACCGTTGTAAATGTTTCCCTATCCCCTGTGTCTTGTTTTATTAGTTACCGGCCCGTACACCCCGTACACACGCTGCTCCACTCCGTACACACGCGGCTCCACTCTGTACACATCGCACACACATGGCTCCACTCCGTAAACCTCGTACACATGCAGCTCTGCTCTGTACACCTTTTACACACGTGGCCATGCTCTGTACACATGGCTCCACTAAGTAAACCTTAGCAGCGGACAAAGAGAAAAGCAAGCGATCACACAGTCCATATTATATGCAAAGGTAAAAAATCATTTTATTAATTTAATGAATAAAATTACAGGTACAGGTGACAACAAGTAACAAGTAACAAGAAAACCTTGTACACATGCGGCTTTGCTCCATACACCTCGCACACACATGACTCCACTCCATACACATGCGACTCCACTCCGTACACACACGGCTCTGCTCCGCTCCATACACACACGGCTCAGCTCCATACACTTCGTAAACACAGGGCTCCGTTTTGTATGCCACATAAACACACAGCTCCACTCTGTACAACCCATACACGCGCGGCTCCGCTCTGAACACCTCATACACGCAGCTCCGCTCCATATACTTCGCACACACATGGCTCTGCTCCGTACACCTCGCACACATGCGGCTCTGCTATATCCACCCTGTAAACCCCCCCTGACCCCACACATAAACTTCCCCTCATGCAGCACGATGACAACCAGCACAGCAGAGTCTTGCATAGTTACGCTGAGGCCCCTGATCATGTGACCTCGACTCCTCTCCTCCTGTGACCTCATCACTGGTCCTGTGGCAGAGAAGAGTACATAGCACAGCAGGGACAGAGATGATCGATAGACCGAGGGCTGACAGGACCTGTGATGAGGTCACAGGAGGGGAGGAGTCAGGGGTCACATGATCGGGGGCTCTGACTCCTTCCCTCCTGTGACCTCATCAATTACTTACAAGTCTCTGCACGCTATCAGCAGCATCAGAGTGAAGAGGGCAAGGCTGAACTGTAGATGCTGGCTGCATGGCACGTTATCTGACTGACTGCAGGGGGCGGCGCTGCGCTGTCGCCCCCTCTCTTCAGGGACTTGATGCCGCCTGAGCCGAAGGCACAAATTGCCTCATTATAGATGTGGCCCTGGCTGCCGCCACACTACTTGTAAGTATATTCCGACTATAAGATGCACCCCCATTTTCCCCCAAACTTTTGTGGGGAAAAGTACTTCTTATAGTCCGAAAAATACGGTATCTCATTTCTGGACTTATTATCAATTTATACTTTTCCTATAGCTCAAAAATAATGGAGGACCTAAGATGGTCCTTGGAGGGAATATATATATATAATTTCCAAATTGGGGAGAAACACAAATAAACCCTCACTGGAAGATCATAAAATTAAACTTTTATTTTTAAACTTTTATTTTATTAAACATCCCCCCCAACTTGTTTCACCGCACTAGCAACGTCATCAGGGGATGGGACATAGGCTTAATAGGTGCTAGCACGGTGAAACATGTTGGGAAGATCCTGGTACTAAAATTTGTTGTCCTATTCTGCCAACATACATTAGCATACTGGGTGCTATACACTTTATATACTTTATAAATATACATTAGCAGGAATACTGTATAAAATAACTGCAGACTTCTGAGACAGATTAGGGACAAAACGTTTCATACCCTTGGTATATACTTTATTTTAATTAAAGGAAATAAAAGTTAAATTTTATGGTCTTCTAGTGAGGGTTTATTTGGGGTTCTCCTCTATTTGGAAATTTTCCTATAGCTATTTATTGCATGTTTAGTCATCTAGTGGGGTATACGTCTGTTTTTTAGTTTACTGTTTTTATGTCTCATTATACTTGTACTTTCATGTCATAAATGTAACTAACTTTTTTTCTATATATTTAAATAAAAATTGTATCTTATTATTGCTGAGCATTTGCTCCTTCATCGTCGCTATTGGTGTTTGTTATCCATATATGAAGGGATCAATGTACTGTCTATGAGGAATTTTATTGGTGCTCTGTATATGAAGTCCACAAAACTATTCTATGATAATTTGCTCTTCAAGAGTCCAATAGCGTTCTTTTCCTGCCGTGGCTCGCCATTTGGCTAAGCAGTACTGTACAGCCACATATGGAGTATTGCCATGTTCAGCATAAATTGAGTTTGAGGCCATTTTTACCCACTTTCCCGTGTGACAATGTAAAATCTGAGGCTAAAACTAAGTCTTTGTGGTAAAAACATAATTCTATTTTATACATGACCCAATGGGATAAAATTCTGTGACACACCCATGGGGTCAATATGATCACTGCTCCCTTAGATGAATTAATTCAGAGGGGCAGTTTGTAAAATGGGGTCACTTATGATAGTTTTGTCATAGCACCTAAGAGCACTGCCAGTGTTACATGGCACCCTCAAACTATTCCAGCAAAATATGTACTATAATATGGCACTCCTTCCCTTCTGAGCTTTGCACTGTGCTTCAAAAGTAGTTTTTGACTACATATGAGGTATTGGCGTACTTAGGAGAAATTGTATAACATATTTTGCTATGTTTTTCATTTTCACAGCTCAACGTTATAAAATTCTCTAAAGCACCTGTCTGTTGAAGTTGCTCATAACACCTCTATATAAATTCCTTGAGGGGTGTTGTTTCCAAAATGGGGTCACTTGTGGGGGGTTTCCACTATTTAGGCACATCAGGGCCTCTGAAAACATGACAAAGCGTCCGTTATCTATTACCGCCAATTTTGTGCTCCAAAAGTCAAACTTGCTCCTTCCCGTCTGAGCCCTGCCTTGTGTCCAACAGTAGTTTTCTACCACAAATTGATTATCTATGTACTCAGGAGAAATTGCACAACAAATTATGTGGTCCGTTTTCTCCTCATACCCATGTAAAAATGCAAAATTTGGGGCTAAATCAACATTTCTGTGGGAAATAATTAAAATGATATTTCTTTCCTTTCATATTGATTTAATTCCTGTGAAGCACCTAAAGGGTTAATAAGCTTCTTGAATGTGGTATCAAGCACTTTGAGGGGTGCAGTTTTTATAATGATGTCACTTTGGGGCATCTTCTGTTATGTAGGCCCCTCAAAGTCACTTGTGATGTGGTTCCTAAAAAAATGGTTTTGTAAATTTTGTGGAAAAATGAGAAAATTGCTGATAAACTTTTATCTCTTCTAACTTCTTAAGCAAAAAATATGTTTACAAAATGATGCATATGTAAAGTAGACATGTGGTAAATGTTATTTATAAATTATTTTGTACATGTTTTTAAAAATAAACACAAAAAAAATTCACCTAGCATTACACTATCATGAAGTACACAATGTAATGAAAAAAAATCTCACAATCAGTGGGATCCATTGAAGCTAGGGTTGATCGAATAGCTTTGGATAAGGGTTTATTCAAATAGCTATAGCGCTTACCGAACAGCTGCATCGGGAACCCGGATACCTGGAGCGCGCCTGATAATCAGATGTTCGGCACCTCAGCTGCATGTGTCTCAGCTGTGTGACTGTGCCTGTTTGTTGGGCTCTCCATGTATGTGTTGTGACTGTCACACAGCCGCGACACATGCAGCTGCGGCGCCGAACATCTGATTATCGGGAGCGCTCCAGGTATCCAGGTTACCGAGGCAGCTATTCGGTAAGCGGTATAGCTATTCGGATAAGCTGTTATCCAAAGCTATTCGATCAACCCTAGTTGAAGCGTTCCATAGTTATTATCACAATATAACACTGGTCAGAATTGTAAAATTTGGCCTGGTCAGGAAGGTGAAAACAGGCGTTGGGTGAAGGGCTTAATAAACAGAACAGGTGCATGATACTTGCTGCTCATACACACAAGGTGGCATTACCACCGAATACATTTAAAGGGGAAATAACATTTAAAGCACCACTTCAGCGGTGCGATAAAAAAAATGCTGGAGTGGTGATTTAATGAATCAGCTCACTCTAGCGGTCCTGTTTACAAAACACCATTCTTAATGAATTGGGCCCCATGTATTTTTCTTTGTATCAGATCAGACACTGCCCATGAACAAGTGGCAATGATCTTGAAAAAAAAACGCATTATTCAGATTTTTGAACCCACTGCATGGTGAGAGGGGCATTAGCTTTTTACTACTTGCTAGAATCAGAAACAGCTAAATGGTTATTGACAATAGTCCTATATATGGACAAGTAAGCTGAAAATTAGTAGTGCAACAGCTGGATAATTCAGAAGAAAGTCATGATGAAATTCCCTTCAGCACCTGGTTTGCCCACTCAGTCCCTGGGCCCCCACTATTGGTCCCTTCTATAAGAAGCTGACAAGTTAAGTAAAAGTATTTTATAAACAGATGTATATGACTAAGTATATAACAAAATGTCACATTGTCGAATCCCTTCAGTTCCGGAGAAAATAATATTGCAATGTGCATTGTGGAACAGTTAAAGTTTAACTTCTTTTGTCTGCGATCAAATCTTGCACTGACAGATATTTTTCTCATCTCCCCAGGCATGTGATTTATGCCCCTAATCAGCACAATCTGTACGCCGCCTCCAGTTTTCCAGGATTGGCTTCAGCAATGTTTGATATTGAAAGTGATCCAAATCAGGAAAGACGCTGGAAACAAGTTAAAAAGGAAATTTCTATAATTGCTTACTCCATTGCCTCTGCTGCAAAAAGCATTCAGGACCCCAGCAGTATAGGAGGAGGCAGCGCAAAGCACTGAAATGAGAACTCGCGTCTTGTTTTTAAAACAATATATCCAAAGAAAAGCCTTATGTAACCAATAGTGATTTCTAAGCAGAATGTGGCACCTGTCCATTTTCATATCAATACGATTAAAATCTGTTTGTGTCAATTTTTTTTCCATTTATTTTGAAACAGGAATTGTAACAACTGGGGCACAACATCATTTAGTGATATGCTCCAGTAACCCCCCCCAAAAATATCATCCTCTACATATGAAAGATTAGAGGGGTTGACCACCAATAGACAGCCCTTTTGAATGCCCTCAGTATGCTTAATAAATCATACCTCTTAGCCCATCTCAGCTCTGAACGCTGTGTCCCCCTTCTGTCTGATCTCGTGATATTAGGTCATGTGAACGCTGCAGCAGAACTGTTCCATCTGATTGATGAGTAGTCCCAGAACAGGAGGTAAATTTGCTTTTTTGAGTACCTTGGAGACATACAAATGGGATTATCCAGTAAGGGACAATCCTATTAAGTCTGGGTCTACAAGGTAAAAGTTGGTCATGCGTGATTTATGGTACACCAAGAAGCATTAAGAAGTACGTCAATGTTCTGGGAAGGTCATTATATATGACATGTCATGAGGACAATTGTGTCACGACTTGTCGGAATACACGGGGCCAGGGGCTCTTTCCCTGTCTGTAATGCTAGGGGCGCCCTAGCTATCCCTGCTCCCCGGAATACTTCTGATGGTGAAGAGGCCAGGGCCACATACTTTGCTGAACTCCTAAATCATCCCTATATTTGTTCTCCACCCCCACCCAGGGAAGTAATATCGTATAGGTGTACACAAACCAGACTAACAAGGGAGAACGCACAGGGATAAATAAAATAGCAACTATAACAATATAAACTCACAGACCACAGAGAGAAACAAAGGGTAGAAAGGGAAGGAAAACCAAATAGAGGTAGAGAATTTGCACACCACGGAAACACCAAGCGATAGTCACAGATCAACCCTCCAAATGACTCCTCCAACAATCGACACCTCCACTCCACACCAGGGAATACATGACTAAAACTGGCAATTCTGATTTCCAGAGGTGAGTATATATAGGAAAGGGGAGAGGCCAATAGTGAACAGCTTAGATCATCCAAGCAGGAAAGCTTCAGAGACTAAGCTGAACAGTTTAACCCCTGCACTGGTAGCAGAAACCTGCACCGTTTAATATGAAGGAGAAATGGTTCTACTCAGTGCAGGAGTGTGTGAAATCAGATGCTGCAGTCTTCGGGACCCTCTCTGTTGTGGTAAACCCATGAAAAATTGTAACTTTATTCTTGAGGTAAGATTGCTGAGGATGTGCTGACTGGGATCCACATCAAATCATGAGAACATGGATCCGAACATCCCTTGTATGGATGGAGCAGTAGCGAACACGTGTGACCACTGCTCCTTTCACCATGTATAAAAGTAATGGTCACACATGCTCATTACATCTGTTTCTTTAAATGAGATTTTGAACCACCTATTCTTGGGATCATACATTTATCAGTTACCTTGTGGATTGGTGATAAAGATTGTTCATGGTATACCCACTTCAAATGGGTCTTCCCCTTTCAATCTTTTCTAAAATTCCATGCTTGCCATGATAAGTAACAAAATCAGTTGGTACTACACAATTGTATAGAGGCTGCAACGGTGCCATCATGTCTACAGGGCTGCAGCCTGTCACTGAGCTCAGCGGCTCTAATGGCATAGACAAAGGAATGGACCTAGCAAAAGTAAATATCAGATAATTTGTATAAAAAGAAAAAAGGGAAAAACTGTCCAATAAAGTAAAAATAGGGGTGCCGTTCCAGAAATATCGTCACTGCTTTATCGTGATGGATAATGTGACATTGTTGTGTCACGTGAGTGCTGCAACCAATCAGCATACAATCAGTGGACATTGTCACTAGTCTCTAAAATGAGATTTAAGCCATCTTATCTTTTTTCTGTATGTATTAACTAGCAGTGCACTATAGAAGAAGCTGAAAAGAACTACAGTTATTTTATAAGCCAAGACCAACATTAATATATCATGCAGCAAGCAAATACTTTACAGTATTTGTAATGGTTCCTGAAAGAAAAGAATTTGAATTGTGATAGTAAGTCTCTTTGTTACTAAAATTACTGAACAGAAAAATGATCTTGACCTGCTCTAACCTGACCATTAAAGCCTTACTTAAAGGGTAGGTCCACCCATTATATGTTGCTTTTTTCTTGCTGCTCAGTTTGATTACATGTTGAGTTGACCTTGATTTTTTTTTTTTTTAGGAGGATAGCTTTCCGCAACAATTGTGTTCAGAGTCTCAAACTCCATTCATCCCACTGCCAAAGTTATAATTACAGTATGTCACAAAAAGCAGGAAAGCAAAACAAAGCAAAGTAATCACCACTGAGACACACAGTTACAATAGATCATAGAATCTACATTTGGGAGTACCGTACATTATCTCCAGCAAAATCAAGACCAGGGAAGACAGGGGAAGATGGAGATAAGTAACATTTTCCATAGAAGTTGGTAAACACCACATTCATTATTTTGACATACACTCCAGTAGTATTACTTAAAATACTTAAAGAATATTTTTATTTGACGGCTACTCAAACTATGAGTTCCCTGCGATCAGCAGTAATCTGGTAAGGAACTAGCAGTAAAGTGTTTGATCTGCTTGTTGCACCATCGGGACAGAAAAACCATTACATACTAGATACTTAAATAAGTAGGCAAAACACACAGTGCATAGATGTAGTGGATCCCTCAGAAAAAGAAGGATTGTTTTGTATCTGCTTTGGCTAATAATAGTAAATAATTTTTATTTGTACAGCGCCAACATATTCTGCAGTACAATTCAGCGGATTTCAGAGAACTGGTGCAGCATGAGAAAAGTCTTGGAGACAGGAGTGGGAAGTTCAGATCATACAGGATGTCACTCTTTGGTCATTAGGGGAGAGCACAGGTAGGGTGGTAGATGGTGGGTGGTGCAAAACTGTGGAGAGCTTTGAATGTGAGAGAGATATGTTTATATTTTGCTCTATAGCAGATGGGCAACCAGTGCAATGACTGGCACAGAATGGGGGCATCAGTATAACGGCTGGACAGAAATGGCTAGTAGATAATGGTCTTTAACATGGCACTCTAACCTCTTAAATTAACTTAATATCAGAAATATTTTTCTTTTTTAAACCAGATGAGATTTTAATTAGACGTGGTGAAAACAATTTTTTTTTTTTTACAGCCTGTAAAACAGTGTAAGATCCTTGCCACGTAAGAAGTTCATTAAAGTAGTCAACAGCACCAGGTACTGTATGCCAGGGTCCTATTTCCCAATCAGTTCTGTATAAAACATTGATCAAGGTCAAGGGACTTGCAGGGAAGCAGCGCATCATTTTACACTTTACATTTCTGTAATATCTCTATATTGTGTAAGATTTAATTCTGTTACTGTTGATGATTATGGCTTACAGCCAATGAAAACCCAAAAGTCATTATCTCAGTAAATTAGAATATTTTATAACACCAGCTTGAAAAATTATTTTAAAATCTGAAATGTTGGTGCACTGAAAAGGTTGTTCAGTAAATGCACTCAATACTTGGTTGGCGCTCTTTTTGCATCAATTACTGCATCAATGCGGTGTGGCATGGAGGCGATCAGCCTGTGGCACTGCTGAGGTATTATGGAAGCCCAGGTTGCTTTGATAGCAGCCTTCAGCTTGTCTGCATTGTTGGGTCTGGTGTCTCTCATGTTACTCTTGACAATACCCCATAGATTCTCTATAGTGGTAGTAGTGGTACTGGTAAGTGGTAAATAGTGATACTTTTGGCAGTGTGGACAGGTGCCAACTCCTGCTGGAGAATGAAATTTCCATCTCCAAAAAGCTTGTCGGCAGAGGGAAGCCTGAAGTACCACAAAATGTACACCGTAAAAACAATTCCCCCCCAAAAAAGTCAGAATTGTGTTTTTGCTCACAATGTCACCTCAATTTTAATTTTTTTCCCCATTTTCCAGTATACTATGTGGAAAAATTAATGATGTAATTGAGTCATTCAAAATAGGGAACCCCGCGGTTTGTAATAATACATTCCCCCTTCTCATGTCCTCCAGGCGATTTTAAAATTGTGTAATTTTGTTTTTCCTTCTCCAATCATCTCAAAATTATTTCTATGCACAGTGAATGTTTGAACAGTTGGCACTTATGGAAATGTTCCTGCACAAGATCCCTTGCTAAAATTTATTAACAAGTTTCGTTTAGTCCTAGAAAATCTGATGCAAAGTTATCAGCATAAAAGGTGAAGGAGTTCCTAGATTTTATGCAATAGTTTCTGTTTTACAAGTAGATTTTTCTTTGAACAAAGAATACTCATGGTTGGCCATTGCCTACTTGTTACCTTTAGGTTTTAAGAAACAGAGGGTATTTTAGGCTGTTGATATTTTGTAGGCACACAGCAGAACACCACTTCTACAGACACGCCACAGCCGTGCCCAGTTGTTGCCCCCCCCCCGAAGGTTCTTCTGGATGCCGTGTCTATGCATCATGGTGGAGAAAATTTTGGAAAAATACAGTTTTGCATCAACTTTGAGCAGCACCCAAGAGACTTTTACAATTTTTGGATTTTTTTTCAGGAGCTGAGGAGTGTCCCATGGAAAAATCTTATGAACAAGGTGGAGCAATGTCTATGGAAGTACAAAAATTCCCTATGGCTCTGTAGGACATAACCATGGACACATGCCCAATACGCATACATATCTTGGAGGACATCAATATAGTTAGACATTTAATAAAGCTTTTTTTTTCAGTCAACTGCAGAGCTACGACTCCATAAAAGTCTGAGAATATCATATTAGGGCTCCATATGACTGAAGTTTGTTTGGACCCTGTGTATGCTCAAGAATTGCAGACTTTTTTGGCAAACAGTGTTGTAGTTCCTAAAAGAAAAAAATGTGGCACTATCTAAGCATAGTGAGACAATCAATTGAGTGGGTGAGTATCTATAGGAGTTTGCTCACCTGATATGGTTGTGCAAAATGAGGCACAACTCTCACTTGAAGTATGGATTTATTTCCAAAAGACTGCTGCCGACCTGGTGGGGACTCATTGGACCCTGAAACAGGAGTATTCCACAAAGAAGATGCCAGACAGGAGCACCAGGCGATGGCTCTGTCTTTGACACCGAGAGAAATCAAACAAAGAAGGCTGCAAACAGCCGAACAGGGTTGTGTATATAGTTTCTATCAGTTTGAATAAAACATTTTTTTTTACCTACAAGCAACCTGTAATTTCTGCACCTTGATTTCTCTCGGTGGCAAATACAGCACCATTCCCTGGTCCTCCTGTCTGGCAGACTATGTTGGCAAACATTGTGATACAATAGAAAACAGTGGTTTTAATTTTCTCTAATATCAAATAATAACAAAACTTTTCTTGTGAAGACTGTTGTCGTCAAGCACGGAGGGGGGGTGCCTTCATCTCATACACATTGTTATCTGTAAATTAACCTCTGTATAATTAATTTTCCTACAATCAGACTTTTTGGGAGAGCTTTAGTTTGTTTTTACAGCCATACTACTAAATAACCCAAGCTGGTGTAATTTAAATGGTTTCTGTAACCTTATCGCTTCTAAGTCAGGATGCCTTTCTTCACTGCATGATGGAAAACAATATATGGTAATGTTTATGTGACTGCTCAGCGGGAATATTGGCAAGAAGTATTTACTGACAAAATCAATGGAATTCCTGCGGAGATACTCTGCATGAAATGAGCACGGCGAGACAATGTAATAGAAAGCCAGAAATGCCGGATCCAATTATGAAGCCAAAATGGAGATAGCTATAGAAAACCAAGTAGCCTATATACTTGTTATCGGGGAGCCTAAAAATATGGCTGGTGTTAAAGGAAATGAATAGTCCACAATATAATAATTAATGGTCCTTATTTAAACGGTCAGGTTATGATCAGTAAAAGGATTGAAAATGACTCGGGCACTGAATTCAAAGGAGAAGGGTAGATATACAGGATATATATATATATTTATATAATATAAAGGTTCTATTAAAAACAATAGGCAACCATGGGAGTCAATATAACAATTATGGTGGTTGTTGGTTTCCAGTTTAGAAAATTATATTGTTCTTCAAAAAAAAGAGACTTCACTAAGGTCGGAAGGGACCTCTTGTGATAGTTCATTTAGGGAGCTGAGTTGGACGATAAGATGTAGGTGTTCACGGATGTATACGTCTTAGGCTATGTGCACACGCTGCGGTTTTTGCTGCAGTTCCGCTACGGTTTTGGCCGCAGCGGATCTGCAGCAGTTCTGCAGACAGTGTACAGTAGCATGTTATCCTATGTGATTTACAATCTGCTGTGCACATGCTGCGGATTTTTAACTGCGGAAAAGCTGCGGTTTTGAATCCGCATAAAGAAATGACATGTCTATCCGCAGGGAAAACCGCAGGTCATTTTACCTGCGGTTCCGCAGATAAAAAATCCGCAGACCAATCCGCAGCGTGTGCACATAGCTTTAGGCTGCAATTTTAGGTCATTATTTTAAGCAGGAGCATGCTATATAAAATCACTGGGATAAAGACTGAATTTACCAGCGTGGATTTACCAGAAATTCTGCTCAGGTCTCAAAGCTAATTACTGTGTCTTTATTGTTTATATTTCGTTAGAGGCTGAATTTTTCATACATTTTTTTCCCCAATATCAGCTCATACTTATGAATGCTCATACTTATCTGTCGCAAGATTTCACCCCCCAAACTATTTATTTGTGCATATAACTCTTTCAAATATAAGTCCAGCAACACCTTTACAGGGCCAGTCTGTTCCTATGTTACTGAGAAATGAGTGTTACTGTTTACATTGATATGCAAATGAGGCTGAAGAGCTACAGTAGATCTGAAGCCTCTTTCACTTCAGCTGTATTCCCTGCCCAGCACCAGCTTCTCCTTTTTGACGGACAGCCCCTTTGCCTGAAGTCACACAATCAGTATGTCATACCAGGGGCAGACTGCAGACATACCACATGTGCAGCCGGAGCGACTGCACTGGGGCCCGGAGACGGAGGGGATCCCCTGGAGGGGGCCCTGGGTGGCTAGATTGCTCTCATGTGCGGCAGGCAGAGAGCAATCCCTGCAGCTCCGCTGCCTACAACAGAAAATGGCAGCGGAGCTGCAGGGATCTGTCCTGTGCTTCCTGCCCACACTTCCTATCTGACATTGCAGTGTGGCTGGATGACGTCATCATTCAGCACGCAGCTGTGTCAATAGAGGAAGCAGCTGGTGACGGTGATGCTGCGGGAAATGTGCCAAGAGGTGAGTGGTGTGTGTGTGTAGGTGGTGGAGAGGGCAATGATGATGGTGGTGAGGGAGGAGGCAATGATGGGGGTGGTGGGAAGGGCAATGATGGGGGGTAGAAGGCAATGATAGAGGTGATGGAAAGGACAATGATAGGGGTGGTGGGGAGGACAATTATGGGAGTGGTGTGGGAGAACAATGATTGGGGTGTTGCAGAGAGATTGATGGAGGTGGTGGAGAGGACAATGATGGGGTGGAGGGGGAGAAGGCAGTTATGGGAGTGGTGGGAGAAAACAATGATTGGGGCGGTAGAGAAGAAATGATGGAGGTGGTGGAGGGCAATGATGTGGTGGTGGGGGAGAAGGCAATGAAGGAGGTAGTGGAAAGGGCATTGATGGAAGTGGTGGAAAGGGCAATGATGGGGGTGGTGGAGCAGAAGGAATCAACTGTTTTTCCAGGATAACCTTGTATGCAGCTTGATTCATACGTTCTTAGCAAAGATTAACCTGCCCAATTCCAGCCTTGCTGAAGCATCCACAGATCGCCACCGATCCTCCACCAAATTTCACAGTGGGTGCAAGACACTGTGGCTTGTATGCCTCTCCAGATCTCTGTCTAACCATTAGACGACCAGGTGTTGGGCAAAGCTGTAAATTAGACTCATCAGAGAAGATTACCTTACTCCAATCCTCTATGGTCTAATCTTTATGGTCTTTGGCAACCTTCAGCCTGGTTCTCCTTTGCTTCTCATTGATGAAAGGCTTTTTTCCAGCTTTACATGACTTGAGCTCTGCCTCTAGGAGCCGATTTCGAACTGTTCTTGCAGTGCACTTCACCCCAACTGCCATTAACATAGTAACATAGTTAGTAAGGCCAAAAAAAGACATTAGTCCATCCAGTTCAGCCTATAAAATTCTGTCAGAATAAATCCCCAGATCTACGTCCTTCTAAAGAACCTAACAATAACTGTAAGATACAATATTGTTACACTCCAGGAAGACATCCTGGCCTCTCTTGAACCCTTCGACTGAGTTCGCCATCACCACCTCCTCAGGCAGGGAATTCCAGATTCTCACTGCCCTAACTGTAAAGAATCCTCTACTATATTGGTGGAAAAACCTTTTCTCCTCCAGACGCAGAGAATGCCCTCTTGTGACCGTCACCTTCCTTGGTATAAACAGATCCTCGGAGAGATATTTGTATTGTCCCCTTATATACTTATACATGGTTATTAGATCACCCCTCAGTCGTCTTTTTTCTAGATTAAATAATCCTAATTTTGCTTAACTCTCTGGGTATTGTATTTCCCCCATCCCCTTTATTAATTTTGTTGCCCTCCTTTGTACCCGCTCTAGTTCCATTATATCCTTCCTGAGCACCAGTGCCCAAAACTATACACAGTACTCCATGTGCGGTCTAACCAGAGATTTGTATAGAGGCAGTATAATGCTCTCATCATGTGTATCCAGACCTCTTTTAATGCACCCCATGATCCTGTTTGCCTTGGCAGCCGCTGCCTGGCATTGACTGCTCCAGGTAAGTTTATCATTAACTAGGATCCCCAAGTCCGTCTCCATGTCATATGTACCCAGTGGTTTACAGTTCAGTGTGTAATGGTGATATTGATTCCTTCTTCCCATGTGTATAACCTTACATTTATCGTTGTTAAACTGCATCTGCCACATTTTGGCCCAAGTTCCCAACTTATCCAGATCCATCTGTACCAGAATACTATCTTCTCTTGTATTGACTACTTTACATCATTTTGTATAATCTGCAAATATCGATATTTTACTGTGCAAACCTTCCACCAGATCGTTAATAAATATGTTGAAGAGAATAGGTCCCAACACCGACCCCTGCGGTACCCCACTGGTCACAGCGACCCAGTTAGAGAATATACCATTTATAACCACCCTCTGCTTTCTATCACTAAGCCAGTTACTTACCCATTTACACACATTTTCCCCCAGACCCAGCATTCTCATTTTGTGTACCAACCTCTTGTGTGGCACGGTATCAAACTCTTTGGAAAAATCAAGATATACCACATCCAATGACTCACCTTGGTCCAGTCTATAGCTTACCTCTTCATAAAAACAGATTAGATTGGTTTGACAGGAGCGATTCCTCATAAACCTGTTATGATTGAGTCACCGTAGGAGGCAGACACAAAAATAGAAGCTACGTCCAGAAAACCAGAGAAGTTGGCAACTATCAGATTGCAGACCCCTGAACCTATCAACACAACTAGCAGTAGCCGTGGGGGGTTCCTACGATGCCCTAGACCCCTCGATCACAGCTGGAGCGCTAAATAGCCTAAAGACAGAAAAGGAAATCTAAACTGCCCCAGAGCAGACCCCAAAGTAAAAGGCAGCCCCCAACATATAATGACGGTGAAGCAAGATGAAAAAACACTCACACAGATAGAAAGATAGGCTGAGCAAACGATGGGGCCCAAGCTAGCTAAACAGAACAGGAAAGGAAGGTTGCTGTCTGCAATCTGCCAAAACCCTATCAAAGACATAAGCCAACAAGCTGATATGAAAAAGACCCTGAAGCAGCTAGGCTTCAAAAACTAAATCAGCACTCAGGTATTTTCAGAAGACAGAGCTAACGGAATTCAGCACACCCCAGAAGGGAATGGCAGAAATCCAGAAAAACAAAGCAAAACAAAGTCTAAGCACAAATGCAAAAGGCCGAGCAGAAAACTTAGCTTTAGAGGAGCAGGAATTCAGACTGGTCTCCAAGGATCCCACAGAGAAATCACCCGCAGGGCAGAAGGGTGTCGGCAGCCTTATATCCAGTCAGTAACTCCACTCAGCCAGTCATCATCATCAGACTCAGGTGTTTGATAATCAGGCTCACTACCTTTCTTTACCAGAAGAGGGAGTTCCTCGGGCCTCAGTAGTGAAGGGGAAAATGAACTCACAACAGTACCTCCCCCTTGAGAAGGGGTCACCGAACCCTCAACCACGCCACCAGGGCGATCAGGGTGAGCCCGATGAAAGGCACGCACCAATCTTTAGGCATGAATATCAGAGGTAGAGACCCAGGAATTATCCTCCTAACCATAACCCTTCCACTTAACCAAATACTGGAGTCTCCGTCAAGCCAGACGGGAATCCAGTACTTTCTCTACCTCATATTCCATGTTACCTTCAACCAATACAGGGTCTGGAGGTGCCACCCCCGGAACAACAGGTTCAACAAACCTCTTCAACAAAGATTTATGGAACACATTATAGATTTTAAATGTGACAGGAAGAGCCAAACGAAAAGAGACCGGATTAATAATCTCCAAAATCTTGTAAGGTCCAATAAATTTAGGCTTAAACTTAGGAGAAGCCACCTTCATAGCAATATTTTTTGATGATAACCACACCATATCACCAACCTTAAACTGGGGACCAATGGTCCTATGTCGGTTGGAAAACAGCTGGGCCTTTTCCTGGGAGAGAGATAACTTATCCACCACTTGGTCCCAGATCTGGTGCATTCTCTCCACCACAGTGTCAACACCTGGGCAGGCAGAGGGCTCCACCTGCCCTGAAGAAAATCGAGGATGAAACCCAAAGTTACAAAAAAAAGGTGACATCAAAGTGGCAGAACTAGCTCTATTATTTAAAGCAAATTCGGCCAAGGGCAAAAATGAAACCCAATCATCCTGATCAGCAGAAATAAAACATCTCAAATATGACTCCAAGGTCTGGTTTGTTCTCTCTGTCTGCCCATTGGTCTGAGGGTGAAAAGCAGAGGAAAAGGACAACTGAATTCCCAGCTTGGAACAGAAAGTTCTCCAAAATCTAGACACAAACTGGACTCTCTGTCAGATACAATGTTCTCAGGAATCCCGTGCAAGCGAACCACCTGTTGTAAAAACAGGGGCACCAACTCAGAGGAAGACGGCAACTTAGGGAGTGGTACAAGATGAACCATCTTAGAGAACCTATCACAAATCAACCAAATAACAGTCATCCTTTGAGAGACAGGCATATCAGAGATGAAATCCATTGAAATATGGGTCCATGGCCTCTTGGGGACAGGCAAAGACATCAACAACCCACTAGAGCGAGTACACGATTTAGACCGGGAGCACGACCCACAGGACTGCACAAAATTCCTGACATCACGAGACAAGGAGGGCCACCAAAAAGACCGACTCACCAGATCTCTAGTACCAAAAATACCTGGATGACCAGCCAAAGCAGAGCAATGAACTTCAGACATCACTCTCTTCTTCCACTGGTCAGGAACATACAACTTTCCACTGGGACAACGTTCAGGTTTGTCCTCCTGGAACTCTTCCAGAGCACGTCTCAAATCGGGCGAGATGGCAGAAAGATCTACCCCTTCGCCTAAGATGGTAGCAGGCTTGGTCACCACAGGAGAATCAGCAAAGAAGCTCCTAGAGAGGGCTTCTGCCTTGACATTCTTAGTTCCAGGAAGAAAAGAAACCACAAAATCAAAACGTGTAAAAAACAAGGCCCACCTAGCCTGTCTAGGGTTCAAGCGTTTAGCCGACTCTAGGTAAATCAAATTCTTGTGGTCAGTGAGGACCACGACTTGATGCTTAGCTCCCTCCAACCAATGTCTCCACTCCTCAAATGCCCATTTCATGGCCAACAGTTCCCTATTCCCCACATCATAGTTACGTTCAGATGGAGAGAACGTTCGGGAAAAGAAAGCACAGGGATTCATTTTAGATGTTACAGGATCCTTTTGGGACAAAACAGCTCCTGCACCAATCTCAGAAGCATCCACCTCTACCTGGAACGGAAGTGAGACATCAGGTTGCCGCAAAACCGGGGCGGAGGTGAATCTTCGCTTCAGCTCCTGAAAGGAAGAAACAGCCTCCGGAGACCAATTTAACACATCAGCACCCTTCTTAGTCAAATCAGTCAATGGCTTGGCAATACTAGAAAATTTTGCTATAAATTTCCAATAAAAATTAGCAAAACCCAAAAACTTCTGGAGGGCCTTCAAAGAAGTGGGCTGAACCCAATCGTAAATGGCCTGTACCTTGGCCGGGTCCATTTCAATAGTTGACGGGGACAAAATAAATCCCAAAAAAGAAATCCTCTGTACTCCAAAAAGGCATTTAGATCCTTTGACATACAGGGAATTCTCCCTCAAGATCCGGAACACAGTCCGAATATGTTCCACATGAGAATCCCAATCCTTGGAGAAGATCAAAATATCATCCAAATAGATAATCAAAAATTTATCGGAAAATATCGTTCATGAAGCACTGGAAGACAGAAGGGGCATTAGTGAGCCCAAAAGGCATCACCAGGTACTCAAAATGTCCCTCCGGAGTATTAAACGCCGTCTTCCATTCATCCCCATGCTTAATGCGAATAAGATTATATGCCCCCCTGAGGTCAAGCTTGGTAAACCAGCAAGCACCTTTAACGCTGGAGAATAGATCAGAAATCAGGGGTAACGGATACTGATATTTAACAGTAATTTTGTTGAGGGCACGATAATCAATACAAGGTCTTAATGATCCATCCTTTTTGGCTACAAAAAAAAACCCGGCACCTAAGGGTGACGAGGATGGTCTAATATGACCCTTCTCCAATGCTTCCTTAATATAGGATCAAATAGCCTCGTGCTCGGGCACAGATAGATTGAAGAGCCGACCCTTGGGAAATTTACACCCCGGGCTCAGTTCAATTGCACAGTCATAACTCCTATGAGGAGGCAGAGACGCAGACTCATTCTCACTAAATACATCATAAAAGTCCGCCAAATAATCAGGAACATCTTGCGACTGAGGAGAGGTGGAAAACACCGGAGCCTCACTAAAGGCACACCGACAACCCCAACTCACCACAGACACAGATTTCCAATCCAAAACTGGATTATGAATTTGTAACCAGGGAAACCCCAGAACAATAGTATCATGCAGATTATGCAACACCAAAAATCTGCAATTTTCTTGATGGTCTGGGGCGACCCGCATTACCACCTGGGTCCAAAACTGAGGTTTATTTTTAGCCAAAGGAGTAGCATCAATCCCCCTCAAAGGGATAGGCGTCTGCAGAGGTGTCATCGGAAATCCACAACGTTTAGCAAAATCCAAGTCCATTAGGTTTAGGGCTGCTCCCGAATCCACAAAAGCCTTGGCGGAAAATGTGGACAGGGAGCAGATCAGAGTAATAGCCAGAAGAAACTTAGGTTGAACACCACCAACAGAAAACGTGTGTGCAAAGCGTTTCTCTCGTTTAGGACAGACAGAAATAATATGCGAGGCATCTCCACAGAAAAAACACAACTTATTACGCCTTCTGAACTCCTGACGCTGCTCTCTGGAAAAACTCTATCACATTGCATAGGTTCAGACATTTGTTCAACAGGTGGCAACACCTCTCGTGCAGTTTTGCGTTCGCGCAAACGCCGATCAACCTGAATTGCTAATGACATAGAATCGTCAAGACCAGAGGGAACAGAAAATCCCACCATAGTATCTTTTACGGCTTCTGACAACCCCTTCCGAAAGAGAGCAGCCAAGGCATTATCATTCCAGGTAGTAAGTACTGCCCACTTTTGGAATTTTTGACAGTACAATTCTGCAGAATCACGACCCTGGTTCAATGCCAGCAGGGTCTTTTCAGCCTGATCAATGGCATTAGGTTCGTCATACAACAACCCCAATGCCTGAAAAAATGCGTTCACATTAGTCAGAATAGGATCATCTGGTTTCAAGGAAAACGCCCAATCCTGGGGATCGCCACGCAGCAAAGAGATGACAATTTTAACCTGCTGCGCGGAGCTCCCTGACGAGTTAGGCTTCATGGCAAAAAATAATTTACAATTATTTTTGAAATTCAAAAATTTAGACCGATCCCCAAAAAATGCATCAGGTGTAGGAATCTTTGGTTCAGCAGCATGTGAATGAGCAAGGTAGGCGGAAATTCCCCGCACTTCCACAGCGAGCTGCTCCACATGATCAGACAATTGCTTTATCTCCATTGAGAGAAAAAAAAATTCCCCCTACGGACTCAGAGATGTAGAGGAAAAAATATACACATTTTTTTTTACAATTCTTTCCTGCTATTGAGTACCCTAGGACCTGCGGTACGGCGGGTGATTCTGTTATGATTGAGTCACCGTAGGAGGCAGACACAAAAATACAAGCTACGTCCAGAAAACCAGAGAAGTTGGCAACTATCAGATTGCAGACCCCTGAACCTATCAACACAACTAGCAGTAGCTGTGGGGGGTTCCTACGATGCCCTAGACCCCTCGATCACAATCGGAGCGCTAAATAGCCTAAAGACAGAAAAGGAAATCTAAACTGCCCCAGAGCAGACCCCAAAGTAAAAGGCAGCCCCCAACATATAATGACGGTGAAGCAAGATGAAAAAACACTCACACAGATAGAAAGATAGGCTGAGCAAACGATGGGGCCCAAGCTAGCTAAACAGAACAGGAAAGGAAGGTTGCTGTCTGCAATCTGCCAAAACCCTATCAAAGACATAAGCCAACAAGCTGATATGAAAAAGACCCTGAAGCAGCTAGGCTTCAAAAACTAAATCAGCACTCAGGTATTTTCAGAAGACAGAGCTAACGGAATTCAGCACACCCCAGAAGGGAATGGCAGAAATCCAGAAAAACAAAGCAAAACAAAGTCTAAGCACAAATGCAAAAGGCCGAGCAGAAAACTTAGCTTTAGAGGAGCAGGAATTCAGACTGGTCTCCAAGGATCCCACAGAGAAATCACCCGCAGGGCAGAAGGGCGTCGGCAGCCTTATATCCAGTCAGTAACTCCACTCAGCCAGTCATCATCATCAGACTCAGGTGTTTGATAATCAGGCTCACTACCTTTCTTTACCAGAAGAGGGAGTTCCTCGGGCCTCAGTAGTGAAGGGGAAAATGAACTCACAACATAAACCCATGCTGATATGGCGTTAAACAGTTATTCTCATTGAGATAATCCAGAATTTCCTAGCATTTCATTTTCCACCGTGAATACCGTGAAGAAGAAGGTGTTTAACATTTTAGCTTTTTCCTCATCATCTACAACCATGCTTTCCTCACAATTTTTTAATGGGCCTACACTTTCACTTTTGATTCTTTTACTATTGATATAGTTGAAGAACAGCTTGGGATTAGTTTTACTCTCCTTAGCAATGTGTTTCTCTATTTCCTTTTTGGCAGCTTTAATTATTTTTTTAGATAAAGAATTTTTCTCCTAAGGTCGGGGTCACACTAACCGACGCAAAATACGGTCAGTATTTTACATGCGTAATACGGATGAATGGCCCCTAAACAGTGCTCCGTATGTCATCCGTAATCAAGGTGTGGTCGCGTATTTTGCGCATGTAAGCATCCGTATGTAATCCGTATGCCATCCGTATGCTGAGATTTTCTCGCAGGCTTGCAAAATGGACATATAATGGAGCCCTATGACAGGGTTTCTAACAGAAACCAAAGAATAGATATAGACACATAGAATACATATATATATATATATATATATATATATATGTATTCTATGTGTCTATATCTATTCTTTCGTTTCTTTATTAAAACTGTCAGTGTGAGTTTACTGTATAGCGCACTGAATTGCCGGCTTTGCTAAAAGACACCGGGTGCGTATTTCTCGCAAGTCACACATCTGGTCCGTGTGTAATGCGTATTTTTTGCGCACCCATAGACTTGCATTGGCGTATTACGGGCGTAGTACGCTGACAATCGCAGCATGCTGCGATTGGCACGGACCGTAGAATACGGATGAGAAATATACGGCTGGTGCGAGGGATCCCATAGAGAATCATTGGTCCGTGTGTAATGCGTGCTTTTAGCGCCTCTCACTCGGCCGTATTCCTCGCCAGTGTGACCCCGGCCTTATAGTTTTTTAGAGCTTCAACGGTGCCATCCTGCTTTAGTAGTTTAAATGCTTTCTTTTTACTGTTAATTGCCCCTCTTACTTCTTTGTTTAGCCACATTGGGTATTTCCTATTTCTTGTCCTTTTATTCCCACAAGGTATAAACCACTTACAGTGCCTATTAAGGATGTTCTTAAACATTTCCCATTTATTTTTTGTATTCTTATTTCTGAGGACACTGTCCCAGTCAACCAGATTAAGGGCATCTCTAAGCTGGTCAAACTTTGCCTTCCTAAAGTTCAGTGTTTTTGTGACTCCCTGACATGTCCCCCTAGCGAAAGACAAGTGAAACTGTACAATATTGGGGTCGCTATTTCCTAGATGCCCAACAACCTGCAGATTTGTTATTCTGTCAGGTCTGTTAGATAGTATTAGGTCTAAAAGTGCTGCTCCTCTGGTTGGATTCTGCACCAATTGTGAAAGATAATTATTTTGGCTATTAGCAGAAACCTGTTGCCTTTATGGGTTTCTCAGGTCTCTGTTTCCCAGTTAATATCCTGGTAGTTAAAGTCCCCCATAAAAAGGACCTCATTATGGGTTGCAGCTTCATCTGTCTGCCTTAGTAGTAAACTTTTCATGATTTCTGTTATATTTGGGGGTTTGTAACAGACCCCAAAGAGAATTTTGTTACTATTTTTCCCTCCATATATTTCGACCCATATGGACTCGACATCCTCATTCCCTTCGCTAATATCTTCCCTTAAAGTGGACTTTAGACAAGACTTTACATAAAGACAAACCCCTCCTCCTCTCCGATTTTTACGAACCTTTCTAAACAGACTGTAACCCTGTAAGTTAACTGCCCAGTCATAGCTTTCATCTAACCATGTCTCGATTATTCCCACTATGTCATAGTTACCTGTAGATATTTCTGCTTCTACTGTAATTCTTCCATCTTGCTTGTCAGGCTTCTGGCATTTGCGAGCATGCATTTTAGAGAATTTTGCTTTGTTCCAATCTCCTCCCTGTTGATTGTTTTAGAAATTTTCTTACCTCCCTTCTGAGTATGTTGTCTTGGATCTTCTTTGCCACACCTCATATCATTCATCAGTATCATTTCTGGCTTCTTGTTTGTGTCTAACGTTTTTCATCGCATCCCCTCTTCTTCTAGTTTAACACTCTCCTGATGAGTGTAGTGAGTCTTCTGGCGAATGTGTGTTTCCTAGGTTTGTTGAGGTGTAGTCCGTCTCTGGCGAGGAGTCCATCATACAGGTAATTCACACTGTGGTCCTGGAATCTGAACCCTTGTTGTCTGCACCATTGTCTTAGCCAGTTGTTCGCATCAAGGATCCTGTTCCATCTGTTGCCATGCCCGTCTACTGGAAGGATAGATGAAAAAACAACCTGTGCATCCAGTTCCTTTACTTTCTTCCCCAACTCTTCAAAGTACTTGCAGATTGTCGGTAGGTCCTTCCTTGCCGTGTCACTGGTGCCAACATGTATCAGAAGAAATGGGTGGACGTCCTTGGAACTGATGAGCTTTGGTATCCTATCGGTCACATCCTTGATCTTCGCACCTGGGAGGCAGCATACGTCTCTTGCGGTTATATCCGGTCTGCAGATGGCTGCTTCTGTGCCTCTCAGTAGTGAGTCTCCCACCACTACCACTCTTCTTCGCTTCTTGGCTGTACTTTTTATTGTCACTTCTGGGTGTTGCTGTGTGCCCTTTTCCTTTTGTAGGTCACATAATTTCATCCTGCAGCTGCTGAGTGACATTCGAATAAGTTGACGGTAAGCCCGGTCAGTGGAGAGTCATTTTCGCCCTCTGCCGGTCTGTAGTTTTGTTGTCCCCAATGTCTGCTGCTTGACCTTGTTGTAATGGACTGCCGTCTTAGAAATTTTAAGGATGGAGGCAACATGATGCTCACTGTATCCCTCTGCTAGTAAAGCCAGACTTGAGTTCTTCTTTTCCTCACTCAAGACTTTTCAACTCCTTTGGCATTGTTAAAAGTTATATTTTCATTCCTATTAGTTTTGGGATTTTACTAGCACTTGTTTTGCCATCCAGCTTGTCCTATTGCAAGAGGATTGTGAACACAACAGCAGGGTTTTTTTTCATACTTTCCTTCGTTATATAAGATTTAGTTCAGTTGATCACCTAATCAGAAGCACATTAAGTAGAATGAAGTGTACTCTGGTTGGAATTCAACTGACACTCGAATGGAATGCCTGTCAGACATGTAGAGAAGCTGATTTGTGCAGTGGACTCTTAATTTTTGCCAGAGCTGTATAGTGACAGAGTCAATGGCACAGTGTACAAGGGGAGATATGTGTCACTGCGCATGTTGGCGTCAGTGGTATGAAGCCAAGATATTTCCTCCAGCACACTAAGTGTTGGGAGAGTGCTCACCATATCTCTTCCTCTCCTGGTTAATTACCTGGACACGAGAGACAGTCTGGCTGGTGTCTTGGGAGAGGAGGCACTCTCATAAAGCTCCAAGGAGGAGTGGAGGACATTGCCAGGTGTCTGTAGGTTGAAACCTGCAGAGAAAAGGTTTGTTACCATAAAAGGAGGGGGTCCAGACACATTTCTTGCACAGGGGCCCCAAGCTGTTAGCGTCCGCCCTTGTGTCATGCTGTGACTTTACGTGATTCAGGAAAGGGGCAATAAACCTTCCCTAAGACTGGGGCCATAACTCTCCCTACTCCCAAAAGGTACCTCTAAAGATGAGGAGGTTTGAGCCACCAGCCTTACTTATTCCCTAGTAATTCCCTAAGCTGTCTTCTCCCCCTCACCCAGGGATCCTGGGACAGATCTACTAGTGTATAAACACGTAAAACAGAGATAGCAAAAAGCAACTAACATACAAAAACTCACCAATGGTAGAGAGGTATATAAGGAAGGGTAAGAATGTACAAACCAAATAGGATTAGGACAATGAGGAAAGCATAGACTCCAAAATAACATGCAACGATCTCCATCTCAGCACAGTGACTCCAGGAGCTAGGAAGTAAAATTTCCACTGCAAAAAGGAAGGTCTGGCCAAATTTTATAGCGAGAAGAATTGGCCAGGTCAGGAACAGCTGTGAGATGGAGCAGCAAGTTTCTAACCAGCCTAGAAATGGTTGTCAATCTCTCCAGCACCAAACAAAACAAACTCCACTTAATATGAAACACAAACACACAGGTTAAGTGGAAGACGTGACACACTCATGACACAGGAGGAGGCCGCCTGGTGAAAAATAGAGCTAGAGAGACAGAGGCTTCAGATCTACCATAGCTCCTCAGCCTCATTTCAATATAAATTCAAACGCTGATTTCTCAGTAATGAACAAACTGGTCATGTAAAGATATTGCTGAACTTGTCTTTGAAAGAGCTACATGTGCATATAAAATGTTTTAAGGGTAAAATCCTGCTGACAGATTCCTTTTAACCTCTTCATGATCGGAGGTATTTTCATTTTTGCATTTTCGTTTTTTGATACCCTTCTTCCCAAAGCCATAACTTTTTTATTTTTTGGTCAAAATGGCTATGTGAGGCCTTGAGTTTTGTGGGACAAGTAGTACTTTTGAACGACACCATTGGTTTTAACATATAATGCACTGTAAACTGGGGAAAAAAATCCAAGTGCGGTGAAATTGCAAAAAATAGCGCAATCCCATAGTTTTTTTTTGTTTTATTTTTACCATGTTACTAAATGCTAACACTGACCTGCCATTATGATTTTCCAGGTCATTACACGTTCATAGACACCAAACATATCTAGGTTCTTTTTTATTTAAGTGGTGAAAAAAAATCCAAACTTTGGTAAAAAAAAAAATTGCTCCATTTTCAGAGACCCGTAGCGTCTCCATTTTTCTTGATTTCGAGCTGGGTGCAGGCTTATTTTTTGCGCACTCAGCGGATGTTTTGTTGATAAAATTTTGGTGTAGATACGATCTTTTGATCACCCGTTATTGCATTTTATTGCAATGTAGTGACGACTAAAAAACGTAATTCTGGCGTTTTGAATTTTTTTTTTCGTTACACTGTTTACCAATTGGGTTAATTCTTTTTTTACATTGATAGATCGGGAAAATTCTGAACGCAGTGATACAAAATATGTGCATGTTTAATTTTTTTTATTTTTAATGGGGCGTGATTTCAACTTTTATATTTTTATTTTATTTTAATATTTTTTAAGTTTTTAAAAAACTTTTTTTTTACTTTTTGCATACTTCAATAGTCTCCATGGGAGACTAGAAGCTGCATTTGATTAGCTCTGCTACATACTGGCGATGATCAGGGCAGAAATGCTCACTTGCTATGAGTGCCGTCCACCAGGCGGCACTCAGAGAAATCTGGCTATGACAACCATAGAGGTCTGCTGAAGACCTCTGGTTGTCATGCCAACCCATTTGTGACTCGCGATCATGTGACGAGGTCACTGATGGGCGGGATTTCTGTTGCGCTTACCGGAAGCGAGTTAAATGCCGCACTCAGAGATTGACAGCGGCATTTAACAGGTTAACAGCCACGGGTGGATTGCGATTCCACCTGTGGCTTTTAGAGGCACATGTCAGCTGTTCAAAACAGCTGATATGTGCCGGGAAAGATGTAGGCTCAGCGCCGGAGCCCACATCAAAACGATGGATTCCTATGTGGGCGTACTGTTACGCCCAATTTCAGAAATGGGTTAAGTGCGGATGCCTGTCTTCCAACAGCCCTAACACTAGCCCCAGCTACTCTGTGGTGTGCCTCAATATCAGGTCATTGCATATTGCTTTCTACAGATTTAGAAGAGTAGTGCAGTAATTAATGACAGATCAAAGACGTCATTATACATATTCACCAATACATTCTTGTTTCCAACTGATGCAGCAACTTTTTAAACAAGTTATTTCTTGTCAGCACACCTCCTGACAAAACCGAGGATGGTGAAACGCGCATCGGGGCTTTAGCACATCTCACGTGGCATCCCTGCACTTTACCAGGATTATGACGCAAGGTATTTGTTATTTGATTTATGGTTTCTATTAATTACCTTATGCCTTGCATACATTAGCATAGGGCACTAGATGGTCTAGATGGTTTTGCCTTTAGAACACAGTGATTATTCACACCCAGGCTGGACAATTTCTTGCCTTTGGACTAAACAATTAGTACTGGGTTTTCTTATCATTGGTTTGATTTACTACCAAGACCACTTATGCTCATAATCTTTAATACTACTTTCCTGGCATACAGTAGTGCAGTTCTGGTCCATGGGATGTTTTTTCTTTCCGGCATTTCATTTACCAACTTTGATTGTGCCGTTATCTTTTAGTTGCTTTATTTTGTTATCTACCTCACTCTAATACCTGTGTGCTGTTCCATCTAAGGTTATGATTGTATGCTTATATAATTGTGTTATGTTACCTTTCTTTGTATTCAGTTTTGCATTTCGTCTGCTGCCACCTGCTGTCCTTTTCTGTATAGCAGATGGCAGCTAATTAATTCTAGTACATGCCTCCCACTTCCAGGTCAGGTGACTCCTTCTCTTCCTTCCGGTGGCCATTACTAGTTTATTTTTCACCCGGGAGAGACACGCTTACCAGGCTGTGGAAGGCATCAGTTTTTTTACCACAATTTGCTAAATTTGCCGCACACATCTTGCTGTACCACCTGGGTTGTTATACCTGCATTTCTGGAGAAGTACTGCATTGCCAATCATACGCTGTATGTCCAGATTTCCAATAAACAAGTCTGGACTTCACAATATCTGGTGTGTATCATCTCTCCGGACGCATGAACAGCAAAACAGCAACAATGGTCCTGTTTGCTCTGCATCGAGGAAACGGAAGGTAGGAATCTCTCCCAGCCCCACTCAACTACACCTCCATTCGCCTCATGTGGGGACAGAACAACCTGTATATTGTCTACTTAATTATATGTGCAATAAAATAAAATTATTATTGATATGTACCTCTCTATTTTTGTGGCCTAATTTTGTGACTTATTTTTAGCACATATTTAATTATAATTGGTATCTTAATATTTGAATAACATCATATATGTTTTAGTTTTTTGGTGCAAAGTTATTTCTTGTCAGTTTGCAATATATGGCAGCCTACCTATGTTATATGCATAAAAACAGCCTGCTTGTTAATCATGTTGCCCAAGTCTATATCTTCAGCCTATTAAATTCTTACAAGTTCCAGTTGCCTCCACCACTGCTAGGATCATCTCAGAGATTGCCTTCTAAACCAATTTTGCCATTCATATAACAGAACACATTAAAACCTATTGCCTTATTGTTGGCAGCGGATTATTCAGGATACTCTCCAAGCGTGTGAAAACAGAGCTTCTTTATTCAGGAAGAAAAATGAACAATATATGATAAGCTTAATAGATCAGGAATAAATCATTTGTGTGACCATCTGTGCAACATCTGCAGCAGGCACAGGCAACACAGGAAATATAGTCACATGCTATCCCTGTGTGAGCCTCTGGGAGTTTTTTTTAACTTTATGAACAGCATACAAATCTAGAAACTAAACACTCATAGAGAGGAATGGAGTTGTTGCACCAAACATATTCCAACACTTATTTTGTGTAGGTGGCCCTCGTACTGATACAACAGTTCTGACCTGTAAAGTCACAGACTCCACAAGACTACGGAGGTTTTCAGCTGTGTCTAGTGCCAAGATATTAGCAGCAGATCCGATAAGTATATTGTGACATGGGGACTTCATGGATCAAATTTGCTTTTCCAGCACAGCCCCCGGATATCTGATTTGAATAGGATCTGAGGAATTTGCAGACCAAGTTAAAATCTTGAACTCTTTCTCATGTACCTGGACAGTCTCTTGCTAAAAGGAGCCACTAACATTCAAGATTGCTTCTGCAATGAAGGTGTCTACTTGATTTAATAATGTTTATGTAGATGTTACAGTAACATCCACATAAATACCAGAACCCAAGGTTTCCTAGCCAAACATTCTCCATTGTGCCTTCACTAGATTTTCTTCCTTTTATATTGCATACAAACAACTTTTGTAAGCCGCAATTGGTCACAATGGAGGGATGGCACACCATCAGAAAATTATAAAAATTATATTGTTATAATAAAAATGAAGCTTAAGTACCACTGGAAAATACCGGTTATTATAGATCATACAGAGAGCAGTGTGGTCAATAAAGACGAAAAAAACAAGAAGTTTGTATGTTCTCCCTGTGTTTGCGTGGGTTCCTTCCTGGGTCTTCGGTTTCCTCTCACATTCCAAAGACATACTGATAGGGAATGTAGATTGTGAGCCCCATTGGGGACAGTGATGACAAGTCTGTAATGCGCTGCGGAATATGAAAGCGCTATATAAACAATGTATAATAAATAAATAGGATGTAATTTTCAGTAGTTATTTCATCCAGGACCAGGCCATACATCTTCTCATTGTAAAGGGTTATACATCAGCACACATGCCATCTATCTTCTTTTTTGTGAACGACATATCAGGCTGTTAACAAGATGCATCACATTTTTTTTCTACATCAGACAAGTCCATCTTCTTACGCTGCTCGTTAAACTCTTTCAGATTCTCAAGTGTTCATAGTAGGCACTAGAAAGTTCAACGTAGGTGCTAGCTGATGCATCTGAGACAATACAGCCACTGATACCCTTTATATCATAACCAGAATGACCTTTTCTAACTATTTTTGCTATAGTAGCTGTTTGGTGGGTTTGGACCAAATGGGAAAGCCTTTGTTCTACATCAGGAGCAAGTGGTAACCATGAATCGATCATCAGTTAAATTATTGTCCTTCCTTGGACCACTTTTGGTAGACACTTATCACCACTGCAGCCCAGGAACACTGAACGAGGCTTGCAATTTAGGAGGTGTTGTGAGCCAGTCACCTAATCACAACAATTGGGCCAATATCAAAGTCGTTGACAGCCTTATACTCGCCAATTTGCCTTGCTTGCTCACCATCTCTTATAACTGGCTGTTCTTTTCCTGCCTTAGATCGTGTATATTCATAATTCAGTGTGAATCTAACATTACTCTTAACTAGTGATGAGAGAGTAGCATCATTTCTCGGGTGTCCTCCGAGTATTTTGGCGTGCTTAGAGATTTAGTTTTCGTCGTCTCAGCTGCATGATTTGCGACTTGTAGACAGGCTGAATACATGTGGGAATTCCCTAACAGACAGGCATTCCTCACATGTATTCAAGCTGTCTAGCAGTCGCAAATCATGCAGATGAGACGACGAAAACTAAATCTCCGAGCACGCCAAAATACTCAGAGGACACCCGAGCATGCTTGGAAAAACCCGAGCAACTAGTATACTCTCTCATTTACTTCTCATAACACAAATCAAATCTTTAAAGTCTCAATTTAGCAGTATATTAAGTATATATAATGAAAAGGATGTTGTAGGAATAGGCGCAGGTAATTGTGATAATGACTTTTTCAATATTAGATTATTTCCAGTAATTGTTCACTCATTTGGAGCTTCCTGTTTTCAGGCGTAGAGAAAGCTCCCAGTACATTCAACACATTTACCGCAAGTCCCATTGCTTCATTCCGTGCCAATGTTTTGTACAATTATACAAGGAATTATAAAGGCAATGCTTTTTGGAAACATGTGCATCATCAAAAATATCCAAATGCCATAGTTATCTGTGCCAAGCCTGCCTTAACATAACTACACAGTGGATTATTAACATTTTCCACACGGCCATAGACTATAATCATTCAAGTAGTCCGTGTTCTTATTTGCAGTGACGTTTTAAAATGTTGTTGCATAGCAGAGCAGCTGCACACGATCATACAGCTTGCTGTCGCCAATAGCTGACTGTCAGACAGCCGGAATCCTTACAGAGAAGGCAGAGATGGTTTAATACTGTATCTGCCTTTTCTATTGCTGCGCACACAGTGCTGAATAAGTGCTTTGTATACAGTACAGGAAGTGCTAAGGATTCTTCTGGGTTTGGAGCAGGAAGAGCCAAATCAGAACACAGCCTTAGGTCCTACATAGTCTGACACGGTCAGCAGTGGCTAAACAATGTAAGACTATGTAGGGACGGATCAATTGACCAGATATGATAAAAGTCTGGAAACCTATCTGCCAACATCATGGTGCCCAGTTTTTGCCACAACCTTGTACTAAATGTTCAACTCTATCTATGCCTAGACCTCAAATGAACTGGAAAAGAATAAAATACAGCTATAATTTGCCCTAAATAAAAACATGCATGTATGGAGGACAGACAGATTCTTAGCTACTACATCAATTTTCCCCATGATTTCCTTCCTAGTGCCATCATCATAAACTTGAGAGAGTTCTCTTCTGCATGGAATAATGACAAAATCGATGCACTAGCCATGAATTGTCCTGCCCACAGTCTGTGCACCTGCAGCATCATTTACATTAAAAGTTCAAAGTTTATTTTTTTCCACAATGGAGAACCCACTTCCAGCCTGGAAGGCCGGAGCATATACTCGTCGTTTATTTCCAAAAACAAGCAACGTCATTAATTTGGTGAACCTGAAGCTCCTGACAGGTTCCCTTTTCAACATGCAGGACAAACATCCTTTAGAATTGATTTATATTTTACCAGCAAGAGGCAAGAGATGATTTTCAACTTCCTGTTCTAGCTGCCCATCCGCATGAATCATCAGACTGTGAGCAATGAGGCAGAAGTCATTCCATTTATAGCTGTGTAATCACTGTGCACATAACAGATGCCATACCGCTTATCGCAATGGTGCAGGACTTATCAGCTTCGGACAGGTAGAAAACCTCTGTTGACATAATTAGTTAATCTGGAAAAATAGTCATTTTCAGAAATGAAAAATGTATAATCTGAGTAAGTGATAACAATTTAATAGTAAAAGAGATGAGAACTCAGACACACAGTAATTGTTGACTATTCGACACATTAGTTCATGCAAAACTGGTTTTAAATTAATAATACAATGATGATGATGATTATTGGCTTAGTGCGTTTTTCATACGAATTTTCACTATCCGAGGGCAGATCACAAAATCCAGATCAATCGCTGGTCTCCCAAGTTAAACTCAACAGTTTATGAGGTTATTTAGTTGGAAACCTGTGGAAAGTCCAGACTTTGTAGTCCATACTCGTATTGAAATTTTCAGACATGTGAAATAGGTCTTCAAGAAACCCTCAAAATGTGCTGCCATTCATTCAATCCCAATGACGTAACTGTATACCCAGGATTGGGCTGGTACGCAAGAGAAACCTTTCATGGGTTCAAGTTCTAGCATAGTAAAGGATTTTAAAGGGCTAGCAGATGACTACACTAGTCTAACATGACTTGGGGCAGTAGGATAGGTCAACCACCTAGCAACAGGTCATAGGAGCAAGCGACAACCACCCTCAATTAGGGTATGTTTCCACTGTCCAGAAACAGCAGCTCTTTGGATGCAGCACATGCCCTCTCCGTCCAAAATTCTGACAGCTTTTGTACGTGCGGTGATTCCGCATGTGTTCATTGAACCATGCGGAATCACCGCATCCTATTGGATCACCCTCGCACCCAGGGCAGCGGGGTACTCGGAGCTGGGCCGGGTGGATTTCAATGGGGGTTGTCACAGTGGCGGTGACCCGGTTCTTGGCCCTGGGCGTCCATTGTAAAAGGGGGGAATGTTGAGTGAAGGAATAAAGTTTATTAATGAATGTTTCATGACGCCACCTGTGGTATTCGGCAATGATGATGTTAAGCCAACGCTGCAGACAGATCCTCTGGGACAGATGGTGTGGTGCAGCACCTGCCGGGTATTGCTGATCACGCTCGAACGTCCTGGGCCATTTCTTGATCATTGGTCTCCCGCTGGCCAGCACGCATCGCTGTGTGTGGCAGCGAGAGACCAACGATCAGCGACGCTGGGAGCTGGTTTCCAATGTAAACAGCGGGTATCTAAGAGCCGCGCGACTCTTAGTTACCCACTGTTTACCTTGGAAACCAGCGTGCATGCTGGTTTCCAGGGTAAACAGCGGGTATCTAAGAGCCGCGTGGCTCTTAGATACCCGCTGTTTACCTTGGATACCAGCTTGCTCACTGGTCCTGATCGCTGGTGGGTCTGTCTATGTGACAGCTCACCAGCGATCAGCTAACTATGTCCCAGCGATCCCATCCACGTCGGATCGTTGGTGGGATCGCTGGGACATTGATGCGTGTAACAGGGCCTTAAGACTCATTAACCCCTTCACCCCCAAGGGTAGTTTGCCCGTTAATGACCGGGCCAATTTTTACAATTTTGACCACTGTCACTTTATGAGGTAATAACTCTGGAACGCTTCCATGGATCCCGGTGATTCTGAGATTATGTTTTTGTGGCGTATTGTACTTCATGATAGTGGTAAAATAACTTCAGTATGACATGCGTTCGTGAAAAAGATGGAAATTTAGCGAAAATTTGGAAAATTTCGCAATTGTACAATTTTGAATTTTCATGCCCTTAAATCAGAGATATGTCACACCAAATAGTTAATAAATAACATTTCCCACATGACTACTTTACATCAGCACAATTTTGGAACTAAAATTATTTTTGGTCAGGAAGGAAGTTATAAGGGTTAAAAATTGACCAGCAATTTCTCATTTTTCCAGTAAAATTAACAAAAGCCTTTTTTTTAGGGACCACATCACATTTGAAGTCACTTTGAGGGGTCTATATGATAGAAGATACCAAAAAGTGACACCATTCTAAAAACTGCACCCCTCAAGGTGCTCAAAACCACATCCAAGAAGTTTATTAACTCTAGCTATTTCACAGGAATTTTTGGAAAAATTTTTTTTAAACATTTAACTTTTTTCATAAAATATTGAATTCAGATCAAATTTTTTTATTTTGATAGGGGTAATAGGAAAAAAAGGACCCCAAAATGTGTTGTGTATTTTCTCCTGAGCATGTCGATACCCCATATGAGGATGAAAACAACTGTTTGGGTTCACGGCAGAGCTCAGAAGGAAAGGAGCGCCATTTGACTTTTTGAATGCAAAATATGCTGGAACCTTGACTGATGCCATGTCGCATTTCAAGAGCCCCTAATGTGCCTAAACAATGAAAATCACCCACAAGTGACCCCATTTTGGAAATTATACCCCTTGGGGAAATTATCTACAAGCGTAGTGACAATTTTGACTCCATGGGTATTTTCCAGAAACAAGCAGCAATGAATGTTGCCAAGTAAAAATTGCAAACTGCCATTGTAGTGACCAGTACGCTGTAGTGACCAGTACGTTGCAGTCACCAGTATGTTATGCCCAGCCCCTGCTTCTGGTGGCATGCACCCGTAAGTTAGGCCAGCTCTCATCACTTCAGAAATGCCAAACGTGTATGCAATATGTTGTTTAGGTACACTGTGGGGCTCATAAGGAAAGGGAGGGGGCATTTAGATTTGAGAGGACAAAATTTGCTGAATTTCTTTTGGCGGGTCGGGCGCCATTTTGCTTTTCAGAGATTTACACGGAACCCCCAATGCAAGTGCTCAGTGCAGAGCGTAAGATAAATGTACGTCGAGCCTTACTGCGATCTTTGGGAGACAGAATGAAAAAATCAACAGCAAGTGAAGAATCGGTATTATTTTGTACGCCGTTCCTCGTGCAGTATAAGTGATTAGATGATTTTATTCTTTGGGTCAGTGCGATTATAGAGATACCAAATTTATTTTGGGTTTTATGTTTGGCTGCTGTCACACACTAAGAGATAATTGCAAAAAATAGTTTTTGCATCATCATATTTTCAGAACTATGATTTTTACATATTTTGGCACACAGTGTCATGTGAAGGCTTGGTTTTTTGCAGGACGAGTTGACGTTTTTATTGTTACCATTTTAGGGTACATGACTTTTTTGATCACTTTCTATTCTGATTTTTGGGAGGCAGAATGAACAAAAAACAGCAATGACGTTTCGTGCGTGGTAAAATTTATAAGGTAGTAGTGATGAGCGAGTATACTCGTTACTCGAGATTTCCTGAGCATGCTCGTGTGATCTCCGAGAATTTGGATGTGCTCGGAGATTTTGTTTCTGTCGACGATTTGCGACTGCTAGAAAGCCTGAATACATGTGGTGATTTCCTAACAAACTGGCAATCCCCACATGTATTCAGGCTGGCTAGCAGCCACAAATCATGCATCTACGGCGACAGAAACTAAATCTCCAAGCACATCCAGATATTTGGAGATCACCCGAGCATGCTCAGAAAATCTCGAGTAACGAGTATACTCGCTCATCACTATAAAACAGTTTTATTCTTCAGGTCAGTACGATTCCAGCGAAACCCCATTTATATTGTTTATGTTTTGGCGCTTTTACACATAATAGACAAAATTATCATTGCATCGTTTTATTCTGAGAGCTACAGTATAACTGTTTTTTTGGCTGATGGAGCTGTATGGGGGCTTTTTTTTTGCAGGACAAGATGACGTTTTCAGCTGTGTCATGTTTATGTATAGTATTTTTTATCGTGTTTCATTCCACTTTTTGATCAGCGGTATGATGACAAAGCATTGTGTTTTGCCTTTTTATTTTTTTATGGTGTTCACTAAAGGGGTTAATTTGTGGAACAGTTTTATAGGTCGGGTCGTTTCAGACATGGTGATACCAAATATGTATACTTTTACTGTTTATATTTTTTTCATTCAAATATTTATTTATAGATAGAATACGGTATAATTAGATTTTTATTATTTTTGATTTTTATTAAAATATATTTACAATTATTTTAAAAAATATATATCTTTTTAACTTTACTACTTAGTCCCACTATGGGACTATCATTTTTTGCATGTTTATGCATTGCAGCATAGTGCAGCATGCGCTGCTCATGATCAGCACGTTTCCTAGTTCTGGTGACCCGGATGTCATAATGACGATATCGGGTCACCATGGCAACGATCGGAACCCTGCGTCACGCCGCGGAGTGTCTGATCCAAAAGCCAGAGGGGCTATCAGCTATCTGTCTGCTCCCGGAATGCTGCAATCTTCTTCTGGACCTGTTGAAGCGTGTGTAACGTGAAGCAGCTGTAGTCTTTTTCTCTGTATGTTGCTCACGTACCTAGCCCTCATGCTGACCTTGTCCAACTAATTCAATAAAGGACTATGGTTTTTTAATGGATACCACAAGTTCTGCATTTTTCTTTATTTGTTGGCTATATTTGTTCGATTGCAGCATTTCAGGGGGTTAAAGTGGGAGCGATGCGTGATTGCTTCTGGCACTTAGTTTTTGCTATATAATCTGATAGCAGCATGATGCAGGAGCAGAGACCCTGATTCCAGAAATGTATAACAGTCTACTGGATGTAGCAGTTGCGATACAATCACACTTTTCACTGCTGCAAATCTAGCAGAGCTCAAATGTTGAGCTGTGTATAACTCCACCCACACCCCTGATTGGCAGCTTTCTGTGTACACTGTGCATAGACAGAAAGCTTCCAATCCGTGGTAGGAGCGGTGATACACATAGTATTTAATGAAGAAGCACCAATTCTTTTAGTGATAATCCCTTGCTGATAAAACACTAATTTTATTGAAACACAAGCACACAGCCCAGTAAGTGATACATTGCTGGAATCAGGGTCTCGGCTCCTACATCATGCTTCTCTCAGATTACACTGGTGGTGTGTGGTGCCCCTGAGGGTTCAGTCGCCACAGAGGCACTGCACTTCATCCAGAGGTGTAGTATCCCACAACCAGGTAAGGTGGAGACACCTGACAAAATTCCACACCTGCATCCCACACACCCGTAGACTAGCAGAGCACCCTTTATGGCCATTGCTTAGAATACGAAGGGTGTTGGGAGGTGGGCGGAGTTTAGCTTGAGAGCGGGAGAATTGTAGGTTGTAAGGAAGATAGGTGAGATTCCCTCAGACGGAGGGAAGAAGGACGTGTCTGGAGCAGCTCTTAGTAATAGAAGCTGCTGAACAGATTGGCTTTAACAGAAAGCTCCCTGAAGGAAAGTGGTTCTTCTTGAGATACGGTTGGAGCGTACTCCCCATGGGGTTCATTCCACGCTGACAGATGTCAGGTGGAGGAAGAACCAGGTTGCAAAAGGGTCTCAGCCCCTAGACTAGTGGAGTGAACATCGAACTCAACTAGCAAGCTGACAGTTGTGGTCACTTTATGGGCCACAGCAACTTACCACAGTTATTCCTAGCAGAAAGGCAGCTATATAGGATCATAGAAACGGATTATACACTGTGACGGACTCAGCTCCTGCTGAGCCCATTTTTTGAGTGGACCCTCTGGGTCGTGGCACCCACCCACCGAGGGCGAGCTGACCTTGTGAGAATCCACCCCCTATACAGGGAGTGTCAGGGGCAAGACCAAGGGGGTGAGCCACCACGACTGCTGGGACCAGACGGCCGGCTAAGGGGACACTAGACGAGTGTCTGACGACAAGGACGAGCAGGAAGCAAGACGAGACTAGACGTAGGTGCAAGGTATCTTCATTAGAATAACTCAGGATCACATACAGTGTAAACAAGCAAAACGTGCAAGGTGCGCGCGTGGGCACGCCAAGGTCCATAACATGGTACGTGCCAGGTGGCACGCCTAGGTACAGGTAATGGCATGATGGCATCGGACTCCGGACTGCTGGCAAACCGACAGGGTCCAGGGATCAGGCTGCGGACTTCAGCTCCGGACATCAGGCTGTAGTCATCTGGTTCCGGACCTCTGGCAACGGTCGGCAGGTTCCGGGCATCCGGCAGGCAAACCAGGGTTCAGGCAAGGAGGCACGACAGATATCCAAGCAGGGTGCGTGTTTAGGGAACACGCCAAGGTCCATGGCTAGGTGCGTGTGTAGGGGACACGCCAGGGTTCAAGGCTAGGTGCATGTGTAGGGGACATGCCAGGGTTCACAAACGAGACAGGGTGCATATGTAGAGCCACGCCAAAGCATAGGATAAGACAAAGTGCGTGTAGAGACACGCCAAGGCACAAGGTACAAGACAGAGTGCGTGTAGAGACACGCCAAGGCACAAGGTAAGACAGGGTGCGTGAAGAGACACGCCAGGGTCCAAGGTACAAGACAGAGTGCGTGTAGAGACACGCCAAGGTTCAAGGCAGGGTGCGTGCTAGGAGCGATGCCAGGGTTCAAGGCAGGGTGCGTGCTAGGAGCCACGCCAGGGTTTAAGGCAGGGTGCGTGCTAGGAGCCACGCAGGGGGCACGCCACACTGGCCAGTGCACACGGCTGTACACAAACACGTGGCACTTACCACGGCACAGGAGACAGCCAAGGGGAACCCACGCCAGGGTTCAATGCAAGGACAAGGCAGGGAACAAGCAGAAACAGAGCCAGGTCAGAGCGAGGACAGAGTCTAGCAGCAGAGCGTAGGCAGAAGTCCAGAGCCGGGCCAAGGGAAGACCTTGGGACTAGACATAGAAACGAGCACTAAGGAAAGGAGAAATGGTGCGTGTGCCAGGGAGCACTACAGAGCACCATAGGAGAGAGCGAGGCAGAGCAAGCAAAGACTGAGACCATAGGGAGGAACACAAAGCAAGGAATAGCAAGGCAGAGAACACAGGGAGGACTACAAGTCAAAGCATAACAAAAGCAAGACATAGCAAAACAGGCAAGGCAGAGAACACAGAAAGGACTACAAGTCAAAGCATAGCTAAAGCAAGACATGGCAAAACAGGCGAGGCAGAGAACACAGGAAGGACTACAAGTCAAAGCATAGCTAAAGCAAGACATGGCAAAACAGGCGAGGCAGAGGACAGAGGAAGGACTACAAGTCAAAGAATAGCTAAGGCGAGACATAGCAAAACAGACCAAGACAGAGAACAGCAGGACTACAAGGCAAAGACAAACATGGCACGAGCGACAACACAAGACATGAGGAGGAATACGAGCACGGAGCGTGTGCAGAGACGCACTACAGAGCAAAGTGCAAGGGCACAGAATAGAGGGAGCAACCCCACAGACCCAGAGCCTTGCAGGGAAGCAACACAATAATCAGGCCCTGAGCATAGGAAGAGGCGGCCTGATATAGGGCATAGCACCTCCTCCTCCAGGTCAGGACCAGGGGAGCAGTTCCGGGATTCTAGACATGACGAGATGATAGCAGAACCAGACAGTGCAGGATCTTAGGAAACGTCACATGATCAGGGTTTCAGACATGACGAGATGATCACCGAACCAACCAGTGCAGGATCCTAGGAAGAACACATGATCCAGGATTCTAGACATGACGAGATGATTGCAGAACCAGACAGTGCAGGATCTTAAGAAATGTCACATGATCAAGGACTCTAGACATGACGAGAAGATCACAGAAGGCAGAGCAGAAACGCAGGTATGCTGTAGCTCAGATATGAGGTGAGTGTGCACACTGCTCTAGGGGACATGCAGGACAGCAGACAAAGCATGCGCATGCACATCACTCCAGGAGTTCTTGAGACAAACAGACATGGCAGACGTGACATACACATTGTCTGACAGGATTCGCAGCTGCTGGCCTGGGACGTTAACTGTGAAGTGCTGGAAAGGAGGGAAACTGGAAAGCAGCATTGTGGAGGCGGCCAGGGAAGGTACATACTGACAGGGAGTGCTGGAAGGGTGTACTTCAACTTATCTGGAAATTGGCTGGACCCTTTACCTGGAGAACACAGCACTGAAGTGGGCATCTGTGTGCACCAGACAAGTGACTAAAGCTTTGGAACTGCAGGCGACTGTGTCATCTACCTTCTTTCTGCACCTTCCACCCAGCACTGCTACATCCTTTACTCCACACTACATCCCATCTTCAAACTCATCTCCACTGCCCTGGGACTACAGCTCTGCCCGTGGAGAGCTATTACATCTCAGCTGCACCATACCCACGGTCCCAGAGGATCTGTACAGCAGCGCTGGTCACCACTGACCAGAAACCACAGGTGGCATCACGAACTATTCACATAAACTCAATTCCTATACAAGTCCACCCATTTTACATGAATGCCTGGAGCCACGCAGGGCCGTTTTTAGGGGGGGACGGGCGGTGCGATCGCCCGGGGCGCCACCCAAGCCAGGAGGCGCCAGCCCAGGGCCGCCAGCCCAGGGCCGCCATCAGGGCATGACAGCCCTTACTGCTGTATGGGGCCCGATGAACAACAGTACAGAAGGGGGCCCCGCAGATCAGGGGCCCCGCTCCTGTGCTTACAGTCATCGGGTCCCAAGTGCTGCATGTCATGGGGAGCCAGGCGGGCCCCAAGTGTGCGCTGCGGTCGCCGGTCGGGTCCCAAGTGTGCGCTGCAGGCCTGGCCTGCAGCGTACACATCAGCAGAGTCGCCACAGCGGCCGACATCCAAAGCTACAGAAGAGCTGAAGGACCTGTGGTGACGTCATCATTACCACAGTCCTTCACCATTGATCAGCCCGCCCCCTGATCACATGACGATGACGTCACCACAGGTCCTTTCAGCTCAGCCTCACACAGCTGCAGCTCCAACTTCAATGCAGGAGCGAGGCCAGGTAAGAAAAAAGTTTTTATTTTATTTTATTATTGAAAGGGGCAATATGTTTCCCTGGCAGAATGGAGACTCGGGGGCAGGACTGGAGACACACAGGGGCAAATATGGAGAAATGGGGGCAGAATGCAAGACATGGGGGCAGAATGTAAGACATGATGGCGCAGAATGCAGATATGATGGGGCAGAATGCAAGACATGATGGGGGCAGAATGCAAGACATGATAGGGGCAGAATGCAGACATGATGGGGGCAGAATGCAGACATGATGGGGCAGAATGCAGACATGATGGGGGCAGAATGCAAGACATGATGGGGGCAGAATGCAAGACATGATCGGGGCAGAATGCAAGACATGGGGGCAGAATGCAGACATGATGGGGGCAGAATGCAAGACATGATGGGGGCAGAATGCAAGACATGATGGGGGCAGAATGCAAGACATGATGGGGCAGAATGCAGACATGATGGGGCAGAATGCAAGACATGATGGGGCAGAATGCAAGACATGATGGGGGCAGAATGCTGGACATGATGGGGCAGAATGCAGATACGATGGGGGCAGAATGCAAGACATGATGGGGCAGAATGCTGGACATGATGGGGTAGAATGCAGATATGATGGGGCAGAATGCAAGACATGATGGGGGCAGAATGCAAGACATGATGGGGGCAGAATGCAAGACATGATGGGGCAGAATGCAGACATGATGGGGCAGAATGCAGATATGATGGGGGCAGAATGCAAGACATGATGGGGCAGAATGTAGACATGATGGGGCAGATTGCTGGACATGATGGGGCAGATTGCTGGACATGATGGGGGCAGAATGCTGGACATGATGGGGCAGAATGCAAGACATGATGGGGCAGATTGCTGGACATGATGGGGGCAGAATGCTAGACATGATGGGGGCAGATTGCAAGACATGATGGGGGCAGATTGCAAGACATGATGGGGCAGATTGCAAGACATGATGGGGCAGAATGCAGACATGATGGGGCAGAATGCAAGACATGGGGGAAGAATGCAGATATGATGGGGGCAGAATGCAGACATGGGGGCAGAATGTGCCAGTAAGACAGGATGGGGCAGAATGTGACAGTGAGACACAGGAGGGGGCAGAATATGAGACATGGGGGCAGAATGCAAGACATGGGGGCAGAATGTGACAGTAAGACACAGCAGGGGGCAGAATGTGACAGTAAGACACAGCAGGGGGCAGAATGCGAGACATGGGGGCAGAATGTGACAGTGAGACACAGGAGGGGGCAGAATGTGAGACATGGGGCAGAATGTGACAGTGAGACACAGGAGGGGGCAGAATTTGACAGTAATGACACAGGAGGGGGCAAAATGTGAGACAGGAGGGCAGAATGAACATGGGGCAGAATGTGACAGTAAGACACAGGAGGGGGCAGAATGTGACAGTGAGACACAGGAGGGGGCAGAATGTGACAGTAAGACACAGGAGGGGGGCAGAATGCGACAGTGAGACACAGGAGGGGGCAGAATGTGACAGTAATGACACAGGAGGGGGCAGAATGTGAGACATTGGGGCAGAATGGACATGGGGCAGAATGTGACAGTAAGACACAGGAGGGGGCAGAATGTGATAGTGAGACACAGGAGGGGGCTGAATGTGACAGTAAGACACAGGAGGGGGGCAGAATGTGACAGTGAGATGCAGGAGGTGGCAGAATGTGAGGCACGGGGGCAGAATGTGACAGTAAGACACAGGAAGGGGCAGAATGTGAAAGTGAAACGCAGGAGGGGGCAGAATGTGAGGCACGGGGGCAGAATGTGACAATAAGACACAGGAAGGGGCAGAATGTGAAAGTAGGACACAGGAGAGGGCAGAATGTGACAGTGAGACACAGGAGGGGCAGAATGTGACAGTGAGACACTGGAGGGGGCAGAATGTGACAGTAAGACACAGGAGGGGGCAGAATATGACAGTGAGACACAGGATGGGGCAGAATGTGACAGTGATACACAGGAGGGGCAGAATGTGAGGCACGGGGGCAGAATGTGATGTCAGTAAGACACAGGAGAGGGGAAGAATATGAAAGTGAGACACAGGACGGGGCAGAATGGGAGACACAGGGGGCAGGATGGGAGACACATGGTGCAGGATCATGGGGCAGGATGGATACGATGTAGACGGGGCAGGATCGGGAGATCATATGAGGGCAGAATGGATACTCATGAGGGCAGGATGAGAGAAAATATGGCTGAAGTCAGGAATGAGACACACAGGGGTCAGGATGGGGGATATTATTACCATAGGGGCTAATTAAGGGATATTATTACTGCAGTGATGTATTTATTTTATTTTTTTGAGGATACTGTGGTGCTTAGCCTGCTGTCTTTGTGTGTAATATCGGGGGGTGATGCCTTCAAGGATTGCATTGATGCAAAGGTAAGACACGTTTATCTAAGTTTATCTAAAGTATTCAGCATGTTAATGTTCGGGGGGGCGCTTTTTCGATGTTCGCCCTGTTGGCAAAATTCCCTAGAAACTGCCCTGGGGCCACGGACCGGGTCACTTCCACCGCGACACTTCCCCTTTTAGACACCGGCCCGATACCGAGTCACCCCGACCCCTGGGGCACTTCATTTTGGCATTGCGAACAGGATGACAAAGCCCGGTGTCACCGGGTCCTGTGTGCTGAAAATTTGATGAATTTAAGTGATTAAAAGCTTAAAATGTGCAAAAGAATGGATTTGATAGACTGTGAATTGAACTGTAAAAATGGCCGCCATAGCAGTGCAGTGAGGCGTGTCATCGTGGGTGGCACTCCAGAAATGGCGTGAAACATCATGAACCTCCCTTGCCTGTATTTCTATGCAACAGCATCACGGCCGACACCCAGAGGAATCCGGGTCTTAGACTGGTATGATGGAAAAGGGAAAAGACACTGCCCCCAGGGGAGGAGAGAAGCTCCGCGGTGGGAAAAAGAGCCAGGAAGAATCCACAACACCAGGAAGCCATCATGGAGAGCGGAAGGAGGCCTGAAGAGCGCGGTGAGGAAAAACACCTTTCACCTGCCTCCATGGTACCAGGCTCCGGACCTCTGGAGGAACTTGACCTGGCCCAGCAGGAGGAAGAGATCACCCAGCTGAACCGCAGCTTGCAGCTGAGGCAGGCTTTGCTGGAGCGAAGGAAGCAGCAAACTCAGGAGGGGTCCGCCCTCGGGGTACCACCGCCACCGGTACCCTCTGCCCCTGCTCCAGAATCGCCACCGTCAGCACCTGATAGCCATTCCCCAGGACCATGATCCTCTGAGTTGGGGCAGAGTCCTCAATTGTGATGTTGAAAAAGGTTATGGCTTCATCCAGGACTCCCGGGAAATTGCTGACCTTTTTGTCAGCAGGCAGGACGTGGAGGCGCATCTCATCTGGGGACATCCAGGGCGTGATCTGTTCCCGGATGAGTATGTGTCCTTCACCCACCACCAGGGAGCTCGCAGCTGGTACGCGCTGAACATGAGACGTATCCCCGGAGAGCTGGCAGCCGTCTATGACCACCAGGGGGCGCCCATACCAGCAGCAGCTCCAATAATCACCACGGCAGCTCCGGTAACAACAGAAACAGCTCCAAAAGCCACCACAGTACTTCCACCTTCGCTGCAGCCACTACTACAGCTCCCCCAGGAGGGGCTCAACAGGAGGACTACCTCCAATTTGTTATGCCTCCCAGTAGCGGACACCCAGACCACCTACCCTGGAAGCAAAGAGGACACAGCACTCCTGCTACACCAGGAGGTGACCCACCTCAGTAAGTCAAGAACAGCACCTTTAACGAGTTATATATAAATAGTTTACCCAGGAGGGTTTTTGCACAGTTCTTCCCTACAGGTTCATGTGTTGATTTCCTTTAAAAACTGAGAGATCATAAACAATGTATGCTAGGTAGGGCTTTACATAAAACACAGTTACCATGGAAACAGTCCATACTCCTTCATTAGGACTTTCCATAGCATAAAATGATTTATCAGCACACAGGCACACTGTAATTGGATCTGGATGTCTTACCCTCTCTATCACTTCTATTAGGGACAAACACCTGGCGCCCAATTAAAAAAAGACAACAACAAAAAATGATGGACCAAACATACTAGTGTCACTTCATTCTATAGTCTCCAATACCATTTCTTATATACACTATTTGGTCTTGTTCCAATTAAATATGATCTCTTAATAGGAATTAAAGGAGTTGAAATTCAACTTTTTACATTTTGAAGATGACCCGGCATTCGGCCGATCTTTAGTCGTCTTCAGAAACCTCTGATGACCTACTCTAACCTCCGGAGAAAGCTCCAACTTGCCATGCATTTTTTCTGTACAGCCTAAGGCCACAAAATAACGCTTGCTAAGAATGTTATTCAATTTGTCTTGGACGAGTTTCTCCTCAAGGTGGGTTCATTGCATCAGGAACGTATTTCATGTTTGGTTCTGGCCAATCTTCCTGCGGGACTGGTGTTGGGATTTCCTTGGTTACAGTTACACAACCCTGTTATGGACTGGGAATCTCGGGATATTGTTAAATGGGGTCCTATTTGTTCTAAGGGTTGTCGTGCTACTGTACTTGTGTCTTCCGTTAATCCGGAGTGTATTCCGGAGTACCTGAAGGATTTTGAGGATGTTTTTTCTGAAAAGGAGACCGAGATCTTACCACCACACTGCCGTTTTGATTGTAATATCAATCTTATTTTGGGTGCTAAATTGCCAAAGGCCCATCTGTACAACCTTTCTGGCCCAAACTGAGGCGCGATGAAGGAATATATCTCAGAAAGCCTACATAAAGGTCACATCCATCCCTCCTGTGGCGGCTGGATTCTTTTTTGTAAAAAAAAAAAGATGGTGGTTTGCGCCGTGCCTCTATTTTCGGTAATTAAATAAGATTACGGTGAGAAATACTTATCCCCTCCCGCTCATTCCTGACCTGTACAACCAATTATCTGTGGCCAAGTGGTTCTCTAAATTGGACCTCAGGGGAGCGAATAACCTTTTCCATATTCGGGAGGGGGATGAGTGTGAAACGGCATTTCTCACCTCTGAGGGTTTGTTTGGGAATTTGGTCATGCCCTTTGGTCTCACTAATGAGCAAGCAGTTTTTCAGAATTTTATTAACCATGTATTTTCTGATTTCATTGGTTGCTTTATGGTGGTTTATTTAGATGATATCCTTGTATTTTCATCTGACAAACAAGATCACATTGGTCATTTACATGCAATTCTCCAGAGGTTCCGGGAGAACTCTCTTTTTGCTAAACCTGAAAAGTGCTTCGTCCAAGAGCTGTCCTTTCTGGGGTTCATCTTGTCTGCCAAGGGTTTCGTATGGACCCTAGGAAGGCATGGGCCATTGTGGATTGGGTGCAACCCAGAGACCTTAAGGGTCTTCAGCATTTTTGGGGGTTTGCCAATTATTACAAGAAATTCATTAAGGGGTTGTCGCAGGTGGTCAAGCCCCTCACTGATCTTACTCGTAAGGGGGCAGATCTTAAAAACTAGTCAGCTGCAGCAGTGGCGGCATTTTCTTCATTAAAGGAATGTTTTATGTCTGCCCCTGTTTTGATCCAGCCCAATCCATCTGAACTGTTCATTGTTGAGGTGGACGCATTGGAGGTGGGGTGAGGGCGGTGCTGTCCCAAGGACCCGTCACTTTAACTTAAGACCTTGTGCTGCCTTCTCTAAGAAATTTTCTCCTGCTGAGAGAAATTACGATGTTGGGAATCGGGAGTTATTAGCCATCAAGTTGGCTATTGAAGATTGGAGGCACTTTTTGGAGGGGGCTGTTCATTGGATCACGGTGATTAAGCACCAAAAGAATCTGTGCTACATTGAGTCTGCCAAACGTTTGACTCCTAGACAGGCGAGGTGGTCGCTTTTTTTTCAAGCTTTCATTCACCTTTTGACTTGGTTCTAAGAATGTCAAGGCTTATGCCTTATCTCGCAGCTTGGATCCGATATCAACTTCCGAACCTCCTTCCTCCATTCTTCAACACGGGGTGGTCGTGGCAGGGGTGTCCTCAGAATTGGAGCAGGAGATTCGTGAGGCTCAGTATCTTGCTCCTCCATCATTGCCTGATAACAAGCTCTTCATTCCTGTTCAGTACCGGTTGAGGGTGCTCCGGGAGTTCCACAACTCTGCTCTTAGTGGGCATCCTGGAATCTCAGCCACTCGAAGAGCTATTGCTAGGCTGTTTTAGTGGTCATCTATGGCCTCTGATGTCGCCGTGTTTGTGTCCTCTTGTGATACGTGTGCCCGTGCTAAAGCTTCCCATAACCGGCCGACCAGGAAATTGGTGCCATTGCCAATTCTGGAGAGACCTTGGACTCATTTGTCCATGGACTTTATCACTGGTCTCCCTCCTTCCAATGGCAAAACTGTGGTCTGGGTGGTGGTTGACAGATTTATTAAACAGGTGCATTTTGTACCTTTGGCAGGTCTGCCTAATGCAGAAACCCTATCTAAGTTGTTTTTTGAACACGTGGTGCGATACATTGGCATGGCTCTGAGCGTGATTTCTGATAGAGGGGTACAATTGGTGTCCAAATTTTGGAGGGCTTTTTGTAATAGGTTGGGTATTAGCATGACTTTCTCCTCGGCCTACCATCCCGAGACCATTGGTCAAACGGACAGGACCAATCAGTCACTTGAACAAATTTTGCGGTGTCTTGCCACGTCTCGGCAGCATGATTGGTGCATGTTGCCGTGGCTGAGTTTGCATTTAATCATCAGATTAATCAGTCCACTGGCACCTCTCCGTTCTTTTGTAACTACGGTTTTCACATCCATTTTCATGAATTTTCCAGGCTGGATTCAGGGTGTTTTGGGGCTGATTCAGCAATTCAGCGGTTGGGGAGGTGTGGAGGCAGGTCCAGAGGAACATTGGGGAGGCTCAGGGCAAACATAAAAATTTTGCTGACAAGCGACGGTCTTTATGGCCGGTATTTCTAGTAGGAGATAAGGTGTGGTTGTCTACCAAGAACATACGGTTCAAGGTTCCTTCTATTAAGCTGCGTCCCAAGTTTATTGGCTCTTACGAGATCATGGAGGTTGTCAACCCAGTTGCCTTTCGCTTGCGCCTTCCTCCATCGCTTCGGATCCACAATGTGTTCCATAAGTCCCTCCTGAAGTCATTTGTACCTTCCTCTGTTGAGTCGCCATCCCTTCCACCACCTGTCTCTGTGGATGGTCAGACTGAGTATGAAGTGGAACGGATTGTGGATTCTCACATGGTCCACCGTTCACTTCAGTATTTGGTTCACTGGAGGGGTTAAGGTCCGGAGGATCGATCGTGGGTCCCGGCGTGATCTGTCCATGCTGATTGCTTGGTTCGGGCCTTTCACACTCGTTATCCTGGGAAGCCTGGAGGTCCGGTGACCGCCTCCTTGAGAGGAGGGTACCTGACAGATACATGACATATAGAAAGGGACCGTCTTCATAGTTTAGAAGCCAATGCACATTGCACTAATTGCTTCCTGTGATCATTTTGTAGGTCTTTTTGCTTTCACATTATATATGATTCTTTTTTTGAGGGTGTAAGAAGGTGGTGGGGACCCTCAACTGCCTTCTCCCTCCTTTATGTCAGGCACGTGTGTCCCATGCGGCACCTTGATGGGTCACCCTGTGTTAATGTATAATGTCATGTATTAATGTTTTACCAATGTAATGTGCTGTGTATGTATGTATGTTCTCAGGGCTGCCACTAGGAATTTCGGGGCCCCATACTGGCAAAATTTATGGGGCCCCCCTTTTGACTCCGCCCAGGCTCCACCCCCAGCTCCGCCTCCACCCTAGCTCCTCCTCCACCATGCGAACCTTCCAAAATCCCTCCGCCCTTTCTTGGCAAAACTTCACTTCTACACCACACCCTCACCAATCTCACATCAACACCAGATCACATACATAGCCATCAGCTTTAGTTTTGACCAAAAGATTTTTTAAGCCTGCCACCATGACAAGGTAGACTCTATTGACAGGGCCCTACTCTACTCTAACCTATTAAACATTTGGTAACTTTTTTTAACCATTATTGTGCATCCATCTTCAGACAATGACCAGATGATACTGAGTCAGTGCCCATCTAACTCTAACATACTCCAGCAAGGTGGCAAAGGCAGTACCTTATATTAGGTTGGTCACATATTAAGTCAATGTAATTGTACCCCCCATGAGACCCCCAGATTCTGTTCCCTCTCCCGTCATGGCTCTTTGGTCACCGCCACCATGCCACCGGAGACGGAGACATCGGAGAGAGTCAGAGACAGACAGTCTACTCACCCTGCTCGCTCGCCGCCTCGTGACTGGTCTGCCAGTGCCTACCGTCTGTGCCTCGCCATCCACGGTCCCGCTGCCGTCCACGGTCACCATCTTCTGCTCCCAGCCCGGTCCCACCACGTGGCGCGCTGGCACAGCCTATGGGTGATGGTCACACAAAATCCCTCATGCTCCATTCAAACATGGCTTTAGGACCCCAACTTCTCAGAAAAGGGCTTTTGGCTGCCAGCTATGTAAGGTGTATGTGCACCCCAAAACATGAGATCGCAGATATCAGCACTTCAGACCAGACATGCTTCTGTAGACACGGACTGTGCTAACAAATGGCCAGTGATCAGCACTGACACTGGTATCCGAGGTCCCAGCAGTCAAAGATGACAAGATGAGAATGGAGGGGCTGCCATGTCCCTGACTAATATGTCCCCACTGCTACAGATCTGATAGTGAACTGCCAATCAGATCAATTTACCTGAATGACATTGACATAGGGGAACTGGAAAATCCCCAATATTCAGCACTAGACCTGTAGTTAGGGTCAGCCCTAAGAGTAAGCGCACGAGCAGCACATTCAATGTGGACTTTCCTCAACAAAATCATGTGGCACGTGTGGATCTTGTCACATACAAGTGACACACTGTGGATTTTAAAATGCACATTTGAGTGGGAATCTCCCACTCATTTGTATTTCCTCACACATTTCCTGGAGGAATAGAAATGCATATTTATAAGTATCTAATGGTCCCAGGACTGCGCTTTATGTTACATTACCATCACAAATCTGTTCTGTCAAAACCCTGCAAAAGAGCCCTGACCCTAAAAATGGCACAGAGTGGACTGAGAACCAGTGGGACTATAAAGCCCCCAGTCAGTTTTACACTGCAGACTTCTCCGCTGCCTTACACATTGTGATAATAGAGCAGGTGACTTTATAAGAGTTGTCAAAAGGTGACCCCAAAAAATCCCTGAGGTAAGAATAGACTGGATAATATTACCCCCTCCCCTATGTCTGACTCTGAACCCTTCAGCTAGTGCAGGGGAGGGAGAGGACTGGGGGGCTTTATTTACTGTATTGGGAGTCATCTGGGGACAAGTGAAAGACCCCTAGAAGATGACATCTCATGCACATAGGGCAACCTGAAACAGTAGGGTAAGTGGGAAGAAGCTGGCTCTGCAGCAGAGAATATAGGGCAGGTGGGTGGGAGTCTGCCCCTATGGGGTACAACACGGGGATGTACCCTAAGGCTCCCAACCCCACAATGGCACTGCAGCCCCTCAGGGGGAGACAGGTTTATTGAGCTGGACGGAACCGCTGCCCCACAGAGCCTTGCTCTCCCAGCATGAGAGCCGCAGTCATATCGCAGCTGCTGCAGAACTCCTATCTGAAGCGCGGTTTCCCTTATCCCCTTCACACGGCCATAAGCGCCCGCCGCCGACGTTGCATAATAACTTTCTAATGGGCCCCCCAATGCCAAAATGCACAAGCGGCTCTGTACACCTCGTACACACGGCTCCGCTCCGTACACCTCGCGCACACGCGGCTCCGCTCCGTACACCTCGTACACACGGCTCCTCTCCGTACACCTCGTACACACACGGCTCCTCTCCGTACACCTCGTACACACGCGGCTCCTCTCCGTACACCTCGTACACACACAGCTCCGCTCCGTACACCTCGTACACACACGGCTCCGCTCCGTACACCTCGTACAGACACGGCTCCGCTCCGTACACCTCGTACACACATAGCTCCGCTCCGTACACCTCGTACACACGGCCCCTCTCCGCTCACCTCGTACACGCGATGCTCCGCTCCGTACACCTCGTACACACGGCTCCGCTCCGTACACCTCGAACACGCACGGCTCCTCTCCGTACTCGTCGTACACACGGCTCCGCTCCGTACACCTCGAACACGCACGGCTCCTCTCCGTACTCGTCGTACACGCACGGCTCCTCTCCGTACACCTCGTACACGCTCGGCTCTTCTCCGTACTCGTCGTACACGCACGGGTCCTCTCCGTACTCGTCGTACATGCACGGCTCCTCTCCGTACTCGTCGTACACGCACGGCTCCTCTCCGTACTCGTCGTACACGCACGGCTCCGCTCCGTACTCGTCGTACACGCACGGCTCCTCTCGGCACAACTCATACACACGGCTCCGCTCCGTACTCCTCGCACACACGGCTCCGCTCCGTACATCTCGTACACACGGCTCCGCTCCGTACACCTCGTACACACGGCTCCGCTCCGTACACCTCGAACACGCACGGCTCCTCTCCGTACTCGTCGTACACGCACGGCTCCTCTCCGTACACCTCGTACACGCTCGGCTCTTCTCCGTACTCGTCGTACACGCACGGCTCCTCTCCGCACAACTCATACACACGGCTCCGCTCCGTACTCCTTGTACACACGGCTCCGCTCCGTACATCTCGTACACACAGCTCCGCTCCGTACTCCTTGTACACGCGGCTCCTCTCCGTACATCTCGTACACACGGCTCCGCTCCGTACTCCTTGTACACGCGGCTCCTCTCCGTACACCTCGTACACGCTCGGCTCTTCTCCGTACTCGTCGTACACGCACGGGTCCTCTCCGTACTCGTCGTACACGCACGGCTCCTCTCCGTACTCGTCGTACACGCACGGCTCCTCTCCGTACTCGTCGTACACGCACGGCTCCTCTCCGTACTCGTCGTACACGCACGGCTCCTCTCCGTACTCGTCGTACACGCACGGCTCCTCTCCGCACAACTCATACACACGGCTCCGCTCCGTACTCCTCGTACACACAGCTCCGCTCCGTACATCTCGTACACACGGCTCCGCTCCGTACACCTCGTACACGCGCGGCTCCGCTCCGTACACCTCGTACACACATGGCTCCACTCCGTACACCTCGTACACACACGGCTCCTCTCTGTACTCCTCTTACACGCGCGGCTCCTCTCTGTACACCTCGTACACGCGCGGCTCCGCTCCGTACACCTCGTACACGCGTGGCTCCTCTCTGTACTCCTCTTACACGCGCGGCTCCTCTCTGTACTCCTCTTACACGCGCGGCTCCTCTCCGTAAACCTCGTACATGCGCAACTCCGCTTCATACACCTCGTACGCGCGCGGCTCCGCTCCGTACACCTCGTACACACACGGCTCCGCTCCGTACTCCTCGTACACACACGGCTCCGCTCCGTACACCTCGTACACACACGGCTCCGCTCCGTACACCTCGTACACACACAGCTCTGCTACATCCACCCTGTAAACCCCTCCTGAACCCACACAGAAACTTTACCTCATCCAGCAGTACACCATGACAACCAGCACAGCAGAGTCCTGCAGACATGAGGCCCCTGATCATGTGACCCCTGACTCCACCCCTCCTGTGACCTCATCACAGGTCCTGTGCGCACACAGCAGACGGAGCTGGAGGAGCCTGAACAAAATGTAGGGGGGCCCGGGGCCGAGCGTGGACCGGGCTGCCATTGTTCTCAGGCGCCGGGCGGGCACCGGGCCCCCCTAATCACCGGGGTCCCCGCACAGAAACTTTACCTCATCCAGCAGTACACGACAACAAGCACAGCAGAGTCCTGAATACGTCCAGGGCCCTGATCATGTGACACCAGACTCCTCCCATTTTGTGACCTCATCACAGGTCCTGTGCGCACACAGCAGACAGAGCTCGGGCTGCCAGTGTGCTCGGGCGCCGGGCGGGCCCCCCCTAATCACTGGGGCCCCATACACTTGTAAGGGCTGTCATGCCCTGATGGCGGCCCTGTATGTTCTTGCATTGTGCAAACTGTACTGAATATGTTATCTGTTGCATATGTTGAGATTAGGGATAGAAGGGGTTAGAAAGAGGGGCCAATCCTGCAGGCTGACTGGACAGGAAGTGCCTGCTTCTGCAGCAGAGCCTGGGCACGCTTGCCCGAGGCAGGATGTGTTTCACTGCCAGGAGCAGAGGGTAAACTGGTCCAGAGGGGACCTTGGTTGCAAAGGACTGCCGGGCAGTGTGGACAGGACCTGGTTCTGTGGGAGTGACTACAGATGGACTGTTGGTTCCCGAAATCCGGATGGGAGCCGTTGATGCTCTATACCCCGTTTAAGATGCAGGAAAAGTGCAGGAAGCATTATTTTATTTTCTTCATGTTACCTCATGTTCATTAAAAGTTTCTAACTTTTGGACCGAATCGTGGCCTGTGGTGTATCCGAGGACGTGTTTTCAGTGTGGAGAGTAATCCTGTGATAGAGGTAACTCACTGTGCTGCAGGACTGTGACTTTGTCTTTCTATGTGCAAGGGGCTGGGGTGCTCACTGCCTGTGGCTTAGTGGACTAGCCCATGACTACAACCCCGTGCCACCTTGTTACATTTGGCATAGTCGGCAGGATCAAATCCAACAGCAGTGCAGCTATAAGACTCTCTCTCTCAGGCAAAACTAACAGGTCAAGGAAATTTTTATCCTCTCTTGCTGACAACTTTATCTTCCAAAAGGTAAGGGAGAAAACAAGGGGAACTGCTACCTTGGATCTAATCCTTATAAACAGGGAGGAAATGGTTGAGGAGGTAAAAGCGGCTGGGACCCTAGGAGGTAGCGACCATGCTATTTTAGAATTTTGGATAACTAGAGGCGGAAGACCTGTGAAGACTCAGACGTCAAGGTTAGATTTCAGAAAGGCAGATTTTAATGGATTCAGAAAGAGAATTGGAGGGATCCAATGGCTGGATATCCTTAAAGACAAAAATGTCCAGGAAGGATGGGAAATCTTGAAAAATGAAATTCTCAAAGCACAGTTGTTAACAATTCCAAAAAGAGGGAAGAATAGGAAGCATTTAAGGAAACCAGGATGGATGAACACAGAACTTAAACACTTGCTAAAAAGGAAGAAAAAATGTTTATAAAATGGAAAGAGGGAGGCATATCTAAAGAAGAATATAATGCTGTCTGCAGAACCTGCAGGGCACAAATCAGATTTTCAAAGCTGAAAATGAATTGAGGCTTGCAAGAGATGTCAAAAGCAATAATAAAGGATTTTGGGGATATGTCAAAAGAAAAGTCAAAGATGCTATAGGATTTTTACAGGATGAAAATGATGAAATGGTAAGACATGATGTTGAGAAGGCTGAACTTTTAAATTCCTATTTTGCATCTTTTTTCTCTCAGAAAGGAAATGTAACATCAACTGTTCTTCACTGTCCTATTAAGGGAATAGAAGAATCCAGGATATCTATAAACAGAAAGATAGTGAGGAAACACTTAGCTAACCTAAATGAATTCAAGTCTCCAGGTCCAGATGAATTACACCCCAGAGTACTGAAGGAGATAGCAGAAGAAATTTTTGAACCCCTTTCCATAATCTTTGAAAATTCTTGGAGAACAGGAGAAGTCCCAGAAGACTGGAGAAGAGCAAATGTTGTTCCTATCTTCAAAAAGGGGAAGAAGGTGGACCCAGGCAACTATAGGCCGGTGAGTCTGACTTATATACCAGGAAAGATCTTTGAACAAATTATTAAACAACATGTATGTCAGTACCTGGATAAGAATGAAGTGATTAAACAGAGTCAGCATGGGTTTGTAACTAATAAGTCATGTCAGACTAACTTAATTTCCTTCTATGACGGAATCACTGATTGGGTGGATCAAGGAAATGCTGTAGATATAGTATATCTTGACTTCAGCAAAGCATTTGACAAAGTCTCTCATACAATCCTTATTGAAAAAATGACTAAGTATGGAATGGACAAGGCAACTGTTAGGTGGATTCATAACTGGCTTAGTGATCGGACCCAAAGAGTGGCCGTAAATGGCTGCATATCCAGTTGGAAGAATGTCTCAATTGGGGTACCACAGGGCTCTGTCCTGGGCCCTGTATTGTTCAAAATCTTTATCAACGATTTAGATGAAGGAATTGAGGGTAAACTGATTAAATTTGCTTATGACACAAAGCTAGGAGGGATAGCTAATACTAGAGAAGAGAGAGAGGATTCAAAAAGATATAAATAAACTGGAGAAGTGGGCAGTAGGGATGGGCGAATCCTGAAATACTCGGAATCGCTAGACTGTAACGAGTCCGAGTCGGAAACTCGCTATTCGTTGCAAGTCTAGCGAGTCCAATGTTAATGAATGGGGATGCGAGTATTGCAGCGATTCCTGTGCTGGGGAGAGAGAGAGAGAGAGAGATATTACTACAAGCAATTCTAGTTTCTTAGCGATTTTGTGTCCCCCTGCTGACACAAAATCGCTAAGAAACTAGAATTGCTTGTATTAAACTCTTAAAAAAAAAAAATAGGAGTCTTAGCGATTTTGTGTCCCCCTGCTGACTAGTGTTGAGCTTTCCGATTGGCTGCCGAAATGACGTCATCATGATGCGCTGTCTGTGCGCATCATGATGCGCCGTCAGTTCGGGCCTTCGGGGGGGCTGTGCCGACTGTCCGGGGGTCTGTACCGGCCTGCCGGTGGTCTGTGCCGGCCTGCCGGTGGTCTGTGCCGGCCTGCCGGTGGTCTGTGCAGGCTCCGGGGGGCTGTGCCGGCCTGCCGGTGGTCTGTGCAGGCTCCGGGGGGCTGTGCCGGCCTGCCGGTGGTCTGTGCAGGCTCCGGTGGTCTGTGCAGGCATCGTCCGATGGGACTACAAGTCCCATCGGGCTATGCCTGCTACCATGACAGTGATTGACACATTAGCCAATGATGGGACAGTAGTAGTCCCATCATCTGGCTAATGTGTTGAATGTAAAAAAAAAAAAAAAAAATACATGCTACATACATGCTACATACATACAACATGCATACTACATATATACTACATGCAACATACATACTACATATATACTGCATGTAACATACATACTACATATATACTACATGCAACATACATACTACATACATGCTACATACTACATGCATACTACATACATGCTACATACTACATACATGCTACATACTACATACATGCTACATACATACTACATACATACTACATGCATGCAACATACAACATATATACTACATGCATGCAACATGCATACTACATATATACTATATATACTACATGTAACATACATACTACATATATACTACATGCTACATACATGCAACATACATACTACATACATGCTGCATACTACATGCATACTACATACATACTACATACAACATATATACTACATATACTACATGTAACATACATACACTCTACATGCTACATACATGCAACATACTACATACATGCTACATACATGCTACATACATACTACATACATGCTACATACATGCTACATACATGCTACATACATACAACATATATACTATATATACTACATACATACACACTACATGCTACATACATGCAACATACATACTACATACATGCAACATACATACTACATACATGCAACATACATACAACATACATACTACATACATACTACATACTATATGCATACTACATACATACTACATACATACAACATATATACTACATATATACTATATATGCTACATGTAACATACATACTACATATATACTACATGCTACATACATGCAACATACATGCTACATACTACATGCATACTACATACATACTACATACATACAACATATATACTACATGTAACATACATACTACATACATGCTACATACATACTACATACATGCTACATACATACCACATGCATGCAAGATGCATACTACATATATACTGCATATATACTACATGCATACAACATACATATATACTACATACAATACATACATATAGACATACAGTACATATAACATAGAGTACATACTTACCGTCACTTGTCACTTTGATCCCCGAAGCCATTGTCACCTGAGGGTTAAATATCAAAATAAAAAAACACCAATATACTTACCCCGATCCGCAGAAGTCCACGAGGGTCCCACGTCCATCTTGCGTGGAGAACAGCAGCATCTGCTGATGCTACTGTTCTCTACCAGCTCCAGGAATACAATGATGGAAGGTAGGTATCCTTCCGCACTGTATTCCTCCACCACTGTAAAAAAAAAAAAGTCCCTAGTCTCACTTTATGCCATTGCTGCATGGGAATTTCCCACGCAGCAATGGCATAAAGTGAGACTAGGGACTTTTTTTTTTTTTTTACAGTGGTGGAGGAATACAGTGCGGAAGGATACCTACCTTCCGTCATTGTATTCCTGGAGCTGGTAGAGAACGGTAGCATCAGCTGATGCTGCTGTTCTCCACGCAAGATGGACGTGGGACCCTCGTGGACTTCTGCGGATCGGGGTAAGTATGTTGGTGTTTTTTTATTTTGATATTTAACCCTCAGGTGACAATGGCTTCGGGGATCAAAGTGACAAGTGACGGTAAGTATGTACTCTATGTTATATGTACTGTATGTCTATATGTATGTATTGTATGTAGTATATACACTCACTGGCCACTTTATTAGGTACACCATGCTAGTAACGGGTTGGACCCCCTTTTGCCTTCAGAACTGCCTCAATTCTTCGTGGCAGAGATTCAACAAGGTGCTGGAAGCATTCCTCAGAGATTTTGGACCATATTGACATGATGGCATCACACAGTTGGCGCAGATTTGTCGGCTGCACATCCCTGATGCGAATCTCCCGTTCCACCACATCCCAAAGATGCTCTATTGGATTGAGATCTGGTGACTGAGGAGGCCATTTGAGTACAGTGAACTCATTGTCATGTTCAAGAAACCAATCTGAGATGATTCGAGCTTTATGACATGGCGCATTATCCTGCTGAAAGTAGCCATCAGATGTTGGGTACATTGTGGTCATAAAGGGATGGACATGGTCAGCAACAATACTCAGGTAGGCTGTGGCGTTGCAACGATGCTCAATTGGTACCAAGGGGCCCAAAGAGTGCCAAGAAAAAATTCCCCACACCATGACACCACCACCACCAGCCTGAACCGTTGATACAAGGCAGGATGGATCCATGCTTTCATGTTGTTTACGCCAAATTCTGACCCTACCATCCGAATGTCGCAGCAGAAATCGAGACTCATCAGACCAGGCAACGTTTTTCCAATCTTCTACTGTCCAATTTCGATGAGCTTGTGCAAATTGTAGCCTCAGTTTCCTGTTCTTAGCTGAGAGGAGTGGTACCCAGTGTGGTCTTCTGCTGCTGTAGCCCATCTGCCTCAAAGTTCAACGCACTGTGCGTTCAGAGATGCTCTTCTGCCTACCTTGGTTGTAACGGGTGGCAATTTGAGTCACTGTTGCCTTTCTATCAGCTCGAACCAGTCTGCCCATTCTCCTCTGACCTCTGGCATCAACAAGGCATTTCCGGCCACAGAACTGCCGCTCACTGGATTTTTTTTCTTTTTCGGACCATTCTCTGTAAACCCTAGAGATGGTTGTGCGTGAAAATCCCAGTAGATCAGCAGTTTCTGAAATACTCAGACCAGCCCTTCTGGCACCAACAATCATGCCACGTTCAAAGGCACTCAAATCACCTTTCTTCCCCATACTGATGCTCGGTTTGAACTGCAGGAGATTGTCTTGACCATGTCTACATGCCTAAATGCACTGAGTTGCCGCCATGTGATTGGCTGATTAGAAATTAAGTCTTAACACACAGTTGGACAGGTGTACCTAATAAAGTGGCCAGTGAGTGTATGTATGTTGCATGCATGTAGTATATATGCAGTATATATGTAGTATGCATGTTGCATGCATGTAGTGTATGTATGTAGTATGCATGTAGCATGTATGTAGTATGTATGTTGCATGTAGTATATATGTAGTATGTATGTTACATGTAGTATATATAGTATATATGTTGTATATATGTGATATGTGTGTAGTATGTATGTAGTATGCATGTAGTATGTAGCATGTATGTTGCATGTATGTAGCATGTAGTATATATGTAGTATGTATGTTAGATGTAGTATATATAGTATATATGTAGTATATATGTTGTATGTATGTAGTATGTATGTAGTATGCATGTAGTATGTAATATGTATGTTGCATGTAGTATATATGTAGTATGCATGTTGTATGTATGTAGCATGTATGTAGCATGTAATTTTTTTTTTTTTACATTCAACACATTAGCCGGATGATGGGACTACTACTGTCCCATCATTGGCTAATGTGTCAATCACTGTCATGGTAGCAGGCATCGCCCGATGGGACTTGTAGTCCCATCGGACGATGCCTGCACAGACCACCGGAGCCTGCACAGACCACCGGCAGGCCGGCACAGCCCCCCGGAGCCTGCACAGCCCCCCGGCAGGTCGGCACAGCCCCCCGGCAGGCCGGCACAGACCACCGGCAGGCCGGCACAGACCACCGGCAGGCCGGCACAGACCACCGGAGCCTGCATAGACCACCGGCAGGCCGGCACAGCTCCCCGGCAGGCCGGCACAGACCACCGGAGCCTGCACAGACCACAGGCAGGCCGGCACAGACCACCGGCAGGCCGGTACAGACCCCCGGACAGTCGGCACAGCCCCCCCCGAAGGCCCGAACTGACGGCGCATCATGATGCACACAGACAGCGCATCATGATGACGTCATTTCGGCAGCCAATCGGAAAGCTCAACACTAGTCAGCAGGGGGACACAAAATCGCTAAGACTCCTATTTTTTTTTTTTTTCAGAGTTTAATACAAGCAATTCTAGTTTCTTAGCGATTTTGTGTCAGCAGGGGGACACAAAATCGCTAAGAAACTAGGATTGCTTGTATTAAACTCTGAAAAAACTAGGATTGCCATTGATTTGCATTGGACTCGTTACTGTGCGAGTAATCGCTTGGAAACTCACAGAGTACCGACTCCTGCGAGTCCCCTACTACTCGCAGAGTAACGAGTCCTAACGAGTAGATTCGCCCATCCCTAGTGGGCAGCAACTAACAGAATGGTTTTTAACAGGGAGAAATGCAAAGTACTACATCTGGGCAATAAAAATGAAAAAAGCATATACAGAATGGGAGGAATAGGGCTAAGTGACAGCACATGTGAAAAAGACTTGGGTATACTAATACATCAGAGACTGAATATGAGTCAACAGTGTGATGCAGCAGCAAAAAAGGCAAATGCAATTCTAGGATGTATTAACAGAAGCATACAGTCTAGATCACGTGAAGTCATTATTTCCCTCTACTCCTCTTTGGTCAGACCTCATCTAGAATATTGTGTCCAGTTTTGGGCACCACATTTTAAAAAAGACATCAACAAACTGGAGCAAGTTCAGAAAAGAGCGACCAGAATGGTGACCGGTCTGCAAACCCTGTCTTATAAAGAAAGGTTGCAGGATTTGGGAATGTTTAGTTTGCAAAAGAGAAGACTGAGAGGAGACTTAATAGCTGTCTACAAATATCTAAAGGGCTGTCACATTGTAGAAGGATCAACTTTATTCTCATTTGCACAAGGAAAGACTAGAAGCAATGGGATGCAACTGAATGGGAGGAGACACAGATTAGATATTAGAAAAAACTTTTTGACAGTTAGAGTGATCAATGAGTGGAACAGGCTGCCACGAGAAGTGGTGAGTTCTGCTTCAATGGAAGTCTTCAAACAGAGGCTGGACAGACATCTCACTGGGATGATTTAGCGAATCCTGCTTTGAGCAGGGGGTTGGACCAGATGGCCCAGGAGGTCCCTTCCAACTCTACGATTCTATGATTCTAAGACTGATTGAAAAGACTCCCGGGATTAGTGGACTAGTTAAAGATGGCAGCTGACAGTGAGTGTGAGGAAACGGGTGGAGCAACCCGAAGAGACTCCGCTCACAAACAGGAGAAACTCGACGTAGAGAGTCAGCGTGATGAGGGATGAGACGCCATTGTTGGATAGTATGCAGAGGCACAGCTTGTTGTTCCACAGGGGCATCGGCCACCAGGATTGGAAGTGGACTGTGGCCCGGGCGGAGACGGGCCTAATCTTTGAGGCCTGGTGGCCTGGTGCATGGATGAGCTTGAGAAATGGCATCTTTCCGGCGACTGGGACAACGAGTCGAGGTGCTCACTGCCCATGCCTTAGTGGACTTGCCTATGACTACCACCCCGTGCCACCTTGTTACAAGGGCTCATGCATATGTCCATGCAACATGATCTCAGCACAGACCACAATGCATGGACTACTCGCGACCTCAGCATGACAACTTCTTAAAAGTTTATGAGGCTGTGACACTCAGATCAGGAGACCCGCGGCCAATCTGTGCATTTTGGTCCATTCTCAGGCGATGTTGCACGGACATCTGCACAAGTCCTTATATTATGTGCCAGTTTAAAGACTACAGCCTCAATTCATCAAAGTGTTTCCAAGTTGATGGCTTCCTCTTAACTTTGTTTTTACGGTATTCCCTTTACTTTTTTTTGGATGGCTATTGTCTTGTTCACCCATCCTCTTTTTTGTCTTTGCAATTTTTTTTTATTCTTTTTTTTACAATGAGAGTCAGAAATGATTACATATAATTGTACATATGTAATTTCAGTCAAACCCGATTTTTTGATAATCAGTGTTGCTCTCCCATTTTTTTTACTGCATGTGAACAATAACCATCTCTGAGTGGACTTTCCTTTCATGTTTATTGTTTTGTTGTTCTTGAGAAATTCCAGTTGTTTACTCGAAGCTCAGAATTAATTAGAACATAAGTCATTTAAAACAAGGGAATTTAGGAAGTACAGAAGTACTAGCTTGTATTTTCTAAAGGGGCCTTCACACATAGCGAGATCGCTAGCGATATCGCTCAAGCGTCACAGATATTGTGACGCAACAGCGACATCGCTAGCGATCTCGCTACGTGTGAAATGTAGCGGCGACCGCCCCCCCCGCTGGCTATCGCTGATCGTGCTCGAATGAGCTGGTCCATTTTTCCATCGTTGGCGTCCCGCTGGCCTGCACTCATCGCTGTGTTTGAAGGTTAAAAATGACGAGCGACCTCGTTAGCGACGCAGAGCTCAGCGACGCAGGCGTGACTTAGCTATGTTACCGGCCATGCCTCCTCTGCCCCTATTGGTTTTTACAGCGCTCCCAATGTGTGAAATTGGGCGACATAGTTATAAAAGACAACGCTGTAGCGCCTCCTTCCATTCTTTGTTCCTGTCCACTGTGGATGGTATTAACCGGTTTTCCTTCTGCGTTCCCGTGTGAGTCGCTATAGCGTTCATACTTTAACGGATTTCACACCGCGGTTGCTTAAGCGTCTCTGTGTGAATCGCAAGTGCGCTGTTATTCGTGGATTCATTTAATTCATCAAAGGACTGCTCTGTCTGCCAGGTATGTTTTTCAATTGGACTGAAAGTAGCGTTCCCTTTTTTTAGTTTTCCCCTTATTTTGTTCTTGACTCGTCCACCCCCATTGTCTCTATTGATAAGCGTTCACTTTTCTAGCTCTGCGATCCAAGATCTGCAATTTCACCTTTTGTATGTTCCTTGTGTCCTTATGCAGTGGTCTGGGCAGCCATTTTAGTTTTCATACCGCGCCCGCCCCCATTGTTGCTATTTTTAAGCGTTATACTTGTATAGGTCAGCGACCATGTATCTGCAATTACAACTCAATTTTGCCTTTTGTATGTACATTGTGTCCATACGCACTAGCCTGGGCAGCCATTTTAGTTTTCAGACCGCGCCCGCCCCTATTGTTGATATTTTGTGGCTTTATACATTTTAATCTCTTTTTTCAAAATTGTCTAATCTTTTTATTTTATTTTGCAGTTTTAATATCATGAACGACGCGGAGCATGCTGTAGTGGCTGCTGCTTTGCTGTTGGAGGGTGCTCAGCAACATGAAGAGGCACAGATGCAAGAGAGGCGGTCCAAAAGAAAGCGGCGCATGTGGACCAGAGAATGGCTGACGAAGAGGTCCGAATTCTCACACATGCAGCTCGTAAGAGAACTGCAGGAGAAGAATCCTCAGGATTTCAGGAACTATCTGCGGATGTCTGAGGAATCTTTCAAATTTTTACTTGCCAGGGTGACGCCATTAATTGAAAGGAAGAATACAGCAATGCGAGCTGCTGTGCCGGTAGACGAAAGATTGGCCATGACGCTGAGATTCCTGGCCACCGGACGATGACTCCAAGATTTGCAATTTTCTTCTGCCGTTTCTTTGTCACTGTTCAGCACTTTGATTCCAGAAACATGCAATGCCATTGTCCAAAGTCTACGGAGCTACATTCAGTTTCCAAAAATGGAGGCGGACTGGAAAACTATTGCCTCAGATTTTGAGCGGCTTTGGCAGTTCCCAAACTGTGGTGGGGCTTTGGATGGAAAACATGTGAGGATCACCCAACCGCCGAAAAGCGGATCCTATTATTTCAACTATAAGGGCTATTTCAGTGTAATCCTGATGGCCCTTGTTAATGCCAACTATGAGTTCATAAATGTTGATGTTGGCATGAATGGCAGGGTTTCAGATGGGGGAGTTTTAGAACACACACGTTTTGGAGAGCGATTAAACAACTGTGACCTGAACTTGCCTCCCAACTCTGAGACAACCGCCAACTTTAACTTTGTTTTTGTCGGTGATGAAGCCTTCCCGCTTCATGCCAACCTTCTGAAACCGTTCCCCCAAAAAAGTATTACGGAACAAACACGGATATTTAACTACCGTTTGTCAAGGGCACAAAGGGTTGTTGAGAATGCGTTTGGCATCATGGCCAGCCGCTTCTGAATTTTCCACACACCCATAAACCTAAAGTTGGAATCCATAGACTCGGTCGTTATGGCCTGTTGTGTGCTGCACAATTTCCTGCGGCAGCGCGATGCTATCGATTACAGTCCGCCTGGCTTTGTGGACTGTGTTGACCAGACAAATGGTCAAGTACTTCTAGGTGGCTGGCGTGATAATGATCCTGCAATACCAGGACTTCAATCGCTCACAAAAGGAAGAAACAGGGATGATGCGAAGGCCTGCCGGGAGAAATACTGCGAATATTTTAATGGGCCTGGTGCAGTTACTTGGCAGCATCAAATCTAGTGTGCAAATGTGTATATTTCAACATTTCTCTTTTCTTAATTTGTTAGAAATACGCCAATAAATTCATTATTTTATTACTTTACAAAGTGTTTGTGTTCTTTACCAAAAATATGTCACGTAACATGCCGATATGCTATGTGTATGCATTTGTCTGTAACATAACTTTTAATACCGCCGTGCACATGTGCAGACGTTTGTGCCTGATGCCTGTGGCTGACGGACAGGGCCGGTTTTAGGCAAAGTGGGGCCCTAGGCAAAGTTGAAAATGTGGCCACAAATTATAACATATTGCACATCACACAGAAGCATTTCGGTTGTAGTTACATGCACTGAGCCCAGCCCAGCCCTGCACGGTATATACAGCCCTGCCCCACACAGTCTATACAGCCCAGCCCCAGACAGTATATATACAGGCCAGCCCCACACGGTATATACAACCCAGCCCCGCACAGTATATACAGCCCCGCACGGTATATACAGCCCAGCCCCGCACGGTATATACAGCCCAGCCCCACACAGTATATACAGCCCAGCCCCACACAGTACATACAGCCCTGCCCCACACAGTCTATACAGGCCAGCCACGCGCGGTATATACAGGCCAGGCCCGCGCGGTATATACAGCACTGCCCCACAGAGTCTATACAGGCCTGCCACGCACGGTATATACAGCCCAGCCCAACACGGTATTTACATCCCAGCCCCGCACGGTACATACAGCCTTGCCCCGCGCGGTATATACAGCCCATCCCCGCACAGCATATACAGCCCTGCCCCACACAGTCTATACAAGTCAGCCCCGCGCGGTATATACAGCCCTGCCCCACACAGTCTATACAGCCCTGCCCCGCATGGTATATACAGCCCTGCCCCACACAGTCTATACAGGCCAGCCCCGCACGGTATATACAGGCCTGCCACGCACGGTATATACAGCCCTGCCCCGCACGGTCTATACAGGCCATCCCCGCGCGGTATATACAGCCCTGCCACACACAGTCAATACAGGCCAGCCCCACGTGGTATATACAGCCCAGCCCCACACGGTATATACAGCCCTGCCACACACAGTCTATACAGGCCAGCCCCGCGCGGTATATACAGCCCAGCCCCACACGGTACATACAGCCCAGAGACACATTAACAACGCTGTAGCGTCGCCGTGATGCTGCCATGTCATGTTCGCCCTTTGAGGACGCTATAGCGTCACCGTCAAGCGCACTAGTTGCTGATCACCCTGGAGGGCGCTGTAGCGTCACCAACAGCGGCGCGCGGACGTCATGACATCACGACGCTGTTGTGGGCGTCCTTGTTGCGGCGTGAAGTACATAGAGGAAGCTATGGCTGCTAGGCAGAGAGTGACTCCATGGGGGGAGGCTGAAATGCGCTACCTGGTTCAGGAGATGGAGAGGCGGGATTATGAACAGGCCCATGCACACCCGATGCGACACAAGCGGGCTGTGTTGCGGAGGATCCGGCGAGGATTGTCACGCCGCTTTGGAGTGGAGCACACAACCACCCAAATAAGAAAAAACTGGCGGATCTGCGCTTTCTCTCCAGAGACCTCCTCACCAGCCTCCAACGACAAGTGAGAAGGGATCAAGGTGAGTGTTGTTGATTACATGTTCCTGATGTTATATAACATTTTTATGGCAATTTTTTTTTTTTGCCTGCAGTTAGGGTATACTGTTTTGAAAAAAAAAAAAATTTCTTTTTACTTGGGAACATGAACACGCAGGACCACAAAAAAAAAACCTGCTCACCATTATGTGACAATTTTATTTTTTTTTTTTCTGTTATCGGTCACCTTTTTTTTTGTGTTCCCAAATTTAAATTGTGGACTTTAGGCTAGTTTCACACTAGCGTTTATGAGCGCAGCGACGGCCTGCGCACGGCCGCCGCTAAGCCCCGCCCCCTGCCGCGCCCCGCCGGTGGCTCCGCCCACCGGCGCATGACGCTGCATGCGCCCTGCATCCCCTATCTTTATCACTGGGGGCGCAGGCCGTGCGCAGTATACGTTTGGCGGCGCATGCGCCTTTTTGACGGTGCGCCGACGCAACCAAACTGCAGCAGGTTGCGTTTGGTGCAGGTCGGCGCACCGTCAAAAGGACGCATACGCCGCCAAACGCATACTGCGCACGGCCTGCGCCCCCTGTGATAAAGATAGGGGACGCAGGGCGCATGCAGCGTCATGCGCCGGTGGGCGGAGCTACCGGCGGGGGTGCGGCAGGGGCGGGGCTTAGCGGCGGCCGTGCGCAGGCCGTCGCTGCACTCATAAACGCTAGTGTGAAACTAGCCTAAGCTAATAAAGTTCATTGTGACATTCCGCAAAATGTAACACAAAACAGTTGCACACGCTTTATAAATTTAGACCTTGGCCCATGTGAAAACGCACAACTCAAGGTGAAGTAGTATTGCGCTCAGTATAATTTTTTTCCAACAGCGGCTCAAGCAGGGGCACCAGCCCCAGCACCACCACCTGCAGCACCACCAGCCCCAGCTGAACAGGCAAGCCCACCACGAGAACGATCTCCTGAACCAGAGCCCATAAGGACCCCCTCGCCAGCTTCAACGCCTCCGCCTCAAATAGGTTCGTCCACATCCTCACCAAGGGATGCGTTCTCTCCGGCATCACTCCGTGAAGTTGGTGCAGACTCGACCTCTGGTAATTGAATAACATTATCTTTGTTTCCAACATGTAGGAAATTATATTTTGTTGGTTTAAGAGCTGTCGGGTAAATTTTTTTCTCTTTTTTTTCCTAGTCTGCAGTGCCACAGGATCCGGAAGGGCTCTAATCGCCTCATCTGAGGAGGCAGAGGTGCCACAAAACCGTAAGTGTTTGACAACTAACAAGTATCGTATATACTCGTGTATATGCCGACCCCCCAAATTTTTCTCACAAAAAACCAGTGTAAACTTATTGACTCGCGTATAAGCCTAGGGTGCAAAAGGCAGCAGATAATGTTAAATTTCATACATAAAAATAGATACCAATAAAAGTAAAATTTATTGAGAGATCTGTTGGTTAAATGTTTTTGCATTACCATATTGAACCAGGAGCCCCATATAATGCTCCAGACAGTTTATGATGGGCCACCACAAGATGCTCCATAGAATATAATGCCACATATAATGCTCTTTAAGACTCCACAGACTATGCGCCCATATGCTGCTCCATTGAATATGCCCCATAGGATATGCCCCTATATGCTGCTCCATAGAATATGCCCCCCATAAAATGCTCCATATATTATGCCCCCATATGCTGCATCAAAAACAAAAAAAGGCTAACTCACCTCTCCTGCTCAGGACCTCACCTGTGTGGGGGCCATCGCTGCTCACCACTGTTTGCCATGTCATCTGTCAGTGACGTTCAGGCAGCAGAGGGCACGGTGCGTACTAACCACGTCACCGCACCCTCTGATGGCTAAACATCACAGACAGAGGATGCAGCAGATAGCGGTGAGCAGCGATGCACTGTGGGACAGGTGAATATCGCTTTACTTACCTCCCCCGGTGTCGCCGTCTCTGCAGCGACACCTTCGCTTCTCCACCACCGTGTTAAAACTTTTTATTTCAGATGTTTTATAACAGAAATGTGTTCGCTAAAATTGTATACAAAATTAAAAAAAGGACCGCTTTTACAACAATCATTATCTGGTCCACAGTAAAAAAGGTTTGTTTGAAAACAATTCAACAGCTCCTGTGTCACCTTTTTTTTGGACATCATAACATATTAGATATTAATGTAATAAAAGAACAAACATTTTATTAGGGCAGATTTTACGTTACTTAAGGCCAAATTGCATGCTTTCCATGATAACACACCAGTCCATTAACCCCGCCTTTGTAGCGCAGCTAACAACTTTTCACAGCCAACGAAGAAATGGAAACAGGCATCAATTGTAATGCAAAAAGTATAATTTTCTTATAAAGTGACTGGGCATCCAATAGAGTAAAAGTGTCAGTCAGTTTGCCAACAGCAGCTTTATTTAAAGTTTCAAAAATTAGCCTCTCGGCATGCAGCCTTTGCGTTTCATCAAGTGTGCGCAGTCTGTCGTCTACCATATGTGCAAAGCCACCAATGGGTTGTTTGTCCTGCTGTATCAAAATTTTTTTTCCCAAATCCACAAACTCAGGTAACGGCGGAGCGGTGGCCTTTCTTTTGCGACTCAATGTGATACGCCTTTGTACTGTGGATGGTCCAGCTGGCTCACTTGCCTCCTCTGTAAAGATTGGCATCCTGTCCTCTGTAGCGATTGGCGTCCTAGGGGTGTCCTGACGGCCACATGGTTTAGGTGACAGATCTTGAGTAAGATCCTGCAAGAACAGAAAAACCATGTTAAAAGACAGAAAAATAAAATAATGTTCAATAAATAGATAACATATAAAATAGCGGTACAGGATATGAAATGCCATTCACCTTTGGTAAAAAAAATGTTAAGAATCATGGACTCATTCATTTCTATTCAACTATGCCATGTACATACTAATGTTTAATTTCAATTTACAGGGAAACCCAAAATAAACTTACATCGGCAAGAGGAGAGTTAGGCTGTGTCACAGTTTCTTCCTCTTCTTCAGGCAGCGTCATTGAACTATGCATAGGTCGGGGTATTTCTTGGTCGCGTGTAAACTCCATTAAGTGGTAGTACCACAACTTTGGAACATAGACATCTTCTGTACCCGCTCCCGACCTAGTTGAGCTTTCTACCTTGTTCAATTCCTTTTTGAACACAGTCCGTAGTCTCTGAATTTTTTTCTTTACAACTGCTTCATCAACCATTTCACTGGGATGATGTTCTTTAAATAGTAGCACAAGTTTTTTGTACGCCTCTTTCTTCTTGTACTTGTTGCTGTAGTCCGCCGACTTTACATTCCATAGGTATGGCATGGACCGATACAAGTCAATCAGCTGGCGAATGAATTCTTGGCTATTTGCTGACATCTGGAAAAAAAAATAAAGCAAATGGTGAGAACGTTACATTACAGGCCAGTGCTATAAAAAAAAAAAAAACGCTCCAAAATAGGTGCGTTATGAAAACAAAAATGGCTGCCCAGGCCAGTGCGTATGGTCAGAATGTACATACAAAAGGTAAGATTGAGTTTTAATTGCAGATACATGATCGCTGACCTATAAAAGTATAAACGCTCAAAAATAGCAAGAATGGGGGAGGGCACGGTCTGATAACTAAAATGGCTGCCCAGGCCAGTGCGTATGGACACAATGAACATATAAAAGGGAAAAAAGAGTTTGTAATTGCAAATACATGGTCGCTGAGCTTAACCCCTTCCTGACATCCGACGTACTATCCCGTCCATGGGACCCGGGCCCCTATGCCCATGGACGGGATAGTACGTCTACAGCGATCAGCGGCGCCCACATGGTGAGCGCCGCTAATCGCGGCCGGGTGTCGGCTGATTATCACAGACCGTCACGGACCGCCCCCGACACGTTAACCCCTTGCACACCGCGATCAAACATGATCGCAGTGTACCGGGGGTTAAAGGGAAGCATCGGCAGGGAGGGGGCTCCCTCCGTGCTTCCCTGAGCCCCCCACGGCAGCGCAATGTGCAGCGCTGCTGCCGGGGGCTCCTTTCCTGCAGGCCCCCGAATCCAAGATGGCGACGGGGGCCTTCGGGGGCCTGCAGGAAGCTGGCTTCCTCACTGCCTGCAAAGCGCAGGCATGAGGAAGCCTTGTGCACTGCCTGTGACAGATCGCTGATCTGTCACAGTGATCTGTGATGTGACAGATCAGCGATCTGTCACAGAACAGTGATGTCCCACCTGGGACTATTTAATAAAGTTAAAAAAAAAATAAAAAATAAAGTGTAAAAATAATTTTTTAAAAAAAAATCGCCAAATAAATTGCAAAAAAAAAAAAAAAAAAAAATATTCCCCCAAATAAATCCATTTTTTGAAAATAAAAAAAAAAAAATAATAAAAGTACACATATTAGGTATTGCCGCGTCCGTAACGACCCACCCTATAAAACTGTCCCATTAGTTAATCCCTTTAGCGAACACCTTAAAAAATAAAAAACTACGCAAAAAATAATGATTTATTATCATACCGCCAAACAAAAAGTGTAATAACGCGCGATCAAAAAGACGCATATAAATATCCATGGTACCGCTGAAAACGTCATCTTGTCCCGCAAAAAACGAGTTGCCATACAGCATCATCAGCGAAAAAATAAAAGTTATAGCTCGCAAAATAAAGCGATGCAAAAATAATTATTTTTTATATAAAATAGTTTTCATTGCATAAAACCGACAAAACATAAAAAATGACCTAAATGAGGTATCGCTGTAACCGTACTGACCCGAAGAATAAAACCGCTTTATCAATTTTACCGCACGCGGAACGGTGTAAACGCACCCCCCCAAAAGAAATTCATGAAACGCTGGTTTTTGTTCATTCTGCGTCCCAAAAATCGGAATAAAAAGCGATCAAAAAATGTCACGTGCCCGAAAATGTTACCAATAAAAACGTCAACTCGTCCCGCAAAAAATAAGACCTCACATGACTCGGTGGATCAAAATACGGAAAAATTATAGCTCTCAATATGTGGTGATGCAAAAACTATTTTTACAATAAAAAGCGTCTTTTAGCGTGCGACAGCCGCCAAACATAAAAACCGCCATAAATAGTAAATCAAACCCCCCGTTATCACCCCCTTAGTTAGGGAAAATAAAATAAAAAAAATTTATTTATTTCCATTTTTCCATTACGGTTAGGGTTAGGGCTAGGGCTAGGGTTAGGGCTAGGGTAAGGGGTGTGTTGGGGTTCGGGTTGGAGTTAGAATTGGGGGTTTCCACTGTTTGGGCACATCAGGGGCTCTCCAAATGCAACATGGCGTCTGATTTCAATTCCAGCCAATTCTGAGTTGAAAAAGTCAAATGGTGCTCCTTCCCTTCCAAGCTCTGACATGCGCCCAAACAGTGTTTTACCCCCACATGTAGGGTATCAGCCTACTCAGGACAAATTGCAAACCAATTTTTGGAGTCCAATTTCTCCTGTTACCCTTAGGAAAATAAAAAATTGGGGGCAAAAATATCATTTTTGTGGAAAAAAATGATTTTTTTATTTTCACGTCCGAGCGTTATAAACTTCTGTGAAGCACTTGGGGGTTCAAAGTGCTCACCACACATCTAGATAAGTTCCGTGGGGGGTCTAGTGTCCAAAATGGGGTCACTTGTGGGGAGTTTCAATAGTTTAGGTACATCAGGGGCTCTCCAAACGCACATGACACCCGCAGACCATTCCATCAAAGTCTGCATTCCAAAACGTCACTACTTCCCTTCCGAGCCCCGACGTGTGTCCATACAGTAGTTTTCTCCCACATATGGGGTGTCAGCATACTCATGACAAATTGGACAACAACTTTTGGGGTCCAATTTCTCCTGTTACCCTTGGGAAAATGAAAAAATTGGGGACTAATTGATCATGTTTGTGGAAAAAATACGATTTTTTTATTTTCATGCCCGGGCATTATAAACTTCTGTAAAGCCCTTGGGGGTTCAAAGTGCTCACCTCACATCTAGATAAGTTCCTTAGGGGGTCTAGTTTTCAAAATGGGGTCATTTGTGGGGGCTTTCCACTGTTTAGGTATATTAGGGGCTCTCCAAAGGCAACATGACACCTGCAGACCATTCCATCAGTCTGCATTCCAAAACGTCACTACTTCCCTTCCGAGCCCCGACGTGTGCCCATACAGTAGTTTTCTCCCACATATGGGGTATCAGCATACTCAGGACAAATTGGACAACAACTTTTGGGGTCCAATTTCTCCTGGTACCCTTGGGAAAATAAAAAAATGGTGACTAAAAGATCATGTTTGTGGAAAAAATACGAATTTTTTATTTTCACGCCCGGGCGTTATAAACTTCTGTGAAGCACTGGGGGGTTCAAAGATCTCACCACACATCTAGATAAGTTCCTTAGGGGGTCTAGTTTACAAAATGGTGTCATTTGTGGGGGGTTTCCACTGTTTAGGTACATCAGGGGTTTTCCAATCGCGACATGGTGTCCGATCTCAATTCCAGCCAAAAACGTCAAATGTGCTGCTTCCCTTCCGAGCTCTGCCATGCGCCCAAATAGTGGTTTACCCCCACATGTGTGGTATCAGCGTACTCAGGACAAATTGCACAATAACTTTTAGGGTCCTGTTACCCTTGGAAAAATAAGAATTGAGTGTGAAAAGATCATTTTTGTGGAAAAAATATGATTTTTTTAATTGTACGACTTTATGTTATATACTTCTGTGAAGCCCTTGGGGGTTCAAAGCTCTCACCACACATCTAGATAAGTTCCTTAGGGGGTCTAGTTTCCAAAATGGTGTCATTTGTGGGGGGTTTCCACTGTTTTGGTACATCAGGGGTTTTCCAATCGCGACATGGTGTCCGATCTCAATTCCAGCCAAAAACGTCAAATGGCGCTGCTTCCCTTCCGAGCTCTGCCATGCGCCCAAATAGTGGGGTATCAGCGTACTCAGGACAAATTGCACAATAACTTTTAGGGTCCTGTTACCCTTGGGAAAATAAAAATTGGGATGAAAAGATCATTTTTGTGGAAAAAATATGATTTTTTAATTGTACTGCTGTACATTATAAACTTCTGTAAAGCCCTTGTGGGTTCAAATTTCTCGCCACATATCTAGATAAGTTCCTTGGGGGGTCTAGTTTCCAAAATGGGGACACTTGTAGGGGGTTTCCACTGTTTAGGTACATCAGGGACTCTCCAAACGTGACATGACGTCCGATCTGAATTCCAGACAATTTTGCATTGAAAAAGTCAAACGGCGCTCCTTCCATTCTGAGCTCTGCCATGCGCCGAAACAGTCGTCCCCCCCCCCATATATCAGGTATCAGCGTACTCAGGACAAATTGCACAATAACTTTTCCAGTCCAATTTCTCCTGCTACCCTTGGTAAAATAAAAAAAATTGAACCTGAAGTACTTTTTTTGTGAAAAAAAGTTAGATGTTCATTTTTTTTTAAAATATTCAAAAAAATTCCTGTGATGCACCTAAAGGGTTAATAAACTTCTTGAATGTGATTTTGAGCACCTTAAGGGGTGCAGTTTTTAGAATGGTGTCACCTTTGGGTATTTTCTATCATATAGACCCCTGAAAGTGGCTTCAAATGTGATGTGGTCCGTAAAAATAAAATGGTGTTTTAAAAATGAGAAATCGCTGGTCAACTTTTAACTTCCTAACAAAAAAAAATTTTGGTTCCAAAATTGTGCTGATGTAAAGTAAACATGTGGGAAATGTTAGTTATCAAGTTTTTTGGGTGCCATATCTCTGTGATTTAAGGGCATAAAAATTCAAAGTTGGAAAATTGCGAAATTTTCAAAATTTTCGCCAAATTTCCGTTTTTCTCACAAATAAACGCAAGTTATTTGAATGAAATTTTATGACTAACATGAAGTACAATATGTCACGAGGAAACATTGTCAGAATCACCAGGATCCATGGAAGCATTCCAGAGTTATGACCTCAAAGGTACAGTGGTCAGAATTGTAAAAATTGGCCCGGTCATGAACGTGCAAACCACCCTTTGGGGTGAAGGGGTTAATAGTATCACACTCAAAACTAGCAACAATTTGGGAGGGTGCGGTCTGAAAACTAAAATGGCTGCCCAGGCCAGAGCATATGGACACAATGTACATACAAAAGGTAAAAAAAGTTTGAATTGCTGATACATGGTCGCTGAGCTAGAAAAGTAAATGCTTAAAAAAAAACAGCGATGGGGTTGGGCACAGCAAGAAAAAAAAAAAAAAAAAAAAAAAGAATTTTGCGTATGCAAACATAATAACTTTAGACCCCAAACAAAACCTACCTTTGATGGTGGCAAAAATTCAGCAGGTATGACGGATGAAAAAATGAAGAAGGTCTTGTGAAATTGCACTGTTGCGTCTTCAGATGGAGCCAAAAATGCAGGTCTTGGAAAATATCGCTGATGCGTCTTCAACAGGGTCGCTGAAGAAGGACGAGTTGCAAATTCCACAAAAACTGCACTTGTGTCTCAAATGTGAACAATGCTGGTATTGAAGTAAACCACAGCGCTCAAGAGATGTAAACTGAAGCGCTAATACGTTCTCTTTTATGACGCCGCCGGCCAATGAGAGCGCAGCAGTGACCACCAATCAATGCTGGGGGGCGTTGAAAAGGAAACGCTGAAGCACGCCCACCGAGGTCGGAATCGTTTACAATAAAGTAGTGTGACAAGGACTCAATGACCGACAAGGTCGTTATGCTGATCTGTCTTGTGTCATTGAGGAGATCGGCTTGTTTGGAAGCTAACCAGCGTAACAACGCACCAACGATTTTTGCCAGGTCGGATCATTATCGTGATCGCTTGTGCGTCGCTATGTGTGAAGGGCCCTTAAGTCATACCAGGATGTACCTGACAAAAAAAAAAAGCATAATAAGAGCTGGACTATACGAGTAGCAAAGTACATGTTTTTAAGTAATTGAACAGTTTACCTAAATAATTATCCTTAATAGGTGAATTGTGGGGGCTTAGTAGGTGGTCCTTAATGTGACTGATTCTCTTTAGTGGGATTATTTCCATCAGTGGATCATAATTAACACAAGGCTCTTCAACGCTTTGCATGTTGTTCTCTGCTTTATACATTTTTTTTATTAAAAGTGTAACTTGAAGCTCCTGAGCCCCAGTGCAAGATATTTTACAAGGTTCCTCACCTACCACGTGCCATTTTTTAGCACTGGGATTTCTTATGTGGGACAGAAGTCATTGAACGCCCTCAGACACCATAGCTCTTGGTGTTACTGACTTCAGCGCCTAAGGGTATGTGCACACGGTGCGGATTCTGCTGCCGATCCGCAGCGTTTCTGCAGCGTTTTTACTACAAAATCCGCAGAGCCCAAAAACTCTGTGTGCACATAGCCTAAGTGTTCCAGTGGTAAATTAAAGTCAAGTGATTAATGCAGCCCAAACCACAGGCAGCATTAATTAGTCTGATTGTGCAATTGCTGCCACGCATGTTTTTCTCTGACATAGAGCGGCATTAAAGAGAAATCATGCTTTGAAACATTGGGACTCTGTGCATTTGATCAACAGTTAAAACACATAAGGAGATACCTGTTTATTTATTATGCGTTGCTTATATAGCTCCATCATATTCCACAGCACTTTACAACCATTACTATCACTGTCCCCAATGGGGCTCATAATCTAAATCGCCTATCAGTGTGTCTTTGGAGTGTGGGAGAAAACCAGAGAACGCCCACGCACAGGGGTGAACCTAGCCTATCTGCTGCCTGAGGCGAACAGCAAAATGACGCCCCCCCCGCACAGAAAGTAAATTTTCATATCTATCCTGTAAAACTGAGTACAATAGTGGAAATTTTGATTTAGATAAATAGGAAAAAAAAGGTGTCCAAATACAAGGATATCAGCGCCATCACATGCACATACAAGAACAGCACAGAAGTGTCCAGAACAAGGGTCATTAATGGCAATGGTAGGCCTGGCATAGGGCTGCACTGGGACAAAAATGCAGCCCTGCCACACAAATCCCACCAGCCCACAAACTAGAACACTCCTCACCCCGATCAGTGAATTTTTGCTATACTTTGTCGTCCACTCATCACTCTCCTTAAGGAGTTATTTGAAGAGCCACATGTGAATGGCACCACAGTGCGTATGACTGACCACAGCTCCATTTACATGGTGCTCTTCAAAGCTACGTTTCCCAGGATTATGGAGGTCCCAGCGGTCAGATCCACAACAAACAGAAAGTCATCCCCTATCCCCACATATTGCTCCATACAGTATTATGTGTCCCATATATTACTTCGTACAGTATAATGGGCCCCATATAATGCTCCATATAGTATAATGGGCCCCATATATTACTTCATACAGTATAATGGGCCCCATATATTACTTCATACAGTATAATGGGCACCATATATTACTGCATACAGTATAATGTGCACCATATATTACTTCATACAGTATAATGGGCCCCATATATTACTTCATACAGTATAATTGGCACCATATATTACTTCATACAGTATAATGGGCCCCATATATTACTTCATACAGTATAATGGGCCCAATATATTACTTCATACAGTATAATGGGTCCCATATATTACTTCATACAGGATAATGGGCCCCATATATGATTTCATACAGTATAATGGGCCCCATATATTACTTCATACAGAATAATAGGCACCATATATTACTTCATACAGTATAATGGGCCCCATATATTACTGCATACAGGATAATGGGCCCCATATATGACTTTATACAGCATAATCGACCCCATATATTACTTCATACAGTATAATGGGCCCCATATATTACTTCATACAGTATAATGGGCCCCATATATGACTTCATACAGTATAATGGGCCCCATATATTACTTCATACAGAATAATAGGTACCATATATTACTTCATACAGCATAATGGGCCCCATATATTACTGCGTACAGCATAATGGGCACCATATATTACTTCATACAGTATAATGGGCCCCATATATTTCTTCATAAATTATAATGGGCCCCATATATTACTTCATACAGTATAATGGGCACCATATATTACTTCATACAGCATAATGGGCACCATACTGTATATTACTTCGTACAGCATAATAGGCACCATTTATTACTGCATACAGTATAATGGGCACCATATATTACTTAATACAGTATAATGAGCACCATATATTGCTTCATACAGCATAATGGGCACCATATATTACTTCATACAGTATAATGGGCCCCATATATTACTTCATACAGTATAATGGGCACCATATATTGCTTCATACAGTATAATAGACACCATATATTACTTCATACAGTATAATGGACACCATATATTACTTCAAACAGCATAATGGGCCCCAAATATTACTTCATACAGTACAATGGGCTCCATATATTACTTCATACAGCATAATGGGCACCATATATTACTTCATACAGTGTAGTGGGCCCCATATAATTCTTCTACCCAAACCCCGCTGTTCTGGTCTCCTCAGTGTATTCTGATCCTCTGCAGTGCTTGGCACAGGGACATCATTAACTTTACCTATACCTCAATACACCTCGCACACGCGCTGCTCCGCTCCATACACCTCGCACATGCGCTGCTCTGCTCCGTACACACGGCTCCACTCCGTGTACACACGGTTCTGCTCTGTACACACACATGGCTCTGCTCCGTACACCTCGTACACACGTGGCTCCACTCCGTACACCTCATACACACACACAGCTCCGCTCTGTACACACACACAGCTCCACTCCGTACACATCTCTACAACGTACACGTGCAGCTCCCACACACGCGGCTCCGCTCCGTACACCTTGTACAAAAACGGCTCCGCTCCGTACACCTCGTACACACGCGGCTCCGCTCCTTACACCTCATACACACGTGGCTCTGCTCCTTACACCTCGTACACACGTGGCTCCGCTCCGTACACCTCTTACACACGCGGCTCCGCTCCGTACACCTCGTACATACGCGGCTCCGCTCTGTACACCTCGTACACATGCGGCTCCGCTCCGTACACCTCACACGCTCGCGGCTCCGCTCCGTACACCTCGTACACACACGGCTCCACTCCGTGTACACACACAGCTCCACTCCGTACACATCTCTGCTCTGTACACCTCGTTCACACACACACAGCTCCACTCCGTACACATCTCTGCTCCGTACACCTCGTACACTTGCAGCTCTGCTCCGTACACCTCACGCACTCACGGCTCTGCTACATACACCCTGTAAACCACCCTGACCCCACAAATAAACTTCCCTCAGCCAGGACGATGACAGCCAGCACAGACAGCAGAGTCCTGCATAAAACAAGGGCTGATGCGCACAGGACCTGTGATGAGGTCATAGGAGGGGAGGAGTCAGGGTCACATGATATCCAGATTGAAGACGCTACAGATGAGGAGAGGAGCGACTACAGGACCTGTGATGAGGTCACAGGAGGGGAGGAGTCAGGGGTCACATGATCGGGGGGCCCTGACTCCTTCCCTCCTGTGATCTCATCAATTACAGCCTCTTCCACGACCGCAGCACCAGCGTGCAGAGGCTAAATTGTAGGTGCTGCGGGTAGAGGAGCGCATAATGCCACCCCCTGCTGCCTGCCGCTTCAGCACCTGGCTCAACTTGCCTCATTATAGCTCCGGCCCTGCCCACGCAAATATACAGACTCCTTGGAGATGTTGTCTTTGGTGGGATTTGAACTCAGAAGAACCCCAGTGCTGCAAGCCAGTGTGGTAGTCTAGGCGAGAAGCCAAACACACATTAAGGTAAAATAAACAGACTATCAGTGAATAATTAAACAGAGTACCTTTCGGGATATGTCCACAGAAAGCACTGTTTGCTACTTTTTTCCTGCAGAAAGTAAGTTGAAATTTACAAAACATGCAAAAGGAATGTAATGCACATACTTGGTTTTATAGAATCTGCAAAATGTCAATTCTTTCAGAGTTTTTGAAACTTTTTTTCACCACAGAAAGCAAAGAGAAAGTGGTAAAAGGCTTGAAAGAATGCAGCAAAACAGGTTTTGTTGTGTTTTTGGTGAATAAAACTAAGTTTATTAAACATGTACTTTAGAAAAATTACACATGTAAACTGCCTAAAAAAGCGCAGCAAAAACAATCAGTAGCAAAATCTGCATGTACTTTAGAAAAATTACACATGCAAACTGCCTAAAAAAGCGCAGAAAAAACAATCAGTAGCAAAATCTGCATGTACTTTAGAAAAATTACACATGTAAACTGCCTAGAAAAGCACAGCAAAAACAATAAGTAGCAAAATCTGCATTTTGAACAGTGCATTTTTACTGCAAAGAGAGCAGGCTTTGACTGCTGAAAAACCAGTGCATAAAACGCTGCAGTATTTGACACGTTCAGTCACTCTACCCATTCACATTACACAATTATTGTGAACGATTTGTCGTTATCATTATGTTCACTATGTAAATGCAGCTTTGGTTAGAAGTCCCCTTGATCACAAGTTCCCCAATCTTACAGGTACATGTATGCAATCTCAGTGTGTTTCTCCCTCAAAGATGTAGATTCATCAGAAGATTTTAAGGATTTGTCTATTCTTGCTGATAGACCCCTGTGATTTGTACTCATGTCACCGGCTAAATATGTATATGTAGACTGATGTCACCATCCTGTCCCTGAATGCATAGTCACTATTACATAAAAGCAGAGGTGTATCTAGGTTTTCTGGCACCTGGGGCAAGAATTCAGTTTGGTCCCCCCCCAAGCACATATGCAATTTGCACACTTAGGCTACTTTCACACTTCAGGTTTTCGGCGTCAGGCGCGATCCGGCGTCGTGCCGGAACGCCGGATCCGGCATATGTTTCTGAAAACCGGATGTGACGGATCCGGTTTTCTGCCGGATCCGTCTTTTTCTGGACAGACAAAACCGGATCCGTCTCATCCGGTTCATCCGTTTTTCTATCCGTTTTTTCGACGGATTACGCCGGATCCGGTTTTTAAAATTGACCCTTGTGGCCTTCCGAACGGGATTGGCTACTGGAAAACTATATATAGCGTGTTCCTACAGCCCTTCTTTGACAGGTTGTAGAGGAGAAAGTGCAGGTTGGAGAGAAGAGCAAGTTACTGGCGAAGATGGATGTTGTCATTGGAAATATTTTGAAGAATTTGGCGGATTTTACAGCGGAGGCGAATCGTTTGAGGGTGATTGTTCTGGAGAAGGAGAGAGCGAGACAGCAGCGCATCAGGCATCGTAGACGACGTTTGTGGATCCACCCCATCACAGCCAAGAGAATGACGCGTGGGGTCTATTCTACACTATGCATGGACCTTCGACGAAACCCGGATAAATTTTTTGGATATGTTAGGATGAAAATGGAGAATTTTGATTACTTGGTGGAGCGCATTGCACACCTCATAAGAAAAGCGGACACCTATTGCCGCTTCTCTGTTTCACCCGCAGAGCGTCTGATGGTGACTTTAAGGTAAGCCACATTTATTGGATGTGATCGCATCAGAGCACACTTTCACTGCAATCTTGTTGGTGGTAATTTGTATCTCCAAGTGTTATAGGTCAGTTTTGGTATGTAATGCTGTGATTTAAAACTAATTTATTGTTTTTTAATTCCCCACAGATTTCTTGCAACTGGAGAATCCCTTTCGTCACTGCATTTCCAGTACAGACTCGGGATTTCCACCATATCTGGAATTGTGAAGTACACATGCCGTGCACTGTGGGACTCTTTAGCTGAAGAGTTTTTACCAGAGCCCACAACAGAGAGGTGGATTGAAATTGCTGACAAGTTTCAACAGATATGTCAGTTTCCAAACTGCTTGGGCGCTGTGGACGGGAAACATATCCGATTGTAAAGCCAGCTGGATCGGGATCTGAATATTTCAATTACAAGAAATATTTTTCAATTGTCCTCATGGCCATCGCTGACGCGGAATACAAATTTATTGCGGTTGATATTGGGGCTTATGGCCGCTCCAATGACTCTCAAGTTTTCAAACTGTCTGCCATGGGGCGTAAACTGTATGGAAACACCTTCCAGTTCCCACCACCTAGACCGCTGCCGCAAACATCTGGTCCACCTATGCCATTTGTCTGTGTAGGGGATGAAGCCTTCCAGCTGTCAGAACACCTTTTGAAACCGTACTCTAGCAGAGGATTGACAAGACCAAAACGCATTTTTAATTACCGCCTCACAAGAGCAAGAAGAATGGTTGAATGTACCTTTGGTATTCTGACAGCCAAATGGCGGGTCCTATTGACTGCGATCAACCTCAAGACAGAAACTGTGGACGAGGTGATCAAAGCGTGCGTGGTACTCCACAATTTTGTTATCTGCAAGGAACCCATTTCCATTGAGGACACCTCTGAAGAAACCACCTTGCAAGATTACCATGACATTACCACTAGAAGTTCTGTGACAGTTTCAGTAATGAGGGACAATTTTGCACTATACTTTATGTCACCTCAAGGCAGAGTACACTGGCAGGATGACAGAGTGTGAAAGATTTGTGCCCTAACCAAACTTGTGTACCTTCTGGACCAACAGTATATACCTTTGCCAACCAAAGTTGGCTATCTTGTCATGGTCTCTATTTTTAGCTTTAGGCCACAGGTGTGTACCTGGTTGTGTTTTATGCAAAGTATTTCACCTTTTAACAAAAGTTGTGTACATTGTTAGGAAATCACCAACAATAAACACAACTTTTTAGGTGAAATACTTTGCTTCAAACACAACCAGGAACACAACTGTGGCAAAAAGCTAAAATTTACCCACAGTTATATACCTAGTTTTGAATACCATTTCACCTTTTAAATACCCTGTATTTAACCTTTTTCGCCGCAGAAAGAAATGACAGACAACCAGTGTAAAATAATTTAACTTTTATTGAAAAATGTTTTTTTTAGTAAACTTTTTTAAAATTTTAATAAACTTATTTAATAAAACTTTGAAACTATAAAACTGAAACCATAAAACTGGTCATTTTTATTTAAATACACACATTATAATTCTGTGTAGTGTGTGGTGGAAATACTGCTGTAGGGGCTGCAGGACACTTCGACACTGGGAGTGTGGAGAGAGGACTGGGATCGTGGTGGGGAAGGAACAGTTAGAGGTGAAGGTGTGGAAAAAACTACAGAATGGGTGGACATGTGGGAAGCAGAAGAGGTGGTGGGTGGTGGAGTGGAGGGTTGGGCAGGGACTGTAGGAGCAGATGATGTTGATGGCAAGTTGTATGGGGAAGGAGTTTGGTACGGGGCAGGTTGCTGGAAGTGGGGAGATGTCTGGTACGGGGCAGGTTGCTGGAAGTGGGGAGATGTCTGGTACGGGGCAGGTTGCTGGAAGTGGGGAGATGTCTGGTACGGGGCAGGTTGCTGGTGCTGGGGAGGTTGCTGGTGCTGGGGAGATGTCTGGTACTGGGGAGGTTGCTGGTACTGGGGAGTTTGCAGGTACTGTGGAGGTTGCTGGTACTGGTGAGGTTGCTGGTGCTGGGGAGGTTGCTGGTGCTGGGGAGGTTGCTGGTGCTGGGGAGGTGGATGGTGCTGGGGAGGTGGATGGTGCTGGGGAGGTGGATGGTGCTGGGGAGGTGGATGGTGCTGGGGAGGTGGATGGTATGTAATAGGAGGGGGAGGATGGAAAGTGGCTGGAGGTGGATGGTATGTAATAGGAGGGGGAGGATGGAAAGTGGCTGGAGGGGGTGTAGATGTAATAGGAGGGGGAGGATGGAAAGTGGCTGGAGGGGGTGCAGGTGGAGGAACTACTGTGGTGGGAGGAGGAGGAGGTTGGGAGGTAACTTGCTGGAGAGCAGCGTGGCATGAATGCATTACATGCATCTGCTGGGCAGGAGAGAGCGTTTCCATGCGCTCCACAACAGACCTGAAAAAGGTGTGGTTTGGCGAAGATCTTGCTTCTGAATGCATGGTTTGCAGAAGTGTCTTCACCTCCAGAATGCTGGAGTTGATCTGCTGATAGCCTGCGGATATTTGCTCTGACAAGACTTTGAGACAGTTCTGGAAAGATGCATTCAGATGCAAGAACTCTGGCGCATAAGTCTTTTCCTGACCCCTCTGCCGCTGCCGCCCAGTACCCGCAGGTGTACTAGAGGTGGCAGGGGCAGAAGGGTGGGGTAAAGGGAAAGCGATCTCCTCACCAGCAGCTTCATGTAATGTAGGCGGCCACGATGCTCCTGTGCTGGTGGATGGGACAGATGGGTCGAATGTGTGGGAAGGCTGGGAAGGTGCAGATGTACTGGGGCGGTCGAAGTGTCCCTCGGTGCCGGTCTCCTCAGGGATCGCCTCAGAAGGGTCCAATCGTGCCGGCTCCCGAGTGCTGCTCACCGTGCTGTGGAATAAAGAGAAAAAAAAACAATTAAAATACTGACATGGTATGGCCCTGGCTGAAAAAATTTTTTACATATAACATTTTTTTTCACATGTGGTGTGTAATATTTACCTTCTGGTGAACATTGTTTCCCGGAGGAACGACAGGGCTTCTGCGTACTTGTACTTGCTCCTGCGTCCTCCAGATCCACTCGGGGCCCGCATCTCTTTATTGAACTCCTTCTTGAAACGATCCCTCACAGACCGCCACCGATTCACAATTCTGTTCCCTGAAACAAGAAAGGAGTGGTTAGTATACAACATCAGTGTTTCCCAAACTCCAGTCCTCATGGTCCCCAGGGGTCATGTTTTCATGATTTCTATAGTAAATAGAAATCCTGAACACATGATCCGTGGGGACCACGAGGACTGGAGTTCGGGAAACACTGGTTTACATCAAGCAACCGGTACTGTATATACTTACGCTCTTTAATCTGGGCCCGAGCTTCGAGGTCCTCCCAGCGGCCCACAAGGAGAGAACAGATTTCCTCCCAGAGTCGTCGGGTAACAATCAGGTCAGCGTGGCGGCGGTCAGCCATATTCCAGAGCGGCTCCCTTTCTCTGACGAGATCGATGAGGCGGTCCACATCAATCCCTCCATCCTCACCGTCAGAGTCGGGAGCACGCTGTGAAGGCTGTTAAAGAAAAAGACAAAAATAACATAATTAGCCTCCACAAAAGAAATGAAATAAAAAGTGCAAAAAAACAAAGCAAAAATATTTATACTTACACGCTGGTGACCGCCGCGTTGCTGTCGCCGACGACCCTGGGAGGCACTGCGAGGACCTCTTGGCCAAGCACCAGATTGGGAAGACTAGAGAAGAAAACAAAAAAAGTTATGTCTTTGGATGTAGGCATTTGTTTGCTGTGTGTGGTCTGCAGAACATTGTTTTCTATGTGTTGTGTGTAGTGTGATGTTGTGTTTCTGCGTTTGATGCAAAAAACTTACGAATTGTGAGCCCACTCCAAGTGTCTGTCCACCCCTTCCTTCTTCTGGGAGCTCCTCTTCATCTTGTGATTCCTGTTTTGAAATAAAAGGCAATGAATAGACATATATTACAGAGAAGATGGATTTTGGAAATAAAAACTTACCGTCAAACGCTGACGATGCGAGGGAGGGCTCCCAGAAGATGTGCTGTCCTCTTGCTGGCCAGACTCCATGGCTGTGGGTGGTGTTACAGCTGCTGCCAGTGAAGCCAGTGCTGCTGCTGCTGCTGCTGCATCTCTTGGGCGGCTGTTGAATAAAGAGAAACAAAGGGCCAATGAATATCTTGATATTCAATAGCCCTAGTTTGGAGGAATGGGGGATTTGATAATTACCGTCTCTCATCTGCTGCTGGCCTCCCCTCCTCAGCATGTTCTATTTGCTGCTCCATTTGGGGTGGTGGTGGTGCGGATGGTGCTGCAGTGGTCTCCTGCCTTCTCCTGCGCCTGGTTGCTGTCTTGGGTGGCATGTTGGGTGTGGCTGTGGGTCCCACTGTCTTGCTTTTATATATGTCTTGTGGGCAGAGCTACTGAGCATGCTCAGACCAAAAAACCGGATCCGGCCGACGGATCCGGCTTTCGCCGGATCCGGCGCATTGCGGCGCTCATAGGCTTTCATTGTGTGAAAAAGCCGGACGCGCCGGATCCGGCGTGTCCGGCTTTTTCGCCGGAGACAAAAAACGTTACAATCACCGTTTTTTCCAGACGCCGGATCGCGACACATTGCCGGATCCGGCGAAAACCGGATGAAACGCATGGCCATCCGGCGCGATCCGTCGCAAATGCAAGTCAATGGGGGGGAAAACGGATCCGGCATTGCATTTCGCCGGATCCGGTTTCTGTCAAAAGCGCCGGATCGCGCCTGACGGCGAAAACCTGATGTGTGAAAGAGGCCTTAGTCATGTGCCAACAAGCTGCTCTCCCTAATGCTCTCAATGATCAGTGAAAAACTGAGAGAAGCAGGAAGAGAAGCTCATTGTCACAGGACCATAAGTATGAAAGTCGCATATGAGTGAAGTGTCCATATGATGACTACTAGAACCTGCAGAGCTGGTCCACTTAGGAAGCAACACTGATTGACAATCAATTTCACATGCTGTTGTGCAAATGGAATAGACAACAGATGGAAATTATTGGCAATTATCAAGATACCCTCAATAAAGGAGTGGATCTGCAGGTGGGGCCACAGACCACATCTCAGTACCAATGCTTTCTGGCTGATGTTTTTTTCACTTTTGAATGTTGGTTGTGCTTTCACACATGTGGTAGCATGAGATAGACTCTATAACCCACACAAGTGGCTCTGGTATTGCAGCTCATCCAGGATGGCACATCAATGCGAGCTGTGGATGAGCTGCACTACCTGAGCCACTTGTGTGGGTTGTAGAGTCTGTCTCATGCTACCATGAGTGTGAAAGCACAACCAACATTCAAAAGTGACCAAAGCATCAGCCAGAAAGCATTGGTGCTGAGATGTGGTCTGTGGTCCCCACCTGCAGAACCACTCCTTTATTGAGGGTGTCTTGATAACTGCCAATAATTTCCATCTGTTGTCTATTCCATTTGCACATGCAAGAAAAAAAAAAAGTGTTCAGCTCACCCTTTGTACTTCCATGTTGCTTTCAAGCACGGGCCACAGCTCTGTCAGGCAGTAGACAAAATATGGAAAAGACGGTCCAGCTCAAAAGGGTAAAATCCAAAATATTTTATTAAGATATCCATAAAATAGGTATATGCATTTCTTTGTATTTTGTATACCTATTTTATGAATATCTAAATAACTAAATAAAATATTTTGGATTTTACCCTTTTGAGCTGGACCGTTTTTTCCATATTCCATTTGCACAACAGCATGTGAAATTGATTGTCAATCAGTGTTGCTTCCTAAGTGGACAGTTTGATTTCACAGAAGTTTGACTTACTTGGAGTTATATTCTGTTGTTTAAGTGTTCCCTTTATTTTTTTCTTGAGCAGTGTATAAAGAAATATAAATTTTTTATATATATATATATGTATGGTTTCACAAATATTTGAGGCCATGGATCAGTTAAATGTCCATTTTGCAAGGCTGTGAGAAAATCTCGCCATACAGATGTCACACGGATGCTTACATGGTAGAAAATCGCATTTCACACGGATGACATACAGATCACTGTTCAGGGAACATTTCTGCTATTCTCCGCCGTGAAAACTGGACCTTTTTTTATACGGTAGGTGTGACGCCGGCCTTATTCTGTTTTCATATATACACTCTGAGCATATCCAAGCAGCTGCCATAAAGCAGAAACCTCTACAGTGTAAAAAAAAACAAAAAAAAGTGAGGTACTTGGTTAATCTTTTATGATCAAAAAGCGTAAAAGCCATCCAACCACACTAAGATGTACCTTGGTCACAGCATATTTTTGCACCTGCATATTAATTGCTACGGGTGTTTTGGCCCATTGTTGTTTTTTTTTGTAGTTTTTATTGGGGGGGATGTGGCCCCCTTTCTGGATCCACCCATATTAAAAAAAAAAAAAAAAAAAGTTGTATTACGACCCAAGTCTGCTTTCTATCTCTTCTCCATTTTATTTGCTTTTCTGGGCACATGGAGAAGCGATTCCCTAGAGTTAGGGACTATTCATTTTCAGGTACATCTTGACATGGTTGGATGGCTTTTACTTTTTTTGTCAAAAAAATGTTGTTAACTAAGTACCTTACACTTTTTTTTGTTATGTGTATAGCAATAGTGGAAGTCATATTAATGGATTGACACATACGTAAAGGCAGAGTGCTCATTTATTGGAAAAGCTTATGTGCATGCGTGAAAAAGAACTCCCATAATACCTGCGTGCGCAAACAACCCCACCAGATTGGAGGTGTCCTGACTAGTGATGAGCAAGCGTGTTGATAAGGTGTTATCCAAGCATGCTCAAGTGTTAATAGAGCATCTTTGATGTGCTCAAAAAATATGTTTGAGTCCCCGCAGCTGCATGTCTCGAGGCTGTCCAACAGCCGCCACAGATGCAGGGATTGCCTAACAAACATTATTCGAGCACTCCAAAGATACTCTATTACGACACGAGCGTGCTCAGATAACACCTTATTAACACACTCGCACATCACTAATCCGGACATCCAACATACACCAAGCAATGAAGAAAGATGAAAGAGCGGTTAGTTACCAGTAATGACAGTAATTGTTGCTGCAATAATGAAACGTGTCAAAATGGAACTCGTGTGTATGATTAAGAGTCAGATAATACTCTTCAGGGACTCTTCCATTAGAAGGTGACTGGTCACAGCTTTTATTAAAAGCACACACAACATGTAAATATAAAATGCAAATACATAAATATAAAAAATTGCATAAATATATAATTGCCATGTAGGTCAAGTCCTTGGCAACAATGGCTCCCTTATTAACTACCAAACCCCAAAACTAAGTATATGTCTTCACAAATACACCAATGAGCACAGATATGTGTAGAGTTACCCTCCACCACTAACCGTTAAAACCTCCAACCAGCTACAGTGGTGTACAACGGCTTATGCTCTCATGGCCACCAAATCATTAGACCTCACTCAAAGGGTCCACCCCTTAGGCCACGTTCACACGTTCAGTATTTATCTTGCATCAGCTCCAGGCTTAAGCCCCTGCTGCACATAACGATGTCCCAGCGATCCCACCAACGATCCGACATGATGGGATCGCTGGGACATCGTTAGGCTGATCGCTGGTGAGCTGTCACAAGAGAGCTCCTCCAGCGATCAGGACCAGCGACACTGGACGCTGGTTTCCAAGGTAAACAGCGGGTATCCAGGAGCCGCGGCTCCTGGATACACGATGTTTACATTAGAAACCAGCGTCCAGTGTCACTGATCGCTGGTCTCTTGCTGCCACACGCAGCGATGCGCACTGGCCAGCGGGAGACCAGTGATCGAAAAACGGCCCTGGTCGATGCTGCACGATCAGCGATACCCGGCAGGTGGGCCGGTCGCTGATCCCCGTCACACACAGCGATCTCGCTAGCGAGATCGCTGTGTGTGATGGGGCCTTTAGATCTTTGTAGTGCATACTTCCCTCTGCAATGCATTACTGGCCAAAAGCCACAATAATATTTGTATAGAACATATATTTCATTAGTAACCAGTCTTTACAGCATAAACCAAATGACTTTACAAATGAAGCCTTTTGGAACTACCTTCTAATATGGAGTATGTCCCCTTAAACTTTTTTTTAGACTTAATCCTGTATTGTTGATAGCCGATGTTAACCTTCTTCTCAGCATCAAACCACGGAGCAGCTTCACTTCTCTGAATTCTGGTAATTGGTTCGTAAAACCAGAATACACGCTATTGACTTTTCCTTTGCATCTTAATAGCTGGAGCTTTCAAATTCTTAATTAAACCTCTCCTAAAACACAGTGATGAGACAATACTGTTTTAGAAACTTGCCTCTGGAGAGAATCAAAGGCAAAAAATAGAGCTGAAGACGTAAGTGCTGTGAGCAACATTTTCTCGAATATTATATAAATCACCAGTATACTGTATATACAATCAAAAATATAAAAAAATACAGACTCAGAAAGATCAATCAAACATGAGGAGAACATGAGTCATAATGTATCTCAAAATATAAATATTTTATTAAGGGTAGACATTTACCACATAGACAAAATACAAATACATATAATTGAATGTAATAAAATAGCGTGATCCAAAAAAATGAGTAACAATCACAGGGTAGATCAGGACGACATATAATGCTAAAAAATTACATATACATGTGGAAAGCAATGCGTACAAGCAATGTAACATAAACAGGGGGAACAAACAGCTAGTCACTTGTATGTACCAAGGCTAATCAGTTCCCCCTGTAACCACCACCATGTTTAGCGCTAACATGCATTGCTAAAACCATTACAATGTATCAAGCTTGAGTAGCATAAAGTATGCATAGATAAATCAAGGGTTAATTACTGTGTGTTGGGAGAGCTGCACTAAATTGTGTTGGGGGAGCTGCACTATACTGTGTGTTGGAGGGGAGCTGCAATATACTGTGTGTGAGGGAGAAATGCACTATACTGTGTGTGGGGTGAGCTGCACTATACTGTGTGTTGGGGGAGCTGCACTATACTGTGTGGGGGTGAGCAGCACTACAGTGTGTGTAGGGGGAGCTGCACTATACTGTGTGTTGGGGAGCTGCACTATACTGTGTATGAGGGGGAGATGCACTATACTGTGTTGGGGGAGCTGCACTATACTGTGTGATGGGGAGCTGCACTATACTGTGTGTGGGGTGAGCTGCACTATACGGTGTGTTGGGAAAGCTGCACTATACTGTGTGTTGGGGGAGCTGCACCATACTGTGTGGAGGTGCTGCACCATACTGTGTGTTGGGGGGAGCTGCACTATACTGTATGTTGGGGAGCTACACTATACTGTGTGTGGGGTGAGCTGCACTATACTGTGTGTTGGAGAGCTGCACTATACTGTGTGTTGGGGAGCTGCACTATACTGTGTGGGGGAGCTGTACTGTACTGTATTTTGGGGGAGCTACACTTTACTGTGTGTTGGAGGGGAGCTATACTATGCGGTGTGTGAGGGGGAGATGCACTATACTATGTATTTGGTGAGCTGCACTATACTGTGTGTTGGAGAAGTTGCACTATACTGTGTGTTGGGGGAGCTGCACTATACTGTGTGTTGGGAAGCTGCACTATACTGTGTGTTGGGGAGCTGCACTATACTGTGTCTTGGGGGAGCTGCAATATACTGTGTGGGGGAGCTGCACTATACTGTGTGTTAGGGGTAGCTGCACTATACTGTGTGTTAGTGGTAGCTGCACTATACTGTGTGTTGGGGGAGCTGCACTATACTGTGTGTAGGGTGAGCTGCACTATACAGTGTGTTGGAGGAGCTGCACTACAGTTTGTGTGGGAGAGCTGCACTATACTGTTTGTTTGGGGAGCTGCACTATACTGTGTGTTGGAGGAGTTGCACTATACTGTGTGTGGGGGAGCTGCACTATACTGTGTGTTAGGGGAGCTGCACTATACTGTGTGTTGGGGAGCTGCACTATACTGTGTGTTGGGGGAGCTGCATTGTACTGTGAGTTGGAGAGGAGCTGCACTATACTGTGTTTGGGGAGCTGCACTCTACTGTGTGTTTGGGGAACTGCGCTATACTGTGTGTTGGGGAGCTGCACTATACTGTGTGTGGGGAGATGCACTATTCTGTGTGTGGAGTGGGGCTGCATTAGACTGTGTGTGTGTGTGTAACTGCAGTAGACTCTGAGGGGGGCTGCAGTATACAGTGAGGGGGGCTGCAGTATACTGTGAGGGGGGCTGCAGTATACTGTATCGAGGACTATCGTTCTTCATGCGATGTAAAGAAACTTGGCAACAAGCGTCAAACAACTTCAATGCCGTTGATCACGCTTGTTTAATGGCCTGAACTCTGCACCTGTAAAATACAGCCGAAATGTTTGTGTGATGTGGAATGTGCATTTGGGGCCCCACTTAAAAGTTTTGCCAATGAAAACCCAAAAGTCATTATCTCAGTAAATTAGAATAATTACCAAAACACACCTGCAAAGTCTTCCTAAGCATTTAAAAAGGTCCCTTTGTCAGTTTCAGTAGGCTGTGCAATCATGGTGAAGACTGCTGATTTGACAGATGTCCAGAAGGCAGTCAATGACACACTCCACAAGGAGGGTAAGCCACAAAAAGGTCAATGCTAAAGAAGCTGGCTCTTCAGAGTGCTGTATCCAAGCATATCAATGGAAAGTTGACTGGAAGGAAAAAGCACAAGCAACCAGGATAACCGAAGCCTTGAAAGGATTGTTAAGAAAAGTTCATTGAAAAATTTGGGGGAGCTTCACTAGGAGTGGACTGCTGCTGGAGTCATTGCTTCAAAAGCCACCACACACAGACATATCCACGATATTTCACTTGAATGGGGGCCCTAACATCCAGTGTTTGCCACGCTATCTGTGCATGACAGCGCGGCAAACACCGCTTCTGATCGGCAGTGAAATCATCCCCGCCGGTCAGGGAGCAGCGGTTCCCACGCTGTCAAAAGACAGCGTGAGCGCTCAGCTGTGATCGGAGGTAAAACTGATCCCATCATCTGACACCTGCTGCTGCTAATAACAGTGAGAGCAGGAGTGGTGGATGGGAGTATTCATCAGCTGCTCCTGTGATGTAAATAAATAATTTAAAAAAAAAAACAAGGTGTGGTTTCCCTGTATTTTTGATAACCAGTGTAATGATACTACGAATATGCTCACAATCAAAGTACCCTTCTAGAAGGTTCCATAGCTGTACAGACACACACTATATGGGTTTTTGACCCCCCTCCTTCCCCCTTGTCATGACTGCGAGCTCTCTCCCTCTAGCTCCCTTCACTTCGCCTGTATGCAATACTAAACCCCTCCTACTCCTCCATCAGGAATGTGTTAATTAGCAGAGATCAGTTACTTGTGTCCACCATGTTCTTCCTTTGTGATATAGGGAAGGTATTAAAGATGGAATAACTCGGTCCCATTCAGTGACAGAGATATAAAAGTTACATATTTAGGACCTGCAATGTTAAAGCTACACTCCAGGGCCTTTGCTTAAGCTCTTGCACCAGCAGAATCCGAGAAATGGATTTCTCCTGAACCAAGTCAAATAACCACTCCATGATTAGATTTGATAGAAAGCTAATTCCAAATCAAGATTGGCGATGGTTCCGCTGTCGTTCTGCTGGTTTTCTACCCGAGTTATGGAATTAATAAGGTTTTAGCAAGTTTTCAACTCCGGTAGAAAGGGGAGTGTATTCAGTAGCTCCCCCAACCTCAGTGATGTCACAACCAGGGGGTAAAAGATAGTGTAAGCTCATTTTGCAGGAGCTTTTGGAAACCTGATGCAAAGAGGCTCTGTGATGCACTTTGATGTACCGCCCCTCCCCTTGGCACCACATGGTGTGCAATGAAATGACTTAAGCAATTGTAAGTGCTTTTCTTGTTTTAATCCCTGTTATTTTGTAATCATTTGTACATATTTCAATTGTCTCCCTTTGTAATATCTTTTATACCTTTTGTAAACACTGCCTACCTTTTTGGAGTAAAATCTATAAAATTACTAGTTTTGTTTCTCCTTGCTCTATAACATATCTTCACGTCCTCTGAAGTGAAATACACTACTAATTTGGGTTGGCTCCGGACCCGTTATTAAGAAATCGGAGATGGTAGCAGCGAAGTGTGTTCTGGGCTTGTTGGGTAAAGCTGGCAGTGATGGAATGGGTTTTATAAGCGTATTGCCTGGCTGTGGCTGGGAGTAGTTATATTTCCCTCGCTGCAGCATGCCCATTAGCCAGTACACATCCAGGCAGCCCATCTGGCGACTACTTATCCTAGGTACAGTTCCCTAACTGACCTGAGGGTAAGGGGGTCACCGGAGAGCTGCGAGTTCCAAACCAGAACTGGAAAGTGGGATATACATAAATCCTTGCAGTTCATGCCATATTGGTGGCAGAGGTGGGATAACTAAATATATTCCCCCTGCGATTGAGATATTATATAATATTTTTTCTCACAACCAGCCAGGCAAAACACAAAGCTGGGGGCTGAAACCCTCAGCTGTCAGCTTCAACAAGGCTGGTTATCAAGAAGAGAGGGGTATCCATGCTGTTTTTTTAATTATTTAAATAAATATTTTTTTTAAAAAAACTGCATGAAGTACCCCTATTTTTGACAACCAGCCTTACTAAAGCAGACAGCTGTGAGCTCTTATTCTCAGGCTGGTAAGGGGCCATGGATATTGCCCCCCCCAGCCTAAAAATAGCAGCCCGCAACTGCCCAGAAAAGGCACATCTGCTAGATTTGGTTGATAGCCGGACGTGTTGGGGCAGGGAATTCCAGAGGATGGGGGCTATTCGGGAGAAGTCTTGGAGGCGGCTGGATGAGGAACGAATAAGTGTGGAGGAGAGAAGGAGGTCTTGGGAGGACCGGAGATTATGTGAGGGAAGGTATCGGGAGATTAGTTCAGAGATGTATGGAGGAGACAGGTTGTAGATGGCCTTGTAGGTCAGTATTAGTAATTTGAACTGGATACACTGAGAAAAAATGGGAACCAGTGAAGAGATTTGCAGAGGGGAGAAGCGGAGGAGTAGCAAGGAGAGAGATGAATTAGTCGGGCGGCAGAGTTGAGGATGGACTGGAAAGGTGCAAGGGTGTTAGCAGGGAGGCCACAGAAAAGGATGTTGCAAGAGTCGAGGTGGGAGATGATGAGGGCATGCACAAGTAGTTTAGTAGATTGAGGGTTGAGGAAGGGACGGATTCTGGACATATTTTTGAGCTGGAGGCGACAGGAGGTGGAGAGAGCTTGGATGTGCGGTTTGAAGGACAGAGCAGAGTCAAGGGTTACTCCGAGGCAGCGGACCTCCGGTACGAGGGAAATCGTGATGTCGTCAATTGTTATAGAAAGGTCGGGTAAGGAAGGTCTGTGAGATGGGGGAAAGATGATTAGTTCAGATTTGTCCACATTGAGTTTGAGGAAGCGAGAGGAGAAGAAGGAGGATATGGCTGATAGACACTCTGGGATTCTGGACAGCAGAGAGGTGATGTCTGGGCCAGAGAGGTAGATCTGAGTATCATTGGCATAAAGGTGGTACTGGAATCCGTGGGACTTTATGAGTTGCCCCAGGCCAAGTGTGTAGATTGAGAAGACTAGGGGTCCTAGAACTGAGCCTTGGGGGACTCCAACAGAGAGAGGGTGGGATGAGGAGGTAGCATGGGAGTGGGAGATGCTGAATGTGCAGTTGGAAAGGTATGAGGAGATCCAGGATAGGGCGAGGTCTTTGATGCCAAAGGAGGAGAGGATCTGTAGTAGGAGGCAGTGGTCAACTGTGTCGAAAGCAGAGGACAGGTCTAGAAGGAGGAGTATAGAGTATTGTCCGTTAGCTTTGGCTGTAAGGTATATAATTGCTGAGCAGCATACAAAAAATATAGTTAAAGTGCATAGTGCAACCACTGTAGATCAAAAATAGATCAAAAATATGTCATTGGCATATGCCCCCAGAGGAAGCCACAGCGAGGTCTAGAGTACATTTAACAGGGCTGGCAGGCACTTTTCAGCCTAGGAGGCAATCACAAGGCAGTGGCCCTCGAGTTGTGGTGGCCCTCCTTTTTCCTGCTTATCTCTGGCCATTGCAATAAAGCAGCAGAGATAACAGGCTTTAAAAACAGGCTGGTACGTAGATATGGGAACAGTAAGGAGCTTGCTGCATAGATATGGGAGCAGAACCAAGCTTACTACAGAGATATAGGAGCAGAACCAAGCTTACTCCAGAGATATGGGTGAAGAACCAAGCTTGTTCTAGAGATATGGGAGCAGAACAGAGCTTACTGCAGAGGTATGGGAGCAGAACCGAGCTTACTCCAGAGATATGGGAGCAGAACCGAGCTTATTCCAGAGATATGAGAGCAGAACGGAGCTTACTCCAGAGATATGGGAATAGAACGGAGCTTCATACAGAGATATGAGAGCAGAACCGAGCTTACTACAGAGATATGGGAGCAGAACAGAGCTTATTCCAGAGATATGGGAGCAGAACAGAGCTTACTCCAGAGATATGGGAGTAGAATGGAGCTTCATACAGAGATAGGGGAGCAGAAAAGAGCTTACTACAAAAATATGGGAGCAGAACCGAGCTTACTATAGATATATGGGAGCAGAACGGAGCTTAGTATAGAGATATGGGAGCAGAAACGAGCTTACTATAAAGATGTGGGAGCAGAACCGAGCTTAGTCCAGAGATTTGGAGCAGAATGGAGCTTACTCCAGAGATATGGGAGCAGAACAGAGTTTACTCCAAAGATATGAGAGCAGAACAGAGCTTACTTCAGAGATATGGGAGCAGAGCGGAGCTTACTCCAGAGATATGGGAGCAGAACAGAGCTTACCACAGAAATATGGGAGCATGAGGACCCCTATGGCTGTTAACATATTTTGATTAATTCTGTATATTTCAATGCAGAACTTTATTTATTTTTCTGACACCTTCCACACTAATAAATGTATCTACTGTTTATTCGGCTACCCTTGTTTCAAGGCTTGAGACAGATTAGAGCATTCAAGGGACAGCTGCCGTGGAGCGAGAGCATCATTTTGCTGACCAGTAGGGTGCCAACCTCCGCTGTTAGGGAGGTTATACAGCAGCAGGGAACAGCATAGTGAGGTACTTTCATTGTTTGCACATGTCACTTTTGTTGTGTTGCCATCTCACCCTTTTTTGCACATACTTTTCTATTGTTGCCTACTCAATGATTATTCCTAATTAGCAACCCCTATATGCTCCCTTCTATGTTAAAATGGGTGACCATGTGATGCACTGACATAGGGACCTTTAGGAGCATTAGAGACAGACTCCGAGGAGTGGGGGCGCCAATCTTGTTTTATGTTTAGGGTGCCAACCTCCACTGGTAGGCAGCATTGTAAATAGCTGTTGATTGTTTAGGGTCATGGTAGCCAGCATGGTTGTTTGGTTTTAATGCGTGGTATAGTCTTGTCTTAATTAGTATAATAAAGGTTAAATTGTAATTTCTATCTATATTGAAATTATTCTCTGAGGTCCTTCTTATGAACTTTATTTTTATTTTTTGACCTTAAAAATTCTATTTTGACTTATTTTTCTCAGACCACATATTTCCACCACATAGTGACTGAATAATACCACATACAAGGAACAAATACCACCGCACCATGTCCAGACCACATATTACCACCACATAGTGACTGAATAATACCATATACAAGGAACAAATACCACCGCACCATGTCCAGACCACATATTACCACCACATAGTGACCGAATAATATCACATACAAGGAAAAAATACTGCCACATCATGACCAGACCACATATTACCACCACATAGTGACTGAATAATACCACATACAAGGATCAAATACCGCCACACCATGACCAGACCACATATTACCACCACATAGTGACTGAATACTACAATATTGATCATTAATTAAAAAAACAATACTAAGTGCGATTGTATACAGGAGATCTGTATTTACTGTCAGTGTACAGGTAATACAGTGATCACTGGTGACATTATACACAGTAGCTCTGTATAAAGTGTCAGTGTACAGGTAATACAGTGATCACCACTGCCTGTGACATTATACACAGGATCTCTGTATATAGTATACAGTGTATAGTGTCAGTATACAGGAAACACACTGACTCACCAGTGACGTCTCTAGCTGAAGTCCTTCATCTTTGCTTTTGTTTTTCATCCAGCACAGACCGCCATCACTTCTTCCAGCCAGGACTCGTCTCTGCATGAAATAACAAAGTTACCTAAAACACAGCTTCCAGAGCACATTCTCCATTTTTCCCCTTCTTTTACACTACACATCTGAATACAGAGGTGCACCCACAATCAATATATAATTGGTTATTATGCAACCTCATAGATTGTAAGCTTGTGAGCTGGGCCCTCATTCCTTTTGGTATCTGTTGATCTATGTGTTCATTGTTATGCTGTAATGTCCATTGTCCATACAAGTCCACTATAAAGTGTGAAGTGCTGCGGAATATGTTGGCGATATACAAATAAAATTATTATTATTATTATTATTATTCTCACAATTCAAAATATAGATTATAATCCACCACTGTGCACCCACTAACTATAAATAGTCACTTTCCCCAATTAATATATAAATTAGCACCTGTACTCTTTCCCCCAATTCATATCACACAAGTAGAAAAGGTCATGCAAAAAACTTTTTAGGATCACCACACAAAATATCAATAAGTATAGCAGAATAGTTTATTGTTTACAGAACCAAAGAAACACTGCACACAATTAAAAACACTTAAAAACAGTTTGAGGGGCTGAAACAAGTGTAATCCCCATGATCAAAGATGGTCATAATAATAATATAGCCACTAGCCGCTTAATGAATAGATAACACCCAAATGTGTATATGATAATGTTAGTATGCTGCTGATATAGGCCCCCTGAGTTCTCAAATGGATACGGATTATTTGGCAAGATAATGTGAAACCAAAAAATCAGGACCTAGCATATAATAATGAACCCATGGGTACTAGAATAAGACGGTATGTAACATGATGTACAGCAACACCCCTAAATCTGCAAACAGTCAATAAGAAGATACAACACCGTAATATATAGCACAAAAATACATATATAATGATGTTAATATGCTGCTTATATCGGCCCCCAAAAATCACAAATGCATACAGATTGTTTGGCAAGATAATAAACAGCCAAAAAAAAAAAAAAAAACAGGATGAACTCATAGATACTAGAGTAAAACGGTGTGCAACATGATGTACAACAACAATCCTGAGTCTGGAAACGGTCAGTGGAAAAATACATCAACGCAGCTTAATCCAGTCAGTAAGAGGTCATAGTCGCCCCGTCACCCATGTACAGCAGTCAGACAAGCAGGCAGGCAAAGTGGCATGGAAGGACCAACGCGTTCCGACACTCAAGGTGTCTTCTACAGGGCGAGTGTAGCTAGTTCTGTTAACCCCAACAATTTATACAAATATCATTAAAATAGATCATTACCAGCTGATGACTGTCAGGACAGAAAGCGGCGTGGGGCGGCATGGTGACACGTGGTAAACTACCCGGAAGTGTTCACCCGGGCAGGGTCATAGTGTCCAGAGCACCTGCGCAACCAGTGTATCATAGTAAATGTAAGATGCTTGCGCAGCCAAGTATAGAGTATGACTGCGCAGGAAGAGTGGCTCACAAAGGAGACTATACCAATACTTGACGCTTGCGCAGAAAAAGCCAGCCGGACTCCAAACATTATCGCCAGTGCAACAAAACAAGTATGCATATCGTCAGAGATAAGTCAATATGGGATTTCAAACAAAACACTTATAAGAGTAGGTTAGAAGACTGAAAATTTGTTGTGATGAAATAAACTGATGCACATACCCACAAAAATAAATAAAAAATAAAAAATAAAGAATTAGCATATACATGAGTGTTATTGCTAAATAGATGTTGATCAACAAAGTAAAGTATAACATATAGTAGTTATACACATGAGTAACAAGCATATATAGATTGTTTTGTGAGAAATACAAAACTATGGTGCAACAGCTAGCAAGCAAGGAGATGTATATATACTTAAAAATAGTATAGCAAGCTAGCAAGCAAGAAAATATATATATACTTAAAAATACACCAAAATTAACAAGCTTGGAGGTGAATCCACCCAAACAATCACACGCTAATCTGCAGATGGTAAAGAGTTTTTCTCTCTTTCTCCCCAAAGGCAGACGTACTATTCTGTTAATTAAAAGTACAACAAAAGAATCAATATATTATGCCAATGAGGCACCCAAATAGACTGAATCCCATATTAAACCTCATGACAAGAAACATATTGTATATACATATGTGGCGCCCCTGAGGCTTCAGTCGCCACAGAGGTACTGCACCTTTTCCTAAGGTGTAGTGCCCCACCATCCAGGTAGGCTGGGAACTCCTTTCCGCATTCCAACACCTGCACCCCACACACAGGATAGTTCTGCAGGGACCCATCCATGCTTTATGCTGGAAAGGTCATAGGGTGCCTTTTGTGGTCCCTGGCTTCGTAACACGAGAGGTGCTGGGGAGGCGGGTGGAGTTAGATATAAAAGAGTGGGAAGAGTGAAAGTTGTTGGTTAGTTGGTTAGAGGAGAGAGAAGAGAGAAGATGGGTGTCTGAGGGACGTGCTGCAGCAGGTCCCAGTGATCTGGGCTGCTGGCACGAGAAAGACAAGAGAAAGAGAATGATAAGATTGATAACCTAACCTTCCATAAGAGAGATAGAACAGATCGGAACGAAGGAGAACAGAAGGACAGTGGGAAGCAGGTTGAGAAAGAGAGAGAATCCTTCCAGTCCAGAGAGCGCAGAGGCCGAAGCCCGTTCCCCGAGGTTGATTGGATCTTTATGTCCGGCAACAGACACCGGAGGAGTAGTGAGCCGCTAATGCCTTGCTCCCATCATAGACTTGGGACACAACAGCAACTGAATAGAGAGCCGGGACGCAGTGAGGAGTCCCCGAAGCAGACTACAGCTGTCTGTCATACAAGTAAAGACTAGGAGCACCTAGAGAGAGGCATTCCAGGGTAACTAAGTACTGGAGTGCTTCGCACCTAAAGGCTCATTGGAGGAGTCGTTCAGTAAGGTACATGTTGGCGGAGTGTGGAAGGGAGAATCCTATCCTGCCTGGAGGTTGGCTGGAGCCCTGACCTGCAGAACACGGTACGGAGGCAGGCAGTTGTGTGAACTGCAAACAGTGAGTAAAGCTTTGGAACCGCACACCTGGTGTCCTCCAGTTATTCCAGCACCGCTACATCTGGGTAACAACATCTATACCATTCTGCGCCTCTCCTCATCAGTTGCGCCTACACTGCCCTGGGACTACAGCTCCACCTGTGTGGAGCTATACCATCTCTGCTGCACCACACCATCAGTCCCAGCGGATCTGTATGCAGCGTTGGCTTACCATCTTTCTTGCCAAACACCACGGGTGGCGTCACGAACTATTCATATAAACTTTAACATCATTAACATCACCGCCATTGATATTGGGCGCCCAGGGCCACGGACCGGGTCACCGCTGCTGTGACACTTTCCCGCCTTGACACTGGCCCGGTACCGAGTACCCCACTGCCCTGGGTGTGCAAGGGCGACCCACATACATTTATTTGATTATCCATAGAAACAATGTGACACTCTGGCATATTTATGGCTTGGAAAGAAATCGGTGCGACACAGTCACACAATATTGTGTAATCAATATAGGCTAAGATTTCTGAAAGCACCATAAATAAACATATAGACAAAACATCAAAGTGTTAGGTCCATAGAGCAAAGCGACAAGGCGAGTCCTACATTGAACCCCATAAAGAGAAAAGTATTTTGAATAAATGCATTTATTTAGTTGTCTAGGGAGTAGTATATTGATGCAGTATATACACCCTAAGTGCCTCCTTTTCATGTCCCCTTATAGCATATTAAAATATGATATAAACCAAAGCTCAAATTATAAAGGGTAATATTAATCGAGATAGTAGTAGGCACTCGAAGTGCCCAATAGGGAGTTTTTGCAATACAGGCTGAAGCATATTACCATAAATGCACACAGAGCGCACAGATGTGCATAATCACTCCAACATATGACTCAGTTCGCCCAAAATCGGGCCAACCAGAGAACAGGGAATTTTTTGCCGTATATCCGCAGCATACCTGCACAACTAAAACCCTAGAAAACAATAACCACAGTCCCAATAGGGGGTACATGTACAAGAGGGGGCCCTACATAGTACAGGAATAATCATTCAACACAAAAACTGTCCATTGAGCAAGAGGTGAATAAAATATAGTAGTCCAGAAAAGCCATTTGATTGTAGACATAAATCTTCTTATCAATGCAGCTGGTACAGTCGAGCCACCAGTTCTCTATGGTTTCGAGTCCTAAAGACCTGAAAAAAGTAACGATAAAAATCTGTGAAAAAAACAAGAAACTGCAGTAATAGGTACTGCTGTACACCGATCCAACCGGAAAGATTCCAAATTAGGACCTCCTGTAGAATCCAGTGTACAGCAGCTCCTCATTGAGTCCATCTGGTGAGAGGCAACCTAAATGGAAAATCCACCTGGCTTCCCGTTGGAGAAGCTCATCAACCACATTGCCCCCCCTGATGTTGATGTGGACCCCCTCTGAGCCCAAGTCTCTTAAGGATTCAGAAGAGCCCCCATGATGGTCTAAGAAATGGGCCGCCACCGAAGAGATGGATTTACCTGACCCAGAAACATGGAGAGAGCGGGAGCTGCGCAGCCGTCAAGGTAGATGGCCGTGCACAGCTCCCGGCCCGTGCGCTGATAGACTGTGATGCGGCTGGTTCTGCTGCCGGCGGCGTCACAGTACAGCGCACAAGTTTGCGCACAATTTACTGTGCGCAGCATAGCTATCAGGCCGCCAGGCTCGCCCTATACAGCTGCTGGGTGGGCGGCTGCTGTATTGTTATTTGTATTTATGTAATTTTCAAATAAAGACAATTTGTATTTTTTACTTATATTTGTCTTTAAAGAATTTTTTTTGAATTTTTTTGAAATCTTTATGTTGATATTTGGATTTGAAAAGCTCTCTGAGGTTCTCTTCATGTGTTTCTCACTGGTATTAGTGGTAGCAAGTGTCGGATGATGGGATCAGTAGTCCCATCATCTGACACCAGTGACTGGAGGTAAACTTTATACCTCTGATCACAACTGAGTGCTCACGCTGTCTTTTGACAGCGTGGGAACCGCAGTTCTGACCGGCAGGGATGATTTCACCGCCGATCAGAAGCGGTGTTTGCCGCGCTGCCGAGCACTGTTCGGATTCGCCCATCTCTATCCTCGGCTACTGCATCTAGCCTCGCGGGAGCCAAGGATGAAACATCCTTCTCAGCATGCGGCCCCATACTCCTCTATATACGGCCGCGTGTCATCGAAAATGGCTACGCGTGTCAGTGCTGACACGCGTGTCATAGGTTCGCCATCATGGCAGTAGGCCAACATTTTGGATTTTAAAATTATTTTTCAAGCTGTTGTTTTAAAGTATTCTAATTTACCGAGATAATGACTTTTGGGTTTTCATTGGCTGTAAGCCATAATCATTAACATTAACAGAAATAAACACTAAAAAATAGATCACTCCGTCTGTAATGATTCTATATAATATATGAGTTTCACTTTTTGTATTGAAGAACTGAAATATATTAACTTTTTTGATGATATTCTAATTTTGTGAGAAGCATCTGTATATGAAAGTGCTCCACATTGGCTCAATTTAGATAAAACTATTTCTCAAATACTGGGAGAGAAAAGTATTTTATAAACCTGGGGCCATGTCTGACACAGATTAGTAAGGGCTCCATGGTTGGCATTTGAGAACCATGTTTGCCGATACAGGGTAACATTTCGGGATAGGTTTTGGGTCCGCACTATGTTTGGAACAAGGGCGGACATATCATTAACGCAACAATGTTCAGCCGCACACGAAACAGATATTAGGAAGGTCCACTTCCACATCTAAAGGAGCGAATGTAGATACATATGAGCTGCATGTTTCTGGCTGCTTACATGCACTTTCTCCTTCTGGTCAGTAAAAGAGAAAAAAAGCACCTTGCAAGATTTATTATTACTTTGCTTCTTCCAGGTGACATAAGCGGCACCATTGTAGCACTAATCATGTCTGTATGATCAGCAGGTACTGAACACATCAATTCTACATATTTTTTTCATACACATCTCTACATATAAAAATGAGTGTATGTATGTGTGTGTATCACCAACCAATCACGAAGCATCTTTCATTTCACCAGAGCTGTTCAAAAGAAGCTAAGCTGTGATTGGTTGCTATGAGCAACAGTTTTCCTTGCAACCAATCACTAAGCATCTCTCATTTCACCAGAGCTGGTTAAAAGAAGATGAGCTGTGATTGGTTGCTTTGAGCAAGTTTTCCCACTTGACATCTCCTCAGCAGACACTGACATGGTGGGAGAAATCTAGCATCCCTAGGAACATAAGCTCCCAGCCATTGTCTGGCCCCCCAGACAAGAGCACAGAGCACATGACAGAAATGAATCCCCCCCTCCCGTGGATCATTGGTATGCAAGTTAGGGCAAATCCACTCATCATTTTGGTACTGACCCCAAGCCTTTCTTAAAGGGATCTCCGGTATGGAAGGCAGGGCAAATCCATCCAGTGCTTTGGTTCTGAGCCCATGCCTCTCTTAAAGGGATCCTCGGTATGGAAGTCAGGGCAATTGCCATCAAATGCTCTGGTACTTACCCCAGGCTCTCTTAAAGGGATCTCCTGTACAGAAGTTAGGGCAAATCTCTCAGTGCTCTGATTTTGACCCCAGGGTTCTATTAATTGGATCATTGGTATGCAAGTCACGGCAAATCCACTCAGCTCTCTGGTTCTGATGCCAGGCCTCTCTTAAAGGGATCCCCGGTATGGAAGTTAGGGCATATCCCTCAGCCCTGTGGTTCTGACCCCAGGCCTCTCTTAAAGGGATCCCCTGTATGGAAGTTAGGACCGTTCCACTCAGCGCTGTGGTTCTGACCCCAGGGTCTCTTAAAGGGATCATTGGTATGGAAGTTAGGGCAATTCCACTAAGCGCTCTAGTTCTGATCCCAGGCCCCTCTTAATGGGATCCCCTGTATGGAAGTTAGGGTAAATCCCTCAGCGCTCTGATTCTGACCCCAGTCTCTCTTAAAGGAATCATTGATATGGAAGTCAGGGCAATTCCACTCTGTGCTCTGGTTTTGATGACAGGCCTCTCTTAAAGTGATCCCTAGTATGGAAATTAGGACCGTTCCACTCAGCACTCTGGCTCTGACTCCAGGCTGATGTGGGATATTAGGGGTAGTAGTCCGATGACTCTGGCTGTCGGGATGATGTGAGATATTAGGGGTAGTAGTCGGTGGCTCAGGCTGAAGGGATGGTGTGGGATATTATGGGTAGTAGTCCGGTAGCTCTGATGGAATGATGTGGGATATTAGGGGTAGTAGTCTGGTGGCTCTGGCTGACGGGATGATGTGGGATATTTGTGGTAGTTGTCCGGTGGCTCTGGCTGACAGGATGATGTGGGATATTAGGGGTAGTAGTCCGGTGGCTCTGGCTGATGGAATGATGTGGGATATTAGGGGTAGTAGTCCGGTGGCTCTGGCTGACAGGATGATGTGGGATATTAGGGGTAGTAGTCCAGTGGCTCTGGCTGACGGGATGATGTAGGATATTAGGGATTGTAGTCTGGTGGCTCTGGCTGATGGGACAATGTGGGATATTAGGGGTAGTATTCCGGTAGCTCTGGCTGGATATTATAGTGAATGTGGCTAAGCGGAGTGGGTGGGGCTATACACTCAGCTTTATATATATATATATAATCATTATAATTTGTTATAACTAACCGTAGTTAGTTACTATGCACGGGCAGTGCTGGGCTCTTCAGCTAGTAAATATAATAAAAGTAATACAGTATTTATACACAGTTTACAAAAATAGCTTAACCCTTCTCCAAAACATGCAAAGGGTCCCACATTATATGAACAAGGACTCTTAACCCATGCATTCCATTTAGCAAGTTAGACTACATCATGTTTCCTGTTGCTCCGTTTTGTTCCTAAGTGGAACAGTCATATCCTCACTAGTTTCCTGGAAAGAAACATATCACAGAGAGCAGGGAGAAATTACAACCAGTATGTTATGAGAGAAAAGCTAGGTATGAAGCTCTCGTGGAACCTGGTTCTCGCTGTGTGGCTGGGATTTGCACCCATGTATCATGGGAATAAGCCCGGCTGCTACCCAACTGGGAACTGCTACACAACTAACATCACTGAACTGACATTTAATGAGGCAAGTCTGAGCTGTGGGCCAAAAGGATCTCTCACTACCATGAAAAGCGAACAGGAAAAGAGGGAAATATTGCAGTTTGCAACTCAATTTCAAAATCGGAGAAATATCAGTGAATTCTGGATTGGACTTTACCAGCCAGAGAAAACATGTGTTGTGAAAGACAAAAACCTTTACGGCTTCATCTGGATTTCCGGAGAAGAAGAAACTCAGGTCAGTGAATGGGATAAAATTCCTAAAAAAACATGTACCACAAAGAAAAGATGTGTCATTCTACAAAGCAGATGGAGTTCCACCAATTCTGGATTTGGGAATATCACATGGTTTTGGAAAAATGACAAATGTACCAGAAGGCTTGCCTCAATTTGTCGCTTTCCTACAGACTTCACTCCAACAGAAGATTTTCTTTCTACTGCACCCACAACTCAACCTATGGAGCTCACATCCTTCCAGACCCAAACAACAGAGATGATTCCTCCTACAATTAATGTGCTGTGCCGAGAGTTCAGAGACAACGAGACCATTATGTGTGAGGTGGAGAATCTTCCATATTCATGCAATGACACCCACTGCTTTTGTGGGCAAATGGATGATAAGGGAGGAGATTACGGTCTGAGAAGCTGCCAAGAAAACACAAATGAAAGCTGCCTAGGTCAGTGTGTAAGATCTAGTAATATCTCATGTGTTTGTGGGGACCATCAAACGTCTTGTGACCGAGCAGAGTGCACAATTAATACCTCCATTATGGCAATGTCAGCAAGTCCAATGGTCCATGTTGCCACCAGCTTGCCATTCAATGATGATGACAACTTGTTTGAGAATCTGGTTATTCCTTTAATTCTGGGATTGGTGGCTCTAGGAATATTAATAATGCTTGTATGGGGTGGAGTACAAATGTGTGTGAGAAAGAAGAAGCCCAAGAGGAAAAAATCTATCATTCCTGTGGCAGAGCCTGAGGCCAGTGATACAGACTCCACTGATAACTCTAGTGATGAAGAAGGAGACTCACAGGACATGGCAGAGATGGCATGATACTGGCACATTTTACTTTACTGCCAGTACATTGGAGAACTAGGAACAGGGTTTCCAACCACGTACAGACGGTAAAAAAATTCTTATAGACAATGGGGAAAGAAAAAGGAAATAAGGTGATGGAACAATAAAAATCAGTTTGGCGACTACCTGCTTGGGGGTGTACAATTGCGTACAATACAAGAAACAAGAACATTTTCTTCTCGTTTTTTGCAGGTTGTATGGACAAACCATGTGATTTACTAGCGCTGTGTCTTTTGTTTGCTATTAGATACATGTGCTATGGTTAAATGGGGTATTCCCAGCTACAAGTTCCTGTCAAAATATTTAGTAAGTTTAATAATAATAATGTTTGCAAATACCTCTAATTAGAAATGTAGTATAGTTTTTTCTGATTTATCATCTCTAACCTCAAGTGCAAGTATTGCAGGACCTTAGGTATCCATGGTTACGATCACTGATATAGTGACCGTTAGATAATTGCTAGTGGTCGTAACCATGGATACTGAAGTCCTGCAATGCCTGCACAAGTGGAAAGACAGTAAATCAGAAAAACTATTCTTAATTTCTAATTAGAGGCAATTTCTAATATTATTATTATTACACCTACTACATATCAGGATAGGATCTTGGAGATAGGAATACCCCTTTAAATCCCATTTATCTTATGGCTTGTGGTACATAAATGCAAATTAAATTTTCAAGAGCTCTGAATACATTGTAGTTAGTTTTTAATATTAGAAAAATCATTATTTACTTTTCAAAAAAGTGCCACCCATGTCATGGGTTGTTTTTGGTGTCGCAGCTCAGTTAAATGGGGCTGAACTGCAATACCAGACTTGGTCCATGGACAAGGGTATCCCTGTTCCAGGAAAATCGGGTTCAGTCAGAGACATTTTTTCTAGTTTTTATAGACTACAATAATCTGTAAAAATACAAGTGCTTAAAAGTTTTTTTTCCACTACATTATTTTTTATCTTAAAAATGACCCTGTGTGGTATTAAAATGAAGCATATAGTAAACTATAAGAACCCGCCACTTTGTGTCCGGTGTCCCCAGTCAGTATTTTCACTTCCTCTTCCAGCAGGAGACATCCCACGACCACTGCAGCCAATCGTGTGATATTCTCAGCAGCCTGAAGAAGAAGTGAAGAGACTGGCGTTTGACACAGGCAACACTGTTGTGGAGTGTAAAAGTTTTGGGATTTTTTTTAATAAAATAAAATATAATATAGTGGACAATCCCTGTATTTTTTTTGCTTTGTTAATTGTTGTATTTTAATGCCCAGAGCACGTGGTTAAGCTCGAGACTTCATGAACTATTCATTTTATGCATCCTATAGCATCCTATGGATCTGTAGGTAATAAAAATGTAATAATGCTTTTAAACCTGTTGGAAAATGAGTGGGTGTCTCTACTGGGAAGTACATAAATTGATATGGGTGAAGGTATACACAAAATGCTTTCAGAATGCAACTTGTGGCACGTCAGCTTTTAAAAGACTACTACAATTCCCAGCAACACTGTCAGGACACGCTGAGAGTTGCAGTTTTGCAACAGGTGGAAAGACATGAGTTGGAGACTTCTGGCACTGAGAAACCAAAATGAATAGCTGTATTTTGTGCAAAAAAGAGACAGAGAGAGATAAGTGATCAAATTAGTCTCCAATTATACCAAAAATTCAGATTTTCCTGAATGCAACTTTTTATGATTTGCTTTATTTGAGTTTTTTCTGGATTGTAGAGGAAGGGAAGCAGATGAAGAAACAAATAATTATTCCTCACAGGGCCCTTACCTGTCCTGACGCGCAGTCCTGCTCTGGTCCCGTCTTCTGTCCAGTCACTGACTTTATGACGTGAGGCCTAGTCACTAGCCATGATGTCAGTGCAGGAGGTGACTGGACAATAAAAGATTATCGGATCAGGGCTTTGTCGTGGGTCAGGGTAGGGCTTGGTGAGTATAATTTTATTTACTTTTGTTTTTTCCCCATGTTTATTATGTTCTGGGGAGACTTCAGATCATAATAATGCACATTTGATTCACATCAAATATATATAGAATTTGCTGGCCTAATTCTACAAATGAGGCCTGCTGTTGTGTTCTTCTTTCAGTGTGGTCACCTAGTGATTAAGGTCACAGACCAGGCTAAATGGATGATGTGCATATTATATATATACAGGAGCTTCTCACAAAATTAGAATATCAAAAAGTTAACTTATTTCAGTTCTTCAATACAAAAAGTGAAACTCATTATAAAGAGTTATTACAAACAGAGTGATCTATTTCACGTGTTTATTTCTGTTAATGCTAATGATTATGGCTTTCACCCAATGAAAACCCAAAAGTCATTATCGCAGTAAATTAGAATACTTTATAACACCAGATGGAAAAATGATTTTAAAATCCGAAATGTTGGCCTACTGAAATGTATGTTCAGTAAATGCACTCAATACTTGGTCGGGGCTCCTTTGGCATCAATTACTGCATCAGTGCAGCGTGACATGGAGGCGATCAGCCTGTGGCACTGCTGAGGTGCTATAGAAGCCCAGGCTGCTTTGATAGCAGCTTTCAGCTCATCTGCATTATTGGACATGTCAGCGTGTTTTGCCTATGGACACACACAATGATGTGCGTAGACTCATTCACTTGAATGGGTCTACGTGTGCAAGTGTCTCCGGTATGTGTGAAAACAATCACCACATGTACCGGAAACACTGATGTGTGAAAGAGCCCTAACTATGTATCCATTCTAGGGAATTCCCTGTAAGTTAGAAAGCCTGAATATCTACACGACTACAGGGTATTGGAAAGTATCTACAGCATTAATGAATAAAGACATATAGCTGAGTAACGATGGAAATAAATGGCCATAAATTTATCAACCCCTTTGCGGCATGCTCCGTACTAGTACGGCGCATGTCGCTTCTCTCTCTTTGATGTGGGCTCTGGAGGTGAGCCCACATCTTTCCCGGTACATGTAAGCTATTAACCCATTAAATGCCGGTGTCAAACTGACAGCGTCATTTAACGCGCGCTTATGGCTACCTGCCCATTGGTGACCCCCGTCACGTGATCGTGGGTCACCGGTGGGTTGGCATGACAACCAGAGATCTCCTGTAGACCTCTGTTTGTCATTGCCAGTGGTCGGCGCTCATAGCAAGTGAGTAATTCTGCTACATACAGGCAATCAGATCATCGCCTGTATGTAGCAGAGCTGATCGGGTTATGGCAGATTCTACTCTCCCATGGAGACTATTGAAGCATGCCAAAAGTTAAAAAAAATGTTTTAAAAACATTAAAAAAATGTAAAAGTTCAATTTATCCACCTTTCGCCCCATTCAAAATAAAACAATAAAAAATCAAACATATACATATTTGGTATCGGCGAGTTGAGAATCGCCTGATCTATCAATGAAAAAAGGATTAACCTGATCGCTAAACGATGTAGCAAGAAAAAAAGTAACAATGCCAGAAATATGTTTTTTTGGTCGTCACCACATTGCATTAAAATGCAATAACGGGCGATCAAAAGATCGTATCTGCACCAAAATTGTATCAATAAAAACGTCAGCTCAGCACGCAAAAAATAAGCCCTCACCCAACCCGAGATCACGAAAAGTGGAGACGCTACAGGTCTCGGAAAATGGCGCAAATTTTTTTTTTAGCAAATTTTGGATATTTTTTTTTTCCACTTAAATAAAAAAGAACCTAGACATGTTCGGTGTCTTTGAACTCATAATGACATGGAGAATCATAATCGCAGGTCAGTTTCAGCATTTGGTGAACATAGTAAAAAGAAAATCCCCAAAAAATATTATGGAATTGCACGTTTTTTGCAATTTCACCGCACTTGGAATTTTTTTCCCATTTTTCAGTACACGTTATGGTAAAACCAATGTTGTTGTTCAAAAGTACAACTCGTCCCGCAAAAAAAGCCCTCACATTGCCATATTGGTGGAAAAATAAGTTATGGTCTGAGGAAAAGGGGGAGCGAACAACAATCAAAATCACGAAAAAGGGTTTCGTCTCAAAGAGGTTAATTACAACACGTATAATAACACACAATTAGTCTCCTGATGAGATTCTGGTTGGTCCATTAACACTGGACAGTACCGAATACACAAGCTCCAACTCGGGGAAGATAATTTTTTATGGTTTCAGTACCATGACAAGCTAACTTTTATTAGACTAATTATAAAACAAACCCACAAGCATGTGTAATGCCTAACCAGTCAACAATAAGATTACTGACCTACAAGTTAAGGACAACCTCCTAAAATATCGAGTACCCAAACTGGGTGTGCCTAATTCACACTACTGGGCCCTAGACTGGACCTGCCTACATGCAGAGGTTGGCACCCTATCTTGAAAACAAATTGGCGCCCCCCCTCACAGTGGTGGCTCACCCTAAAGAGTCCCTATAAGTCCCTACCTACCTCTGAGAACTATATTGAAAAACACTAATGCAGATTCTCTAGCCAAAGATAAGTATGCAGCATAAATGTCCTCTGTGTACTTAAGGAAATTTCAAAGAATAGGGAAAGAAAGGGGTTAGAAAATATGTAGTATCAGCCAATATAACAAATGCCAACCAACCATTTGGCATATAAAGACTACACAAAGAGTATATATCACTAGTCATTAGCATGGCATAGTCAGTCAGTAATCCAAAAAAAACATTAATTTTGTTAGGGGAGAGAGGGGTATGGAGATTAGATAAAGCCATAGCTCACCCTCCAAAATCCCAAATTAAAAAGTCCCTTCCTTGCTGCAGAGGTTGGCACCTTAAACTTGTATGCAAAATGGCTCCCCCACTCTCCGACGGCTCACCCTCACTGACCCTTTTAAGTTTCCCTCCAGCAATGTTGCCCAATTAGGGACATGCATAAACAAGAAGTAAGGGAGTATTTGTCTAGGAGTATGATCTCTATTTAGATATCGTAGGGCGTTAAACAAAAAAAAAGTTGAATTACAAGGAATATAGGACTAATGTGTCAAACTCCTGGGCTATTTGATTAGTGGTGCAAAGTATGGATATTAGATGGTGAGTGAAGCAGGCAAATAATTCATAAATAAGGATAACTATCCAGGTTCTTGGCGTATATAAATGTTAACAAATATAATTATACCACCCAGCCCTGGTTTAACAATATCCACAACCTGTTCATTTTTAATCCAAACATGTCCTTTGCATTCAAGATAGGGTGCCAACCTCTGCAGGTAGGCAGGTCCAGTCTAGGGGTTAGTAGGGTGAATTAGGCACACCCGGTTTGAGTACCACATATTTAGGAAGTTGTCTTTAACTTGTAGGTAAGTAATCTTACTGTTGCCTGGTTAGACATTACATGTGTTTGTGGGTTTGTTTTATAATTAGTCTAATAAAAGTTAATTTTTAATGGTATTAATGTTTTTATGAGCCACATTATTTAATAATCCGCTTAATCCAATTTTTGTAAGTCCTTGTCATGGTACTGCCCATACTGTAAAACAAATTCCTGTTCCTTGAATACTGTCCCAGCGAGAGCTAACTACATTTAGTAATGAAGGGTAACCTTATCTCCGATGTGACCCCGACCCCATTAAACAAAGCCATCCCTGACCTCCTCAACTACGACTGCTTTGACATAGCTGTAGAAACAGAATATCCGTCGCACGACCACAATTTGTTCGATACCGACCAAACATAAAAAAGGGGGCGGGATGTTCAATGGTCTGGATCCTGAATAGCAGCCTTTGGTCCATGGATCTTCCTCTTCTTATAAAAGGTTCCCTAAGAAACCTCACCTTTCCATAACAAATTACCCAATCCTAGAAGAATCCCACCCCATGTGACTTAGCCTCTATCTGACCATCTGGTGGACGTGCAGAACCAATAATTAACCCCTTCGTAGCCTCCTCATTCCAAACTATCCCGTTCCAGCCCTATCTGGTGCATAATACCGGCTCAGATACATTGGAGCAGATTATCAAAGCAGAAGATATTTAACATATTTAGCTTTCTGAGGGATTCTCCTGACTGTATAATATTGTATTAATCTCTTAGCTAAGAGCAGGACCAGGTCTCCAAGACTTTTCAGCCATTGCTTACATCAAACACAAGTCGTAATAAGGGCAAAATATTGAAAAAGTATAATAGTTGTATAACATTCTGTTATGCAACCATTAAATGGGTTCTGTATCCCTAGAATATGGCATCTATGCAGTGGCATAACTTGAAGTTTGTGGACGCCAATGCAAAAGCTCCAATGGGCCCCGAACTATCATGGATCTTTAAGAAATATGCCATGGGTGATGGAAGTATCCTGCGCTGCTGAATAGATAAAAAGTGTAGATGTGTAGATGAAATAAAGAAATGCTGGATTAATGTCAGCGCGTTTAGGGGTCATTCCCACTCCTTCTTCAGGACAACCACAACCGGTTTTTATCTGTGGTTGTCCTGATGTCATCTATTCAGCAGCGCAGGATACTAACATCGCCCTTGTCATATTCCTTGCACAATTTCTGTGGAAGCTGCCACAGTTGGAACTTATGCATTTTATTGGTTGTGTGACACACAACTCCATGAGGTGAGCACACTTACCGTTTGATTCCTCGCTACCGCTTGGATAAGGCACTATTGTGCTTTTGTATTTTTTATCCAGCATGGATCTTTAACAATAATAGTTTTTTAATATTGTGCAAAGTGACCTTTTTGGCCCCTCGTGACTCCAGGGCCTGGGTGCGACTGCAATTCCTGCACCTATAATAGTAACGCTCCCTGCATCCATGAATGCCTGTTGAGGGCCTGAACATTGGGACACAGACCCAGCAAAACAATAAATATCCACATCCCATTTGAATTAAACATAACACAGCTCTACTTTCATATATGTCTTATATTTTACCTGTGTCCTATTGACATCGACCGTTTTTGTGGTTGGTGGGTTTCCAATGATCAAATAAGAAAATCATTCTGGGTTTGTAGTGTTTCTAATGAGGAAAAAGAAAAAAGTTTCTCCACCTTCTGCAATTAACCTGTGAAAAACAGACAGCACACGGAAGGCATCAGAGTCATTTTTTTCACAGACCCATAAACTTTCATTGCCAAGTTCATTCAGACACTTGGATAAGCTTCGAACATATCTCTGAAATATTGGACAGACCGCTCGGTCAGCAAAAAATCAGACATGTGAACAACCCCATAGACAGACATAGATACAAGTGCTTTTTGTGAAAAACTCGGATATCACTTGTACGCAAAAAACGGACGTGTGAATGTGCCCTAGTGGTTATGTTGGGCTGAGCAGAGGATCCATATTTGCCGATATGTAAGGCTCAGGAACACTTGACAAGAGTTATTTTGATATTTGCTTTCTCTCATTGATCCCTATTCTAGTTTTTCCATGTCACATATTTAAATAGATGCGTCAGGTCACCCATGTTTGCTGCCGAGCCGGTTGATATTACAGTGAATAATAATGTACTGTACTTAACACAAGAAAGCCACGCAAATGCTGCCCAATGTCAGCCAATAAGTCCTGCTCAGCTTTCACCATGTTGATCCAAATTTTTACATGGAGTAAATGAAGTAACATAGTAACATAGTAACATAGTTATTAAGGTTGAAGGGAGACTTTAAAGTCCATCTAGTTTAACCCATATCCTGTCCTAACCTGCCCTAACATGTTAATCCAGAGGAAGGCAAAAAAACCCATGTGGCAAACAGTAAGCTTCACATTGGGGAAAAAAATTCCTTCCCGACTCCACATACGGCAATCAGACTAGCTCCCTGGATCAACACAATATTAATGAAACTAGTGTATACAGTATATACAGTATATATATATATATAGTGTAATGGAAGAAATATAGAGAACTCGGAACTCTGAGAAAATAAATTTAGAGTTTATTGTGCTAGCAATCAGAAGATGTTTCAGTCTTTCCTAATGGAGTGACATCTCCACGCTTGTGCATGGCGCTGGACACGCCACTCCATTGGTGCTGCTTTACCAACCATCTCTTCAATAGCTAACTTCCTCTCCTCCCACAATCCTTTTCTGATAAATGTCTGATTACAAAGAAAGAAACGCCATATGATTACTTGTGGATTATTATAATTATACAGTCTAAAAATGCATTCTACATGAGGAGTGCAGAGTTTGCTATATTTCTTGAATTTTGAGAGGAACCCTACTTGTGTGTAGCTTTTGCCAGTACTGTAAAAACAGCTTCTTTATTGCAGAATAAAATGAAACAAAAAAATGAAAATAGCCTTCTCTTTACAGACAGCGTTCATGCCACAAGCATATCATACCTCCACATAAACTTGGCACCCACAGAGGTATTCAGGCCATACTAAACAGCCCTATGTCTTTGATTATAGAGACAGCCTATTTTTGATGCGTGCTCCATTGAACACCACATTGCAAGGATATCAAATGTGAATTACAATACAATATCACATCAAAGTACCAAACAACTGTTCTAAGAGTATCTGCAAATACATGGTACAAAGCCATAAGGACTCCTGTGTCTATATATGCTCCAGGCATAGGGCTCTGACATGCATAAGAAGTCCTAGTTAGTGATGAATGAACGTGCTCGGATAATGTGTTATCCGAGCATGCTCAGGTGTTATCCGAGTATCTTGGGCATACTCGGATAATATTTTCGAGTCCCCGCAGTTGCATATTTTGTGGTGGTAGACAGCAGCAACACATGCAGGGACTGCCAAACAAACAGCTATCCCTGCATGTGTTGAGAGTCTCTTCCGCCGCAAAACATGCAACCGCGGGGACTCTGAAATATTATCCGAGCATGCCCAAGATACTTGGATTAACACCCAAGCATGCTCGGATAACACAGTTTCAGAGCATGTTCTCTCATCACTAGTCCTAGTCTCTGTGCTATAGCTAGTTCAACTACATTCCAGTAGATCCAAAAGAAGAATAGCCTCCAGCAAGTGGACTGGATCAGAAACTTTGTTAGATCTGCTGTGTTCTGTGCCCTGAAGGTCAATAGGAGGACCACCTTGTTGAGATGTTGTTCACTTTGATACAGTATAGAATATATGTCGTGGCACAGCCGTGTTGGTGCTCAAGTAGCTTCCCAAAACGACATGCAATATAAATAAATATAAGACATCCCAGAGGAGGGCAAAAAGGATTCACCACCCACCAACGGGCCTCCTTAGTAACGGGACCTCTTTTTGCTGTGGCTCATTTACTACTATTCACCACCGATATAGCCCCATGAATCCTTTTTAACCCTCCTGGGATATCTCATTAGGCCCTACATTTCCACTATATTGAAACCTATGAGGTGCTCTACCTGTACCTTTTGTCTAATTTTTCCACCACTTATTTTAGAGGAAATACCCTTCCTAGTGTGGCTACACTTACCTATCATCCTCCATTCGGGGACCTATTGTTCTCTAAGGTCACCATTTACAACTCTTCATAAGCTCATTGGCAGTCGGAGTACTGAGGAAGGTCGTTTGTGACCGAAACGTTTACACCTTAGTTTTTTGGCTGCAATAAAATTTCTTTTCAACGGATATCTTCAAGTTGAGTGCCAAATTTATTTATAGTTCAGTTTGATACAGGCTTAAATCTTGTGTTTCGCTCTCTTCTCATTCTTATATTTAGAAAATGTACCCCAGTTGATGATCAGCAATAACATTGATATTGCTTTAAAGGCAAAAAAATATATATATTTCTATGTCTCCAGCTCTACTAATGCAGACCAACTGTTTGTGTGCTGCAGTAGATAAAAAAAACACTGGGTTTAGTAACCTAAATATGTTTTAAAAATGTGAATTGGGTCCAGTCAATTCTATGTCTATCTTCAGTTTTAAGTAATAAATTTGTGGCGCCCCTGGGGCTAGGTCGCCACAGAGGTACTGCACCTTCTCCTAAGGTGTGGTGCCCCACCATCCAGGTAAGTTTGGGGCTCCTGACCACGCTCCAACACTTGCACCCCACACAATAGAGTAGTTCAGCAAAACCACATTGCGGCTCCTTGCTTAGAGAGAAGCAGAGCACCTTTGGTGGTTCCCTGCTTGGAACACTAGATGTGCTGGGAGGTGGGTGGAGTTGAGTACACATAAAAGAGCGGGATGGTTTAGGATTACAGGTCAGTCAGACGGGGAGTCTGAGAGAGGAAGCCACTCGGAGAGGAGTGGGGATCCCTAGAAGAGGGATGGAGGAAGGAGTGCTGCAGCTGCCTCAGTGACCTGAGCCAGCTGGCACGGGAAAGGAAAGAAGGAGAAGGACATTGAACTGAAGCCTGAGTTTCCATAGAAGGGAAAAGACAAGTACGGAATGTAGGAATAAAAGGGAACACAGAGGACATGGGTTAGAGGAAGAACCCTGCCTAGAAGTTCTAAGCGCAAGGATGGGGCCTGGTCCCCGAGGTTGTATGGACACTAATGGTTCTGCAGCAGACACCGGTGGAGTAGTGGGCTGTAAATGCACTACTCCCATCTAAGACTTGAGGGCACTACAGCAACACGGATAGAGAGCCAGGACTTAGGAGTAGAGAGTCCCCGAAGCAGGCTACAGCTGTCTGCCGTGCAAGTAGAGTTCTTGGGAACATCTGTCAGGAGGAACTCCAGTGTAACACAGTACTAGGAGATCTTCACACTTAAAGGTGCTATAGAGGAGACGTTCCGAAAAGGCACATAAGTTGGCAGAGTGTGGAAGGGAGCATTCCATCTTGCCTGGAGGTTGACTGAGTCCCTGGCCCGAAGGACACGGCACAGAAGCGGGCACTACAGACTGTGAGTAAAGCGTTGGAACTACATGCCCTGGTGTCCTCCATTCCTTCCTGCATCCGTCCGCCTGGCACTGCTACATCCCCTGTGCCAAACACTACCACATCTAAGTGTCTCCATATCTACACTGCCCTGGGACAACAGCCCTGCCTGTGGAGGGCTATAACATCATTGCTGCACCACACCATCTGTCCCAGAGGATCTGTCTGCAGCGTCAGCCTAACACCTCCCTTGCCGAACACCACTGGTGGCGTCACGAACTATTCATTTAACTACATTTCACCATTCACATCTTCCGATTACTTAGGCGCCCAGGGCCATGGTCCGGGTCACTGCCACTGTGACACATCCCACTGATACCGGCCCGGTACCGAGTACCCCACAGCCCTGGGAGGGTGACCCAAATTATTTCTGGTTCACACACCAGGTGCACTGTAATGGCAGGATGTGTAAGCAATGCAAAATCTTGTCGGGAAGCCTTCAGCTCTGTGCACATGGAGTCTTTTGGCAGCGTTTTCAGACCAGAAACTGAGCAGAACCGCCAAGTTTTTGAGGAATATTTGAAGACTTTCTGCTCAGTTTCTGCTCCAGAACCTCCAAAATAAAAATCTGTGTGCACATACTATTACTGTAACCCACCTGATCTTGAAAAACTAGGTATAATGCCACGGAGTATGTTGGGTCGTATAAATACAGGTATCCTGTGCGGGATACATCTTTATAAGAGGATATCTCTCTCCGGTTCTTAAAAAAAGAGGATATATTTCTCCGGTTCTTAAAAAGTACCTATCACGAGTCTGTGGCTGCCCTTTTTATTTAAGAAAACAATGGGCAACCACAGAAAGGCGATTTTAGTATTTGACCTCTAAGTAAAAAAAATGCTGACAATTGTCTGTAATGGCCTCTTAAAAGCACCATGCTTTAGAGCAAAAATGGGTCCAAAATTCCAGGTTGTGGTACCTCAGTATGCAGAGCAAGATCAGACATCCCTCCGCTGCCCCTCTCATAGTGCAAGTGCAAGATCTCGCATGGTGTCCTTAAAAATCAGTATTCATACATGCCTCCAAGAGAACCATTAGGTTTTATGAGGCAACCAGAGTCAAAAACATGGAACTTTTGACATTCTTTGACCTAATCTACACCATCAGTTTAATTTTTGGACGAGACACAAGAGTGTAGTCTATACACTATTGTATTGCGCCCGGCTAATAAGGCAGAAACCAATTGAAAGAAGGCCAAAGTTGGACTGGGTTTGCCTAATTGAACTCAATGGTTCTGTCTATGAGATGTCTAAATCCCATACTTTAGCAATTTAGACATAATTCCCCATAGAGGGCTAAATATATAGAAAAATCCAATGTGAACCTGGCCACAGATTTCAATAATTTTAAAATTGTATATCACCCAAACTAATAGAATTATAGGGATATCTGGTGCTATTAATTCGCTTGGGTAGACTCGTAATCAGGTAAGGACTTGTGGCCATTATACTGATGCTAAAATATACAGCATTTCAGCCGTCTGAACAAGGCCTTTGTTAAATTGGTGCTGTTTGCTAGCTGAAAGGATATATCATTTATAGGGATGAGATGACTCACGTGGCTTTTTCAGAGAAATGTTGTTGCTGCTCGTGCAGGCAGCATACCCATGTGTTCTTCATGATGGCACACAGGAACATCTACCAACACTATTGAAATAAGCCATATAACTGCTCATCGCTGCAATATGATGATGATCTCTTAGCAGTCACATATCTCAGAAAGTAATTTGCAGCTACAAAAAAAGGACAATAAAATTCTACTTCTACGAATTACAAGGAGACTCAATGAGAAGCGCGAGTCTACCTACATCGGTGTGTTCCTTCGTCCTACACAAGTATTGTGACGGTAGCTGCTAAAAAGCAATATTTATTACATTATTCCTTGGATGAGATAAAATAAGATCTAAAGCAAAAGAAATCCTCTAAAGAGATCATGCAACAACTGTGACAAACAAGCCAATGAGTCACCAAGAAGAACACATCGTCGCACTGTGCAGCTCATCTTCTGCCACCAGATGTTCTCAAGGCTAATTGAATGCACTTAAAAAGGTTTGTCCTCTTAATGTGCTCCAAGAAATAAGCAAAATGTCAAACCTTATGTCATCCTTCAACAATCAGATAAATATATTCAGGTATTGTGCCTCCATTCTCAGTCATCCCAATCAGCAGAAATGGAAGAGTACTACAGTTTTGAATGCAATTAAGGTGCTTTGATATGCTCATGTGGAGCCAATTATAACAATGTTTTGGTTCCATATTCACTCATCTGGCTTTCAGTGCTGGAGGCGCATAAAGAGGCTCCTGTACCCTGAAATCCAGATGAAGGACCATAGGTCCGAAATGTTACAGTGTGTTGGATGTGCTCCGGGGAACCCATTTATAAAGCACATTAATTGCATTCAAGACTGCGGTACTGTTACATTATCAGCATGTGTTTATATTCATTCCCTGGGCAGCGGGAACTGGAGTCAGCACTCATAAAGCACTATCAGGCAAGTGTGCCCACTGCTCCATCTAATCAGCTTCAATGGAGAAAAAATAATTATAAATAAGGAGATCTTTTCCTACATCAAAGGTATACCAACCATAAGGGTATGTGCACACGTTGCGGATTCTGCTGCGGCTCCACAGCGGATTTGGCCCTGCGGCTCTGCAGCAGATTCTCCTGCGGTGTACAGTACCATTATTTTCCATGTAAAATAAAAACGCTGTGCACATGCTGCAGATTTTTCCGCTCAGATTTGCTGCGGTTTTGAATTCGCAGCATGTCAATTCTTTGTGCGGATTCCGCTGCGTTTTTACACCTCTTCCATTATAGTAATCTGCAGGTGTAAAAACGCAGGCGAAATCCGCACAAAAACTGCACTAAATCCGCTGGTATAACGCAGGTCGCTTTACCTGCGGATTTAGTAAAATCCGCGCAGAAAAATCTGCAGCAGAATCCACAACGTGTGCACATTCCCTAAGCCGATGGCCGTGGTTCCCACTGGACAGGGCTCCCCGGTAATCAGCTGTTACTGCTGGAAGAAGCAGTTTGAAAAACCCATTTCCTGTGCACTTCACCTGCCTGCTGCACAGACGCCTGTGGCCAGTGTGTCCACCCAGATATTGGGCTTGGAGGATCCAAGGGCCAAAACACTTATCAATAGACTGTACATTTTTGACTAAAGGAACATCCATGTTTCCTCCAGATGGAGAACCGTTCCGGCAGCAGCTTCACACCCAGTTGAGGGGGGTCTTCAAGGGATGCCCTATCAACAGACAGCCACTTTAAAAGGGAATTGGTCAGCAGGTTTTTGTTATGTAATCTGAGATTCGCATCATGTAGGAGCGGAGACCACCGACTCATCAATGTATGATTTCCTGAGCTGTGTTTTCCTGTTTCAATAAAATCGAGTGTTTTAATCAGTAGAAGATTATCACTAGAGGACCACATGTCTCTTACCTCCTGGTCCAACTATGTCCCCAATACCGATTGTCAGTTTTCTGCCTATGCACATCGTGCACAAAGAGATATCAATCAGTTGCGTGGGCGGGGTTATACAGGGTTCAGCTTGGCCAAGATCTGCAGCAGAGAAAACAAAACTACTGCACCCACTAAACTAAGTGACACATCACTGGAATCAGGGTCTGTGTCCCTACAGCATGCTGCTGTCAGATTACATCGTAAAAATCTGCTGACAGATTCTGGTTAACAAACTCAGTCTCATGATATAATAATTGTTAGAAGCACATTTAGTAAAGTTGAACTGCCGGAGCTTATAATTTCAGGTACATTTCCTGTCTGAAGAGGCAATTTGCATATTAACTTTCCCATGGGAGCATTGCACGGCGTATAAGCCTCCTTACATTGGCATGCCAGTGCCGGTATGTTGCTCTCCGCAAGCAGAAATGTTACCCCTTAGGCCGGAGTCACACTGGCGAGGAATACGGGCGCGTGAGAGGCGCAAAAAACACGCATTACGCACGGACAAATGATTTTCAATGGGGTCACTCGCACCAGGCGTATATTTCTCATCCGTATCCTACGCTCCGTGCCACTGGCAGCATGCTGCGATTGTCAGCGTACTACGGCCGTAGTACGCCAATGCAAGTCAATGGGTGCGCAAAAAATACGGATTACACACGGAACACACGTGTGACCTGCGAGCAATACGCAGGTCTTTTGGCTGGTGAACAGGAAATGGGCCAATCCATCATCAGGAAGCCTAGACATGCAAATGAGCTCAAAAACCGCTCCAGACATCCAGGAAGTACCCCTCCACGGAGTACAGCAGCAGCATGGCGTCCACATATATTAACGTTGAGATGCTCATTGTCCTGGTGCAGGAGCGTCCAGAAATATGGGACCCACGCGATGCAAATTATGCTAACCGGACAAGAAAGGAGGCGTCATGGAGGCGCATCTGTCGCCAGATGTACCATGACTTTGGTGACAGACCACGTGATGAGCAGCATAAAATTCGTAAGTGCAACCATAAAAACATCATTAACCTTAGCGCGCTAAAAAAATGATTCTACAATCAGCCCCCCCCCTTCCTGGGCATGTAATTTTCTTAGCCTCATGAGGCCGTTACATTTGGATGTGACACGTGGCTTCACACTGCCATAATTAGGGGTTAGGCCACAAGTTCCTCATCCTCCTAGCCAATAAAATTAGTTTCAGTGTAGCTAATGAGACCCTGTGTATCGGCCCAATTACATATGCCACGATGGGTAGAACGCATACCCCAGAAGGCCCCATGCCTAGACTACTGTTAGAAAATGTGACCTCTCAAATATGTGATTTTGACAATCTTTACTGTCACATTGCAGTGGAAGATGTGATGAAACGCTGGCGAAGCATCCGGGACCAGTTCCGCCGGGAACGCCAGCAGCGGTCCAGGAGTGGGGATGCTGGGCATGTGAAGAGAAAATATATCTACTATGACCGGCTGAACTTCCTCGCCCCAATTCTGGATCTGAGACCGTAAGTACATAGCTTACACCACATTACACAAATACATTACACAAATACTTTACAGGGACAAAAATATTGATGTATTTTTGCCTGTTCTATTTCATAACAGAACTCAATCCAACCTTACGGATCGAGGTACAGCCTCAGAGGCAGAGCCCATTATAGATCCTGTAGGGGATGAGGTGGCTGGCCCATCTTCTCCCCCTAAAAGAAGGATGGCTGAAGATGAGGCATCACAAGACCACGCAATGGCTGCCCTACACACCACACCACCAGGATGGTCTGCTGCTGCCACCTCACCCATCCTGGAAGAGCCGGGCAACTTGAGCAGCAGCCCAACTGCCCAGATCAGGTCCTCCCCACAGGCTGCTGTAGTATCACAGTGAACAAGAAGAAGGCGCCAGGTCACTCTTCAAGAGAGTAGGACCAATGTGGACACAGGGGTGCTAAATTATTTGTCCAGAGTAACAACAGATGATGGTGAGGAGGCCTATGCACGTAGCCTTTATCTCCGTGCCCTTACCCGTGAGGTCAGGCTCCGTATTAGGGGATGTATTCAGATCCTGCTTGATGCAAGCACCCCCCCCAATACCCCATATGAGGTTTTTGAATTTCTGGAGAGGTGGCAGCTCTCACCACGAAATTTAATGCGCATGAGACCATCTACACAGATGCTTGCTCAAGCAGGGTCTGAACAGCCCCTAATACGTGGGCCAACACCTCAACCCCTTCCTCCCCCTACCCAACCGTCTATACCGCAGCACCAAATGTCTTCCTCAAGCCAACCCCACCAATATGGCCACTTGTACCCACCCAGTGTTGGAGGCTGGTCCCAACCTGGTTGGGGACGATCTGGCTATCTTGGTGGGTATGAGCCACGGGCCTACCAGAGCCAACAAGAAGCCCCTCACCATCATCAGTACTCTGGCCAGTATCCCCAACAGTCCCAGGAGGCTGGACAATTACAGCATCATGGGCAACAGTATGGCCCCACACAGGGCGATGTTGGCCACAATGTCCATCAGCACCCACAGGCTGTTCTTCCATTTTCCCCTTCCCCAACATATGAGGATTTATGATTCTGATGGTTGGAGATGTCCAGTCAGATGTAACTGGTGCTCCTAATCTAAATGTAAAAACAGGTGTTCTCCTTCACCAACATTTATAACATAATTTAACATTCACATTTTTAAACAATGTTTTCCAAACATATGAAACAATCCATCATGACAGGCAACGCTACCTCACGCCTTTCAGACAGATATTACATGTGTGTAGAAAAGAGAATCTTTAAATGCGCTATGCTGTAAACTGAAAGGATGAAAATACACTACTCACTTGCTAACGCATAGGAAAGGCGTGCTCGCCTTAGTTAAGTAGTCACCTTTTTTGTTAGCAATCTCTAGTACAAAATTTCTAGGCGACCAGCATTCAGAATAACCCGCTCTCTCTATGTCTTAACAAGTGAGTTTTGTATTTTCATCCTTTCCGGTATAGCATGCTTAAATATTGTCTGGTCTACAGACAGGTAATATCTGTGTGAAAGCTGTGAGGTAGCCTTGCCTGTCATGTTGGAATCTTTCTATGTTTGGCTAACATTATGTGGAAATGTGAGTGTTATCTCGTTTCCTTTATTTTGGTGATGGAGCTCACCTTTTGTTGGCAAATCTAGGTTAATCTAGTGATGCAGCAATGTTTTTTTTGCCTAATGTTTGTGGCTGTTTTGTTCTGTAATGTTCATTTTACAACAAGTTAAAGAAGGCACAAAGGGTCATTTTGGCCATTACCAAATTTGTCTTATGGCAAAATTATGTTTGCCTTTAAGCGAAAAAATAAAAAAGGCAAAACTAAATATTTGTCTACTCTACTTAACGTCTCTGTGTGATTTTTCACAATCCCTCACAACATACTAACAGACACCAACCAATGCACTGAAACACTCATAGAATCATAAAGGCTTGAGTAATATATATTTTGACACACTTAAAGCAAAAAATTATAAAATAGACACAGCATGCTCTTGCCAAGAAGTTGCCCCCTCAGGTGAGATAAAGTAATTAGTGAAAATATCACGCACTTTGAGGCCAGAGAGCGGTCTACGTTGAGGGTTCATAGGTGGTCTCACCCTGCGCACATTGTCCGGCCTACGCACAACACCATCAGAGGAGGAGCAATCATGTATCCTGGTGAAGTTATGCAGAACAACACAGGCTTTCACAACTTCATTCACATTTTGCTCACTCAACTGAATGGCAGACTGGAGTACCCGCCATTTGGCACAAAGAATCCCAAAGGAACACTCCACCAGTCGCCTAGCACGTGATAGGCGCAAGTTAGAAATTCTGCGCCTGTGGTCAAGGTTGCACCGGGGATATGGCCTCATGACATTGCGCGATAACTGAAAGGCCTCATCTGCCACAAGGACATAAGGGACTGATTGTTCGGGGGAGCCTGGTAGCTGGCGTGGTGGTGGTAGATCCAACTGGTTGTTGCGTAGCCGCCGAGCCATTATGGAAGTATTGAAGACTCTAGAGTCACCCGTCCTTCCATAGGCCCCAATGTCAACAATTATAAACTTGTATTGAGGGTCTACCGGAGCCAACAATACAACAGAAAAGTATTGTTTATAATTGAAGAATTGGGAGCCTGAGTTCGGCGGCTTACGCACCCTGGTATGTTTGCCATCCAGGGCCCCAATACAATTTGGAAACTGGAAGTCCTCCTCAAACTCCCTTGATATCCTTAACCAGTCTTCCATCCTGGGCTCGGGCATGACCACTTGATGGAGTCTTGTCCAGATTTCTGCACATGTAGACCTCACTATGCCTGAAATGGTTGATTTTCCTATGAGAAACTCATGGTGGAGGGCGGCATAAGACAGGCCAGTGGACAGAAAGCTGTAGAACAACAGAAATAGTAAAGTTTAGAATGGCTAAAGTAAAAAAAAATCAGTTACATGCCTACCAAACTTGTTAGGAAATGATAGAGAAGAACACACACATATTTGGTGGCACAATGACTAAGTGATATGCTGGACATATTAGATGTAACATTCTGCTGTGTCAGGTGACTCATATTTGGAGCAAGATGATGGCATTCAACTTTGTCCAAGAAGGCCAAAAAACATAATTTAGCACACACATTAGGAATATAGAGAATGTGGTAGTGTAGTACATACCGTATTGTGAGTAGAAGTCGCTCCTCTGCAGATATGGCTTTGCGCATCCTTGTGTCCTGAAAGGTTATCCCAGGGCGCACTGTCTCCAAGAGTCGATCAAATGTGGCAATGCTCATGCGACAGTACTGGTAAAATTTATCCGGATGCTCCCGCAGAGAAGAATAGAGGTGGTGAAAATGCCCTCTTGTGAGTCGTTGACTCAAAAGTGGATGGATCCACTATCACAGGATACGGTTGCCCAAAGCGCCGTGACAAAAGCCAGGTAAAGAGAACCTGCTCAGTTGTATTGAATCGCAGACCCTCTGCCATGCTGCACAAAGAACACCAACACACCTCGTGAAAGCAAGTTGACAAATGTACAGAATGTAGGCAGCCACCTGTTTCTGAGTGTCTAAATAGGGTGCAGGCTAATGATTTAAATAGTTTGCAGGCCTGAAAACCGTTAAATGTCCATTTTGCAAGGCTGCAAGAAAATCTCGCCATACGGATTGCATATGGATGCCACACGGATTACATACGGATGCACACATGCGCAAAATACGCAACCTCACCTTGCTTATGGATGACCTACGGAGCACTATTTAGTGGTCATTCATCTGTATTACGCAAGTAAACTACGGACCGTATTTTGCGCATGTTAGTGTGACTCCAGCCTTAGTCTTCAGTCCAGAAACCCTCACCTAGCCAAATCAGATCTCATACTTTGTATTGATGAGGGGCAATAACCTGAAACACCATGTCTGCAAATTGAGATTCTCATTGGGCTTTTGTCCTAAGTCATATTGCAATTCTCGTTAAAGGGTCGATAATGACTTGTAGGATCACTACTTCCAACAGGTGGCGCTATAAAGTTCAGGTCCTCTTCCTCTCTGAAGAGGCAATTTAAATGGTACTTTTTTCGAAACGTTTGGGGACATTTACTGGGCTTTCATTTGTCTATCTAAATAAAACTAGCAAATGTGGCTAGTTTCTAAAGAAGAATAAAGGGGGCTTTACACATAGCGATATCGCCAAAGCGTCACCGATTTTGTGACGCAGCAGCGATATCGCTACATGTGATACTTACTTCCGACCAGCTCCCCCGCTGGCTATCGCTTATCGCGTTAGATCGTCCAGGTTAATTTCTCGTTGGCTGCTTCCTGCTGGCGACACGTGGACGCGGGTGGAGGACGTCAGCATCGCCGCGTCTGACAGGTAAGTGATGACCCCCGACCGCTGCTACGTCACTGGTGAGATCTGCCTGTTTGGCAGCTCACTACCGACCATTTAGCGATGCACCAGCGATCCTGTCCGGGTCGTATGGTTGTCGGGATCGCTGGTGCATCGCTAAATGTAAAGGGGGCTTAAGCCTCTGAATAAACTTGTGGAATCTTTGTGTGCCGATGCATCAGCTATGGTTTGCCATGCACTACTCACTAAGCCAGTGCTCCCTTGGGGCAACTCTCAACTATTAACATTTTAACTGGTGTAGATTAAGAGTATATAATGGCATAAATAACATTGTACATTTTTTAGGCTGAGGAAGGCGTAAAAATGAAGAAAAAAAACAAAATTTTTGGTCCAACATATGCAATATTTTTTCCTTAAGAATTTTGCCACAAGTCGCCTCATAAATCTCCGAGTTTTGCATAAGCAAACTTACCGATATAACACCCATATAACAATTATTATGTCACACAGCAGCTTTTCTGGTGCTCAGCTTCAACGCTCTAAACATAACTGAAGTATCTACCAGCCTTCAACATAAATTAGCACCTCTTACAACAATTTCTCACTGCATCTTAACACATCTATACCACATTTTGTGACAAGTAAAGAATCTAACTATCTTCCCAAATGTCCTGGAAACAGTTACATTGTAGGTGAATTAATTTAGGAAAATTATCAGGTCACATACGCTGCAATTCCCTTATATTTTTCTGCAGCACCAGTTAGTAAAAAATTGAAACGGAGAACAACTTTTTTTTTTCTGAACATGGGGAATATAGAGGCTTAAATGTGGTTATTATGTCTCTAGGATAGTTGCTCTGCGTTTCTCCACGTATGATACTGTGTGAATTCCAGCATACGGCTAAACCCTTCATCCACTTCCCAGTAAACAGACTGTATGGATTCCTAAGTCTATACTTATTAAGATGAACGGTGAACAATAATAGTGGATGATAACCGGTAAAAACTACAAGGAAATAAACAGCGTATCAGTACTGGCAGCAAGGCCGGTTTTAGGCAAAGTGGGGCCCTAGGCAAAGTTTAAAATGGGGCCCCAAATGCCGCCTCCAGCAGGGCGAATTTATATGACACGCGTGACCCTGGATACACTGCCTCCAGCAGGGTTTATTTAAATAACAAAACGTGCAGCCGGATACACCGCCTCCAGTAGGTGAATTTCAGTAGTACACGTATGTCTGGATACACCTCCTCCAGCAGGGCGAATTTGAGAATAAAGGGGAAAACCAGGAAAACAATTACAATGATGGCCCTGCGATAGGGAACGAGTACGTGGAGACCTCCTGCACTCCCCTGAGTCAGTGTCTCTACACTCCTAACGATCCCTAGGCCGGTTCCGCACCGGGCGCCGATCAGGATACCTGAAATCCCTAGCTCGCCCTGAACCAATCCCTTACTAGTAAAGTGGATGGTGCAGAAACTAATCCCACCAGTGCACTAAAACACACATTGAGGAAAGTGACAAACAGGGAAACACCACTTAGCTTTGCTCTGTTGCTAATGCTCCAAGCAACAGAGTCCGACACCTTAGTGCATCTTTTCCTCCAACCGAATCCAACACCTGAGTGCAGCTTTCCAGCAACAGAGTCCCACATCTGAATGCAGCTTTCCAGCAACAGAGTCCAGCACCCGAGTGCAGCTTTCCAGCAACAGAGTCCAGCATCTGAGTGCAGCTTTCCAGCAACAGAGTCCAGCATCTGAGTGCAGCTCTCTTCCAGCAACAGAGTCCAGCACCTGAGTGCAGCTTTCACCATAGCTGCCACTCCACCAAGCTTTTCAAGACCTCCACACTGACACCATAGCTGCCACTCCTCCAAGCTTTCCAAGAACTCCTCGCTGACACCATAGCTGCCACTCCAGGATTCTGACTGAGCTGCCAGGAACTCTCTCTAGCTCCTTCCTTCACCAAGGATGGTTGGAAAACACCAATATCACCAACAGTGAGTGAGAACACCTGATACACCTTTATAGTTAGGAGCCAGAGTCTCACACCTGTTAGAGATTCCCGTGCAATAACGCTCACCACCAGGGGCAAACTAGAACAAAAGACACCACTGTGTAATAACCCTAATTGGCCACCGGGGGCAAAACGAACTCTAAGCAACCAGCTCAAAGGAAAAAAAGGTTACTTATTCAAAACCTGTCATATCCAACCTGGATCATGACAGCACACAGGAGGAAGTAGCTGTCCTGATGGACTAGCATGTCTCCAGGTATCTTCTCGTGATCTGGACCCTGTGCTGACAGACACAACTACAATTCTTACCACAGCTCACACTGATGTGCCATGCTGGACAACAGACAAAAAGATGAGAATAGAGAAGTGGTTTGTGATCACCCCTGCAGAACCACTCCTTTATAGCATTGTCCTGCTAATTGTCTATCATTTCTACCTGTCATCTGTTCCTTTTGCACAACAGGAGAAATTGATTCACAATCAGTTTTGCTTCATAACTGGACAGGTTGATTTCACAGAAGTGTGATTGACTTGGAGTTACATTGTGTTGCTTAAGGGTATATTTCCACAGTCAGTATTGGCAACGCTTTGTAACCAGCACATGTCCGCTCTGTCCAAAGTGTTGTCAGCTTTTGTACGTGCAGTGATTCCACATATGTTCATTGAACCATGCGGAATCAATGCGTCCTATACATAGGATGGTGATATTTATCTTGTGGAGACTGAGCGTCTCCGCAAGATAGACATGCTGCGGTCTAGAAAGACACGCCGCATGTCCGGTTACGCAAGGAAGACTGAGGCACCCCTGCACGCATAGTGGAGATTAGATTTCATAAAATCCCATCCACTATGCTGTAACATCTGGCCGCAGCGTCCAATCCGCAGCGTTTACTGACCGTGGAAACATACCCTTGAGGTTCATTTAATTTTTTTGAGCGGTATAATATATTATATTGTATTACAAACAGTGGAAACCAGAAGTCTCCATACACTATATAAAAAGACACACATGCATATTTTTCTAAAAATCTGACATGAAATAAGAATAAACCTTTCCTCTTCTACGTCAATAAGGATTACGATAATTATTAATGTTACGTGTTACAGAACCACTCAGCACCCAGAATATGTTGTGCAGTTATATGTATATATAATAGGTTCCATGTGAGATGCATGTCCCTAATGCATCAGTTCACAGGCTGCACCCCTGGGCAGAGGGGACACGATATTCTCCTTTTGTCCGCCCTCTCCCCACCTTTGTAATTTCCACAGTAAACATCGGCAGGCTCCGGCCACCTGCGGCTTTTGTAATGCATGTCTGGCCTGCCGCTTTTGTATTGGCCTGCCCTCTGTATCTGTGTGATATATTCTGTGTCCTGTGAGTAAAGTGTTGTCAGACTGGAAATACATGGAGAAGCAGTGATCTTTTATATGTGCCCATGTAACCAAGGAATTCCAGCCAGTGTCATTCATTCAGACTCCAGCCAACGCAGAGCGGACCTCCCAAAACACGGGGTGGTACTGAAAGAGGTACCCCAGCTTATTAGACCCCGTTACACTGGTGGCAGTGGCGGGATATGATACCCCTTCTACAGGAGGAAAGGAATGAATGGAAAACAACTACCAGAAGTTAAAGAGGACTACATTAAAAGATCTGGTGGAAGCCCGAGGTTTGATCGCCAGCACCAAAAAAAAGCGGATTTGATAGCAGTCATCATGGAACACTACAGTGCAGCGCCCCCAATGTGAACGTGGAGGAGACCGAATTCCAGAGGGAGGTAAAGAACAGATTGGCATTCTATGGCCCAAACCCTGCGGTAGAGATCATACGAGAGGTGATGGCTGATGTGCGTACTGATTTGAAGGAAAAGATGGCCGAGTGGACCAGGATAGAGCTAGCCAAGATGGAAATGGCAGAGTGGACCAAAGCGGAGCTGGCCAAGATGGAGATGGCAGAGCGGAGAGAGGAGAGTCAGCGAGCAGGGGGAGCTCTGGCCTTCGACCAGGTACCTTCAACAGTAAGCCACAAAAAGATCCAGTATAATGCCTTCCGACAGTTGGGGGAGGCAGAGGAAGACATTGATGGCTTTCTGCAGGACTTTGAGCGGCAGTGTGCCCTTCATCAAGTGAAGCTGGAGGAACGGGTTCAGATTCTGGCCAGCAAGCTGACATGCCGGGCAGCGGACGCCTATCGCACGGTACCTGATGAGGACTGTATGGAGTATGAGCGGATCAAAGAAGTGATCTTGGCCCGGTATGCGCTGACACCAGAGGCATACCGCCAAAAGTTCCGAGGACTTATAAAACGCGTAACCAATACCCATGCTGAATGGGCCTGTAAATTACGGCGGTCACTGCTACAGTGGGTACAAGGGAGCCAATCAACCATTAAGGAGGACGTCCTCCAGCTCTTCTTGTTAGAACGATTCTTTAATGGACTAACCCCCGAGACACAGGAATGGCTTCGGGACAGGCGGCCAACGACTCTTGAGGAAGCCGCTCGTCTGGCCGATGAACATCATGATACCAGGAGGCCGCAGTTGTCCGGATCAAAGATGGTCACTAGGGGCCCGCCCATGGACCTGGGGGGCCCCAAACCACCGAAGATTGTAGGGGGGACCAGCTAGAAACCCGGCCTACCACAGTCCCCCTGGGGCGCGATGCCACACCTGCCGTCAGCTGGGCCACCTGCAAAGACAATGTCCCAACCGGACTCAGCATACCCAAAGGCGGGAACAGCTACCTTCAGCCGGGCTGCTGTACACCTCTACCAAGGCGAAGCTGACCCGGCATTGGGGGCTACGACTAACCAAGGGGTGGAAGAGATGGAGGAAGTGCTGCATGAAGTAGACCCCGTGCAGGCAGCCCGGGCAGATAATCAGCAACAGCATCGACAGGTTGTGTGGGTTAATGGGAAACGTATGCAGGGACTAAGAGATTCCGGAGCAACTTTGACCCTTGTGAAGCATCATCTCGTCCGGGACCAATAGAAGACTGACTGGACAGTGGCAGTCCGTGTAGCAGAGGGAGCCATACATCGACTGCCCACTGCCACCTGAACTGGGGAGTCGGGGATGGCCTTGTTGAGGTCGGCTTGATGGAGGATTTGCCTGCAGACGTCTTGCTGGGAAATGACTTGGGGCCCATGTTGTCTGCATTCTCAGTGGCCCCTCTGGCTGAGACATATCCTGTGACCACCCGGAGACAAGCTCGAGCTGCGGAGGCGGAATCACACTGAGAGGAGGCCCAGGTAAGACATCCCAGCCCTACACGTATTCCCATAGCCAGACACATTTCTTGGGCCACCCCAGATGAATTTAAGAGGGAGTTACTTGAGGATCCTTCATTAGAGGGATATCGTGGGAAGGCACAGGAGGGGAGAGGGGTACTGGAAGGGGAACAGTTTGTATGGAAGCAGGGACTCCTCTACCGGATCACAGAGCAGCACCACACAGGGACGAGCCCCACTATAAAACGACAGCTGGTAGTTCCCAAGAAGTATAGGCAGGAGCTACTGCGAATCTCTCATGACATACCCTTAGCCAGGCACTTCTGCGTCAGTCGCACCAGGCATCGTCTGACACAAAACTTCTTTTGGCCGTGGGTAACCTATGATGTTCGTCAGTACTGCCAGACCTGTGACAGTTGCCAGCATTGGCAAGAGGGTGGATCGATGCAAGGCCAAATTACGCCCCCTCCCCATTGTGGAGGAACCATTTAGCCGAGTAGCGGTCGATCTGATAGGGCCGTTAGCCAAACCCAGTCCATCAAGGAAAAAGTATATATTGACAGTGGTAGATTATGCCACACGGTATCCAGAGGCGGTTGCGTTACCTAACATACTGGCAGAGACGTGGCGGCCGCCCTGCTCCTGGTGTTCTCACGGGTTGGATTTCCCCGGGAGATTATCTCGGACCAGGGTACCCAGTTTAGAGCAGAGGTGACCAACCAACTGTGGAAGCTGTGCGGCGTAAAGTCCATTAGAAGCACCCCGTACCACCCGCAAACCAATGGGTTGTGTGAACGCTTTAACGGGACATTAAAACAGCTCATTGGGACTTTTACCAGGACATACAGAGACTGGAAGAAATTCTTGCCACACCTCCTGTTTGCCTATCGGGAGGTGCCCCAAGAATCCACGGGGTTCTCCCCGTTCGAGCTGGTATATGGGAGATGGGTAAGGGGACCCCTAGACTTAGTGCTGGAACACTGGGAAGGGGAGGGCCTCACAGAAGGGGTACCTATTGTACCCTATGTGCTAGAATTCCGGGACCGCCTACAGGAGCTGACTCAGGCTGTACGTGAGAACATGCAGGCGACCCAGCGGCGCCAGCGCATATGGTACGATCGGAGGGCCAGAGAGCGCACTTTGGAAATAGGACAGAAGGTCCTGGTGTTAGAGCCCACTAAGCAGAATAAGTTTCAAGCTGCATGGCAGGTGCCCTACCAGGTAGTGGGGAAAATAGTCGACACAACCTATAATGTCGCCGATTGTGACGACCCCAGGGTTTTCCGCATGTTCCACGTGAATATGCTGAAGCCCTACCTGGTGCGCCCTGAAGAGGTAGTGGCCATCTGTGCACCTGAAGCAGAGGATTTAGCCGGACTTCCCTTGCCGGATGTCTTGGTGGAAAGGACTCAGTCTAAAACATGGGACCAGGTACACTTGGGTGAAGACCTAGGCCCCTGGGAGAGACAGCAGGTGGAGGAGTTGTTGAGGCAGCGACAGAGGATGTTTTCGGGGAGACCAGGGTACACCCACCTGGCACAACACAAGGTTGAGACCCAGGATCAGACCCCCCTGCGACAAAACCCCTTCCGCGTCCCTGAGTCTGTACGAGAGGGGATGCGACAAGAGATACAAGAGATTCTGCGCTTAGGGTTCATTGAAGAGTCAGATAGTCCCTGGGCATTCCCCGTAGTGTTAGTGCCCAAGAAGGATGGGACTACATGGTTTTGTGTAGACTATCGTAGGCTCAATGAGAAAACAGTGACGGATGCATACCCCATGCTGCGTATGGATGAGTTGTTAGACCGGCTGGCGGGGGCAAAGTATTTGACCACCATCGATCTATGCAAAGGCTACTGGCAGATTCCCCTTAGTCCTGACGCTATTCCCAAGTCGGCATTTGTCACCCCGATCGGCTTATTCCAGATTCTAGTTATGCCATTCGAGATGAAGAATTCCCAGGCGACCTTCCTAAGGCTGGCTGACCGGCTTCTGGATGGTCTCCAGGACTATGCTTGTGCCTACCTGGACGACATCGCCATCTACAGTGCGACATGGGAAGAGCATCTAAATCACCTAGAGACAGTATTGGACAGGATCCACCAGGCCGGAATCACCCTGAACCCAAACAAGTGTCACGTGGGCAAAGCAGAGGTTCAGTATTTAGGGCATTGGGTGGGAAGTGGGAAACAGCGACCAGAACCAGCCAAGATTGAGGCCGTAGCCAAGTGGCCCATCCCACACACTAAAACCCAGGTCATGGCGTTTCTAGGGACAGCGGGGTATCACAGGAAATTCGTTCCCAATTACAGCAGCGTAGCCAAGCCCCTCACTGATCTGACCCATAAGAACCAACCCCGCCAGGTAACCTGGACCTCAGAGTGTGAGGAAGCCTTCCGCCAACTAAAGGACGCCCTCACCAATACCCCTGTATTGGCCGCACCCGATCCAACTAAACGTTTCCTTGTTCACACAGACGCTTCTATGTTTGGATTGGGGCAGTACTGAGCAAAGTCGGGCCGGACGGCCAAGAACACCTGGTAGCTTACCTGAGTCGGAAACTACTGCCACGTGAAGTAAGCTGTGCGGCCATCGAGAAGGAGTGCCTGGCGGTAGTATGGGCACTCAAGAAGTTGCAACCATATTTGTATGGACGACAATTTTCCCTCCTAACGAACCATAATCCCCTAGTCTAGCTTAATCGGGTCTCCGGAGACAACGCCAGATTGCTGCGGTGGAGTTTAGCCCTACAACTTCTGGACTTCACCATCCACCACAGACCCGGCAAACAAAACGGTAACGCCGATGGACTAAGTCGACAAACGGAACTTGTACCAACCCCATAAACTTCGGTCATCCCCAAACCGATCCGTTGAGGATCAGACTGTGTATGCAGATCGCATCACTGAAAAGGGGAGCCGTGTTACGTGTTACAGAACCACTCAGCACCCAGAATATGTTGTGCAGTTATATGTATATATAATAGGTTCCATGTGAGATGCATGTCCCTAATGCATCAGTTCACAGGCTGCTCCCCTGGGCAGAGGGGACACGATATTCTCCTTTTGTCCGCCCTCCCCCCACCTTTGTAATTTCCACAGTAAACATCGGCAGGCTCCGGCCACCTGCGGCTTTTGTAATGCATGTCTGGCCTGCCGCTTTTGTATTGGCCTGCCCTCTGTATCTGTGTGATATATTCTGTGTCCTGTGAGTAAAGTGTTGTCAGACTGGAAATACATGGAGAAGCAGTGATCTTTTATATGCGCCCATGTAACCAAGGAATTCCAGCCAGTGTCATTCATTCAGACTCCAGCCAACGCAGAGTGGACCTCCGAAAACACGGGGTGGTACTGAAAGAGGTACCCCAGCTTGGTAGACCCCGTTACAATTAATATTTGCCAAATGCCAGAATAATGAGAGAGAGAGACAATGTTTTAAGGCATTTTTATTACTTACTGCAAAGTCAGATGATTACATACACCGAAGATTACTATGCCTTTAAACCATTCTTGACTGCCCATAAGAAGAGGTTATGTGTTTGGAAGCTTCTTTTTTTGGCAACATCTGAGTTAATTAGAGATACACTTGTGGATGTATTTTAGTGCACACCTGAAACACACTTCTTTGTGTAGGATTGTAAGGAGGCGGACCGGGCTTCGGGTACCTGCATTCAGCCGGGTCCGGAACTGTCAAAGCTGCATCCCATGTTGCCCAGGGGAAGACAATGGGGACCGAATAGGCCCCATGACCCATGGCATGGATATACCAGGAGCAGAGCTGAAAGCGTGCAAAGTGGGAGTCAGTTTTCCGCTGTGGGGAGAGTGCAGCAGGGTGAGCAGCGCGCTCCACACCCCGAGCATCAGCGCCACGACATGCTGCGGCCAGCTTCCTCTGGACACTCGAGCGGAATGGAGAGATTGGAGAGCACCGTGCACCCGGCTGAAAGTGAGACCGCGCTCGTGCAGAAAGGTGAGAGACTGCTGCAGGACATTAAGCTGCAATCTTCTCTGCCGGCCAAAGCACAGCAGCCCACACTTGACATAGGGGCTTAGGCAGCTCTTTTTGCTTTAGCTGCACAGAATTATGGACTAGGGGTTCAGCGGGTAAAACCGGTGACCGCCCGCTGCCACCAGAAGTTGGATTGTTATCTTTTGGACCTCATCTCAGGACACCCCACTGGCCGTTTCCAGGACTACAACCCTCATCGGATCACTTGCAGCGAAGTACCTTAAAGATATGATAATTATGATTACTGGGCTGTTGTTACATTACAATTTCCCCTTTTCAATTTAACTGTTTTCTCCCTGCGAGGAGTTTCTCTATTGTTCCAATTAAATTGTTAACTTGTTAACCCTTGCTCTGCCTCCCTTGCATCACTGTATCCTGCAACCTGCTTACAGCATCGTGGGAAAGTCTAAAGAAATCAGCCAAGGTATCAGGAAGAGAATTGTGGATGTGCACAAGTCTGGCTCATCCTTGGGTACAATTTCAGGATACTTGAAGGTGCCTCGTTCAACATTTATACGCAAGCTCCTAACATACTGTCAGCTTTGTGATCCTTCTGGGCACATTAGTGGAAAAGTACAGCATTATCTAAAATCTATGAATAGTTTGCTTTATTAAAATATAAATAAAAATCCAATTTTCATAAAAATTTTTATATAAAATTATATTTTAAATTGAGTCACTATTCTGGTTGCAAAACTGAACAGTTGCTCAGCAACTAACAAATGTAGTATGTGCTTCTCAAGTGTATGAGAAGAAAGCCATATATGGATCGCCCTCCCAGGGCTGTGGGGTACTCGGTACCGGGCCGGTGTCGGCGAGATGTGTCACAGCAGCGGTGACCCGGTCCGTGGCCCTGGGCGCCCAATTAATGGGGGAAATTGAATGGTAGAATGTAGTGAATGGAATAGTTTGTGACGTCACCTGTGGTGCTCGGCAAGAGAGGTGTTAAGCCGACGCTGCATGCAGATCCGCTGGGACTGGTGGTATGGTGCAGCAAAGATGTAAAAGCTCCCCACAGGTGAAGCTGTAGTCCCAGGGCAGTGTAGATGTGGTTGGCACGGGGATGTAGCTGTGCCGGAAAGGTAGGAAGCAGACAAGACACAGCGGAGTGCAATTTCTGTACCTTTACTTGATAAATGCAGTCCAGGGTCCTGATTACAGATGGTACCGAAGCAGTCTAGCCTGGAAGCAACTCAGGAATTCTCTCTCAGCAGATGGGCTGTGCAGTCTCCTTCCTAGCGCTTACTTGAGGGATCTCCAGTACTGAGTTACACTGGAGTTCCTCCTGTCAGATGTTCCCAAGAACTCTACTTGTACGGCAGACAACTGTAGCCTGTTCCAGGGACTCCTCGCTAAGTCCCGGCTCACTATCCGTGTTGCTGTTATGCCCTCAAGTCTTAGATGGGAGTATTGCATTTACAGTCTTCTACTCCTCTGGTGTCTGCTGTAGGGCCATCAGTGTCCCTACAGCCATGGAGACCAGGCTCTAGTTCATGCGCTCTTACGGGAGATGAGCTCTTCCTCTCAGCTCTATCTCAGAGCTCCTTCCACACGTCTGCGCACTTCACCCTCCGCAGACTAACTATCCACTCCTTCATCTTGGCCCTTAGAGAGCACTCCTCCCCTGAATTCTGGTTCAGAGCTCCCCCTGCTGGCCTGGAGTGGAACTGTGCTGCATGCATAGATTGACTGCGAGAGAGACCCATCATTGCCTCCAAGCCTGGCATTACCCTCCCTGGAGGAAGGCAAAGCCACTGTGGCGGCCATACTCCTGGGGGCGCCACATATGCAAATAACATCTCTTGCCAAGATATTTCATTTAACTCCAGTGTGTGAAGTGTGCTGTTAAATCCTAAATAATGCACAACTTTTCATCTCTTCAAAAAAGTCAGCAAATAAAGTCAATCTAGGTTCTAGAATAAGGCTTTGGCCGGGGTCACACTAACCAACGCAAAATACGGTCAGTATTTTCCATGCGTAATACGGATGAATGGCCCCTAAACAGTGCTCCGTATGTCATCCGTAATCAAGGTGTGGTCGCGTATTTTGCGCATGTAAGCATCCGTATGTAATCCGTATGGCATCCGTATGGCGAGATTTTCTCGTCACCTTGCAAAATGGACATATAATGGAGCCCTATGACAGGTTTTATATCACAAACCAAAGAATAGATATAGACTCATAGAATGCATATATATATATATATGTATTCTATGTGTATATATCTATTCTTTCGTTTCTTTATTAAACCTGTGAGTTTACTGTATCGTGCACTGAATTGCCGGCTTTGCTAAAAGACACCTGGTGCGTATCTCTCGCAAGTCACATGTGTAATCCGTATTTTTTGCGCACCCATAGACTTTCATTGGCGTACTACGGCCGTAGTACGCTGACAATCACAGCATGCTGCGATTGGCACGGAGCCTAGAATACGGATGAGAAATATACGGCTGGTGCGAGTGACCCCATAGAGAATCATTGGTCCGTGTCTAATGCGTGCTTTTAGCGCCTCTCACTCGGCCGTATTCCTCGCCAGTGTGACCCCGGCCTTTAGGTTATATACGCATGACTGGAGCCTCTAGATTACAGAATACTTCCCACAGTATTTGTCATTTACACAGACGGACAAAATTGTTGGTAACGTCTGGTAAAATAAGAAAAGCCCACAATAGTCACTGAAATAACTTGAAACTGACAAAAGTAAAATTTCAATTTAAATTTACTGAATATCGTGAAGTATTGGTTTTATTTATTTTTTACACCGTTCCTTGGGCGGTATAAGTGACTAAGCGACTTTATTCTTCGGGTCGGTGCGACTACAACAATACCAGATTTATGTTTGGCTGCTGTCACACACTAAGAGATGCTTTTGATTGCAAAAAATTGTTTTTGCATCACCATATCTAAACAGCTGTAATTTTTCCATATTTTGGGCCACAGAGTCATGTCCGAGCTTGTTTTTTGCGGTACTAGCTGACGTTTTTATTGGTACTATTTTTGGGCACATGACATTTTTTGATTGCTTTCTATTCATATTTGTGATAGGTAGAATGAACAGAAATTCAGGAATTGTTTTTTTGGATTTTCTTTTTATACCGATCCTACAGAAAGCGTCAGGTTGATGTCGTTAGGGTATGTGCACACGTTGCGGATTCGTCTGCAGATCCGCAGTGGATTTGGACCTGCGAATCCACAGTAGTTTTCCAAGGGATATACAGTACCATGCTATCCTATGGAAAATAAAAAACGCTGTGCACATGCTGTGGAAAAATCTGTGCGGAAACGCAGCTGTTTATTTTCGGCAGCATGTCAATTCTTTGTGCGGATTCCGCAGCATTTTTACACCTATTCCATTCTAGGAATCCACAGGTGTAAAACCGCAGGTGAAATCTGCACTAAATCCGCAGGTAAAATGCAGGCATTTTGACCTGCAGATTCTGCAGATTCCGCGCAGAAAAATTCACAGACAAATCCGCAACTTGTGCACATATTCTTAAACTGATTAAAATGATACCGACATTGATGAAATCCGTCTCTGCAGCCTAATCTAATGTTTAGTGTCCTAGTAATAACTGTTCTTGATGTTATTGCGCAAGTACTGTATATACTAGAGTATAAGCCGAGATTTTCAGCCCTTTTTTTAAGACTGAAAGTGCCCCTCTCGACTTATACTTGAGTCATTGTCTCGGGGGTCGGCGAGGGAGGGGGAGCACGGCTGTCAGATCATACTCACCCCCTCCTGGCGCGGTCGATGCAGTCTCTTCTTCTCTGATGGTCTCCGGCGCTGCAGCTCTTCCTGTGTTTAGTGGTCACGTGGTACCGCTAATTAAAGTAATGAGTATGCACATATTCATTACTTTAATGAGCAGTACCACGTGTCCACTGAACACTGGAAGGAGCTGCCGGCACCGGAGACCATCAGAGAAGCAGGGACTGCAGAGAACGCGCCAGGAGGAGGTGAGTATGACAGGGAGGATGGGGGGAGCCATGTGTTATTCACCTGTCCCCGTTCCACTGCCGCACACCGCACTGTCTTCTGCGTCCTCTGGCTGTGACGTTCAGGTCAGAGGTTGTGATGACATGGTTAGTGCACGCCCTCTGCCTGAACAGTCACTGTCGAGACCCGGAAGACACAGCAGTGTGCGGCAGTGGAACGGGGACAGGTGAATATCACATGTGCCAGGGCCCTGAGCCAGCAGCGACATCGGCACCTGGCCCCATAGCATGCCGGTGTCCCCGCCTGCTCAGGACACCAGCACCTGGCCCCCAGCGACAAGAGGTGAGTATGTCATTTTTTTATCGCAGCAGCATATGGGGCATATTATTCTATGGAGCATCTTATGGGGCCATCAACCTTTATGCAACATTATATGGAGCATATTATTCTTTGGAACATCTTATGGGGCTATCAACATTTATGGAGCAGCATATGGGGCATATTATTCTATGGATCATCTTATGGGGCCATCAAACTTTATGGAGCAGCATATGGGGCATATTATTCTATGGAGCACCTTATGGGGCCATCATTAACCTTTTATGCAGCATTATATGGGACTTATTTTAATATGGAGCATCTTATGGGGCCATTATTAACCTTTGTGCAACATTATATGGGACATATTTTGTATGGAGCATCTTATGGGGCCCATCATAAACTGTATGGAGCATTATATGGGGCTCCTGATTCAATTTGGCATATTCAAAAACATTTAACCAACTGATATCTCAATTAATTTTACTTTTATTGGTATCTATTTTTATTTTTGAAATTTACCAGTAGCTGCTGCATTTCCCACCATAGGCTTATACTCGAGTTAAAAAGTTTTCACAGTTTTTTGTGGCAAAATTAGGGGCCTCGGCTTATACTCAGGTCGGCTTATACTCGAGTATATACGGTACGTAAAAAAAATTGAAACTGGCACCCGCCCCGCCTGTGCAGTGTCAGCTATCGGTGTCTATAGAGATCCAATAGCTGCTCTTATGCAGGTGGCGCCATCTTGCTGGAGAAGAAAAAAAATTCCTCCTTCAAGATGGCGCCGCCCATGCCTGCACAGTAGCAGCTCGAGTTCAGCGAATATTGCAAATACAGCGATCGTAATCCGAATCGAATATTGAAATAAAATATTTGCTTATCTCTAATAGTTTCATAAAATAGTTAATAAAGTAGACATTTGGGAAAGTTATTCATGTCAGCATCATTTTTCAAACATCCTATTAGTTATGTTGTTAGAAGGGTTAAAATTTAGCAATTTGTTTGTTTTTTTTTCAAGAAACTGTACAAATCTATTTTTAATGGACCTATTCAGTTTTAAAAGGCCTATATATCAGAAACCTCCCAGAAATTATACAATTTTAAAAGCTGCAGCCCTCAAATTATTCTAAACTGCTGTTATGAAATGTGTTAACCCATCAGTTGCTTCACAATAAAGTGAATTTGAAAAAATAAAAAATTAAAAATGTTTTCCACTGTGGATGCCAGAATGAACCACCAGGGAATGGCACTGTCTTTGCCATCGAGAGAAATCAAAGTGCAGAAACTTCAGGTTGCTTATAGGTTAAAATTTTTGTTCACACAGATATAAAACAAACAAAAACCTAATACTGTATATACTCATGTATAAGCAGAGTTTTTCAGCACATTGTTTGGATGGAGCAGCGGGTCACAGAGGCAGGAGCCGGCGGCTGTGGCTAAAGCCGGTGCCACTGCTAAAGATAAATGAATATTAATTTCTCTTATAGAACACAAAGTTACAGCTGCCAGCTTCCAGCACACATCCTACTCACCTTCCTGCGTGCCCTCGCAGCATCTCATTCTGGCACCAGCAGCTCCTGCAATCACGTGGCCCCGCTCATTAAGGTAATGAATATGCACGTCTCTCCTCCACCATAGGCGTGGAGTGAATATTTATTACCCTAATGAGGGGGACACGTGATTGCTCGGCGGCAGGAGCTGCTGGCGCTGGAACTAGATGCTGCGAGGGCCCGCAGGAAGGCGAGTAGGATGTTTTTGTTTTTTTTTAAATAGGAACAATGCATACAAGGATAGGGGATAAGGAGTCATGCATACAAGGACTGCGACGGGGAGCCATGCATACAAGGACAGGGACAGTGGAGCCATGCTTACAAGGATAGCGAATGGAGAGCCATGCATACAAGGACAGGGACGGGTGTGCCTTGCACACAAGAACAGGGACGAGTGTGCCATGCATACAAGGACAGGGACTGCCGAGCCATGCATACCAGGACAGGGACAGGGGAGCCATGCATACCAAGACAGGGATGAGGGGACAATGCATACCCAGCTTATACTTGAGTCAATAAGATTACCCAGTATTTCATTGCAAAATTTGGTGACTCAGCTTATACTCGAGTATATACGGTACACACCACGTTTCGGCTGTTTGGAGCCTTCTTCAGATAGAAGAAGTATATAGTTTATTTGTTATATAACAGTGTGAATAACAATTTTAACCGACAAGCAACCTGAAGTTTGTGAAACCACTGCCTGGATCCCTGCATAGCTTCTCATCACCACCATGCAAGGAAACTGATGTACTGACCACCCGAGGTGGTGCAGTGAGCTCCTTGTATTCTGCTTACTGCATGCTTAAGGTGCACGCATGGGAACTTCCTAGTTTTTAAAGAGACTGTGCGTGTACTCCTAATGTGTCCCCAGCCTATTGCTGAGAGGCCCTTTGTATTTAATGCACCTCCACCTAATGAGTTGCCAAGTCCTATCCTGTTTGTGATCTTGCCTGAACCTGTTTTCCTGGGTTTGTATACCCAAGCCTGAACCCTGAATCTGTACCTGTATCTAATCTTTCCTGTTTCTACCATCCTGGGAGATGAATACCCAGGCCTGAACCCTGAACATGTGTCTGTCCTTATCTCAGTTAGGACCAATCCCTGAACCTGTTTTTATCTAAGCCTGGATCTTTCCTTAAACCTACAGTGTCTGTACCTGTAGCTATCTCTAAACCTGCAGTCTGTGTAACAAGGTGGCAAGGGGTGGTAGTCGTGGACATGCAAACACAGGTGAAATCCCAGTCCTGCGGTACAGTCAGTTACCTTCCGCACACGTTCACTTCGGTTGCAGGGGACGAGGTGTCAGGAAACACTACAAGACAAAGTTCTGTTCCAAAGGTAAAACTTTACTGAACACGATGCAAACAAGACAATGCTTCCTGTAATTTCTCTGCAACTTCAGTAGGCTGCACGACACCAGCTCCTGTCCTGGTCCCGATCCCCATATTTCTCCTGGGAATGATCCTGCAGAGCCAGTGTCCATCCATGCTGCCCACCAGCATGGGACAGCTTTTTACCCCCACATCCGAGGGTTCCTCTGTCCTGACTACAGTGCATGTCTCGCCCTGGGCTATCCTACCCGGGCTCTGCTCTCCGAGCAGGAAGTCATTTCCCTAAGTACCTGAGGCTTGTCTGAACTTGATCCTGTGTGTACTTGCCCTTATAATTCTCCTGTGCTTACCTGATCATGTTTGTTTCATGTGAACCATGTCCTGTCTCTCCTATCTGCACCTGCAGTTTCTGTTGACCACGCCTGTGGATACCTTCCTGGCCAAACCTGACGATTCCTTGTCTGTCCAGTCTGAACTGGGTCCTACCCATCCCTGTATTCCAGTCATACCTCCCAGCAGAGCTGCCTCTAGGAATTTCAGGGCTCCACACCGGCATAATTTTAGGGGCCCCCTTGAGACTCCACCAAGGCTCCACCCCAGTCCCGCCTCCACCCCTCAAACTGTCCACAGCCCCACCACTCTCTTTTGGAAAAACTCCACTTCTCACCAATCACACATTAACAGTTCCTATCACCAGATCACACATAAAGATTTTGTAAGCCGCCACCACGACAAAGTAGACTCTTTTGGCCGAGCCCTACTCTGCTCTATCCTATTAATCATTTGTTAAAATATCCAATACAATTTTGGTATATTTTTATTTATGTTTCAATTTTTAAAATGACCAATAATATCACATATAAGGGACAAATACCATCGCATGATGACCAGACACCATATTACCACCACATAGTGACCTATAATACCACATACAAGGAACAAATACCGCCACATCATGTCCAGACCACATATTACCACCACAGTGACCAAATAATATTACATACAAGGAACAAATACCACCACACCATAGCCGGACAACATATTACCACCACATAGTGACTGAATACTACAATACTGATAATTAATTAAAAAAAATACTAATATCACAATAAGTGCCATTATACACAGGAGATCTGTACTTAGTATGCAGTGTCTGTGTACAGGTAACTCAGTGATTACCGGTGACATTATACACAGGAGCTCTGTGTATAGTGTCAGTGTAAAGGTAATACAGTGATCACTGGTGACATTATACACAGGACCACTGTATATAGTATACAGTGTATAGTGTCAGTGTATGGGTAACACACTGACTCACCAGTGACATCTCTAGGTGTAGTCCTTCATCTTTGCTTTTCATCTTCATTAAGCACAGACTGCCATCACTTCTTCCAGCCAGGGCGCGTCTCTGCAGGAAATAACACAGTTATCTAGAGTAGTGCTTGCAGAACACATTACTTAATTTTTTCTCAACTTGTGCACTATGCCAGATGAAGAAAAAAAAGGCGACAGTGTTGCTCTGCACAGTAACTGGACCGCCCCCCATTTAAAACAGTATCCTCAAAAAGAAAATAAATACATCACTGCACTAATAATATACCTTAATTAGCCCCTATGGTAATAATATCCCCCATCCTGGCCCCCGTATGTCTCATTCCTGGCTCCAGCCATATGTTCTCTCATCCTGGCCCCAAAAGTTCTCCCATCCTGCCTTCATGAATACCCATTCTGCCCCATGTGATGTCCCGTGATCCTGCCCCATCTGTCCCATGATCCTGCCCCATCTGTCTCCATTGTATCCATCCTGCACCATGCGTCTGCAATCCCCCATGATCCTGCACCATGTGTCTTCATACTGCCTCATAATACTGCCCCATCTGTCTCCATCCTGTCCCATGTTCCTGCCCCATGATCCTGGCCATTTGTCTTCATCCTGCCCCATGATCCTGCCCCATCTGTCTCCATTCTTGGCCCTCGTGTCTCCATTATTGGCCCCCAAGTCTCCATTCTTGGTTCCCGAGTCTCCATTCTTGGCCCCAGTGTCTCCCTTCCTGCCCCCATGTCTCACTTCCTGCCCCGTGCCGCTTTCAATAGAAGAAAAAGGAAAAAAACCCTTCTCCTTATCTTGCCACGCGCCTGCGGCAAAGTTCCCTCCGTGAAGTTCAAGCGCGTACTCGCCAGCAAATGACAATGACGTCATATGCCGGCGATGAGCATGCTGACGTAAGCTGCCAGCCTTCGATTGTCTGGTGGCTTTTAACTATTGCTGTGCGGGCCCGGGCCCACACGCAAATAGAGTTTAACTGAGCCTGCATCTCGGATGCAGGTTCAGTTACTGCACCTGCAGATTCCTGCCGCTGGGGCCCAATGACCAGAAGAGACGGGGCCCGATGCGGGCACCCTCTGGTCATCGGGCCCCATATGCCAGTCAGGGCAGTAATGCCATGATGGTGGCCCTGCCTGCCAGTGACCCAGTAATTCCTGAAACTGTTCCTGTTTGTGAAGTCTGAACAGGGTCCAACCCATTCATGTATTCCAGCGGTACCTGCCAGTGACCTAGTCCTTCCCGAAACTGTTCCTGTTCCTCAAGGCTGAACTGACCCCTACCTGCATTTGTCTGTATATCAGCCTGCCTGCCAGTGCATAAGCCATGCCCGCCTGCATCAACTTGCATGTATACCACCCGTCTGCCTGTACCCACCTGCCTGTACATCACCCGTATCCACCAGCGCCTAGCTGCATACCAGCCGTGCCTGCCAATACCTGCCTCTCTATGAATCAGCTGAACCAGACAGTATACCTACAGTACCTGTCTGCACCTGTCATTAAAGTGTCCTGTCCCCTTGTGGGTCAGCTGCTACTGCCAAACGCCACCCAGAAGTGGTACATGCCAGACCTCACAACTAGAGGTTCCAGCAAACACCAAGGTAGCTGCTTAGTCATGCCCCTCTGGGGCAAGTCTGGTCTGTGGCACAGTGGGGCCACGATCCACACTTGCTCTAACTAGTCTGGGCGCAAGTGTAACATAGTTGCTGCACTTTGATTTCTCCAGGTGGCAAAGACAGCGCCAGACCCTGGCCCTCCATTCTGGCATACACGCTGTGGGATACTCCTGTTTCAGGGTTTAATCTCTCCTCACCAGGTCAGTGGCAGTCTTTTGCAAATACATCCTCACTTCAAGTGGGAGTTGTGCCTCAGTTTGCACAAGCGCATCAGGTGAGCAACTTCCTATAGATACTCACTTTTTCAATTAGTAAATCTTATTACCCTTAGCTAGCGCCATGTTTTTTTTTTCCTTTAGCAACTTTATCACTGTTTTTCCCCACTAAAATACTGCTTTAGCTGCAAATTTTTGATTTTCACAATGGATAATAGGAGAAATTGGACTCAAAAATGTATTACGCAAATTCTCCTGAAAGTTGGAAGATCTTATATGTGGTGTGAGGTGCCAAGGGGAGAGGTACTAGAAAACAGGTATATTTCTCCCCGTTTCATTTCATATGTCTCCCTGTACTGATGATGAAGCCAGTTTATTTCACTGTAATCTAGTCCTGGTTTCCTTAGTGATCAGCATGGAAAGGACTGGTAGTTCCCCTCCACTTATTCAATCCAGGTTTTGGTTTCCTGACTGGTCCAGCTGATATAATCAGCTGGAGGAGCTGGGATCTCTCAGTCTATCTCGTCTGCTGAGCTGGGAGCTGATACAGTAAGATTACATGGACTTGTTTGCTGTTATATAGTTTTATTTTGTAGTTAGCCTGCTATTGTTAGTTAGTGGCCAGACGGCCTTAGATGTTTTATTTCATGTTTGGCATATGTAACATTGAATAACAAGTGTGCACAATAAATATGCCGTGTCAATATCCATGTGGAACTTGCTAGTCTGCTGAAGTGACTTCATAGCCACACGCTTGTGCCAAAGCAAAGATCCCAGCTGAGCTATCTATTCCCCACAAATGGTGTTTCGAATGCGGGCACTTGTGGCTGCTGGACTGTGACTGCAGAGAAAACGCTGTGTATGTCCTGGCTGAAAGCTTCTGCGCTTTTGAAGAGCCAAGAGTCCAGTAATATGGAGGAACTAGTGAAGCAGTTATTGCAAGCAAATGTGCAGCAACAGCAGACTAATACTTGCTTCCAGAAGGCTCTGGAGCAGCAACACCAGATGCAGCAAGAGCAGTTGGAGGCAATAAAAGAGGCCTTGGTTCGGCAACCCAGAGATGAGGGAGACCGTGTACAAAGCGCTGCTAGTGCGCAGAAAGCCGTACAGAAGACTTTGCTTAAAATGACCGCAGATGATGATGTGGAAGCATACCTCACCGTGTTCGAACGTATTGCAGAACGTGAGCACTTACCGCTGGACAGATGGGCATGAACCCTCTAGTTGAAGACGGTACTCTGGAGCTAGCCCCTGAACCATTGCAGCAAGAAGACGGAGAACCCATCTCAGAGGAAGTACTAGAATCTGCGGACTCTCCTCTGGCTGTGTATGCAGGCGAGGCAGACCAGCTAGAGGATGTTTTAGAAATGCCTGATCTTGAGGTGGCCCGTGGTAAGTTCGGGACCGCTCAGCACCAGGATCCTACTTTAGCAAGGGCGTGGGAAAACATAAAGGTCTCCGAGGGAAGACCGTTGTACCCAGGGGCTCAAAACGAGTTTCCGCACGTGGCGGTGCAGCAGGATATGTTGTATCACATAGACAAGGTGCGAGGGGTGGTGGTAGAACAACTAGTGGTACCTAAGTCCTTTCGCCAGGTAGTTTTGGAGTTGGCACATAAACATCCCTTGGGAGGACACCTGGCGGTAGAAAAGACAAAACACCGTATTCTGCAACGTTACTTTTGGCCAGGTCTAGTGGGAGACGTGACCCAGTACTGTCGGTCATGTCCTACGTGTCAATTGACCGCACCTATGTCACATTTTAGAAGCCCCTTAGTGCCCTTACCAATAATAGAGGTGCCCTTCGAGAGGATAGCAATGGATATAGTCGGTCCATTAGTTAAATCTGCCAGGGGTCATCAGTACATTTTGGTAGTATTGGATTACGCCACGCGTTATCCCGAAGCAGTACCCTTGCGGAATGCCAATGCGAAATCAATGTCAAAGGAGCTGGTTAATATGTTTTCCCGCACGGGCATTCCGAAAGAGATACTTACGGATCAAGGGACCCCCTTTATGTCTCATATACTTAAGGATTTATGTAAACTACTAAAAATCTCCCATTTGCGTACCTCAGTATATCACCCCCAAACTGACGGTTTGGTGGAGCGCTTTAACAAAACCTTAAAGGGAATGTTGAAAAGGGTGGTGGATAAGGACGGGAGAGATTGGGATGCCCTACTACCATACCTCCTGTTCGCTATACGTGAGGTACCCCAATCCTCCACAAGCTTTTCACCTTTTGAGTTGGTTTATGGGCGTGTCCTAGAGGCCTGTTAGATATTGGCAAGGAGACTTGGGAACAAGAGGTGACTGCTTATCGCAGTGTAATTGAACACATAACACTTATGCAGGACCGAATTGCAGCAGTTATGCCAATAGTTAAAGAGTGTTTAGAGCGCGCACAACATGCCCAAAGCACGGTATACAACCGAGCGGCAAAAACATGATTCTTTCAACCCGGAGACAGGGTGTTGGTATTGGTGCCTACCGTAGAGAATAAATTTCTTGCGAAATAGCAAGGACCATATGAAGTGCTGGAACGAATAGGTGAAGTAAATTATAAGATACACCAACCAGACAAGAGAAAGCCCGAACAAATAAACCACATAAACTTGCTTAAGGCCTGGCGGGACAGGGAGAGTCTGGTGGCAGGAGCTGCCCTTGAGGATGGGCCTCGAGGGGCACCACCTTCTAAGGTAAAGGACCCCCAGGTAGCTCCGCCAGAAGTGGGTGTTGCAGACACGCTATCCGAAAGCCAAAAACGAGAGACCAGGGAGTTCATACAGAGGAACGCAGATATTTTCTCGGAACTTCCTGGCCGGAATCACCTAATTAAACATGACATTGTTACTGATCCACAGGCGCGGGTACGGCTAAAACCATATCGAATTCCGGAGGCTCAGAGACAAGCCATTGCCCAGGAAGTGAAGAAGATGTTAGAGCTCGGGGTCATTGAGGAGTCCCGGAGTGATTGGGCTAGCCCTATCGTACTGGTGCCCAAACCCGATGGGACTATCCAATTTTGTAACGATTTTCGGAAAGTAAATGAAGTATCGAAATTCGATGCCTACCCGATGCCAAGAGTCGATGAACTGATAGAGAGACTGGGTTCGGCCAGGTACATATCCACTATTGACTTAACAAAAGGTTATTGGCAGATTCCCCTCACGGAATCAGCCAAAGAGAAAACTGCCTTTGTTACGCCCCAGGGATTATTCCAGTACCGAGATATGCCATTTGGGTTGCATGGTGCCGCAGCCACCTTCCAACGTCTAATGGATATTGTCCTAAAACCCCATGGCCAGTATGCATCTGCGTACTTGGACGACATCATTATCTTTAGCGATGACTGGGACACGCATTTGTCAAAAGTACAAGCCGTCTTAGACTCCCTAAAAACAGCTGGGTTGACTGCCAATCCCAAGAAATGTACGTTGGGATTGGAAGAGGCTCGCTATCTGGGATATAGCATAGGGAGAGGCGTCGTGAAGCCTCAAGCCAATAAAGTGGACGCTATTCAAAATTGGCCACGATCAGTAACCAAAAAACAGGTTGGAGCTTTTTTAGGGATCGTTGGTTATTATAGGCGGTTCATCAAACATTTTGCGACCATCGCCGCTCCTCTCACAGATCTTACTAAGGGGTCGAAATCTGTCACAATAAAGTGGAAGAAGCAGAGGAGGCCTTTCAGTGATTGAAAACAGTCCTCTGTGACCAACCAGTGTTGGTTGCACCAGACTTTAAACGGGAGTTTATTGTCCAAACGGACGCCTCTGGGGTGGGCCTCGGCGCGGTTTTGTCTCAAGAAGTAAATGGCGAGGAACACCCAGTGGCCTATCTAAGCAGAAAGCTTACGAGAGCAGAAAAGAACTACAGTGTAGTTGAGCGGGAAGCCCTGGCTGTGAAATGGGCCCTGTGCACCTTGCGCTATTATTTACTAGGTCGCCAGTTTAGACTAGTGATGGACCATTCGCCCCTAACGTGGATGTCCCGGGCAAAAGAAGGCAATGCGTGGGTGACACGCTGGTTCTTAGCATTACAAGGGTTTAAATTTTCCGTTGAGCACAGGGCGGGCACAGCGCACAGAAATGCAGATGCGTTGTCTAGAACGCACTGCTTGGTGACTCGTCGTGTCCGACCCCACGGGCTCGAACAGAGGAGGGGGGTGTGTGAGGTGCCAAGGGGAGAGGTACTAGAAAACAGGTATATTTCTCCCCGTTTCATTTTATATGTCTCCCTGTACTGATGATGAAGCCAGTTTATTTCATTGTAATCCAGTCCAGGTTTCCTTAGTGATCAGCATGGAAAGGACTGGTAGTTCCCCTCCACTTATTCAATCCAGGTTTTGGTTTCCTGACTGGTCCAGCTGATATAATCAGCTGGAGGAGCTGGGATCTCTCAGTCTATCTCGTCTGCTGAGCTGGGAGCTGACACAGTAAGATTACATGGACTTGTTTGCTGTTATATAGGTTTATTTTGTAGTTAGCCTGCTATTGTTAGTTAGTGGCCAGACGGCCTTAGATGTTTTATTTCATGTTTGGCATGTGTAACATTGAATAACAAGTGTGCACAATAAATATGCCGTGTCAATATCCATGTGGAACTTGCTAGTCTGCTGAAGTGACATCATAGCCACACGCTTGTGCCAAAGCAAAGATCCCAGCTGAGCTATCTATTCCCCACAGTGGTCAAAATCTGCTGTCTGAGAACACAGCAGGGTTCAGAAGGAAAGAAGTGCTATTTGGTATTTGGATCATAAATTTTGCTGGAATAAATTGCGGACACTGAATCTCTTTTGCAGAGCCTCTGACGTACCAAAACAGCAGAAACCTCAAAAAATGACTTCATGTGTTGAGCATTTTGAACTCATATGTGCTTTACATCTCAAAACTCAGAAAGCAAAGAGCGCTATTTCATTTTTGGAACACAAATTTGGACACAGTGTTACATTTGCAGAGAACCTGAAGTGCCAAAAAGCAGACACACCCACAAGTGACCCTATTTGGCAAACTAAACCCCATAAAAATTAATCTAAGGGTGTGTTTAGCATTTTTAACCCACAAACTACATCAAAGAATTTTATAAACTGGGGCCGTGAAAATGAAAAACTTAGGGTTTTTACACTAAAATTTTTACTTTAGCCTCAAAGTTTTAATTCACTCAAGGAGTAATATGAGAAAATGGACAGGATCGTTTTTTATGCAATTTTTAATGAACGTGGCAATACCCCATATGTGGTTTTACACTACTGTTTGAGCACACAGCAGGGATCGGATGGGAAAGAGCGCTACTCGGCTTTTAGAAAGCAGATCTGCTTGAATAGTTTGTTGACTCAATTAGCCGAGCCCCTGAGGTGCCAGATTAGCACGTCACCGCTGAGTAGGAAGTTGCGCTATTTGGCTTTTGAAGTACGGATTATGCTTGAGTAGTTTGAAAGGGGACATTTGTGGAGACACTAAGGTGCCAGAACAGCAGAAAAATAACAACGGTGGCCCCATTTTAAAAATTAGACCTCTCAAAGAATTGATATACGGATGCAGTGACCATTTTAGTCACTTTGTAACATCCACTCCATGCTTTTTTTCTGGAGAATAGCAAATATTTCAGTTTAGTGCTCATACATTGTGCACAGCTTGTGCTTCTGGAGACATGTGTAAGGGGGATGACCGGACCATAGGTACCTGCATGCCGCATCCAGAACTGAAAGGGCTGCATCCCTTGTTCCTGGGGGGGGGGAGTTTGAGTGATGCGGACCTTCCCCTGCTGCCTGGGGGAAGCGATAGCGAGGCGGACCTTCCTGTTGTCCGAGGAGGGCGGGGAGAGACTGAGGAAAAGCGCACACAGCAGCGGGGGAATAAAAGGAAAAAGCACGCGAAGCAGAGGAGCTTGGCACGAACACAGAGCAGCGCGCCGAGTGGTGAGCGGCGTGCTCTGCTTCCCCTTCCTCCACCAAAGAGTACCGGTGCTGCAGCAGGGCCCCACCACTTATAGAGGGATCGCTGCCAGGAGGGAAGCCGGGAGTGCCGCAGCAGTCCAGTGAGAGAGGGACTGCGGAACTCAGGGAAGCCGGGTGTTCAGCAGCAGCAGCCAGAGAGAGGAGTGCACCCTCCTGGGAGCACCAGCATTACACAGATCAGTGTCCATGCAGCAGCCCCGCCATTAACAGCAGGGACCAGAGAGAAAGAGTCATGCAGTGTGCCCGGTGACTACCAGAGAAAAAGGCGTCGTGCGTTCAATGTCCGTGAGTACAGTACACGTGCCCCATAGGAGAGACTGCATGAAGGACTGATACTTGCGCCCTGACATTTCCAGCAAATATTTGCCCACACACTTTCACCCTGATTTCACGAGAGTATATTAGCAGAGCCACGTTGGGCTCGAACAGGACTGTGGCTCGTACCCTTGTCAGTCACAGTATATGGACTAGGCTCAGCGGAAGGTACCGGATACCGACTGTTGCCTCCAGAAGACTAGACATTGTTGTCCACGGGACCTTGCTGGAAAATACACCACACCAGCCATTGCTAGCACTATTGAGTTCCCAGCAAGAGTTACAGTTTGAGGAACTTCTGACACCAGTGCCACACAGGAACTGCCGTACTTGATCCTTTATCCTTCACCTTACAATATCCTTTGTCATTTATACTGTTTAATCCACTGTTTAACCCTTTGCCTCCCTGAGTCGAGTATTCTCCTGTTATTAAACTTGTTAACCCTTGCTCTGCCTCCTGTCCATCACTGCATCCTGCGTACCTGCTCACACATGCACCCTGTATATTGCTAAGTGAGCTCTCCTGCTATAATAATGCAAATCCTGTGGGTGCTTACTGCAGTTTAGGCACAGTGAGCCCAGGAGGAGGAGTATTTCAATATGGGAGTGCAGATTTCACTGGATTTTATTGAAGGTGTGGGAGGTCGTGTCACATTTCCAGAGTCTTTATTCTACCACAAACCCCACATATTTCCAATGACAGATGACGGACTTAAGTGGGAACTGGTTTTGTACAAGAGTTATAGTTTTTATTGATTTTATTTTTTTGACTGCTTTCAGCATAAGCCTGGGATCACATTACAGTATTCTACGCTGAGCACTTACATGGGGGTATAAAGCTGGGATCACATTATAGTATTCTAAGCTGAGCACTTACATGGGGTTTCCCTGTAAATCCCACAAAAATACAATTCAGATGAAGCAACCAACCTAACCACATACTATAATATGGCAGATGGAGACACTTTGGACGAGAGGCAATATCACCCCATCTGCAGCTGAAAAACCGTCCTGTATCTGTATGTATTTCCAGATTTCTTTTTCCATGCATGACTATTCAAAGTCATCATCGGGAGACAGACTCTTCATAGTTGATTTGCTAGACTTGGTGCTAATACACAGAGCAGGCAGACAGCAGCAAGCCACACTTCTTGGGCCCGCAAGCCACAGTTTGGGGATTGCAAGTCAAGACCTATCACAATATTGTGTAGTTGTTATAAGCCAACAAATCTGCTTTCAGCAAATTCTTTCGTACTATTGAAAGAGGCGGCCAGGAAGGTAGTCACAGCTGAGGACACCGGGGCTCTGATGTTCTGGCCTCCTCCCACAGGAAAACTTCAAACTTCTACCGGCTTACCTGTTTGGGGTGCTGGTCCACGGACAGGGATTCCACTGCGGTGCGACCCAGCTTCTGCACACTTGGTTTCAGCGCTTAAGGTTGAAATAACACAGATACCGGTTCAGACGTTAACGATTTTACTTTGTTCTTCAACGTTCCTGGACACATCATATATTACAGTCCAAACAGCATTCTTCCTGCACTTTCCCTTTCATACTTTCTGTATCCTCACGCACATTTTGGGGTAGTAGCGCCCTTGGCGGTACTGCAGCATCACTCCTGTAGGACCTCAAGACATAGGGGATCCCGTTCATCCGCTTCGCCTCAGACTTGTAGGCTTCAGCCCTATTTAAGATCTGCCACATGGTGAATACTCTGCGCCCTGCATGACTTTTGGACCACTTCTTCCTTTCCATTCCTGCTGCTGTCACAAACTGCAATTTGCCATGGGTGCTTCGGTCTTATCCAGCACCCGTCTGACTGTGCTCGTGCTTTGCTTCTTTTTAACAACGCTGCGCAGCTGCTATGGCACCCTGGGCTCAGAGCCCTTGTGGACCTGTTGGGAATGCTTGCCTTTCTCAACTGTTCCTATCACACTTGCTTAACCCATAGCAGCTCCTCCTATAGTTAACCCTATGTGAACTTCCTATTAGCTATACCTAACAAGGCCCACTAATATCCCCATCTAGTGGCCCACAACACAACTTACCCATGTCTATGAACTCTCTACTAATAGTGCCCTCCACTACTGAACCCGAAGGATGTACTGTCTTACCCTTAGCTTATACAAAACATATTACAGTACAATCTATACATCATGGTAACACATATAGTGTGGCAGTACCAGTGAGAATGGTGGTAATACACAATAGTGTAGCAGTACCGGAGCATAATCATATATGTACAACATTTACAATATATTTATATTAGAACGCCTTAAAGGGGAGGCAGCATTAAAGGGATATTCTTCTTCAATCCCTTACACTATGCCCAAAAGATTGTGGTGTCCCCTCCACTAACAAGGTGTGGCTAAAACATCTGCACCTACTACATAACTGCTGCCAATACTATGCCATGAATAAAAGGGTTAAATGGAGGTGGAAAAATAAAATCGGTATTATCCATGGTCATCGCCTTATCTCCTTTTTGCTGGATCAATACCAAAAATATTCGAAACACCTATGTGTTGCCCTAGTATGCCTCCATGAGACAACAGATTCACAATAGAAGCTTCGCTTCTAAAGAGATTCCATGATACTCCATGTGTTTGGCAAGATCCCCATAATTCATTTCACTATGGACAATATAGAGGGCACATGAAGGTAAAATATGTTGAAGAAAACAACAAAATCTGTGCTGTGTTAGTGCATGTGCACATGTTGAGTGTTTGCAGCAGATATTTCTGCTCCAAAAACTAGAGTATTGGCAGGAAAACCTCTGCATAAAATACGGTATGAACTTTTTTGGCATTTTTTTGCATGCTTTCAATTTGTTTTTACTGCTTTTTCTCCATGAAACCACTGCTAAAAAGGTGAAAGAATTGACACTTTACAGATGTGAAAAAACACTTTGCTCAAGTCCGCAAGGAAAAAATAAGCATCATGTGCATGAGATTTCAGAAATCTCATTCAATTTACTGGTAATGTTTATAACTGCTCTTTTACCTTTGAAAGCCACGAATCTGAAACGCAGCATGTGAACAAGCCCTTATTGTACCTTATGACAGGTCCATAGTCCACACACTAGATTTTAGTCTGATTGTTTGTGAATATGCCTTCTTCAACTGTTAAAGTAAAATGAGTAATGCAGCTTATTTTATGTTATTTCTTTTATGTATCAGGGTCACTGTACTCTCATATTTTTTACACCTGAATTCATATTGAAAGGTTGTGTGTTAACTCCTCACACATCAATTCTTACATAACGACTTTTTTCAATTCCTGCTAACATTTCCTTCTTTTACAATAACGGAAAAATAGGTTTTGCTTCCCTACGACGCATAATCACTTTGGAAGGTTTGAAAGGAAATACTCAAAAGCTTTCAATGTTCAGTTTAATGGCTTCTGAAAGGTCAAAATCTATTACAGAAAACAGACAGTGTGTACCTATGAAAAGCGGGACTAGTTTGAGTCCATTATAGATAGAAGTCTGTGACTATACCCGGTTATTATGTTCCTAAATACCGCGCTGTTACTCCAGAGGCACCACAAGGTAGAAGAATGTAAAGGTATGTGTAAATGGCATCTTTTTTAAGAAAAATTATGTACTGGAATCCGCCTGAAAAAGGGCAGCAGAAGTGATCCAAAAATTGAACATGTGGACATTGCTGTACACAAACACTACTGTGCACATGTTCCTTCAGTCGTCGCTTCTTTTACCCGGTCAGGTTTCATTGGGCGGCTTCCGCTACAAAGCCGCTTGCTCGCTAAACTTAGTGTAGAATGAAAGCAGTTGGCTGCAAGAACAGCAGCAAAGTCTCTTCTGGAAAGTGGCCACCACAGTATTTCTGAAACGGCTTCACCTGGGAAAACTCAGTGGCTTCACTGACAACTAAATCACTGTGTGTTCATATATAACACAGGTATTTGGATGCAGTGACACAGAAGCACAGAGCAGGGGAAAACAATTACTCCTTTTATCAATACAGGGGTAACCTCCTCACAGGGAGCAACAGGAAATAAACCGATAAAGGGTGAGGGATAAACAGGAAAATAGTAATTTAGAATGGCAGTCTGTATAATAATTTCCACTAGGCATCACTTGGTTGTCCGGTTCTTCTCCTGAGTCAGATGATTGGTCGGCTGACGCCGATGCTGAGTTCTTCCAGCTTCCCCGCCTAACAAGTCGGTCTAACTTCTGGCTGCAGCAGGCGGTCACCGGTCTAACCCGCTGAGTCCCTAGTCCGTTATGCTGCAGCGCAGCAAAGTGGCATTCACAACAATTCTTCACCTGGGAGTCCTTGCTGCACCCGGATATGATCGCTGCTGTGCAGTCTATCTTTCCCCGCAGCCCAGCACTAGTCCTCTCTTACTCCTCTCTCTGGCGGGAAGCCCCCTTCTTTTCCTGCGCAAACCCTTTTATACCTCCCTGGCTCGACACGCCCCTTATAAACAGATTAAGGGTCTGCTCCGTCTCCAATCTCCTTCCCCCTGCAACAGCAGGCTCGGTCACAGCAGTTCCAGACCCGGTGCCCTGTCAGCACCCACATCCCGGTCTTCTCCTTTACACACCCGCTCTCTTTTAACTCGTCAATCCATGGGTGAGAGCTCTTTCACCATGCGTTCACAATTCTCAACTTCTTGGATAATTCGATGCTAAATGAACTAATCTTGCTCATAACGGGTGGGAGACACTCCAGCTGTGGTTCACTCTGATCGTCAAAATCCGGGCTGACTAAAGGGAGGCGGAGAGCTACTCTGGTCCAGTGGGCTTGACAATTCCGTGGCTTCAAGCATTGGTGGCTCGGCGCTGACCTCTTCGGGAGTGGCAGGTGACGAAGCATTGGGGTCTGGGGGCAAGGTTGGCACCCCTTCCTCTTCGTCTGGAACCATTAAAGTGGGTACCTCAGTAGTTTTCGGTGACTCTTCTCCACCTTTGGACAGACTGGGTCGCAGCATGCTACGGTGGACCACTCGGGTGGACACTCTTTCCACCTGTCCAGGCTGAACTTCATACGCCGGCCCATCTTATTCCGGACCAGCACCCGATTCCCAGTTTTTGATTACAGAATGCTGTAGATAAGCCCCTGATGGCGGTGGCTGCATCACAGGCTGAACTTCATACACCGGCCCATCACGGCCTACTTGTCGTGTCACTTGGCTTCGCTCCCATCGGCTTTCCAGTTTTTCCCAGGGCTACTTATTCCAGACCAGCACCCGATTCCCAGTTTTTGATTACAGAATGCTGTAGATAAGCCCCTGATGGCGGAGGCCGCATCTCATGGGGCAAAAATGGGGTGACAGATTCCCTTTAAACGAGGGGTACCAACAATTTTTACATGTGTATTTATACATTAAAATAAGATCACCCTAAGCCTTCGTTTTTCAAAACTAAATAACCCCAAGTGTAATAAACTGTCCTAGTATTACAGACCCCCCCAGTGTTCTAATAACCTTGATCGCTCTTCTCTACACCCGCATCCGCTCTAGTTCAGCTATGTGTTTCTTATACACCGGAGACCGGAACTGTACACAGTATTCTAAGTGATTTGTATAGAGGTAAAATTATGTTCTCCTCATGAGCATCTATGCCTCTTTTAATGCATCCCATTATTTTATTTGCCTTTGCAGTAGCTGCATGACACTGGCCACTAAATGTGAGTTCGTCGCCCACTCATACACCCAGGTCTTTTTCAGTGACAGTTTTGCCCAGTGTTTTACAATTAAGCACATAATTATACATCTTATTTCTTCTGCCCAAGTGCATGACCTTACATTTATGCCCATTAAAGCTCTTTTGCCATTTATCAGCCCAAGCATCTAGTTTACATAAATCCTCCTGTAATATAAAATTGTCCTCCTCTGTATTGATTACCCTGCAGAGTTTAGTGTCATCTGCAAATATTGAAATTCTACTCTGTATGCCTCCTACAAGGTCATTAATAAATATGTTAAAAAGAAGCCGGCCCAACACCGACCCCTGCGGTACCCCACTGCTAACCGGTGCATAGGAGCATAAGGATTAGGATTTTATGTACACATGGTTTTATGGTAAATTATTTTAAAAATATTTATTTTTATCATTGTTCCTCATCTCAATGTTCCACCTAAGAAGAATACAATTTTAATTGTGAAGTCAGAAGTGCCAAGTTCCATTTTTAAAGAAATTTTCTGAGCTGAAGAGAAATTTCTGTAGTTGCTCTATGTGAGTTGTGAGGCAGTGACCCCTGTAACAGCTAGGGGGAACTGTGTGTTCTCCCCAGGATGTGCATGGAGGTGTATGAAGGCCATAGGTGTGACTGCAATGCAGACTGTTAATAAATGTAACTGTTAGTCTTGGACATGCTAGTGTCCAAGACAGAGGTATGGAAAACCTGCTCTGGATGTTGTGTTTGAAGCAGACTGCAGGATAGTAGTTTGTGCAGTCTGTTCCATTCCGGACCCAGGTTTTCCATGTGGCTGAAAACCACAGGTTTCTGTGATAAAAGCCCTGCAGGAAAGGGTTAGTGAGAGCTGAGTAAGGGCCCCGTCACACATAGCAACGCACCAGCGATCCCGACAACGATATGACCTTGTCAGGATCACTGGTGTGTCGCTACATGATCGCTGGTGAGCTGCCAAACAGGCAGCTTCATGAGTGATGAGCACTAGCGACACGTGGGTAACAAGCAACGCACGTCGCTTAGTTACCCACTCTGTACCTTAGTTACCAGCGCGCTGGTGCAGGGAGCTGGTAACCAAGTTACACATCAGGTTTCTAAGCGGCGCACGCAGCAATGCGTGCTGGCCAGCGGGAGACCAGCGATCAAAAAAATGTCCTGGCCCTTCCAGGATGATCAGCGATACCCGGCAGGGGGGGCTGGTCACTGGTAAGTGTCACACACAGCGATCTCGCTGGTGAGATCGCTGTTGCGTCACAAAACTTGTGACTCAGCAGCGATCTTGCTAGCGAGATCGCTGTGTGTGAAGGGGTCTTAAGTCTGAGGAGTCTCAGGCGTGTCAGGGCCAGAGTGAGTTGGTGCTTGTTGCTGTGCAGAGTAGCTGGTGTGTAGAGCACAGGACAGAGTGGAGCCAATAGGCCTGGCACCTACAGCATACAGAGGGGTGCTGCCATCCACGTTGACTGCAACAGGAGGCGGATATCCTGTGCCCGAATAAAGGACTAGCGTGTTTAACAGCTGCAACCAGGTGGATATGGTGCCCAGCTGCGACCCAGAGGATACCAAGGACTGGGTACGGCTGTGAGTAGAAACTATGATACAGTGGTGCAGGACACCCACAGGAACTAGTCAGTGGAGGACTAGCATGTGTAGTGACTGCAATCTAAAGGATGCCGGGTACTATATAGTGCTATGAACTGGTGTCAAGTGAACACTGATAATATGCACTGAAGTTATTTGCATTTGTGTGGATTGGAACTTTTCTGTGTGAAGATAACACATTAAAGAGACTTTTATGTTTTGAACTTTGTGGGTCACTGCCTCATCACTGTATACAGTACTACCGCTGCCTTACAGATTATAGATTGCTGAATCGCGACAATGTGCAATGTGCGGACCATCAGGATTCCCTTCTATTTCCAGTGCAAGTGGGCAGCCATGTGACCACAGAATACATATAGCTTCTAGTGATGAGCAAACATGCTCAGATAAGGCGTTATTCGAGCATGGTCGTGTGCTAAAGTGTCTTCAGTGTGCTTGAAAAATATGTTTGAGTGCCAATGGCTGCATGTCTCGCGGCTGTTAAACAGCCACAACATATGCAGGGATTGCCTGTGTGTTAGACAATCCCTGCATGTGTGGCAGCTCTCAAACAGCCGCGAGACATGCAGCCACGGGAATCAAACATATTATTTGAGCATGCCGAAGACACTCTGTTAGCACACGAGCATGCTCGAATAACACCTTATCCAAGCACGTTCGCACATCACTACTAGCCTCTCATCAATTTCTCATCTATTTATCTAAACTCATGTTGAAATCAAGGGAAATCCTAACAGTGTGCACACGGTCATAAAATTTGGCAATATAACCGCAGAAATGTATACGTTGCATTGAAAACCCCTTTAAATATTACCGTATATACTCGAGTATAAGCTGAAATTTTCAGCCCATCTTTTGGGCTGAAAGTCCCCCTCTCGGCTTATACTCGAGTCATATACGGGGGTCGGCAGGGGAGGAGGAGCGAGGGTGTCAGAGATCATACTCACCCCCTCCTGGTATAAATACAAAGATCCAAATATTCCAGCACATCACATTTGTTTTTTCACCCCCTCCTGGCACGGTCTCTGCAACCCCCCTGCTTGTTCCTGGGTTTTTCCTGCGTTCAGCGGTCACGTGGCACCACTCATTAAAGTCATGAATATGTGCATATTAATTAGTCTAATGAGCGGTACCACGTGACCGCTGGAACCTGGAAGAGCTGCAGCGCTGACACCATGGAACAAGCAGGGGCTGCAGAGACCATGCGCCAGGAGGGGGTGAGTATGGCGGGGGGAGGACGGGGAACTGTGCAATATTCACCTGTCCCCATTCCACCGCCGCTCTGTCCTCCGTGTCCTCTGACTGTGATGTTCAGGTCAGAGGGCGCTGACGTAGTTAGTGCGCACCCTCTGCTGAACGTCACTGCAGAGACCCGGGAGACAGAGCTACGCCCCGCGATGGAACGGGGACCGGTAAGTATCGCCAGTGCCGGGGGCCTGAGCCAGCGGTGACACCGGCACCTGACCCCCAGCGACCAGAAGTGAGTATGTAATTTTTTTTTAATTGCAGCAGCTGCAGCAATATATGTGGGGTATTTATCTATGGAGCATCTTTGTTCTGCCTTCATACACGTTGATACGGTGTGCACTCTAGCATACAGCAGAAACTGTTATGATTGGGTCACCGAGGAGGAAAGCAAAACCAAGCTAAGCCACAGAAAACCAGAGAGGTTGGTAACTAAGCGGATTGCAGACCCCTGATCCTATCCACACAAATAGCAGTAGCCGCGGAGCTTACCTACGATGATTCTAGACGCCTCGACACAGCCGGAGAACTAAATAAGCCTAAAGCAAGAAAGGGGAAATCTAAACTGCCCCAGAGCAGACCCCAAAGGAATAGATAGCCCCCAAGCATATATCGTCGGTGAGACAAGATAAAAACACAAACGCAGGTAGGAAAATAGGCTGAGCAAATGATGGGGCCCACACTAACTAGACAGGACAGGAAAGGAAAGACACTGTCTGCAATCACGCAAAAAACCCTGCAAAAAATGTCCAACACGTCTGATAAAAAAATAATGAAGTCACTTGACTTCGCCCACTATATCAGCACTCTGGCATATTCTGAAAGCAGAGCAAAAAGAGGCCAATCTAATAAGGGACAAAAACAAACTGGCACAAGCAGTAACATAAGGATGGAAATTCAGCACAGCCCCAGCCGGGGCTGGCTGACCACACAAAACTGAATAGTCAAACCAAATCAAATGTGAACAATAGCAAAAGAACACTTGTCATGATCCCAATGCAGGTTTTTGAGCTGCACACCGGGGGTTAATGTCTGGAGCTCTGTGCAGGTTTTCACCTGCACACTTGGGGTTAATGATTGTGGCCTCTTTCTGGTTCTGGGAGAGCTTCATAAACCTCTGGGTAGCTTCAATCCCTGCCAGTTATACTTTTGCCTTTGGTCTAGTGTGCTGACCCCCGTGTGCCTGTTTATTGCTATAGCTTGTTTATATGGTCCTGACCCGATTCTGTTTCCCGTTGTGAGTTTGCCTGTTGATTTTGTACTGCGTTATTATCTGTGTATGACCCATTGCCTGTGACCAGATTACTCTCTGCTCGCCCCTCTTGTACCTTGCAGCTATCTGTGTATGACTCATTGCCTGTGACCTGACCACTCTCTGCTCACCCCTCTGGTACCTTGCAGCTATCTCTGTGTGTGACTCATTGGCTATGTCCTGACTATTCTCCCTGTCTATGCCCCTTGGTAACTTTGTCTCACAGTTACTCTGCTAGGAATTGTCTTGCAGCTCCTAGCTCTGTGGAGTTTAAGCCACGCCTCTAGCAGTCACGTGCTTCAGGCCCTGCAGCTCTGAAGTACGCATCTATTCGGTTGCTGCCCGCTCCACAGGTAGCTTTGAGCACGCTTTCGCTTTACTCAGGACACGTGCACTGGCTCAGTGAGCAAGTTCAGTGCGGTGTCTTTGACATTATAACTGGCCCACAATTTTTTTTTCTCTCCTCACTTCTGCAGCATGGACCCAATGTGTGCTTTATCTGAGCAGGTGAGAAGCTTGACTCAGTCACTGCAGAAGCTTAGTTTGGAACACCAAGCTCTGGCCCAGTCCCAACGGCGGGTTGAGGACTCAGTTCAGGGGGTATTTTCTGCTGGCTTCCAGCAGGTGGGGAATAGAGATGTCATTTTAGTCCCACCTGAATCCCCGGTTAAATTGCCAGATATATTTTCTGGTAACAAGGATGATTTCAGGGCATTTAAGGAGGGCTGTAAGCTTTTTTTTTCTTTGAGACCCCGCTCCTCTGGGGATGAGAAACAGAGGGTGGGGGTGGTGATGTCCCTGCTTAGGGGGTCCCCAAAAGCCTGGGCATTCTCGCTTTCCTCTTCTGCCCCTGAGAGAATGTCTGTGGATGCATTTTTTGAAGCCTTAGGGCTTATTTATGATGAGCCTGATAGAGTGCGGTTGGCTGAGGACAAAGTGATGAGTGTCTGTCAGGGGGAGCACTCGGCCGAATGGTTCTGTACTGAATTCAGACGTTGGGCAGCGGAAATTTCCTGGAGTGATGCCGCCCTGCGGGGGCTGTTCCACAGAGGCCTGTGTGAACGTCTGAAGGATGCTTGGCACTTCATCCTCCGCCTGACTCCCTGGAGGATGCCATGGTCCAAGCGGTTCGCATGGATCTCAGGCTGCGGGCTAGAGGCATTATGCAATGGGAAACGCCCTTATTCTTCAGTGGAGATGAGACCCAGACTCTTCCTATGGCTATGGAGGTGAACGCTGTCACCTGTGAGGGAAAGGAAAGAAGACGCCGCCGGGAAAAGCAGTTGTGCTTCTATTGTGGGAAATCTGGACATTGGAAGAAGGACTGCCCCTCCTGTCCGTCATCCTCCAAGATGGCGGGAAACGACTAGGTCTGGGTAGTAATCGAGGAGGCTACCCAGACCTTCAGGTTCAATTTTCCTCATGTGCAAAAATGGTGCTGCAGGTGGAACTGGAACTTGGTTATGGTCCTGTTCAGACTACTGCTTTTATTGACTGCGGTTCGGCTGTGAACCTGATTGATACCAAGGTTATGACTCTTTATAAGATAGGGACAGTCAGGCTTCACGATCCTGTTAAACTTGTGGCAATTGACTCATCTCCTCTTACCCAAGACGGTATCTGTTGCAGGTCTGAACTTTTTTCTCTAAAAGTGGGTTCCACTCATGTGGAGAAACTAAGTTGTCTGGTGGTAGATAACTTGCCTGCAGGACTGGTACTGGGGATGCCTTGGCTTCAACGCCATAATCCTACCATTGATTGGGTTACAGGGGAAATCACTCAATGGGGATGCAATAGTAAATGTGGTAACCGGGGACATCTTGTTAACGCTGTTAAATCAGTGTCTGTGTCGTCTGTCGATCTGGAAGGTATTCCGGAGTACCTGAAAGATTTCGAAGACGTTTTTTCCGAAAGTGAGGCTGAGGCGCTGCCACCACATAGACCCTATGATTGTGCCATTGATTTAGTACCCGGAGCCAAGTTACCTAAGGCTCGATTGTTCAATTTGTCTGGGCCTGAGCGCTAAGCCATGAAGGAGTACATAGCTGAGAGTCTCCGCAAAGGGCATATCAGGCCTTCTGTATCACCTGTGGCAGCAGGGTTCTTCTTTGTGAAGAAAAAAGATGGTGGTTTGCGGCCGTGCCTCGACTTTCGGGAACTGAACAAGATAACGGTTAGGAACTCTTACCCACTTCCCCTCATCCCAGACTTATGTAACCAGTTAGCTGGGGCCCAATGGTTCTCCAAGTTGGATCTGCGGGGGGCCTACAATCTGATAAGGGTTCGGGAAGGGGACGAGTGGAAAACGGCATTCCTCACATCAGAGGGACTCTTCGAGAACCTGGTAATGCCATTTGGGTTAACTAATGCACCCGCTATTTTCCAAAATTTCATCAATGTTGTGTTTTCTGATCTGATAGGCCGTTTTGTTATTATTTATTTGGATGATATTTTGGTGTATTCCCCGGACAGTCAATCTCACTTGCAACATCTAAAGACTGTTCTCCAGAGACTCAGGGAGAACCAATTGTTCGCCAAACTGGAAAAATGTTCGTTTTTTGTACAGGAGTTGTCTTTTTTGGGGTTGATTGTGTCCTGTGAGGGGTTTCGTATGGATCCTAAGAAGGTGCTGGCGATCGCTGACTGGGTTCAGCCTCGAGATCTCAAGGGGCTCCAGCGCTTCTTAGGATTTGCGAACTATTACCGGAGATTCATTAAAGGTTTCTCACAAGTGGTTAAACCACTCACGGATCTTACCCAGAAGGGAGCTGATGTAAAAAATTGCTCTGTACTCGCTAAGGAATCCTTCTCAGCAATTAAGAAATGTTTTATGTCTGCCCCGGTGTTGGTGCAACCTGACCCGTCCAAACCATTCATTGTGGAGGTGGATGCTTCTGAAGTGGGGGTGGGGGCTGTGCTGTCCCAGGGTCCGGCCACCCTTATCAATCTCAAACCCTGTGCCTTCTTCTCAAAGAAGTTCTCTTCAGCTGAGAAAAACTATGATGTAGGCAATAGAGAACTTCTTGCGGTCAAGCTGGCATTTGAGGAATGGAGGCACTTTTTGGAAGGGGCGGCTCACCCTATCACGGTTGTCACGGATCACAAAAATTTGGCATACCTTGAATCTGCTAAGAGGCTTACTCCTAGACAGGCCCGTTGGTCACTTTTTTTTTCACGATTTCAGTTCTCAATTACTTTTCGACCAGGGTCCAAAAATGTTAAAGCAGATGCCCTATCCAGAAGTTTTGATCCAGTGTCTCCCCCTGAGCCGCCGTCCTCCATTCTTCCCCCAGGGGTGGTAGTGGCGGGGGTCTCAACTGAGTTGGAACAAGAAATCCTAAGGGCTCAGGCCCTAGCTCCGGCAACCAGGCCAAGCGATAAACTGTTTGTTCCAGATTCATTGCGGCCTAGACTTCTGCAGGAGTTTCATGATTCTAGGCTGAGTGCTCATCCAGGTATCACGGCCACTAGAGAGGCAGTAACCAGGGGTTTTTGGTGGCCTTCATTAAGGGCCGATGTCAAGGAATTTGTTTCTGCTTGTGGCATGTGTGCCCGTTCCAAAAGCTCGCATAACCGACCGGCTGGGGAACTCATACCTTTACCGGTTCCTGATAGGCCATGGACTCATCTTTCCATGGATTTTATTACCGGTCTTCCACCTTCCAGGGGCAAAACCGTGATCTGGGTGGTGGTGGACAGGTTTTCTAAACAGGCCCATTTCATTCCCTTGGCAGCATTACCTTCAGCAGAAACATTGTCAAGGTTGTTTGGTCCGATTGCATGGGGTACCCCTGAATATTGTGTCTGACAGAGGTGTGCAGTTTGTGGCCAAATTTTGGAGGGTGTTCTGTATGAAATTGGGCATCTCACTCTCCTTCTCGTCGGCATATCACCCGGAGAGCAATGGTCAGACGGAACGCACCAATCAACCCCTGGAACAAATTCTCAGGTGTCTGACCTCCGCCAGACAGGAGGATTGGTGTGATGCGTTACCGTTGGCTGAATTTGCTTTTAACAACCGGGTGAGTCAGTCCACCAACATGTCCCCATTCCTGATTAACTATGGCTTTAGTCCGCATTTTGGGGAGTTTTCTCGGGTGGATTCCGGTTGTCCAGGAGCAGAGGGGTCTGTTCAACGGTTAAAAAACCTCTGGGCTGAAGTCCGGCGTAATATCTCTCGGGCCCAGGGGAGATACAAATATTTTGCGGACAAAAAGAGAGCCTCGGGAGACATGTTTCAGGTGGGAGAGAAGGTTTGGCTCTCCACGCGTAACATCAACTTGAAGGTACCATCAGTTAAGTTGGGACCAAAGTTCATTGGTCCGTACGAGATTATGGAGATAGTCAACCCTGTGGCATATAGGTTGCGTCTCCCCGCCTCCTTAAAAATATCTAATGTGTTCCATAAGTCTCTGTTGAAACCAGCAGGATCTGTCAAAGAGAACTCTGAGACTGTTGTTCCTCCAGTGCTGGTGGAGGGTCAATTGGAGTATGAGGTCGGACATATTGTGGACTCTCGGCGGGTGCGCCGCTCTTTGCAGTACCTGGTCCACTGGAAGGGATATGGACCAGAAGGGCGCTCGTGGATCCCTGCTCATTCGGTACATGCGGATCGCCTGGTTCGGGTGTTCCATGCCAAGTACCCGGGGAGGCCTGGGGGTCCAGAGGCCCCCCTTTGAGAGGGGGGTACTGTCATGATCCCAATGCAGGTATTTGAGCTGCACACCGGGGGTTAATGTCTGGAGCTCTGTGCAGGTTTTGACCTGCACACTTGGGGTTAATGATTGTGGCCTCTTTCTGGTTCTGGGAGAGCTTCATAAACCTCTGGGTAGCTTCAATCCCTGCCAGTTATACTTTTGCCTTTGGTCTAGTGTGCTGACCCCCGTGTGCCTGTTTATTGCTATAGCTTGTTTATATGGTTTTGACCCGATTCTGTTTCCCATTGTAAGCCACGCCTCTAGCAGTCACGTGCTTCAGGCCCTGCAGCTCTGAAGTACGCATCTATTTGGTTGCTGCCCGCTCCACAGGTAGCTTTGAGCACGCTTTCGCTTTACTCAGGACACGTGCACTGGCTCAGTGAGCAAGTTCAGTGCGGTGTCTTTGACAACACTTAGCTTGAGCATGCAGGGACTGAGCTGGAAACTAAGACCTCAGGAGGCAGGAAAAAATCACCAGCAGGGATAGAGGAAGTCGGCCATCTTAAATCCAGTCAAAAACTCCAGATGTCCAATCATCCTCCTCATTATCAGGTGGCAGGCCTCTGCCAACTAGATCAGCTCCACTACCTCCTGTAACCACCAGAGGGAGCCCAGAAAGAGAACTCTCGACCCCTCTGTCAATATAACCAGCTCCACTGCCTTCACTAGTAACCAGAGGTAGGCCAGAAAGTGAATTCACAACAAGAAACCATGGCTCTGTCTTCCAAAATAAGCAGACTGTTCTCTGTAGTCTAACTTGTTTATTTGTGAAGAGTATAGAACATGCGAGCGAGCGGTAAAACTATAAAGAATACAAATGACATAAGTAAGTATTGGGCAGATGATCACACTGCTAACACAATTACAGGAAGTGCTGCACTTTTGTGACATTTTAAATCAACTGTTTCCATCTGTATACCTCACAACTGATTGCATTATAGTGTCAGAGCATTTTGCCCGCAATTTTAACAAGACATTTTCCAAAACATTTCTAAAACATTTTTGTGTTACAAAAACATAACACAAAAAAAATAAACGGATTCAAAAAATGTAGTGTGAATAAGACCTGATTAGGTGGGGAATGTACACCACTCTAAAATCAAAACATTTTGTGAACTTTTACCTGACCCAGCACTGAGCTGCTTTTTTGCAAGTTTTGTTGCAGATGTAACAATTTTCTTGTCAGGTGTCCTGCAAGTTACATCAGACTAGCTCTGATTCCACCTTTACATCAGAATATAGCAGAGTCTAAAATCTCTACAAAGAGAGAGGTGTACTAGCACAAAAAATCAGTCAGCTTCCACAGCAATTCTTTTTCTATTCACGATGTCCATTCCATCTGGGTGCGTGAAAAACAGTTGACTTGCAAGGGACGGGTTTGGACCAATGAAGCATCTGGTGAAGTGATGAAAGTAACCAATCCCTACAACCAGGCAGCACAAGCAGCAAGACCTGTAGCAATCCGACTTGTTAATGAGGCGCTCACCAGGGCAAGGACAACACAGGTGACACCACCACAGATTCTCACAGAAGTCATTTCAGGAGCCCATTCTAATGTTGCAGCACTTCTCCCAAGGAAAGCATCACTGAAGAGAACAATACGATTATCAAGGCAACTTGGCAATATTCCAAGGTTACCCCAAACTCTTGATCAACTTGTTATTCCCCAGGAGATCCAGGGGATCAATATTGATGGTGTCCAGCAGCAGTTCCTTCTGCATGACTCTGGTAAGCTTTTAACATTTCCATTATATAGAATTATTGCAAAGTTTATGTTGCACAAATGTGAAAAATTATATATTACAAAGTGCTGATATAGAATACTATGTGATTATTTTGCCTTAAAGGGAAACTTGGAGAATAGTGTAATGTAGGGTGAGGCCTACTGATTCCAACTATGCCACACTTGTTAAGTTGCAGTCTGATTTTCTGCTCAGCTTCAAAGTAGAAGTCCTGCCATGTTCATAAGCAGAGTGGTAACTTGTCCACCAACCATGATTTGCAGGTATCCAGCCATTGTCAATCACAGCCAGAGGACAAGGTTGTCGCATCAAACCCGCATCACTAGATGTCAATTTTAGTGTAGAATTTTATGCTATAAATTAGCTGCAGATCGTCTGCTGCAACTACTTAGTGCATGTGAATGGACCTTAAAGGGAATCTGTCACCCCTTTTTTGAGATATCATATAATGATATCATTCAATTGTGTGTCACATAAGAATTCTCTTAGTACTTTTGCTTCCCCCTGACCCCGCACCTTTCATGCATAAATACCTTTTTTATATCGGTTCAGATGTATGTAAACTGCCGCTGTCCGGTCCGCTGGGCGGGGCTTATTCACCTGCTTCCCCTTCCCTGTCTTGCTCTACGTATTTCTTCTTGTATAGAGCAAGAAGCAGTGAGCTCTGCGATTGATGACCTGGCAGAACTTGCTCGTGACCTCGTTTTGAGTGAGGATGTGCTGCTTCGAGACATTGTGCGTTTAGCTGCGTATTGCTGAGTATACTGCGGGAAACAGTTTATGTGCAGCGGCTTCCGCGTGGCGGGAATGATGAAGCGCTTGATGGCGGACTGCACTCTCGGTACTTGTGACTGTATGGCGGCTGCTGCAGTATCTGCAGGCAGTGCAGTGTGGATACAAGCGGATCCTTAAGTCGTATTCACTATCGCAGGTGTCTAGCATCTGTTTTGCTGTTCTGCCTTCATACACGTTGACACGATGTGCACTCTAGCATACAGCATAAACCATGGCTCTGTCTTCCAAAATAAGCAGACTGTTCTCTGTAGTCTAACTTGTTTATTTGTGAAGAGTATAGAACATGCGAGCGAGCAGTAAAACTATAAAGAATACAAATGACATAAGTAAGTATAGGGCAGATGATCACACTGCTAACACAATTACAGGAAGTATTCAGTAGAAAAAGCACAGGGGTCTAATTACATCTACTGAGCACTGACTGCTATACAGCTAATAACATCTCTGTACACACTGCATTGCAAGAAAGATATTAAGCTTACCAGATATACTTTACACAGATAACAAACTCAAGTTGGAGAGTTAACAGGAGGACCAATAAATATGTGTCCTTATGAAATACAAGAAGAAAATGGCACCTTCTTTGTCCCAGAATACATTGCTTCCTTCCCACAAGCACTGCTTCAATCCCATAGTGCATTGTTTCTGTTAAAGTCACAGACTGTAAATGCTATCAAATACAAAACACAATGCCCTATTCAGAGGGCAGAACAATCTTCTTGGGCCACCATTAACTCTTGTGCAGCATTTTCTGGGGGGTATTTACATATCTATGGAGCATCTTTTGCCATTTATCTATGGAGCATCTTCTTGGCCACCATTAACCCTTGTGCAGCATTTCATTGGGGGTATTTATCTATGGAGCATTTTCTTGGGCCACCATTAACCCTTGTGCAGCATTTTATGGGGGTTATTTATCTATGGAGCATCTTCTTGGGCCACCATTAACCCTTGTGCAGCATTTTACGGGGGGTATTTATCTATGGAGCATCTTTATGAACCACCATTAACCCTTGTGCAGCATTTTATGGGGGGTATTTATCTATGGAGCATCTTCTTGGGCCACCATTAACCCTTGTGCAGGATTTTATGGGGGGGGGTTATCTATGGAGCATCTTCTTGGGCCACCATTATCCCTTGTGCAGCATTTTATGGGGGGTATTTATCTATGTCGCATCTTTTTGGACCATCATTAACCTTTGTGCAGCACCGCCCTTGGCTTATACTCGAGTCAATACGTTTTCCCAGTTTTTTGTGGCAAAATTAGGGGTCTTGGCTTATACTCTGGTCGGCTTATACTTGAGTATATACAGTAATTTCACTATAGGGTTGATCAATTTAGAAAAATGTAAATTAAAATATTTACATTCTTTCATCCAGTGCAACTTTTTGCATTTCTTTTTTCAATAATTTGGCACAAAATATGAAAAAAAAAATTCTAGAGAAGAAAGTGGTGTAGATGCTTCAAAAATCTAAAGTTTTCTGACTAAATACCATATGCACCTGTAAAAAGAAGAACTTTACATAAAAACAAAAGCCTCCAATTCTGCACAGGCCGAGAAGCTGGCTACTTTGTGTGTGGACACATTTTCTGTAAAGTCCCATACTATTGCTTTTGCCCTTGAGTTCAGACCTCACAATATCTTGAATGTAATTTTATAGCAATAAAACCTGCTTTTAATATACAGTGCATTATATACAGTCGGGAAAATAAGTATTTGATCTCTTGCTAATTTTGTAAGTTTGCCCAGTGACAAAGACATGAACAGTCTAGAATTTTAAGGGTAGGTTAATTTTAACATTGAGAGATAGAATATCAAAAATAAAATCCAGAAAATCACATTGTATAAATTTATATTAATTTATTTGCATTCTGCAGTGAGAAATAAGTATTTGATCCCTCTGGCAAACAAGACTTTATACTTGGTGGCAAAACCCTTGTTGGTAAGCACAGCAGTCAGATGTTTTTAGTAGTTGATGAGGAGGTTTGCACACATGTCAGGCGGAATTTTGGTCCACTCCTCTTTGCAGATCATCTCTAAATCATTAAAATTTTGAGGCTGTCGCTTGGCAACTCGAAGCTTCAACTTCCTCCATAAGGTTTCTATGGGATTAAGGTCTGGAGACTGGCTAGGCCACTCTATGACCTTAATGTGCTTCTTTTTGAGCCACTCCTTTGTTGCCTTGGCTGTATGTTTTGGGTCATGGTCTTGCTGGAAGACCCAGCCACGACCCATTTTTAATGTCCTGGCAGAGGGAAGGAGGTTGTCACTCAGGATTTTATGGTACATGGCTCCATCTATTCTCCCACTGATGCAGTGAAGTAGTCCTGTGCTCTTAGCAGAGAAACACCCCCAAAACTTAATGTTTTCACCTCCTTGCTTGACAGTGGGGACAGAGTTCTTTGTGTCATAGACAACATTGGTCTTCCTCTAAACATGGCAAGTTGAGTTAATGCCAAAGAGCTCAATTTTTGTCTCATCTGACCACAGCACCTTCTCCCAATCACTCATAGAATCATCACGGTGTTCATTGGCAGACTTCAGATGGGCCTACACATGTGCCTTCTTGAGCAGGGGGACCTTGTGGGCACTGAAGGATTTTAAACCTTTACGGCGTAATGTGTTACCAATGGTTTTCTTGGCGACTGTGGTCTCACCTGCCTTGAGATCATTAACAAGTTCCCCCATGTAGTTTTATGCTGATCTATCACATTCCTCATGATCAAGGATACATCATGGGGTGAGATTTTGCATGGTGCCCCAGATCGATGTCGTTTAACAATCATTTTGTATTTCTTCCATTTTCTAACTTTTGCACCAACAGTTGTCTCCTTCTCACCCAGCGTCTTACTTAAGGTTTTGTAGCCCATTCCAGCCTTGTGCAGGTCTATGATCTTGTCCCTGACATCCTTATAAAGCTCTTTGGTCTTGCCCATGTTGTAGAGGTTAGAGTTTGACAGATTAATTGAGTCTGTGGACAGGAGTCTTTTATAAAGGTGAATGTGTAAGACAGCTGTCTTTAATGCAGGTAACGAGTTGATTAGGAGTATCTAACTGGTCTGTAGGAACCAGAACTCTTAATGGTTGGTGGGTGGTGAAATACTTATTTCTCACTGCAAAATGCAAATACATTTATAGAATTTATACAATGTGATTTTCTGGATTTTATTTTTGATATTCTATCTCTCAATGTTAAAATTAACCTACCCTTAAAATTATAGACTGTTCATGTCTTTGTCATTGGGCAAACTTACAAAATCAGCAAGGGATCAAATAATTATTTCCTTCACTGTATGCAGAACAATCTACACATGAAACCATTTCCATCACCAACATAATAAGTCCGACTTCCCTCCAAGTCTGTTTCCCTTAAACAGCATGCAAGTAATTAAAAGGACCCCAGCTACAAACTGCGTAAAATAATTGGGCCCCAATTGTTGCCAATATTGTGCCAAAATGAACATTTTTTTTCTAATATGCCATGGGATGCAGTGAGGCAATTATTCATTTGGATAAAATATTAAAACTCCATGGGTGTCCGGTATTAGAGAGAAGCAGAAAATTAGTACATAGAGATAATTACACATGATGCGGTTTCGAGGCAGAAATAACATTACTGCTTCTCGTGGCTAAAAGCAAAGCAATTTTTTTATCTGTAGTGAATGATGTGAAAAATCTAAAAAGGTAAATGGATAACAAGTGTAAAAGAAAACAGTTGCATCTAGATCACATGGGACCACTGGGAACAGCGGCCATGTGTTACAAGTCTCCACACAAGAAATTGTAATTCGGTCTTGCGTTTTACATTCCTGCACCCCTCCAATCCTGAGATATAGCCCTCTCTTCTTTATATGGAAATCTAGCCTTATTATCCAAGTAGGTGTGGTATTCATGAAGACGCCTACAGAGGAGAGTTGAGGACCACCCACACTCGACTAAAAAGACCAGATTTAAATAATGGGACGAGGGAGACATATCAACAACGGAGAGGTGGGAGAACAATTTTTTAAAAAAGTCAGATTCAGGAAAACAGTGGCATGTTTATTGACAGGTCATCTTTAAGGCAATGCTGCCACATAGTATAACAATGTGGTTTTGGTGCATAAAATCTGCTGCACTCCACATTTCAGCAAAGGGGATGTGATTTAATGAAAAAACATGCCCACCGTGTGTTTAAAGATGCGGGTCAGATATGGAGGTTTTGGTGATTTTTTTCACATTAAACTTCTATAAGGAGCCTGAAAAACTACAATACAAAAAATTAATTCTATTTTAAATGTGGGATACCAGGGTTTGAGCTACTGCAAATAAAGGGAAAAACACAACAAAAAAACGCAATAATTAGAGCAGATAGCTATTGAAATGTGGCATTACACAGCCAATTCCTGCAAAAGAACCCTAATTTTTTATTTTTTTTGCATTCATAAATATACAATATTTAATACACAAGACATGTTGACTTGGGTGGAAATTATTTGTCCACGGTCTTTATTTAAAAATTCACATACCATTAAAAATTCATATACCAAACTTTAAACTGCTAACAAATTGCAACTCAGCCAGAGCTCAAACCCGTTAACCATATCCAAAACCTGCTGTCCATTCAGTTTCCTGAACGACTTACCCCACGGCCACCTTGCTTAACTAAAAGTAGGCACTCCACCAAGGGCCAATTCAATCATAACCTGTAAATCAAGGTTAAAAATGTCAGTACCTATTTCTGAAAGATGCACTGAATCGTTCCAAAAAAGGCCTTGCACTCCACCTTCCAAGTCCACATGCCGAAATGCAAAACCGCTGATAGATGGCTCAAATTAACTCATGGACCTATTCAATCTTTTACAAAATTTCAAGTCCACAGATTCAGACCACAGCAACCTCGGAATAATTTCAGAAAACACTAACATAGTACTAGGAGACATTTTTTAACTCCAAAAAAGTCTGGTTCATCTGAAATAGTAAATTTTCCCAATGTCATTCCCTCCAAGGTGAATAATGAGAGTGTCTGGGGATGGAAACTTGCTTTACATCAAAGACACTTGTTCCATGATACCATTCCATTTCTGTCCCCTGACACTAGACCAAAACACCCTGACAAATCAGAGGATATGGACAGGTTCAATCCATAACCTTGTTGCCGTTCTCTCCACTCAGCCCAGTGAATGAAAGAACGGCCTAGTATCCACACTGAGAGACCTAAGAAAACTACAAACAAAAGTTGGTTCCACATTAATTACGAATGTACAATTTATAACACTTCGAGCCCCATCTCCCCAACTTCTTAATAAATCCTTCACCTAAACCAATCCTAGCAGCCTCGGTCGCAGCTCCAATCCGGAAAGAATGGGTAGAGAAATGTCTCTCACCCAAGTTCAGCCTGGAACGACACTTCCTCAGCACACTCCTAAATTGAAACTGCGTCAAATGCCTGCCAGGACGATGAATGAGAAACTTACTCCTCCCAGAAGGACGAATACTAATATATTTCCTGCACTTTTGACGGTGCGCCATGCGCGCCAAAATCCGAAAAGTTTGATTTTGGCGCGCATGGCGCACCGTCAAAAGTGCGCAGCGCAGGTCAAAGTGCAACTAGCGCACGGCCTGCGCACGATCTGCGCACCCTATGCTAAAGATAGGGTGCGCCGATCGCAGGCGCCGCTGTGCGCTAGGAGGCGGCGCTACAAGCAAGGGGCGGGCACGCCGGGCAGAGAGCCGGCTCGGGGGCGGAGCTACCCCTGGCCGTGCGTGCGCTTAAAAAGTGCTAATGTGAAACCGGCCTAAGTCTCACAATAATTTAACCGCTAAATGACATTTACTAGAAAGACAGTTCACAGAATATATAACATCCTTGCTACTAGACCTGATAATAATATTCTTATTAGCCAACTTCCTACCCCAAATCACTATTGCTACTAGGATAGGAAATAATGCCAACAGAAGGCCATTATTGGCAATACCCCTATCTATCCAGGCCTGAGGTCACCTACCAGCCCACCACTTGCCGTCCAGAAAAACACTAAAACCAACGCTGCTAGCATCCGTAAAGAAACGCAGCTGTTCATCTAGGACAAACTATGACCGCCTCATTGATAAACCATTGAATGACTCAAAAAATTCTAGCCAACTCTCCAAATCCTCCCTTGCATCCTTAGATAATTTAACATGAAAGCCTAGATTCTTAATACCAGCAATGCAAGTAGACAGGCGCCTACAAAAAACCCTGCCCATTGGCATAATTCTACCCGCAAAAGCTATAGAGCCCAACAAGGATTCCACTTCATTACCAGAAGCTTTCTTTTAAGTAACAAACATTGTATAACCTGTCCTGTCTGCATTTAACAACCTAGCTAAAGGTAAAAGTAACTCGCCCGTAACAGTATATATAGTAATGCCTAGAAACTCAATACAATTAACTGGTAAAACTGTTTTATTTACTGCTAATGGGATACCAAAATCACTACAAACAGCCTGGAAAGTATTCAAGACTTCTTCACATACGGATGAATCTCCAGGACCTACAAATTAAAAATCATCTAAATAGTGAGCTATACCACCTTTCATACATTTCAACGCTGTCACCCATTCAATAAAGGAGGCAAATGCCTCGATGTAAAAGCAGGAAACCGAACATCCCAATGGCAAACATTTGTCAAAGTAAAAACAACCACGGAACTGAAAACCTAAGGAATTAAAACCACTTGGATGAATAGGCAATAATCTAATAGCAGATTCCACATCGGCCTTGGCCATTAGCGCTCCTGGCCCAAAGCTTCTAATCAGCTTGACAGCCTTATCAAAAGAAGTATAAGTAACAGATATAGCAGAGTTATCAATACTGTCATTCAACGATGAACCGTATGGGAAGGATAAGTGATGGATTAACGTGAAAGCGCCTCGGTCTTTCTTAGGAACTATTCCCAGAGGTTATAAATGGAAATTGACAAAGGGTGGCGCTGTAAAAGGACCCGCCACCCTGCCACATACAATTTACTTTTCAAATTTCTTTTCTACCACCTCTGGATGCAGTTCAGAAGATTTTAAAGTATTCACCCAAACACGACCCCCCCCCATAAACTGCGGAATTAAAAACCGTCATTAAAACCTTCAGTTAGCAGCTTGGCCATCCTGCGATTTGCATACCATTCTAGCCAACACTGCATTTTCTCCAGACTTACTGGACTCGATCCCTTTAATGAAATACTTGTTGAGGGCTGACCCGGCAGGTTTGTTTTTTTAAAACCCCTGGCCATCGGGTGCGATTCTCCACAAAAGGAGCATTCATGTTTGTACCTGCAAAAGTTAGGCCATTTACATTGTGATTCATTAAAGGCAAAACATGTACCTTTATTAAAGGTGATTTCAGTTGACACCTGACTTTTTTGTAAGTTAGATAGCTTACTTGGAAGCATTAGGTTGAGCCATAAACCCACGTCTTTAACACCCCCTCTCAATAATGGGTATATAGCCAACTTCTCTCTAAAGTTCTCATTATAAAAGAACCAACTCAAGTTATCAAAATTTTTATATGCCTCCAAAACTATTTCCACATGCTGAAATAGCCGGGAGCATTTCTCAGGAAACTTCTACCCCCATAACACTAGCATATGTACAAAATGCTTGAAGCCAATTATTAAAGGACCTTGCAATAGGTCTGCGCCTATCCTCGTCCTTGTCCAGCTTTGCTAAAAATTCCTTAGAGGCTGGCAACAAAGACAGGATATCAATAAATTCATTATTCCATATTTTATTATTAATAACTGCAGATAAGTGATAACCTAAGGGAGGAACTGTACAAACTAGAGCTTCCTTGTAACAGTCCTCTCCCACCCCTTTAACACCAGATGCAACGGGAGTAATTGAAGACCCGTAATCTCTATGCTCATCCTCCAGGCCCTCCTCCAGGTGTTTCCATACCTCTGCTTCACCTGGGGCCCTGGAGGATACACTGACTGAACTTGTGGTGTTAAATGGGGGGCTGGAGTATATCCCTGAGTGAGCCTAGCACCTGTGACAGCTTGTGTAAGGTGTGTAAGGTGCTTGCAGATTGAGGCTCATACTCACCGCCTTCAGATAAGGTGTCCTGGCCTTGGTACCGCCTGAAGACCTCTCCCTCAGCTGGTCCTTCAGCTGTAGGCCTGGCAGCCCCAGGACCAGCAACGGCCGTTTCCGACCGGTGGTCAACTGGGGCCAGCCTTGTCCTTTCTTTACGTGGGGCGTCGGATGACCCCCTATTTCCTCGCCATCTTCCAAAATTCCGTTGACTGTGTACCAGGGAAGGAAAGTAAAACACTCTCCTCCTTTTGTTCCTGGATCCAGCATGCATGCCTGCACCCCAGGATGATGTTGGCGCAGTCTCCGGCGCTTCTCGGGTGACGTCGTCTCTGAGCGCTTCCTATCCTGCATCTGATCTGGCAGCATCTTTCTCCAGCTCCTGCAGGAAGCGCTGCAAGCATGCAAGGGCACCTTCATCTCCTAGCTTCATATGGAGTTCGAGGGCAGCCTCCATAGCAGGTACAGCAGCTGGGCAGCACTTCCTTCTGGCAGTGATGGGGAATGGCAACCCCCTTTCCTCTCTGCCTCTTCTTATGCCCCCTGCCCTCATTTATTTACAAATAGTTTGCCCTATCAACGGCCGTCGCTGGGGGAAAAGCTATACTTCGCCAATACCTGTTATCAAAAAATACCGGGAAAACTTGAAGGGAAAATCTCCCACCAAGCTTAACCCTTTAGTAGGTGGGTGGTTATATGGCCTGGTAAAGCCATGTATAACCCTCCTAAAGGTCCAGGTTATATCATTCTGATGCAGAAACCTGCTGAAAAAAACCCCCACAGCATTTCCACACGTGGGAGCATGGCCTTAACAATAGGAGTATACAAAATAAGGTTGCACTCTATCATGCTAAGGAATGTCAATGTGGAATATGTGAAATTTAAATACCAATACTGCTTTGGAGTTTTATAAAAAAGTATGAGATGCTTAGCATAAAATTTGGCCAAATTATATCTGCCCATCAACCATCGTCAAGGTGGTCTCAAAGTCTGATGGGTCCCTGACCTGGGTGAATACCTCTCTAAGGCTGATGTCTGAAATCCTGGGTGAATGTGGACACCTCTGTCAGCAATGCCTGCATATATGGGTAAGTAGGGACCTGCTATAATTAAAATCACCACCTGGTAGTGGGCGGAGTGCTCGGTCAGTAAGCTAACATACAAATGACAAAAAACTGAATGTTACATCCAGACTAGTGTGAATAGGTGCATACCAGGAGGAGCTACCTCCATATACAATATACAAATAAGGTTGCAATCTATCATGTTAAGGAATGTCAATGTGGAATATGTGAAATTCTGATTGGTCCCTGACATCACCATTCAGCGCCGTGGCCGCTGTGCCAGTGAGAGGAAGCTGCCGGTGACGGTGATGCTGTGGCTGTGGGAGAGCATATGGAGAGGTGCTGTGTGTGTGTGCGCAGTGCTGCTGGGAAACGTGTAGAGGGATGAATGGTGCAGTGTGTGTCTGTGCGTGTGTATAGGTGGAGGAGAGGGCAATGATGGGGGTGATGGGGGAGAAGGCAATGATGGGGGTGATGGGGAGGAGGAAATGATGGAGGTGGTGGAATGGGCAATGATGGAGGTGGTGAAAAGGATAATGATGGTCAACAGGGCAATAATGGGGTGGTGGGGGAGGAGGAAATGATGGAGGTGGTGGAATAGGCAAGGATGGGGTGGTGGAGAAGAAGGTAATGATGGGGTGGTGGGGGAGAGAGCAATGATTGAGGTGGTGGAATGGGCAATGATGGTGGTGGTGGGGAGAAGGCAATGATGGAGGTGGTGAAAAGGACAATAATGGGGTGGTGGGGAAGGAGGCAATGATGGGCATGGTGGGGAGACAGCAATGATGGAGATGGTGGAAAGAACATTGATGGGGTGGTTGGGGAGAAAACAATGATGGAGGTGGTAGGGGAGAAAGCAATGATGGTTTGGTGGGGAAAAGGCCATGATTCACATAGTGGAAAGGGCAATGATGGCGTAAAGGGCAATTATGAGGGTGATAGGGCAGGACGAAACAATGGAGGTGGTGAAATGGGCAATGATGGGGTAGTGGGGAGCAAGCAATGATAGAGGTGGTGGAAAGGGCAATGATGGTGTCCTGGGGAGAAGGCAATGATGGGGGTGGGGGAGAGGACAATAATGGGATGCAGAGGGAGGAGGACAATGGGAGGTGTGGGATTGGCAAGGGAGGAAGGGGAATTTATCATGGATTTAGGAACAGGGGGAGGTGGAGGAAGACGTTATCACTTATTATGTTTAACACAGTCCCTTAGTATATAGTGTACTCACTTATTATGTATAAAACCATCCTTAGTTACATAGTTTCCTCTTTTATCATGTATAACACCGTCCCTTATTACATACCATCCTCTCTAGTTAAATATTGTGCCATCCCTTATTATATAGCTTCCTTTGCTGTTATGTACAGTGGTGTCTCTTACATAGTGTATTCTTGTTATTTTTGTTATTCACAGTGCCTTCTTTTATTACATAGTCCGGTCTCTTGTTAGATATAAAATGACTGCTGATGGAGAAGTCAGTAACCAAACTACCAGTCCATCATGTCCTCCATTAGAAAAGCTTTCCCATGCTCCATCAGCCATCATTGCATTATATATCTAACAAGAGAGGACGGTATGTAATAAAAGACAGGGCTCTATATAATCCAGTATGTAAGAGACGGTGCTGTACATAGCAAGAGAGGGCACTGTATAAGGGATGGCAATATACATAATAAAGGAGGCTATGTAATATATATACATGTATGTGTGTGTGGATATAGTTATATATGTGATATATATATATTTATATATACATAGCTTTGTTTACATAAAAGGAGGGGGCCCAGACACATTTCTTGCACAGGGGCCCCAAGCTGTCAGTGTCCGCTCCTGGGCTGTGCTGTGCCATGTGCCTTTAATTAAATGTGTGCGCCGCCATCACCCCTTACCTGGCTCCTCCTAACTCCTCCTTTCTAGTACTGCACTGCTCCCGGCTGAACTCTCTGGCTGGATTTCCACAAGGACACCATGCCTCCTGGCTGACGTAGCTTTCCAGCCAGAGAGAGCAGTATATGCTGGGCCTGGCCGGAATTAGTTGCACATGTGAGGGCGGCTACCGGCTGTTGGAGGCGGAGTGTGAGAAGCTGAGGCTGTGTGGAGATGCAAGACAGTGATCTGGGCCCGGCGGCGAAGGCATTCATACTTTTGCTATGGTGCCCCATGATTCCTATGTACGCCCCTGCTCTTGCTGTATATATAGAGGTGCTGTTTGGGAGCTCATATTAAATATAAGGGACTGTATGTGGGCTCATAAGCTATATGGGGGCTGTGTGTGTGGGCTGATACAGTATATAGTGGGAATCAACATACTTAATTCTGTTCAATATCTAGTGATATTAATGATTGTAATTATGAAATAATTATAACTAATATTAACACTGAGGAGAATTAACCTCTTAACGACCGCCGATACGCCTTTTAACGGCGGTAGTTAAGGGTACTTAAACCAGTAGACAAAGTGTATAGCCCCCCCCAGAGTCGGATTTTCTCCAGGGTCTCGGCTGCCGGGGGTAGCCAAGACTCCAGAGATCATGATGCGGGTCATTTTTTTTATATGGTTAATAATGGCGACTGCAAAAAAAGTCTGATGTGCCATTTAATTTCTCTCTCCTCTGATGTGATTGCACATTAGAGGAGAGAGAAATAGGGTCCCTGATCCCCCCCGGTACCTCCCGGTGCTCCTCGGCCCGTGTGCTTCCCCCCATGGGCGCCGTCATCTTCTTCCAGGAAAAAAATGGCAGGCTCATGCGCAGTGTGCCCGCCGAGATCTGCTGGCCAGCACCTGGCAACAATAGGAAGATTTTTCCCATTGGCTCATTTTGGTCACTGTGATAGACCCTATCACAGTGATCAAAATAAAAAAAATAGTAAATAAACCTCCCCTTTATCACCCCCATAGTTAGGGAAAAATAATGAAATAAAGAAAATATATTTATTTTAATTTTTCCATTAGGGTTAGAGCTAGGCTAAAGATAGGGTTAGGGTTGGAATTAGGGTTAGGGTTGGAATTAGGATTAGGGTTGAGATTAGGGTTAGGGTTGGGATTAGGGTTAGGGTTGGGATTTGGGATAGGGTTGTATTGGGGTTAGGTTTGTGGCTAGGGTTATGGTTAGTGTTGGGATTAGGGTTAGTGTTATGGTTGGGATTAGGGTTTTGGTTAGGGTTAGGGTTGGGAATAGGGTTATGGATGGGATTAGGGTTAGGGGTGTGTTGGGGTTAGGGTTGGAGTTAGAATTGAGGGGTTTCCACTGTTTAGGCATATCAGGGGGTCTCCAAACGCGACATGGCACCATCATTGATTCCAGACAATTTTGAGTTCAAAAAGTCAAACAGTGCTTCCTCCCTTCTGAGCCCCGACGTGTGCCCAAACACTGGTTTACCCCAACATATGGGGCATCAGCGTACTCAGGACAAATTGCACAACTTTGGCAGTCTAATTTCTCCTGTTACCCTTGGGAAAATAAAAAATTGGGGGATAAAAAATAATTTTTGTGGGAAAAAAAGTTTTTTTTATTTTCATGGCTCTGCATTATTAACTTCTTTGAAGCACTTAGGGGTTCAAAGTGCTCACCACACATCTTGATAAGCTCCTTGGGGGGTCTAGTTTCCAAAATCGAGTCACGTGGGCGGGGTTTACTGTTTGGGCACATCAAGGGCTCTGCAAACGCAACATGACGCCCACAGACCATTCCATCAAAGTCTGCATTCCAAAACGTCACTACTTCGAGCCCCAACGTGTACCCAATCAGTGGTTCTCCCCCACATATGGGGTATCACCGTACTCAGGACAAATTGCACAACAACTTTTGCGGTCCAATTTCTCCTGTTACCCTTGTGAAACTAATAAAATAGCAGGCCAAAAAAATCATTTTTGAGGAAAAGAATATGAGTTTTTATTTTCACGGCTCTGCATTATAAACTTCTGTGAAGCACTTGGTGGTTCAAAGTGCTCACCACACATCTTAAGGACAAATTGCACAACTTTCAGGGTCTAATTTCTCCTGTTACCTTTGTGAAAATAAAAATTTGGCGGCGAAAAGATAATTTTTGTGGAAAAAATATGATTTTTTTTATTGTCATGGTTCTACGTTATAATCTTCTGTGAAGCACTTGGAGGTTCAAAGTGCTCACCACACATCTAGATAAGTTCCTTAAGGGGTCTAGTTTCCAAAATTGTATCACTTGTTGGGGGTTTCCACTGTTTATGCACATCAGGGGCTCTCCAAACACGACATGGCATCCGATCTCAATTCCAGCCAATTCTGCATTGAAAAAGTCAAACGGTGCTCTTTACGTTAAAAGCCCTGCTGTGCGCCCAAACAGTGATTTACCCCCACATATGGGGTATCGGCGTATTCAGGAGAAATTGCACAACAAATTATGTGGTTCATTTTCTCTTTTTACTCCTGTGAAAATAAAAAAAATTGGTTCAGAATTAAAATGTTTGTAAAAAAAGTTAAATGTTATTTTTTCCTTCCACATTGCTTCAGTTCCTGTGAAGCACGTAAAGGGTTAATAAACTTCTTAAATGTGGTTTTGAGCACCTTGAGGGGTGCAGACTTAGAATGGTGTCACTTTTGGATATTTTCTGTCATATTGACCCCTCAAAGTGACTTCAAATGTGAGGTGGTCCCTAAAAAAAAATGGTTTTGTAAATTTTGTTGTAAAAATGAGAAATCGCTGGTCAACTTTTAACCCTTATAACTCCCTAACAATAAAAATTTTTGGTTCCAAAATTGTGCTGATGTAAAGTAGATATGTGGGAAATGTTAATTATTCAGTAATATATGTGACACATCTCTGTGATTTAAGGGCAAAGAAACTAAAAGTTTGAAAATTGCAAAATGTTAAAAATTTGCGCCATAGTTCCAATTTTTTCATAAATAAACGCAAGTCATATCGAATAAAGTTTACCACTATCTTGAAGTAAAATATGTTACGAAAAAACACTCTCAGAATCAGCGGGATAGGTGAAAGTGTTCCAGAGTTATAACCTCAAAAAGGGACAGTGGTCAGAATTGTAAAAATTGGCTTGGTCATTAACCTGCAAATTGGCTCCGTCACTAAGGGGTTAATGTCAGGCTATTAATTGGGCCCACAATAACAGTAATGGTCTCTAATGTTGCCCCCCAGGAAAATTAAATTGCCCACCCCTGCACTACACTATATTCAATTAAACAAATTGCTCAGCACTCCTCCTTATTAAAATGACTGTTTGTGGGTTATGTTGCTGCTGTGTCTGATGCTGTAAAATCTAGGAGGTCATCTTTGTCCATGGGCGAGGCTATAGTGAGCGCAGAAATTGCAGTTGCATCCAGGGCCACAGAGCCTAGGAGGGCCCAAAACTTTGTTTACTGTGGCCCATATGAATAGCCTAAAGGCCCCGTCACACATAGCGATCTCACTAGCGAGATCGCTGCTGAGTCACAAGTTTTGTGACACAATAGCGATCTCACCAGCGAGATGGCTGTGTGTGACAGCGATCAGCGACTGGCCCCCCTGCCGGTATCGCTGATCGCTCTGGGAAATCTCTGGACATTTCTTTCGTCGCTGATCTCCCGCTGGCCAGCACGCATCGCTGTGTGTAACAGGCGGGAGACCAGCCATCAGCGATAAAATAATAAAAAAAAAAATATTACTATTCTCACCTTCCGACGTCCCGCGCAGCATTCCCGCCTCTCTCCACGCTCCGGTCCCAGTAATTCTTTGCAAGAATGACCGTGAGACTTCGCGATCCCGCGAGAACGGACGTCATCGCGGTAAATCTCGCAAAGGATTACTGGGACCGGAGCGTGGAGAGAGGCGGGAATACTACGCGGGACGTCGGAAGGTGAGAATAACAATATTTTTTATTTTAATTCTATTTTTGACATGAATCAGCGCTGAACACAGCGATGCCGCGCGTGCGGCGTCGCTGTGCTAATCGCTGGTGAAGCTGTCTGTTTGACCAGCGATCACCAGCGATCCTGACACGTTGATATCGTTGTCGGGATCGCTGGTAAGTCGCTATGTGTGACGGGGCCTTAATACTATTAAAGAAATGATAGCTGGGAGCCCTGTTGGAAATTAGTCACATGGCTTAAAATTCTAAATAATGGACCATATGCTAATGCATCAATAGAGGTCGTTCCTCCTTCTCCCTTTATACGGCTCCATTTGAATTAACTGTACAGCACAACAGTATTTCACATATATGCAGATCAATACAGAGGTGGGAATGGAAATGTAGAGGAATATAGGGCAATCATACCGAAAGACGACAAACTTTTCCCCAAAACACCACATTTTAATAAGCCTTTTTTATGTTAGTCAAATATCACATACTCCTAAAAAATGCAACATTTTGAATCAATCATTCTTATAGTTAGACACTGAGCTTCATGAACATTTTGCATGGATGGATTATGCAAATATTAATCCGGACCCACAAGGCATAGCATGCGGAGGCACGGACCGTAGCAGCACAAACAAAACTGTCTTGGAGCTAGATGGGCTCAGTTTTCCTATCTGCTGAATACATACTCCACAGTGGATTTACAGAACGCATGTTATATTTTATATATAATATTTATACACACACATGTGCAGAATTATTGGGGAAGTGAGTATTGCGATCATATCATTTTATGCAGATTTTCCAACTCCAAGCTGTATAAACATGAATGCTTATGGGATCTAGCAGATCAGATGATGCGTATTTGTGTAATGAGGGAGGTGATATTGTCTAGTGATGAGTGAACGTGCTCGGAACATGTTTGGATAAGGTGTTATCAGAGCATGTTCAGGTGCTGAGTGTCTTTGACGTGCTCAAAAATATGTTGGAGTTCTCGTGCCTGCAAGTCTCATGGCTGTTCAACAGCTGCAACACATGCATGGATTACCTGTTTGTAAGGTAATCCCTGCATATGTTGCGAGACATGCAGGTGCGGGGACTCAAACATATTTTTCGAGCATGCCAAAGTCACTCAGTTAGCACCCGAGCATGATAACACCTTATCCTAGCACGTTTGCTCATCTGTTATGAATGAGTCACCGTAGGAGGCAAAAGCAGAAATACAAGCTAAGTCCAGAAAACCAGAGAAGTTGGCAACTATCAGATTGCAGACCCCTGAACCTATCAACACAACTAGCAGTAGCCGATTCATACGATGCCCTAGGCCCCTCGATCACAGCCGGAGAATTACATAGGCCTAAAGAAAGAAAGGGGAAATCTAAACTGCCCCAGAGCAGACCCCAAAGCAATAGGCAGCCCCCAACATATAATGACGGTGAAGCAAGATGAAAATACTAACACAGACAGAAAGATAGACTGAGCAAAGACGGGGCCCAAAACTACCTAGATAGGAAAGGACAGGAAGGCTGCTGCCTGCAATCTGCCAAAACCCTATCAAAGACATAAGCCAACAAGCTGATATGAAAAAGGCCCTGAAGCAGCTAGGCTTCAAAAACTAAATCAGCACTCAGGTAATTTCAGAAGACAGAGCTAAAAGAATTCAGCACACCCCAGCAGGGAATGGCAGAAATCCAGAAAAACAAAGCAAAACAAAGTCAAAGCACCAAAGCAAAAGGCCGAGCAGCAAACTTAGCTTTAGAGGAGCAGGAATTCAGACTGGTCTCCAAGGATCCCACAGAGAAATCACCCGCAGGGCAGAAGGGCGTCGGCAGCCTTATATCCAGTCAGTAACTCCACTCAGCCAGTCATCATCATCAGCCTCAGGTGTTTGATAATCAGGCTCACTACCTTTCTTTACCAGAAGAGGGAGTTTCTCGGGCCTCAGTAATGAAGGGGAAAATGAACTCACAACAGTACCTCCCCCTTGAGGAGGGGTCACCGAACCCTCAACTACGCCGCCAGGGCGATCAGGGTGAGCCCGATGAAAGGCACGCACCAATCTTTTGGCATGAATATCAGAGGCAGAGACCCAGGAATTATCCTCCTGACCATAACCCTTCCACTTAACCAAATACTGGAGTCTCCGTCTAGCCAGACGGGAATCCAGTAGTTTCTCTACCTCATATTCCATGTTACCTTCAACCAATACAGGGTCTGGAGGTTCCACCCCCGGAACAACAGGTTCAACAAACCTCTTCAACAAAGATTTATGGAACACATTATGGATTTTAAATGTGACAGGAAGAGCCAAACGAAAAGAGACCGGATTAATAATCTCCACAATCTTGTAAGGTCCAATAAATCTAGGTTTAAACTTAGGAGAAGCCACCTTCATAGCAATATTTTTTGATGATAACCACACCATATCACCAACCTTAAACTGGGGACCAATGGTCCTATGTCGGTTGGAAAACCGCTGGGCCTTTTCCTGGGAGAGAGATAACTTATCCACCACTTGGTCCCAGATCTGGTGCATTCTCTCCACCACAGTGTCAACACCTGGGCAGGCAGAGGGCTCCACCTGCCCTGAAGAAAATCGAGGATGAAACCCAAAGTTACAAAAAAAAGGTGACATCAAAGTGGCAGAACTAGCTCTATTATTTAAAGCAAATTCGGCCAAGGACAAAAATGAAACCCAATCATCCTGATCAGCAGAAATAAAACATCTCAAATATGACTCCAAGGTCTGGTTTGTTCTCTCTGTCTGCCCATTGGTCTGAGGGTGAAAAGCAGAGGAGAAGGACAACTGAATTCCCAGCCTGGAACAGAAAGTTCTCCAAAATCTAGACACAAACTGGACTCCTCTGTCAGATACAATGTTCTCAGGGATCCCGTGCAAACGAACCACCTGTTGTAAAAACGGGGGCACCAACTCAGAGGAAGACGGCAACTTAGGGAGTGGTACAATATGAACCATCTTAGAGAACCTATCACAAATCACCCAAACAACAGTCATCCTCTGAGAGACAGGCATATCAGAGATGAAATCCATTGAAATATGGGTCCATGGCCTCTTGGGGACAGGCAAAGGCATCAACAACCCACTAGAGCGAGATCCGATTTGGACCGGGAGCACGTCCCACAGGACTGCACAAAATTCCTGACATCACGAGACAAGGAGGGCCACCAAAAAAACTGACTCACCAGATCTCTAGTACCAAAAATACCTGGATGACCAGCCAAAGCAGAGCAATGAACTTCAGACATCACTCTCTTCTTCCACTGGTCAGGAACATACAACTTTCCACTGGGACAACGCTCAGGTTTGTCCTCCTGGAACTCTTCCAGAGCACGTCTCAAATCGGGCGAGATGGCAGAAAGAACTACCCCTTCGCCTAAGATGGTAGCAGGCTTGGTCACCACAGGAGAATCAGCAAAGAAGCTCCTAGAGAGGGCGTCTGCCTTGACATTCTTTGTTCCAGGAAGAAAAGAAACCACAAAATCAAAACGTGTAAAAAACAAGGCCCACCTAGCCTGTCTAGGGTTCAAGCGCTTAGCTGACTCTAGGTAAATCAAATTCTTGTGGTCAGTGAGGACCACGACTTGATGCTTAGCTCCCTCCAACCAATGTCTCCACTCCTCAAATGCCCATTTCATGGCCAACAGTTCCCTATTCCCCACATCATAGTTACGTTCAGATGGAGAGAACTTTCGGGAAAAGAAAGCACAGGGATTCATTTTAGATGTTACAGGATCCTTTTGGGACAAAACAGCTCCTGCACCAATCTCAGAAGCATCCACCTCTACCTGGAATGGAAGTGAGACATCAGGTTGCCGCAAAACCGGGGCAGAGGTGAATCTTCGCTTCAGCTCCTGAAAGGAAGAAACAGCCTCCGGAGACCAATTTAACACATCAGCACCCTTTTTAGTCAAATCAGTCAATGGCTTGGCAATACTAGAAAATTTTGCTATAAATTTCTGATAAAAATTAGCAAAACCCAAAAACTTCTGGAGGGCCTTCAAAGAAGTGGGCTGAACCCAATCGTGAATGGCCTGTACCTTGGCCGGGTCCATTTCAATAGTTGACGGGGACAAAATAAATCCCAAAAAAGAAATCCTCTGTACTCCAAAAAGGCATTTAGATCCTTTGACATACAGGGAATTCTCCCTCAATATCCGGAACACAGTCCGAATATGTTCCACATGAGAATCCCTGTCCTTGGAGAAGATCAAAATATCATCCAGATAGATAATCAAAAATTTATCGACAAAATCTCAGAAAATATCGTTCATGAAGCACTGGAAGACAGAAGGGGCATTAGTGAGCCCAAAAGGCATCACCAGGTACTCAAAATGTCCCTCCGGAGTATTAAACGCCGTCTTCCATTCATCCCCATGCTTAATGCGAATAAGATTATACGCCCCCTGAGGTCAAGCTTGGTAAACCAGCAAGCACCTTTAACTCTGGAGAATAGATCAGAAATCAGGGGTAACGGATACTGATATTTAACAGTAATTTTGTTGAGGGCACGATAATCAATACAAGGTCTTAATGATCCATCCTTTTTGGCTACAAAAAAAAAAACGGCACCTAAGGGTGACGAGGATGGTCTAATATGACCCTTCTCCAACGCCTCCTTAATATAGGATCGCATAGCCTCGTGCTCGGGTACAGATAAATTGAAGAGCTGACCCTTGGGAAATTTACACCCCGGGCTCAGTTCAATTGCACAGTCATAACTCCTATGAGGAGGCAGAGACGCAGACTCATTCTCACTAAATACATCATAAAAGTCCGCCAAATAATCAGGAACATCGTGCGACTGAGGAGAGGTGGAAAACACCGGAGCCTCACTAAAGGCACACCGACAACCCCAACTCACCACAGACACAGATTTCCAATCCAAAACTGGATTATGAATCTGTAACCAGGGAAACCCCAGAACAATAGTATCATGCAGATTATGTAACACCAAAAATCTGCAATTTTCTTGATGGTCTGGGGCGACCCGCATTACCACCTGGGTCCAAAACTGGGGTTTATTTTTAGCCAAAGGAGTAGCATCAATCCCCCTCAAAGGGATAGGAGTCTGCAGAGGTGTCATCGGAAATCCACAACGTTTAGCAAAATCCAAGTCCATTAGGTTTAGGGCTGCTCCCGAATCCACAAAAGCCTTGGCGGAAAATGTGGACAGGGAGCAGATCAGAGTAATAGCCAGAAGAAACTTAGGTTGAACACCCCCAACAGAAAACGTGTGTGCAAAGCGTTTCTCTCTCTCGTTTAGGACAGACAGAAATAATATGCGAGGCATCTACACAGAAAAACACAACTTATTACGCCTTCTGAACTCCTGACGCTGCTCTCTGGAAAAAACTCTATCACATTGCATAGGTTCAGACATTTGTTCAACAGGTGGCAACACCTCTCGTGCAGCTTTGCGTTCGCGCAAACGCCGATCAACCTGAATGGCTAATGACATAGAATCGTCAAGACCAGAGGGAACAGGAAATCCCACCATAGCATCTTTTACGGCTTCTGACAACCCCTTCCGAAAGAGAGCAGCCAAGGCATTATCATTCCAGGTAGTAAGTACTGCCCACTTTCGGAATTTTTGACAGTACAATTCTGCAGAATCACAACCCTGGCTCAATGCCAGCAGGGTCTTTTCAGCCTGATCAATGGCATTAGGTTCGTCATGCAACAACCCCAAAGCTTGAAAGAATGCGTTCACATTAGTCAGAATAGGATCATCTGGTTTCAAAGAAAACGCCCAATCCTGGGGATCGCCACGCAGCAAAGAGATGACAATTTTAACCTGCTGCGCGGAGCTCCCTGGCGAGTTAGGCTTCAAGGCAAAATATAATTTACAATTATTTTTGAAATTCAAAAATTTAGACCAATCCCCAAAAAATACATCAGGTGTAGGTATCTTTGGTTCAGCAGCATGTGAATGAGCAAGGTAGGCGGAAATTCCCCGCACTTCCGCAGCGAGCTGCTCCACACGATCAGACAATTGCTTTATCTCCATTGAGAGAAAAAAAATTCCCCCTACAGCCTCAGAGATATAGAGGAAAAAATATACACACCTTTTTTTTTTTTTTTTTCAATTCTTTCCTGCTATTGAGTACCCTAGAATCTGCGGTAGGGCGGGTGATTCTGTTATGAATGAGTCACCGTAGGAGGCAAAAGCAGAAATACAAGCTAAGTCCAGAAAACCAGTGAAGTTGGCAACTATCAGATTGCAGACCCCTGAACCTATCAACACAACTAGCAGTAGCCGTGGGGGGTTCCTACGATGCCCTAGACCCCTCGATCACAGCCGGAGAATTACATAGGCCTAAAGAAAAGGGAAATTTAAACTGCCCCAGAGCAGACCCCAAAGCAATAGGCAGCCCCCAACATATAATGACGGTGAAGCAAGATGAAAATACTAACACAGAAAGATAGACTGAGCAAAGACGGGGCCCAAAACTACCTAGATAGGAAAGGACAGGAAGGCTGCTGTCTGCAATCTGCCAAAACCCTATCAAAGACATTAGCCAACAAGCTGATATGAAAAAGGCCCTGAAGCAGCTAGGCTTCAAAAACTAAATCAGCACTCAGGTAATTTCAGAAGACAGAGCTAAAAGAATTCAGCACACCCCAGCAGGGAATGGCAGAAATCCAGAAAAACAAAGCAAAACAAAGTCAAAGCACCAAAGCAAAAGGCCGAGCAGCAAACTTAGCTTTAGAGGAGCAGGAATTCAGACTGGTATTCAAGGATCCCACAGAGAAATCACCCGCAGGGCAGAAGGGCGTCGGCAGCCTTGTATCCAGTCAGTAACTCCACTCAGCCAGTCATCATCATCAGACTCAGGTGTTTGATAATCAGGCTCACTACCTTTGTTTACCAGAAGAGGGAGTTCCTCGGGCCTCAGTAATGAAGGGGAAAATGAACTCACAACACTCATCACTCATAATGTCATTATAGAGATGTAGAAAGTGTGAAGAATATATTTGCAGTTTTAGCAGAAGACCTTGTTCCCTGTATGGAAAATACGAGGAAAATTTGGAAGATTATAGAATACATACTCTAACTTCTATCTGGTAGAACCTCTGCATGGATAGATATGTTGCGCCTTTGTTCTGGTGACCAATAAAGGGCAAATTATGGATTAGCATTCAATGTAAGCTTAAAATGGATATTCTGCTAAAAAGTTCTCACCTATCGACATTATGGGAGATAACTTCTAGTTCGGTGTACTTGGCAATCTCCAGCAGTCCCATAGATACCGTACAGAGTGGCAGTGCACGTCATAGCTCAGAATTTCTTTTCTAGAGGAATAACCTTTTTTTATATCAGCCTACACGGAAGGAATATTCATCAGCATCCTGAGATGTCTCATGTTTGTCACTAGAACAAAACTCTCCCATATTCCTGGTTAGCTCTGTATCCTTGCAGCATCGGGTTCCTGGGTTCAGATCCCACCAAGGACAACATCTGCAATGAGTCTGTATGTTCTCCCTGTGTTTGTGTGGGTTTCCTCGGGGTTCTCCAGTTTCCTCCCACACTCAAAAGTCATACTGATAGGTAATCTAGATTGTGAGCCCCAATAGGGACAGCGATGATGTCTATATAAAACTGTGAAAATAACTTGCGTTTTTTAAGTCAGATAAATGAAATAAGTGATCATTTCTTTTTACACATATACCCCTTTAAGTGCCGGAGTTGTCAGATCTTTGTTTCCAACGTTATCACACTTTAGACGCTTTGTTACAACTCTTCCATCAGTGGACCTTCTGTTAAAACTTGACGGCCTAGTAATGGAGATGCAACCATTAGTGACCCATCTCCCTGTGAGGGTGGCATCTTCAGAGGCAAGATCGTTCCATATATATACTTCATTACAGTGATGTAATATTGTCTAACCTCATATACACTCGCGGAGTGATTACATTTTGCACATATTAAAATTCTGTGTATGCTTAATAGGGTTAAAAACACAATATTATCACTTGGTGGACATGCCCCATAGTGAAATCTCTCTGGAAGGATGTAATAAAATTAATTAGCAAAGTCTTGAAAAAAGAATTACTCTTATCACCGATAGTGCTTCTTTTAGGTGACAGACCAATTAACGCCAATAACAATAAAACTTGCCGTCTTATTGATTTTATTACCATGGCAACTAGAAATCACACAGCTGGACAATGGAAATCCAATACATTGTCGATAACTCACGTGAAAAAACAGATACATTTAATAATGTTGTATGAAAAAATTGAAGCCACCAGATCTGACTCTCTTGAAATCTTCCCAGGTATTTGGGATCCATGGATGCAGTCACAATCTGATGGCAACTTTTCCAGAATAATGTCACTGTCCATATAAAATATAACACAGACACTACTAACTGATGGCTATGACTTTTGATCTACACGAAATTTAGATTACGTCAACCCCATCACTATCACCCAAGGTTTTACATCACCCCCTTTCCTGAGACTGGAAGGATGAGGGTTGGTTACAAAATGTCTAGGCTACTGTTTGCTCTAGTTTAACTATATAGCTGTATCCAGGGTCACGTATGCCATAGAAATTCGCCCTGCTGGAGGCGGTGTGTCCAGTCACACGTTGACAATCACATTATCACCAACCCAACTTTTTTTTCTGCTGAGCCATGGACCCAAGGCAGACCTTTGCCCAAATGCTGCAAATCTTTACTGATGAGATTAGGGGGCTGCGCGGTGAGTTGTTGCAGCAGCTGCAGCTGTTGGTGGGCTTTGGGGGTCTGGTTCAGGCACAGGCTCAGCCAGAACCCAAGATATCCCTCCCGGACAGGTTTTCTGGAGGGAGAGATCAATTCTTGGTATTTCAGCAAGCCTGCAAATTATATTTCAGGCTGCGTCCTCGTTCATCAGGGAGTGAAGAGCAACGGGTGGGAATCATTATGTCCCTTCTTAAGGGGGATCCCCAATCCTGGGCCTTCTCCCTGCCGGACGATTCACCATCATTAGGCTAGTTTCACACTTGCTTTTTTTTGCAGCGCGTTTTTCCCGCAAAAAAACGCATTGAAAAAACGCATACATAAGCATACAACTGCTGCGTTTTTTTCAAGCACTTTTATGAGCATGCATGAAAAAAACGCAGCGTTTTTATGCGTTTGTATGCGTTTTTAGCGCGTTTTTACCGCGTTTGCGTTTTTTTCCAACATTTTTAGGTGGCCCCTCACACTACCCAAACCATGACTTTACTAACCCTAACCCTGACCCTAACCCTAACCCTAACCCTGACCCTAACCCTAACCCTGACCCTAACCCTTAACCAAATCATACTTAACCCAAACCCTAAACCCTAACTAACCCTAACCCTAACCCTAACCCTGACCCTAACCCTAACCCTAACCCTGACCCTAACCCTAACCCTAACCCTAACCCTGACCCTAACCCTAACCCTAACCCTGACCCTAACCCTTAACAAAACCATACTTAACCCTAACCCTGACCCTAACCCTAACCCTAACCCTAACCCTGACCCTAACCCTTAACCAAACCATACTTAACCCTAATCCTGACCCTAACCCTGACCCTAACCCTAACCCTAACCCTAACCCTGACCCTAACCCTTAACAAAACCATACTTAACCCTAATCCTGACCCTAACCCTGACCCTAATCCTTAACAAAACCATACTTAACCCTAATCCTGACCCTAACCCTGACCCTAACCCTAACCCTAACCCTGACCCTAACCCTTAACAAAACCATACTTAACCCTAATCCTGACCCTAACCCTGACCCTAATCCTTAACAAAACCATACTTAACCCTAATCCTGACCCTAACCCTGACCCTAACCCTAACCCTAACCCTGACCCTAACCCTAACCCTAACCCTAACCCTGACCCTAACCCTTAACAAAACCATACTTAACCCTAATCCTGACCCTAACCCTGACCCTAATCCTTAACAAAACCATACTTAACCCTAATCCTGACCCTAACCCTGACCCTAACCCTAACACTAACCCTAACCCTGACCCTAACCCTTAACAAAACCATACTTAACCCTAATCCTGACCCTAACCATGACCCTAATCCTTAACAAAACCATACTTAACCCTAACCCTGACCCTAACCCTAACCCTGACCCTGACCATAACCCTAACCCTAAACCCCCTTAACTAACCCTAACTCTAACCCAAACCCCTAAATTCCATGGTTTAAAAAAAAAAACGCATATGCAAAAAAACGCATACATGAGCATGCCAGTGCGCACATATGCGCATCCATAGGCTATAATGGCCATTTTTAGCGCAAAACGTGCGCATATGTGCGCATGCGCTTTTTTGCAGGGCCAAAAAATGCAACATGCTGCGTCTGGAAAATCCCAACGCACACCCCAAAAAAACGCAGCGCATGAAAATCGCATACATGCGCTGACCAGTGCGCAGGTATGCGCACCCATGTTAAATATAGGGGAAAAAACGCATGCGCAGGTGTGCGTTTTTTTCCAGCGCTAAAAAACGCAAATGTGAAACCAGCCTTAGAGTCCGTGGATGAGTTTTTTGCGGCTTTGGCGCTAGTGTATGGGGATCCTGATGGCGTCGCCCTGGCGGAATCTCGACTCCGTAGGTGTAAACAGGGAGCCCGGGTTGCTGAGGAGTACTGCTCAGAGTTTAGGAGGTGGGCCACTGACACTCAGTGGAATGACCCTGTACTTAGGAGTCAATTTGTGCAGGGTCTGTCTCCAAAGTTACAGGATACTCTGGTGCGGTACCCACCCCCAGGTCGCTGGAGGCTGCCATGTCCCTTGCCATCCGGGTGGATAGACGCCTTAGGGAGAGACATACACAAAATGTGCCCCCTGTTGTCCTCGCTAGGGAGAAGGACCCACCAGTGCGGACGGAGGAACCCAGACAGCCCGGTGTTGTTGGTACAAAAAAGGGGGTGTATGTGGCTCGTCGTGGTGGGGGGTATGCTTTTCCTGTGGGAAGCCGGGCCATTTCATGGGAGCCTGCCCAGTACATGCCAAGTCTCCAGACGAACCCATGCAAGTAGGAGGAGCTAGTTTGTGTACGGAGCTACCAACGGTTCGGGGAGTGGTGTCGGCATGTTTTTACTGTGGGCAGACTGGTCATGTCCTGAAGGCTTGCCCAACCCGCGCCAAATTATCTGTGCCATCTGAGAAGCCGCATTCCCCTGGTCGCTTGGAGGGAGGCAACCAGGGAGTGTATATTTCCTCCATTTTGCCCTCCCAAGGTACTATGTCAGCAGAGGTGTTGGCTGGTGGGGTACCGGAGGTGATACCGGTGCTTGTGGACAGCGGAGCAGGAGTCAGTCTGGTGGTGTCAGAGACACCGCACTACACTCGCTCACAGAGCCAGTGCGCATGTCCTGAGTACAGAAACAGTGCTGAAAGATACCTGTGGAGCAGGGCAGCAGAGGTGACAATGCGTGCTTCAAACTATTAGTGTCAGGGTCCAGTCAGCGCCGGAAAGTAAAGAGGCACAGGACCTTCGGACACTGAAATTAGCAAGCTGGCACAGTACCTATGGTCAGGTGACTGCAAGGGGACGGGGCTTAGCGTCCTGCTTTCAGATATGACAGGACACCATACAACAACTCAGAGTCAGGCAAAACGGAGGTCACAACAGTACGGGCAAACGAGGCACAGGAGGGACAAACAGACGGGTAGTCAGACAAAGCCAAAGGTCATACACAAGAGTGCAACGTGGTACCAAGGGGACGAGCAGAGAGAAGTCAGGTCACAAGCAGAGAGTCATACACGAGAGGTAGCGCAGAACAAGAAGGGCAGGCAGAACTCGTAACAGTGACAGGACCGGATCAAAACCAAACAAGCAAGCAAGATATCAGGCACAAGGCACACATACACACAAGGTCAACTAACTCAGCCGAGGGCAGGAGTATAACTGACACCGGACCTAGGTCCAGTGAGCATTAAATAGCCACCCTCTGCCAGAGAGAGGCGGAACAATTAACCCCCAGTCTGATCAGGACGGACTAAAGCGAAACCCCGTCCTGGATCATGACAGGTGGATGCTCGCTTTGTCCAGACTCATGGCCTGAGGTGTAGGACGCTAGCCCAACCTATAAGCGTCCAGGCCATAAACTCTGTTCCACTGAGCCAGGGGAGCTTGACCAAAGTCGTAGAAAATATCCACCTACGTATAGGACATCATGAGGAGTCCTTGTCATGCTACGTCTTGGAGGGAATGCCGGTGCCTATCGTTTTAAGCCTCCCTTGGCTGAAAAAACACAACCCGGCAATAGATTGGCAGGCGAGGGAAGTGGTCAGCTGGGGGCAGTCGTGTGAGGGCTGCTGCCTAGGGACTACTGTCTCTGCCATCTCTCTTCAACTGACCCCTTTCTCTCCAGTGAGAGCAGCAGATGTGCTGCAGGAGAGTAGGGGCAAGTCTCAACCCTCGCCATTAGCCAACCCTGGGAGGCGCAGACCTCATGGTGGAAGGGGTTGGGGGGTGGTGTACCCCGTGGTGAATTGCGGGGGTGTGAGTATGGTGACACAGGGGGACACCTCTGTTGTCAATCCCAGAAAGAGTTCACCGAATTGTGACAAATGAGTGTGTGGCAATAAACGTTCAGGTCCGGACCTGTGTTTGAACGAGCATGTATGGGTGGCCACCAAAAAACATCCAGTGGAAGTGTGTTGCGGAGTCTTACCAGCTCGAGTTACCCCCAAACATACACATACTACTCGTTCCCCAGGTCAGCGCTTCGGAGATGTGTGGTGACTCCAGAACATACATTGCCGATACCAGCGGTGCTTGTTTGTCATAAACCTGAAGTTCAGGTAGTTGCTGGGGTGAACTCTGGACTTGGGCGTCCCCGCTGTAGGTGGTTCCCTGATGAGGAGCGGTCTTGAGGGTCCAGAGGCCCCTCATTGAGGGAGGGTACTGTCATGATCCAGGTTGGATTATGACAGATAAATGCACTAGTAACCTTTTTTTTCCTTCATGCCTTTGGCTTTAAGGTAGTTTTGCCCCCAGTGGCCATTAGGGTCATTGCACTGTGGTGATTTCAGTTTTGCCCCCGGTGGCCAGAAGGGTCATTGCACTCTGGTTTCTTTAGTTTAGTGCACGTGATTATCACTAACAGGTGTGATTGCTCTGGTTTAACTATATAGGTGTTAGGCGTCGGATTTCTGTCGCTGCACAGCGAGAATCCCGAGCCTTACTTACAGTGGTCTCATATTCCATTCCAGCCGCAGAGGAGGTTGCTTAGCAAACTTGTCGGTCCAAGCGCTCTGCCCAGACCTGTTCCGTGGGTTTGCTTGCTGCTGCCACCTCTGGCACAGCTATGGCAATACATGTTGCTCAGCAGCGAGATTCTCCAGGGACTAAGTCCCCATGTCGGGCCACTGAGTATGCCCGTGGAGTGATCTCCCATTGGAGATCGAAGGTCACGTGCTCAGGTCCTGCTCCTGTTCGGACTGGCCCATCCGAGAAGCCAGGAAGGTCCCGGATGCTCGCGGCTATAAAAGGCCATGCGCTAGGATAGACTGTATTTACAGACTATGTGGAGCGAGTGATGTATGCACGTATGAATGTCTCTGGTGAATGACTCATTAAGAAACCCCTGCCCTTGGTACGCATGTGTTGTGCAGCCTAGCCTGCTAGCGCCCAGGCTTAGGTAGGTCTGAGGTTGAGTCAGGCATCAGGCCTCACCAGGGACTCGGCACGCCTCAGTGCACGTGCTCCATGGCCAGCGTCTATAGCGGCGCTCGCGGCAGCGACGCCGCGTGTTCAGTGGGCCTAGAAGGACTCTAAACCCGTGTCCTTGGGGTAGAGTTCTGTGGCCGTACACTGTGCACTCTTTTGGTCGGGCTCTGTGAGCTAAACAAGCTCCGGCATCTACGTTCAGCGGTGGTGCGGCTCTGTGCAGTAACAGAGTTCGCACTGTTCACATTGGGTGACGTAACCCACGTGTGACTGGTTTCACACCGCTTAATTCTTCTGCCATTACTTAGCAGCAGTGTACCACCTCTGCACGGTGGACCCCGGGCTGCGAACGCACCTACTATTATTTTATAATTTGGTGCGTTCCGCCAGCCCTAACAATAGGTGTATCCAGGGTCACGTGTGCCATAGGAATTTGCCCTGCTGGAGGCGGAGTGTCCAGTCACACGTTGACCATCACAGCAGCTGTACACCTATCACACATCACTGAACGGTTCTTCTGGTGGGAAATAGTATACAATTCAGTGCAACCCTCATTTAATTGTTTCTGTGCCTAAAAAAGCAAGGTGCCCATTATAGTCTCTATTTTCTTGAAATCAATATTTAAAAGAAAGGGAACACTGCCTGTGGTCAATCACCTACTATTTGAGCATTTGTTTCCATTCATATATAGGAAGTAAGTAGCAGCTGACTACTTAGAATCGAGCATTATGCTCAATATGTGTAAGGGCAGGTTCACATTGCGTTATGGCAGTCCGTTTAACGGATGCGTTACAAAGCGGCATTAACGCGATGTAACACATCCGTTAACGCACCCATAGACTGCCATAACCTAGCGCATAGCTGACGCATGTCAAAATCGGCATGCGCTGACAGACCTCGGACACGGTCTACAGCGTTCGTGGGTCTGTCACAGCTAGCACAGAAGGAGCAGCGTTAAACGGACTGCCATAACGCTATGTGAACCTAGCCTTACTTTCACCCATAAAGATGCTTCACAAAATTCTGCCCCCTTAGTTCTTTGCATGCAAGTTGTATTTTCCTTAAGGCTGAGTTCACACAGTCCAAAGTTCTTACAGGAATAGAATCAAATTTCCTGCAAAAAACTGATCCATCCTAAGATGGCCACAAACTGTGCCAGATGGACTCCATTGACTATAATGGGGTCAGCTTGGTTTTTGTTTGGGTGGCTGTCATTTTTCCTGTATAGTATACATTCTTTTCTTTCTGTTAGAAAGGCGACACTGCCTTCATTAGGCTCTGCGGCAAACAAGGTAAAAAATGAGAAATGCAAACTGACCCCTTTCAACCTGGCTTAAAGGGAACCTGTCACCCCCAGGGCATTTTTAAGTAAAAGAGCCACCTTCAGCACCTAGTAAAAGAACCACCTATGGGAGGCGGGACACAGACGGCAGAGCAGGGGCATGATGGACGTCTATGGGAGGTGGGGCCCAGACACTGCAGAGACATGATTGACGGCGGGGAGGCGGCTGCATCAGGGACACACACACACCATACCTATGGGATGCATTACAGGTATGAGGACCTATTTATAAAAGTTAATATTTCGGCGTTACTGAGGGTCAGAAACGGAAGAGCCACCTTCACAGAATGCAGCCTTAGTGCTGCTGAAGGTGGATCTTTTACAAAAAACCGCACGGGGGGGTGACAGGTTCCCTTTAATATTAGTTTTTCTTCACATTATATTTAGACCCCATGTGATCTAAGAATGCAATGTCTTTTCTTGGACTCTGAGGCTTTTTGTGGGACTAGGCACACCATCAATTACATCTATGAACGCATTTGCTTTTCATTCCCAATTGTCTGTTTCTGAAGGAATCTTCTATTGAATTATAAGAAAACAGCATGCTCTTCCTGAACTTTTCTACTCCATAAACAGTGAAAAATATTACCTATTCTCGAATAGTTACCATCTTGCTATAAAATTGGAGAAAATTCCAATTCGTGATATATAGTGATGGTCATTGCACTAGTCCAGACCTTCTCACTAGGTTTGAAAGGGAGGTCACCAATAGTTCCCTAAAACTTATGCAGATTCTATTGGACGAGGAACGCGTTATGTTATCCAAATTAAAGGAAAACCTTAAGGAGCAAATAGAAATAACGAAAAAAAGGAACAATACCTTCAAAACAATTTAGAAAGGCATCAATTCCATCTAAAAGAAAAGAAACACAAACAATTTATTTGGGACCTCCAGGACTTTAAGGAGAATAAGGCATATATGTATCCCATAGGTAGAACTGGAGAACATACAGAAACTGATTATTCTTCTACAGATACAGAGACCTCTGATCTAGAGAATTTTAAGAGACCATATAGGGGTAAGCAGAGGAGACATCAAATGAGTTTTGACAGACCAAATAAACAGAGTGGGCTTATTTTAGACAGGGATTACCCACTAGGAATCGTCTCAACTCCACCCATAATCAGCTAGAAACCTACAGGTCCTGGATCTAAAACCCTTAGCGAGGAAGAGATGTGTGTCCTCCGTAAGGGTGTGTCATTTGTCCCTACCAATAATTTTGACAGATTTGAAATAGTCAAGGACATCCATCTCTTCGAAAATATTTTGTAAGAGAACAAAAGAAAACCTGTGTGGAATTGGATGTCTCAGACTCTATGCTACAAGATTTAAGACTTTTGTATAGTCTATTGGATATTAGTCCAAACTCTATGGGTGAAGGTCCCTTTACCAGAGTAAAAAGTAAAAACACCAAAATGCCGCCAGTTCAGAGTTACCCATCACCCACTGATATTTTTGAGCATAAAGTAACTAAAGATCTTGAAGAATTAGACCCTGTATCCACTAGGACTGAATATAATCTAAATAAACAGGAGATGACTTGTTTAAGGAGACTTGAAAATGATGATATAACTATAAAAATAACTATAAAATAACTATAAAACCCTTAGATAAGGGAGGCAACATTGTGATGCTAAGCATATCAGATTATCATCAGATGTGTATTAACATCGAGGGATTCTGAGTGCTATCAAAAAATTGCCTATAAACCCCCCAAAAAACTTTCTAAATGAACTTGACGTACTTGTCAAGAAAGGTCTCAATCTAGCTGTCATTGATAAGAATGAGCTTGACTTTTTTCTACCTAAATACCTGGTCATAAATCCATTATGGCCTTGTTCCTTTAAAAGGAAGACCCATTTTATCTGGGTGTCTGGTGTAAATAGTTTGACCCAAAATCTAGGAGTTTACCTTAACAAAATTTTGAAACCATTTGTGACTGCACTGATTTCATTCACCAGGAATACAACAGATCTCTTAAGATTGTAGGTCACTTGAACCAAATACGAGGCTCCGTCACAGAATGACGGCACATCGCTAGCGCATGTCGATTATGGTATGCGTTGGCAATGCGTCCGATAACGGGGGTTAATGGCAGCGTTAACGGACTGCGTTACACTGCATTATGCCGTGGTGTAACGCAGTCTGTCTAATGGACTGCCATAACGCAGTGTGACCCCAGCCTTAGATCCCTGTGTGTTGTTTTGTCTCCGTACTACTGCTCTCTGATTTGTCAATCTGCACACAGAAGTAAAAGACAATAGCAGTATCAGTTTATTGCAGCCAAGCGACTGGATAATGATAGGAGTGTATGCTGAGAAGTGAAGAAAAGAAAGTTCCAAAACTTATGCTGACAGAATGCTAATGAAGAAGAAATGCTCACTGATAAGAGTGAACATCACATTACAAAGTTACAGTGACTGGACATATGCGTCTTATTAAATTTGGTACATCTAAGAGTCCTGTTACATTTAGGGATGCACCAGCGATCTCGACAACGATATGACCGGGTCAGGATCGCTGGTGCATCGCTAAATGGTCACTAGTGAGCTGCCACACATGTAGACCTCACCAGCGATGCAGCAGCGATAAGCGATCCAGCGGCGGTCGCTCTTACCTGTCACACGGCAGCGATGATGACGACTTCCGCCTGAGTCCATGCGTTGCTAGTCGGCGCCAGCGGGACGCCAATGAGGAAAAAATGGCCCTGGACGTTCAAGCGCAATCAGCAATATCCAGCGGGGGGGCCCGTCCCAGGTACGTGTCACATGTAGCGAGATCGCTAGCAATATCGCTGTTGGGTCCCAAAATCGGTGACGCTTTAACAATATTGCTAGCGATCTCGCTATGTGAGAAGGGGGCTTTACTCAAGCACACATTGCATCAATTCTTTATGAGATGGGGTCAAAGTGTACAAGTTGCAAGTTAGGGCTCGTTCAGACGAGAGTATAATATGGACGGGTACTGTCTAAGTAAAAAAAAAATGACACCACTAGGGCAAATGTAACACAATAGGGCTTTCCAGATGACAGTTTTTCCACATTGCCTGACTGTCACTGAAAAAAATAAAAGGCAGTATGCACAATTCTCTTCCAAGTCTCAGACGTCCACACAGAAACATCTGAATTTTACAGTTCTATCTCTATTATTAATCCTGGAAACTGTAATTGATTACGCACATTTTAATTTAAAATTAAATTTTAATGCAGATGTATGAAAAAAGATCGAACATAAAAAAAACGGACACACGGATGGCACAAGGATTGCAACACGGAGGAATCTCGGATGGTTTTTCATATGCTCTTCTGTCCCCGTACTCAATCTCACTAGAAGACAATACAACCTGGAATATTACAGTATATATCTTGCGGGGTAAAGAAATGATTAACCCTGTGCTACTCTATGAAATACATTCTGGTATTCCTAAAATACCACCCACAGTATTCCTCTCCTGACCCAATAAAACCCTGTCCTGCATCATTACATAATAAGCGGTGACCGATAACACATCTGCTCATATATTTAACAGAAGAAAAGTCCAATTGCATACGAGCTAGGAAGTAGCAAAAATTAAATAATGTGCTTTATTATTTTGTGGTTTCAGAAAAAAAAAAGTTGCAGTAGAATTCAGTGGGAAATTTATAACAGGATTTTTGCACAAATATAATTCCAGTTTACATTCGATAAGTTTGTGCAGACGCAGGTGAAACAACCACTGGGAAGGGGGCAGATGATTTGTTTGGTATATTGTAAGAGACACAATAAAGCACCTAACTTTACAGACAGACTATGCACATTTTCCACATTCTATTACTAAAGCACCAAATTAAGCAAATTCCAAGAATTTGCTCATATGCCAGCAGAATTGTGCAAATTTACGTCTCAGTTTTACAAAACCAGCTCATGTTATTTTATCAATACTTCATAAATACGGCAGAAACAAGAAGTTGACAACAAATGGCATCTCGTTGTTGGCTTCAACTAAATTGGTATAAATAGTAGGATGGTCGTAATCCCCTCTGACATATCACAACAGCACAAAAAGCCATACGGAGGTGCTAAAAATACACAGTGATTGCAACGAGAGAAAAAAAAGCTTCAACAATAATCATGTAAGGGTAGTAATTATCTAGATATTATGCGGTGGAAACATAACTGGTCATTCATATGAAGTCATTTGGATGATGACGGTCTATATTTTAACCAATCGATGTAAAAATCAATCAAGCTTCGTCTTGCTCTTCCTTCTGATGGGGTTTAGGGAGAATGTGCTGGCAGAATCAGAATTGGATATTACCCTATGTGATCAGGACAGCAGACAAATCCATATAAAGCTAATGTTATTGACAACAAATCCTATATCAGTGCAGTATGTTATTTTATACATATTAAACCACTTAGTGAAAAAGGATACTTGTGTTTCCCCAACCAGAACCAAAGGTTCACAACTGTCATTGTGCCACAAGTGACTGATGATTTAGTAGCGTGTGGATTCACGGAGAACAGTTTCAGATTGTCATTGCATAACTTATTTCTAGTGGGTCCTAGAGCTGCAGGTCCCATTGCGATAGGTGCTGCCAGTTGTCAACATGCCATTCTGCATGTCTTCAGCACTGTATGCCCTACTCTTTAATGCAGTAGCATAATAGTCTACTGGTTCTTCGGTGGCATTTTCCATCCAACTGAGACACAAGACCTTCTGGAAAGATCGCCTAAAATTGTCTGAGAGAACGCCATACAAGAAAGGGTTGGCACAACTGTTGGCATAGCCAAGTGCAACAGAAAGTTGGCTGACTGTTGTGTCCCCACTTCTAGCAAAAACACCCACTAGTTGTACCACATAGAATGGCATCCAACAGACCACAAAAACAGTCACCACGACAGTCACCATAAGAGTTAGTTTACGCTCTGATCTGCGGCGCTGCTGCCAGCCCGCTTTGAGTGCTACAACTCTCATTTTTGTTATGATGAGTATATAGCATAAGCAGATGGCAGCCATTGGCAGGAGAAAGCCCATCAGAAAGGTGTAGAGGACAAAGACCACAACCCATCGCTGTGAGGGCTCTGGCATATGTACATTACAAGCCACTGTCCCATCACTATTCGGTGCAGTGCTGGAGAAAATGACAATAGGGAGGATGATGAGCAATGAGAAGAGCCAGACCCCAAGATTCACCATTTTTGCCACACTTGGTCGTCGGTAGCGAGCAGCACTGATGGGATGTACCACAGCCACATATCGATCCAAACTGAGAACAGCCAAGCAGTAGACGCTGGTAAACATGTTCATGGCATCCAAGCTAAGAACCAGCCTACAAAGCAGTGACCCAAATGGCCAGTGACGAAGAAGGGTGGAGGTCACCAGGAAAGGCACACTGAGCATAAGAAGTTCATCAGCAATGGCCAAGTTCAAAATGTAGATATTAGTAGCGGTCTTCATCTTGGCATACCGCAAAATAACGTAGATGACCATAGAGTTACCACACAATCCTACAATGCAAACCAAAGAGTACACAAAGGAAATGAAGATGGCAATGCCAGGGGAGTCTGTAGAAGTGTTATTCCTAGAGTTGTTACCCCAGGTTGCCTCAGCTGTACTCTCAAGAAACCCCATTATCATAGATGTCTCATTTTGAAGCATCTTGGAAATTGAAGACTGTGATTTGTCCAATAAAAGCTTAAGACATAGTAAAGTTGCAGGAAAACATAATCCGTGCCAGTATAAGAGATGGCATCGCTGCGGATCAGTCACTTACAGCACAGAAAGGTTAAATCCTGCTAGAGGAGATGTATAGCATGTTATCCTAACTCCTCAGATTGTGGTCACCATGGTTGAAGTCTGCTCAGATGTTGTCACTTCTGTTCCAGCAGGTACCTTCAGGAATGCATAGTAACGAAGGAGCTTCTGTGCTCTGCTCACATTCTACTCTCCATCCTGCAGGAAATCTCTGGAGCTGCAATATTTGTTCCAGTCAGTAGCTAGGAAGCAAAGGCTGAATGAAGGAGGAGCAGTGTCTGAATAATTCACTCTTCTAAAAGCATCACAAGCAGTTATTACACTGTTGCAAAAGCTGAAGGAACAGATCAGGGGCTCCAGCTGTGCAGATTGGGAGGATGCAGGGGTGCAACATGCTGAAGGAGAAAACAGGGAAGTTCTAGCCCTGTGGAGTTGGGAGGAGATATATGATTAGGTTGAGATCTTCACTATGGACTGGTACCTCTTCTGCCTTTATATAGCAATCTCTTATGTTTAACCCTCTTCCTGCTGGATATGCTACCTACAATATGCCATCCAGAAGATTAATGATTTGCTCCTGCTATTTGTGTCATCTTTGACCGTCCTCTATTCTGTGCTCACTCTTCTTCTGCGTGACTTACAAATATTTTTCTCATTAACATTTTCATCTGTGCTTCACATACAAGTTGAAGCACGCAGGACACGAGGTGCTCAGGTAATAGCGCAGAGGCTGTACGGGGTAATGGTGTATTCATGAGCATGCTCCGGCCAGATCCAGAGTTGTCTTATATGGAAAACTGGTCTAATGAGATCGGTTCATCATACCGTGACACCTTAGTAACTAGTTTAACTCTCTCTCTCCCTCTGTACATCCACTGTACAAATCGTAAGGGCAACACGGTTGCTCAGTGGTTAGCACTGTTGCTTTGCAGCTCTGTGGTCCTGGGTCACAGAGGACAAAATTTGCAAGGCGTCTGTATGTTCTCCCCATTTGCGTGGGTTTCCTCCGGGTTCTCCGGTTTCCTCCCTCACTCCAAAGATACTGATAGGGAATGTAGATTGTTATTGCTGTTATTGAATTAATGGCATTATATAAGTATAATAAATCCTTGAATGTGTACAACCACGTTATTCTTTACAGAACCAGTTCATATCACAAGAAAGCGCTTCTCCAAAAGATCTAAAAGTTGCTGCATATTAAAAAAAAGAAATGGTCAGATCTTCTTTATATAGTATTTAACCTTAAACGGGTAATTCAGCCTAAAATAAAAATCAACTATCCACTGTGTAAGTGAAAAATGTAAAATAGAAGTGACCCAACTCTTGGAGGCTAGAATAATAGACTCCCAGTTGTATAATCAGAAAGTATTTGAAAGGAGAGGAAGTCTAGTGTGTGTATGGGACTAAGCCATGCACATTAGTAAAAGCGATACTGTGATGTCCAGAAACCATTAAAATCATTTCTGGCAGGCTTACAGGAGCAGCGGCTGCAGGGAGAAAATGTTTTCACTCTAAGGGTGTGTGCACACGCTGCAGTGGATTTGGTCCTGCGGATCCGCAGCAGTTTCTATTGCGATGCACAGTACCATTAAAAGCTATGTAAAATGAGAACCGCAGTGCACATGGTGCGGAATTTTCCGCGCGTATTTGCTGCGGTTTTAAATCCGCAGCATGTCACTTCTTTGTGCGAATTCCGCAGCAGTTTGGCACCTGCTCTATGACAGGTGTCAAACCACAGGGGAAAACCGCAGGCAAATCCGCAGAAAATCCGCAGATAAACTGCAGGTCTTTTGACCTGCGGATTTAGACAAATCCGCGCGGAAAATTCCGCAGCAGAATCCGCAATGTGTGCAAACACCCTTAAAGGCAGTGCACGGAGTGGTTACCTCACAACAGTCACCACTCTCTATACTGTAATCGCTTCCCTTCTCATTCAGTGACAGCTTTCCCTGCACATGCATGCTACCGTGCAGGATGTCAATCGATAAAAGTGCCGAGGATCGATTATAGCCACGCTCGCAGTATAGAGAGCGGTGACTGTAACTGCTCCCTGCACCGCCCCTATGTCTGAAAGCAAGCTGTTACGGGGAGGATAAAAGTTAATTTTCTCCCTAAAGCCTCTGCTCCAGTGAGGCAGGCAGGCATGATTTTAAAAAGGGAATATACTGTATGTCAGTAAGATCAACCACCACAAACCACATATACAGGCTAATGTAAATCCATAGACACTTTTTATATCTTCTACTGAATTCCAGAGTAGTGTTTTACTTCATATGCAAATGAGTATTTAGGTGCTCTGGGTGTGACATAGCACATCCAGGGTCTCTGCCTTCCTAGGTTGTTTCCCAGTCCAGCAGCAACCTTTTTAAGTTTATTAATAGCTCACTTTTGGATTTCCTTGTCTGGCACCTGACATCACTCAAAATGCTAAAGAAGCTTGTGCTGGACAGGGAAAGACGCTCAGGAGGGAGAGGCTAGTTAAGTGCTCAATCATGGCAAAAGCACTTAATTCTTCATTTGTGTACAAATTAAAACACTAATTAATTGGAAATGCAGCAAATGCTAGAAGATATAAAGGTGTTAAACCTCCAAAGAACCAAATGAGTTAAAAAATGCCCAAATAGTTAATAATACATTTTTATAAAGTTAAACACACAAAAGTTTAGTCTTGTGCAAAAATGTGCAAACATTTTATTCAAAAATTACATCTAAATAAAACATCAGTAGATACAAAATATGAGTCATATATGGTGGAAAACAATATGGCAAGGCCACCCGACATCAATAATTAGTAAAACGACCAGATGGTAAAAAGTTAAGGATAGCGCTCAGGAAGGGGTTAAGGAAAAAATATAGGAATACTCCCTACTTCCTAAAAAGGCACTTGGATTAAATTACCAATCTAAATATATACTATGTATAAGTGTGTTTTTTTTGTGTGTTTAACTTTATAAAAATGTATTATTAACTATTTGGGCATTTTTGAACTCATTTGGTTCTTTGGTGGTTTGTCTGATTATAGAGTTGCCCTTTTTCTGGACTGAAGTCCAATATACTGATCATTTATAGGAATGATATTTTGTGTTAAGATATAAAGGTGGATTTACTTTTCAAAGACCTACAAGCCCATATGAGATGTAACTCATTGAATAACATTGGTCAGAGTGCAATCCAATTTTTTATCGGGTTGCACTCGTCTGTTTTTCTCTCAAATGGGTACATACCCTTAAGGCTCATACCCATATGCAAGACAAAAAGGTCCGATTTCTGGACCAAAAAAACGTACAAGTGCCATGTGAGTGTCATGCGATTTTTAAAACGGAACATCCGTATTGCATGCATATGCAATCCGTATGCAATGCATTTTCTATGGAGCTAGAAGGCCAATCAAACTTAATTAGCGTGCTAGCCCTATATAAATGTAGTTAACAACATGTGTGCTGGTAATCACATCCATATTTAGAGCTTTGGCTGTTGGCATTAACTCCAGGCAAGAATGGTTGCTATAAACTTGAGCTTAGATCCTACGGAGGAACTCCTTTTCAACTGGGTGTTATCCCGGGAGTATGGTGTCGGATATTCCCGTGTTGCTCCGAGGAGGTGGCATAGATTTTGGGTGCATTCACTCCTCATCCAGTGTCCTATAAGAGGTCATTTTGCCCCGCTGTATGGACATCTACACATGCATCGTGGCAATTTTTTGCCTACACGAGGATGTCAGTTGAGACATTTGACATTCTACTGGGTGAGCTTCGTCCAGAAATAACCTTTCAAAATTCCCGCTTTCGCAAATGTATTTCTACAGAAGTACGGCTTCTTACCTTGAGGTAATTATATTTATATTTAATTTGACATATGTGACACATATATTAATGTATGTTAGGAACATACCGAATTATCATAATTTTGTAGCTAATCTTTGAATATTCTTTGTGATAATTATTAGCACGACTTCAAGTAGAATGCCTGCCATTCCTCGACAAATGTTTCCACGGTCAGTCATTTCTAAGTATTGGACGCTGCATACAGCCACAGCGTCCAATCCGCAGTGGCCAGATGTTACAGCATAGTGGATGGGATTGTATAAAATTCCATCTCCACTATGTGTACAGGGACGCCTCCGGCTTCCCTGCGTATATGCACATGCAGTGCCTGTTTCTTGACTGCAGCATGTCTATTTATCTTGCTAACACGATCAGACTCGACAAGATAAATAGCACTCTCCAATGTATAGGAACCAGAGGCGTAGCTAGGGTTTTGGTTCGGAGGGGCGAAACTTCTGAGTGAGCCCCTAACCAGAGAACCTCAGCAGATAACCGCACTTTTGCCAAAAATAATCTATATAATCTATCTAACATATAAAGCTCAATGTGGGTGTGTATGTATGTGTGTATGTCCGGGATTGGCATCCGCACCGTCGCAGCTACAGCCACAAAATTTGGTACAGTCACACGTCTGGACCCCGAGAGCGTCATAGGCTATGTTGTGAGGGCGAAATTTTAACCCCGCGCGTACTAATTCACCAAACAATTTTGCCCCTATCAACATAATGGGGAAAAAGTGTGTGTGTATCAAACCCCGCCCCTCATTATGATGTCATATTGGTTGCCTTGGCGACGCTGATGTCATCATAGGTTGCAAGCCCTGCCCCTCATTATGATGTCATAATGGTTGCCATGGCGACGCTAATGTCATAATAGGTTGCAATGGCGAAGATGCTGTCACAATGGTTGCCATGGTGACGATGTCTTAATAGGTTGCAATGGTGACGGTTATGTCATAACGGTTGCCATGGTGATGATGATGTCATAATGGGTATATGGGCACGGGACTATGGGATGGAGGATGTGTGATGGGTATATGGGCACCGGACTATGGGATGGAGGACATGTATGACGGGTATATGGGCATGAGACTATGGGATGGCGAATATGTATGATGGGTTTATGGGCATGGGATGGAGAATATGTATGATGGGTATATGGGCATGGGACTATGGGATGGAGGATGTGTGATGGGTATATGGGCATTCGACTATGGGATGGAGGATATGTATGATGGGTATATGGGCATGGGACTATGGGATGGAGGATAATTATAATTTGTTAGTACTAACCACAGTTAGTTACTATGCCCGGGCAGCGCTGGGCTCTTCAGCTAGTATTTATATATATTCCATTATTGCGGCATCAGAGCAGCCCCCCAGTGCGCGCCGCAATAATGGAAGAGAGAGCATCACATGACGCTCCCTCTCCCATCATTACCCTCTTCCTCTGACACACAGCGGGTGTGCAATGACGTCACTTCATCGCGTCCCCGCTGTGTGTCGGTCTGACTGCAGCGCAGCTCCTGACATTAGAGCAGAGCCACCGCCGAAATGAGCGTGGGAGCGAGGAGGAGAGGTATGTTTTTTTTTTTTTTAAATTATATAGTGAGTCCTGGTTGCATGATTATGATACCCCGTATGAGGGGGTAGTATGATACCCTATGAGGGGGGCTGCATTATATTCTGAAGGGGCTACATTATATTCTTTGGGGGGTTGTATTAAACCATATGAAGGGGGCTACATTATAGAGAAAGAAATAACAGAGAGAGAGAAAGAAAGAAGAGAGAGAGAGATTAGAGAGAGAAAGATTAGAGAGAAAGAAAGAGGGGAAAGAAAGAAAGAACAGAGAGAGAAAGGAAGAGGGGAAAGAAAGAAAAGAAAGAAAGAAAGAGAGAGAGAGAGAGAAAGAAAATAAGATTAGAGAGAAGAAGAAAGAACAGAGAGAGAAAAAACAGAGAGAGAGAAAGATACTACAGCAGCCCGGCTCCCATTGTAGTGCCCACCTGAGCCTCCCAATGCAGGACATACCATGATCCACTCACATGGCGAGCATCCCCGAGTCCAAGGCGATCCTGCTGTCCCCGCTGGAGGAGGAGGACACGGTGATGGATCTGAAGCATTCCCTGAAGTGCCTCCATGGTTCCGCCACAATCTCCTCCCGAAATTACCTCATTTCCGGTCAGCTTCCAGCACGTTACTTCCGGTGAATGTCACGTGCGAATTTTAAAGTGCTCATCAGGGCTCTGTCGTGTACTCCTGTGTCCGCGGGAAAAGTAAGCTCCCGACCGGGGCTGACTCTCTCTCAAAATCGAGACAGTTGGGAGGTATGAATGCTCCCCACCATACACCTTGTACATGCATAGCTCCGCACACCTCATACACACACACGGTTCTGCTTTCTATGCCTCGTACACACATGGCTCCGTTCCATACATCTTGCACACACACGGCTCCACTCAGTACACACATGGCTTCACTCCGTAAACCTCGTACACATGCGGTTCTGGTCCGTACACCTTGTACACCTGAGGTGTCGCTCTGTACACCTTGAACACACATGGCTTCACTCCGTAAACCTTGTACATATGCGGCTTTGCTCCATACACCTCGTTCACACGCGGTTCCGCTCTGTACACCTCATACACACACGGCTCTGCTCCGCACACCTCGTACACACACGGCTCCACTCCGTACACCTCGTACACACGTGGCTCTGCTCTGTACACACACGGCTCCACTCCGTACATCTCGTACTCACGCGGCTCCGCTCCGTACACCTCATACACACGCGGCTCCGCTCCGTACACCTCGTACACACGCGGCTCCGCTCCGTACACCTCGTACACATGCGGCTCCGCTCCGTACACCTCGTACACATGCGGCTCCGCTCCGTACACCTCGTACACACACGGCTCCACTCCGTACACCTCGTACACACACGGCTCTGCTCCGTACACCTCGCACACACGCGGCTCTGCTCTGTACACACACGGCTCCACTCCGTACACCTCGAACACACGCGGCTCCGCTCCGTACACCTCGTACACACGCGGCTCCGCTCCGTACACCTCGTACACACGCGGCTCCGCTCCGTACACCTCGTACACACGCGGCTCCGCTCCGTACACCTCGTACACAAGCGGCTCCACTCCGTACACCTCGTACACACGCGGCTCCGCTCCGTACACCTCGTACACCTGCGGCTCCGCTCCGTACACCTGGTACACACGCGTTTCCGCTCCGTACACCTCGTACACATGTGGCTCTGCTCTGTACACCTTGTACACACGAGGCTCCGCTCCGTACACCTCATACAAACATGGCTCTGCTCCGTACACCTCATACACATGCGGTCTGCTCCGTACACCTTGTACACACACGCTCTGCTCCGTACACCTGTACATACATGGATCTGCTCCGTACACCTTGTACACACATGGCTCTGCTGCGTACACCTTGTAAACACAGCTCTGCTACAGCCACCCTGTAAACCCCTCCTGACTCCACACATAAACTTCCCCTCATCCAGCACCATGACAACCAGCACAGCAGAGTCCTGCAAACAGGAGGCCCCTGATCATGTGACCTTGACTCCTCCCCTCCTGTGACCTCATCACAGGTCCTGTGGCAGAGAAGAGAACATAGCGGCAGAGTAGGGAGATGATCAATTCTCCCTGCTTTGCCACAGATACAGTTACAGTAGCGTAAATCCAGGTGGGCCCCCTCAGAGCCCGGGGCCACCGCCCTCTCTGCCCCCCGATAGCTACGCTACTGATAGGAATGCAGTGATTCCGCACAGTTCAATGAACACATGCGGAATCATCGCACATACAAAAGCAGGCAGCCATTCTGGACCAATGAAACATACCCTTATATGTCAACCTTACCTTAATTTGTAACTGTATTTACATTTTAGGTTTCTTGCAGCAGGAGAGTCTTAGGCTGGTTTCACACTTGCGTTGGACAGAGCTGCGGAGGGCTGCGCACATCCTCCTTTAAGCCCTGCCCACTGCCGCACTTCCATTCAGCTCCGCCTTCATTGGCTTGCGTCCTGCATACCTATCTTTAACATTTGGTACGCAAGCCATGTGTATGTATGCGGATGCCTCCACATGCATCATTTGAAGCTGCGCCAACTGCAACAAAATGCAACATGTTGCGTTCGACGCAGCATCAAAATGACGCATAAGGGGGCATTCGCATCCATCGCATGGCCTGCATACCCTATGTTAAAGATAGGTATGCAGGACGCATGCCAACGTAGGCGGAGCTGAATGAAAGTGGGTGGGGCTAAAAGGAGGATGTACGCAGCCCCTCCACAGCTCTGCCCAATACACGTGTTAAACCAGCCTTATGCTGACCTCCATTTAGAATTTCTCCTTGGATGCACAACCATCTACAGTATTGTGAAGCACACCTGTACACAAATCTGGGATCGCCTTAAGGAGAAAGTCATGCCGGAGCCAACCCCTGAACACTGGAAATGCATCACAAATGGGATGTACCGGAGCTGTCAGTTCCCAAATTGTCTGGGTGCTTTAGATGGGAAGCACATCTGCGTCAAGAAGCCGCCAAACTCAGGGTCCCAATACAACGGTTATAAGAGGTTTTTTTCAGTAGTCTTGTTGGCATTAGGTGACAGCCAATATAATTTTATAATTGTAGATATTGAGGCTTATGGAAGAACTGGAGATTCTCGCATCTTCAATTCTTCCATAAGGGGTCGGCGGCTTAAGAGCAATCAAATGGGTGTCCCACCCCCAAGGAGTCTTCCTACTTCAGGTGGTGCACCAATTCCTTATGTCATAGTGGTTGATGAGGCTTTTCAACTCACACTCTATGTTATGAGGCCTTATCCGTGGCGGGGTCTTGACAGACGTCGGAGGATTTTTAATTACAGACTAACGAGAGCACGGCGTCTGGTTGAATGTGCCTTTGGCATTTTGACCCCAAAATGGATTTTATTGCTTAGTGCCATTCAGTTAAGTGAGCAAAATGTCGACGTTGTAATTAAGGCGTGTGTAATATTACACAATTTTACACGTATCCATAAGTTGCATGTGTCTGAGAATGCCGAGGGAGGATTGGCTAACAATCCTGCTCAAATTGCCCAGGCTTTGCCAGAGGCAGAGAGCTTTCAGGCCTCAGAGTGCGTGACAGTGACATTCTGATGGATTATTTTCTTACACCTGAGGGAGCGATACCCTGGCAAGAAAATATTGGGCCATGATGTTTAGTTTAATTTTTTTTTGTGATGATGCAGATTACAATAATCCCATTATGTGTTCATTATTTTGGCTACATGTTTTCGTTTAATAACAAATACATATTTTGCTTTGAAAACCAGATTTACTTTTATTTGGCGCAAAAAAAACAAACTTAAGGCTTAATTTTGCCTTAACTAAGAAATAGCCAACTTTGGCAGAGATTTACCTATTATAACAATAACAAACCTTACAAATCCACAAAAGTATGATGTGATATGGTTTTTGAAGATGGTGAAAGGGGATTGTCGGAGTTTTCGGGAAGAGTGCTTTGCTGGTGTGTTATTGTATTTGGATTTATGGCTGCTGGGGGGTTGTGCTGTGTTGGCATTGGTTGTTGGTGACTGGGCACATAATCCACTGGCCCCTGATAATACCAAGCAGGTTGTTGTGTATGTTGGTGGTAAGATTTTTGGCTGTGTTGGCCAATATTTGAAGTTTGGTGTGGAGGACCATGATGCCAGCCTTCACCCTGGCCAACTAAATGTGATTGCCTGTACTGTGGCCCATATTGGCCTTGCTGACCATAATGGGTTTGGTATGTGAGCCAAGCTGGCTGAGTATGTGTGGGGGGATTATTGCTGAATATGGGGTTGTAACTCCCTACTAAAGGAGGCGGTTGGCCTGTGGTGCTATGCTCCTGTACATATGGGCCTGCCACACTTGTATGACGTTGCCATGATTGTGTTGAAATTACAGAGGAAGATGGATGCCCAGAGTCAGTCGGTGGTATAGTTGTAGGTGGTTCGTGTGACTCCCTAGTTGCAGTGCCATGAGCAGCCCCTGAGCTGCATGCATGGTGGCAGTGAGTTAGCTGTTGATGGTGTCTCTCTATTAATTCAAAAAGATAGCTAGGATTTTGAGGGGGAGTGGCAGCATGTATGAGGTGCAGTATAGATGTTTTGGTGTTTAGCCTTAAATCTCTGGGTATTTGGCGAAGATGTTGGGCCAAGCTGCGACCAAATGCCTCCTCTCCATCATCAGAAATGGTACGACCAATGTAATCCATGACACAGCTATCAATTTGCCTCCTTGTCTCCAAATTTTTTTGCCATTCCTACTTCTGTGTATTTGCCGTGGTATTGACGCGTGGGGTGAGGTATATAGGGGCAAAGTAGGACTGCTGCTCTTGGCCTGCTCTTCCTGGTGTGCTGCATCCTCGAGGGTTTTTTGGTTCTCGACCTTCCTCCTCTGATGGTCCAGGGACATCTTCCTCACATGGGCGTTGTTCCTCAGGTTGGGATGGCCCTGCCTTTGCTTCAGAGGCTGTGTCTCTTTCCCGTATGTTGGATTCTGTTCTATTTATAAATTTATTTTGTAAAAATATTTTTGTAACGTTACTACAAATATGTTTGAAAACATTAGCAACGTGGCGTAAAAACAAGTACTTACGGTCTTAGGTCCATGACGGGGGCTAAAAAGTTTAAGCGACTCATACACAGGTAGGGCCTTTTTTGCTGGCCCCAGAACCACTTTGCTGCATTTGCTGGCGCTCCCTCCTATATTGATCCTGGCAGCTCCGCCATATCCGGGTTACATCATTCACTGCCAAAAAGAACAGTTCCATTTACACATGAAAATATAGTACTGTGAAGCCCACTATAAAAAAAAAAATGTTTATTTACTCATCCCTATTTGGACATCTGGGCTGCTCTCAGCATAATTGAGAAATAACTGGTGACAAATATAGGTCCAGGAGGCGTCCTTAACAAGGCGATTTTGATAGCTGGAGTCACGAGGATCCCAAAGTTCAGGACGATCCTGGACTAAAACCAAGAGCAATTCCACATTAATTGAACGAGACATGCCAAAAGCAAAACACTCCATGGAGGTGTGTCTCTCACAAGCACCAATTCCTGACAGGTGGTTTATGGGAGCCTGTCAACACTTCCCTGTATGTCACTTCCTGTCATGGGATTATTTGTGTCTTTTGGGCAAAATTCTCTAACTTCAATCCGTAAAAAACAGACGGCATACGCATGTTGCGTGTGCTGTGCTTTTTTTTCTCGCATCCATTGACTTGCATTTGCGAGTCTCTTCCGAGATACGCAGCATGTTGTGATTTTTTTTTCTCAGTCCGATTTCAGCTGAGAAAAAAAAAATCACAGGTGAGATGTCACCCATTGAATAACACTTGTGTTAGGCGTCGGGTTCCTGTCGCTGCACAGCAGGAATCCTGAGCCTTGCCTTCAGAAGTCTCCCATGCCTCTCCGGCCACAGTGGAGCCTGCTCAGCAGACTCGTCGAGCGCCGGCACTCTGCTCAGACTAGCATTGTGGGTCACAGAAGGTCATGGCTATAAAAGCCTCACATGGCCGCCCCGCTATGCGCTATGATAGACATTAGTTCTTATGTTTATAGTGGTGTGTGTGATGATGGATGTATGAGACAGGTGAATGACTCATTATGAAACCCCTTCCCTTTGATACACGTGTTAGTAGGGTTTAGAGGTTAGAGTCAGCACTTAGTACTGGTACTGCCTAGTGCCGCAGTGCATTCAGCTCACTCATCCGTTAGTGCCAGTGGGCGCCAGTCAGCACAGGCATCACGGTACCGCATATGTTGCAGCATTATTCATCCACACTTAGTTTTGGCTTACAAATACTGATCTAAAATACTTACCAAATACTGAACATGTGAACGTGGCCTTAACCCCTTAACAACCAGGGGTATTTTTGGTTTTTCATTTTCATTTTTTACTCCCTTCCCAAAGTCATCTTTTTTATTTTTCCGTTAATATGGCTGTGTGAGGGCTTGTTTTTTGCGGGACGAGTTGTGCTTTTGAACGGCACCATTGATTTTACCATGTCGGGTAAAAGAAAATGGAAAAAAAATTCCAAGTGCTGTGAAATTGCAAAAAACATGCAATCCCACACTTGTTTTTTTGTTTGGCTTTTTCACTAGGTTCACTAAATGCTAAAGCTGACCTGCCAATATGATTCTCCAGGTCATTACAAGTTCACAGACACCAAACATGTCTATGGTCTTTTTTATCTAAGTGATGAAAAAAAATTCCAAATATGTGTTGTGAGGCTGTAAGGAGGTTGACCAGACTGCGGGTACCTGCCTGCCGGGTCCATAACTAGAAAGGCTGCATCCCCTGCTGTCTGAGGGAAGCCTAAGCGAGGACAGAGAAGGGCGGGGAGAGTCAGAAAAAGGTGCGCAGCAGCCGGCATATAAAAGGGAAAAGCGCAGGAAGGATGGGACTTTGACGCAAACGCAGAGCAGTGTGCAGAGCGGTGAGCAGCGCGCTGGGCTGCCCCTTCCCTCGAGTACCACCGTCTAGAGCAGGACCGCTGCCAGGAGAGAAGCCGGGTGCAGAACAGAGCAGAGCCGTGCACACAGAAGAGAGCAGAGCCAGCTACAGAAAGAAGTGCCCCATCGAGGGAGCACCAGCATTGTGCAGACCAGCGTCCGCCATTCCCTGTCACCAGCAGCAGGGACCAAAGGTGTAGAGGATCATGCATGGTGTGTCAGTGACTACCAGAAAGCAAGATGCAGAATGTACTGTGTCCATGGGTACTACACACATGCCCCTTAAGAGTGACCGGGTACAGGACAGACACCCTGACTGGGCCAGTAAACACCTGCCGAGCCACGTTAGGCTCGTACAAGATGGTGACCTGTGCTACCGTCAGCCACTGTGGGCTCGCTTGACTGAGACTGTGGGGAGAGATGTGCAGGAGTCACGTCGGGCTAAGAAAGTACCGTCGCCTGTAACCTTGTAGGCATCTACAGTATATGGACTAGGGGCAGTGGAAGGTACCGGAGACTGATCACTGTTACCAGAAGACGGGGTATTGTCTTTCGCCTCACCCCACTAGAGAGGACACCACGCCAGCCGTTGCCATTGAGTTCGCAGCAGGAGCTGCAGTTTAAGGACTTCCTGACATCTGTGCTATTAGACCGCCGATATTTTCAACTGCTGTTCTTCACCTTATGAATATACTTTTATTTAATATACTGTTTGTCTCCCCTGTATAACCCATTGTCTCCCTACATCCTTTTCCATTCATGCTGTTTAACCCTTTACCTCCCTGCATGGAGCATTCCCCTGTAAATAAACCTGTTAACCCTTGCTCTGCCTGCATCCTGTCACTGCATCCCACATTGATGCTTGTTACCTTACAAGGCAGTGACCGGAGTCATATGCGAGGGTCGCTATGTGTTCCCCAGGATGCGCTCAGAAGTATATTTGATCTGTTGGAGTGCCTTGTGGTCACAGCAGGATGCCTGTGAGTCACAAGGCAGAATAAAAGTAAGCATGAACATGGTCAAGTTATTTTTGACCAAAGAGCTTGTTCAGAAAAACCCGGTATGGGCTTTTATTTTTTAAACGAACTGCAGGAAGATAGTGGGGCCAGTCCGTTTCCTCCACCCCGGATCTTAAAAGTGGCCCATAAGTCTCTCTCCCATCAGTCTCCATGTCTCTCATCCAGACTACATGTATCTCTCACCCCCCTCCACAATGCGGCCATTCACTGCAGACCTGCAGCTCTTTATCTTATCTGAGGGATGATCACAACTCCTGCCAACAGCTCCACTCCTTAATGCTGTTTCATACACACCAGATGTATTCACTCTTCCTCCGGTCCAGGTTCAGGATGCTGCTGAGTCCACTGTCTTCTGCTTCTCTGTAAACAAGCTGTGCTTCCGATGCAGTAACTGCTGGCGATAGCAGATCACAGGGCAGTCACCCACAAAAAGGCACTGCCCTGTGATGCTACTCTTCATTCTGCCCCAGGAGTACTAGAATACCCCAAAGGGGAGGGAAATGGTGATGTCAGCCATTACTGCCCCAATTTTCCAGCTAACAGTAAAGCTGATAAGCCTTATTTTAGCTGCTTGAGGTCTAAAATGGAAAATGTTCCCCCTAGTGGTAATTATATATATTTGTAAAAAAAATATATAAGATTTTTCATATAGAAATGTTTGCTAACATTGCAATAATACATTTTGATTACTATTTCAAAGTTAATTTCACAAAAATATAATTTCACAAAAAAAAACTATAAGAAAACTGGTGGCACCTTCCCTTTAAGTGAAAGATTCAGATGTCAGTGCCATCTGTTGCTTTCACTCATGCGCATTACAACAGCTCTGCACATTACTGTGGAGCTTTGTTCCTGTTGACTTAGGGTCCTGTTACACATAGCGACGCACCAGCGATCCCAACAACGATATGACCTGGTCAGGATCGCTGGTGTGTCGCTACATGATCGCTGGTGAGCTGTCAAACAGGCAGACTCACCAGAGATCAGGACCAGCAAGGACGCGGGTAACTAAGCGCGCTTAGTTACCCGCTGTGTACCCTGGATACCAGCATGTTCGCGCTGGGAGCTGGTATCCAAGGTAAACAGTGGGCAACTAAGCACGCGCGGTGCTTAGTTATCCGCTGTTTACCTTGGATACCAGCTCCTAGCGTGAGCACGCTGGTATCCAGGGTACACAGTGGGTAACGAAGAAACGCGCACGCTTAGTTACCCGCTGTTTACCTTGGATACCAGTTCCCAGCGTCTGCTTACAGCGCTGGGAGCTCACTGATCGATGGTCTGCCGCTGCCACACGCAGCGATGCGTGCTGGCCAGCGGGAGACCAACAATCAAAAAATGGCCCAGGACACTCCTGCATGATCAGTGATACCCGGCGGGGGGGGTGCGGTCGCTGATAGGTGTCACACACAGCGAGATCGCTGCTGAGGTTGCTATTGCATCACAAAACTTGTGACTCAGCAGCGATCTCGCTTAGTGAGACGGGGGCTTTATTCTGCTGTATATTCAGGGAGCACTCCTCCTAGAGTGCTGGGTCTTAGGGTGTGTACACATGCTGTGGATTCTGCTGCTGATCCGCAGTACCATAATAATCAATGGAAAACAAAAACCGCAGTGCACAAGGTGCGGAATTTTCCGCGCGGATTTGCTGCGGCTTTAAAACCGCAGCATGTCACTTCTTTGGGCGGAATCCGCAGCGGTCTTACACCTACTCCATTGTACAGGTGTCAAATTGCAGGGGCAAACCGCAGGCTAATCCGCAGATAAACCGCAGGTCTTTGGACCTGCGGATTGCGGAAAATTCCGCAGCAGAATCTGCAGCGTGTGCACACACCCTTAAGCCAATGGGTCTCTCCAGTCCTGGCTTGTTTATTTAGCAGCCATCATAGACATACAGACTCCTCCAAGGCACTGAAAGGATCACCTGTGTCTGATAGTTGTGAGACTTCAGCCAACTCAGTTTTGTTTTAAGGCTATGTGCCCACGTTGCAGAAATGCTGCGGAATTGTCCCCACTGCGGGTAAAAGACATGCGGAATTCTCATGCATTTTCCCGCAAAACACAAGCGTTTTGCAAGCGTTTTTAGCTTGCAGAATGCTAGCGCTTGTCCAAGCGATTTGCAGCACACTTGGTCACACTTGTCAAGCATAGTGCTTGACAAGCGTGACCAACTTTTTACTATTGATGCTGCCTATGCAGCATCAATAGTAAAAGATAGAATGTTAAAAATAATTTAAAAAATTAAAAATAGAGAGATACTTACCCTCTGTTGGCCCCCGGAGTCCTCCCAGTCCTCATCGGCGCTGCCGGCAGCTTCCGTTCCCAGGGATGCATTGCGTGAATGAGCTCTGATGACGTAGCGGTCACACAAGACCTCTATGTCATCAGAGGTCATTCGCGCAATGCATCCCTGGGAATGGAAGTTGCTGTCAGCGCCGCTGAGGGCCGGGTGGACTCCGGGGGCCGACAGAGGGTAAGTTTATCTTTATTTTTTACTTTAATTCTATTTTTCACAGGGATATGGTACCCAGGGCATGGAGTCTCCGCTCCTCCAGAACCTGGGTACCATACGTACATCAAGCGCTCACTTTACATTTGGTGGGCATAGCCACATGTGTAAAGTGAGCATTTCAATGCAATCCTATGGCGGCGGAATCGGCGCGATTCCGCAGAATTAATGGACATGCTGCAGATTTTACCGCTATGCGATTCCGTAGCGGAAAAATCCGCAGCATGGGCACAGCAACTGCGGAATCCCATAGGATGCGTTTTGTTAGCGTTTTTTAAGTGTTTCCGCAGCTGCAAAAACGCCACGGAAACGCTTAAAAACGCAACGTTGGCCCACAGCCTAAAGGTGCACAAAACCAATTCCAGTTACTCTATCTTCAGATGGAATTTTTTTGCAGTGTATCTTCTTCGAAAAATGGCATAAAAACTGGCGTAAAGTCTTTGCAGATTCATTTCAATGTTAATCCACTTTGTTGTTCATATGTTCAGGGTGTTTTTTTTTAATCATTTTTCCCCTTCTCCAAGTTTTGAAAAAAAGCCAAGTGAAAAAAAATAAATAAAGTGCATGTCACTTCTAAGAGGAAGATTACTCCTGAAATTCATTCCAAATTTGGCACAACAAATCAGAAGGCTGCTAAATACTTTTCCTGAAAAGATAAAAATGCTTCAGAAAAGTAAAAACTTCTCCAAAAAGGCTACAAAGGGTATATTTACAGAGTTCTAAAAATTTTTTTCCAATATCACCTCCCAAAAAGGAGAGTTTCCTGAAGTGGTTTCTGCTTGAAAACTAACAAAATTTGAACCAATGAAAAAAAAAATACCTCAGTGTAAAAATAGCAAAAGAAAAAAGTGTTTTTGTAGTTGTTTCCACTTGAAAATACCTCTGTTTGAACACTGCCTAAAGGCTCATTCACACGTCAGTATTTGGTCAGAATTTTGCATCAGTGTTTGTATGCCAAAGCCAGGAATGGAACTTACCGAGAAAAAAATATAATTGAAAGACTGACTCCTGTTCCTTATTTTGGAGACATTCCTGGTTTTGGCATACAAATACTGATGAAATACTGATCAAAAATACTGATGTGTGAAAGCGGCCTAAGGCTAGTTTCACACTTGCTTTTTTTTGCAGCGCGTTTTTCCCGCAAAAAAACGCATTGAAAAAACGCATACAAAAGCATACAACTGCTGCGTTTTTTTCAAGCATTTTTATGAGCATGCATGAAAAAAACGCAGCGTTTTTATGCGTTTGTATGCATTTTTAGTGCGTTTTTACCGCGTTTGCGTTTTTTCCAACATTAGGTGGCCCCTCACACTAACCCAAACCATGACTTTACTAACCCTAACCCTGACCCTAACCCTAACCCTAACCCTGACCCTAACCCTAACCCTGACCCTAACCCTTAACCAAACCATACTTAACCCTAACCCAAACCCTAAACCCTAACTAACCCTAACCCTGACCCTAACCCTAACCCTAACCCTGACCCTAACCCTTAACCAAACCATACTTAACCCTAAACCCTAACTAACCCTAACCCTAACCCTGACCCTAACCCTAACCCTAACCCTGACCCTAACCCTTAACCAAACCATACTTAACCCTAACCCAAACCCTAACTAACCCTAACCCTAACCCTAACCCTGACCCTAACCCTTAACCAAACCATACTTAACCCTAACCCAAACCCTAAACCCTAACTAACCCTAACCCTGACCCTAACCCTGACCCTAACCCTGACCCTAACCCTTAACCAAACCATACTTAACCCTAACCCAAACCCTAAACCCTAACTAACCCTGACCCTAACCCTAACCCTAACCCTAACCCTGACCCTAACCCTAACCCTAACCCTGACCCTAACCCTAACCCTAACCCTGACCCTAACCCTTAACCAAACCATACTTAACCCTAACCCAAACCCTAACTAACCCTAACCCTAACCCTGACCCTAACCCTTAACCAAACCATACTTAACCCTAACCCAAACCCTAAACCCTAACTAACCATAACCCTGACCCTAACCCTAACCCTAACCCTAACCCTTAACCAAACCATACTTAACCCTAACCCAAACCCTAACTAACCCTAACCCTGACCCTAACCCTTAACCAAACCATACTTAACCCTAACCCAAACCCTAAACCCTAACTAACCATAACCCTGACCCTAACCCTAACCCTAACCCTGACCCTAACCCTTAACCAAACCATACTTAACCCTAACCCAAACCCTGAACCCTAACTAACCCTAACCCTGACCCTAACCCTAACCCTGACCCTAACCCTAACCCTAACCCTGACCCTAACCCTTAACCAAACCATACTTAACCCTAACCCAAACCCTAAACCCTAACTAACCCTGACCCTGACCCTAACCCCAACCCTAACCCTGACCCTGACCCTAACCGTAACCCTAAACCCCCTTAACTAACCCTAACTCTAACCCAAACCCCTAAATTCCATGGTTAACAAAAAAAACGCATGTGCAAAAAAACGCATACATAAGCATGCCAATGCGCACATATGCGCACCCATAGACTTATATTGGGTGTCTTGCTGTAAAAAAACGCATTGCGCGCGCATGCGTTTTTTTGAGGCAAATCGGACGCACAAAAAATGCAACAGGTTGCATTTTGTGCGCCCGAGCGCATACCGCAAAAAACCGCATGCGCGGTAAAACGCGTACAAACGCATGTGTATGCGCACATAAGCGCATCCCATGCAAAGTATAGGAAAAAAAACGCATGCGCTATTTAGCGCTAAATTACCGCGAAAAAAAACGCAAATGTGAAACAAGCCTAAAAGTGACTTTTATTAGGCCTGTGCTCCAGAAACATTAGGTCGGGACCTCCTAGCTGCAGCCACTGCTGAAATTGCCAAAGAAAACTGTTCACTGTAAAACCATAAATATGTGCAGCACGTCTTTCACTTTTTTTACGGGTACTTTATCACTGTGTCCCCTCATTTTTTATTAACATGGTACATGTGCTTCGCTGCACCCATTTGGCCCAGGTGTATTTTCACCAGCAGGAGTGCATAATAGAGTCTGCTGGCTTTCTCTCAGGTTATAATATAGTCACTTCATGATTAAAGAAAATTTGGTTTTATTCACCTGAGTGGGGATGTTTCTGTTGCATCCACATCTATGGAATAAAAAATGCCGATGTGACCCCAGCCTCAGGTGTGACCCCATCCCCAGGTGTGACTCCAACCTCAGGTGTGACTTCAGCCTGAGGTGTCACCCCATCCCCAAATGTGACTCCAACCTCAGGTGTGACCCCAGCCTCAAGTGTAACCCCAGTTTCAGGTGTGATTTCAGCCTCAGGTGTGACTTCAGCCAGCCTCAGGTGTGACCCCAACCTCAGGTTTGACACCAGCCAGCCTCAGGTGTTACCCCAGGCTCAAGTGTGACTTCAGCCTCAAGTGTGACCCCATCCACAGGTGTGACTTCAACCTCAGTTGTGACCCCAGCCTCAGGTGTGACTTCTGCCTCAGGTGTGACCCCAGCCTCAGGTTTGACTTCAGCTTCAGGTGTGGCAGATTTACAAAAACTGTCCCTGCTTCCAGTAGTAACCAATCACTTTACCTCAGCAGAAGAAGAAATGAAGGTGGAGTGTCTCTGGACGACAGACACTTTTCTTGTTGGACAGTTCTGATAACTGACACCTGAATCTTATTTCTCTGTGTATATTTATTGAGGAGATTCACTAAGCCACATTTCTGCCATACTTAACTGTTCACCACAATTTATAAGGCCTCATTCAGGCATCCATTTTTCAAGTACATGATTTATCTGTGTTTACTTTCGAAATAGAACACATAGCAGTTATAGTGTTTTGAGCTGTTCACATGTCAGTGGGGTTTTCTTTTAATTCAGAAAAAAATGGAGATGTGTCTGATTTTTATCATGTAACTGAAAGGGTTTTATGTCATATGCTAAGTTAGGCCGGCGTCACACTACTGTAGAATACGGGCGAGTGCTATGCGAGAAAACATTGCGTAGCACTTGGCTCAGTCTTAATCTATGGGGCAGCTCTCATCACTCTTTATTTTCTCAGTCGAATTCGGCGTGTGTGTAAAATCACAGAGTGACAAGTTAGAATAGAATAGATATAAATATATATATAGAATACATAGATATATAGATGTCAGTGACATATATATATATATATATATATATATATATTACATAGAAGAAAAGCCGGCAAGTCAGCTGCCACGCAGTGTAAAATCACATCAGGACCCGACAGGATAGAAGAGATGGATTACATACAGTAAATTCAAATAGAATAGGTAGATATATAGATGTCAGTGACAAATGCAATTAGTGCAGTGTGTGTGCAGTTTACTGTACATATCTTTAATTAGTAAAATAAAATTTTTCTGAAAAAAATGGTGTGGGCTCCCGCATAATTTTCATAACCAGCAGAGGGAAAGCCGACAACTGGGGGCTGATGTTTATAGCCTGGGAAGGGGGTAATACCCATGGAGCTTCCCAGGCTATTGATATCAGCTCACAACTGTATACTTAGCCTTTGCTGGCTATTAAAATGGGGGATCTTAAAAAAAATGATGTAAGGTCCCTGTATAATTAATAGCCAGCAAAGGCTATTCATACAACTGATATTAATAGCCTAAGAAGGGGCCATGGATACTGCCCCCCCAAGCTAAAAACATTAGCTCTCAGCCACCTCAGAAAAGGCGCATCTCTAAAATGAGTCAATTCTGGCACTTAGCCTCGCTCTTCCCACATGCCCTGTAGCGGTGGCAAGTGGAGTGATAGTTGCTGGGGTTAATGTCACCTTTGTATTGTCAGGTGACATCAAACCCACAGGATAGTAATGGAGAGGCTTCAATAAGATGCCCCCATTACTAACCCCATAGTCACATTGAAAACATAGACACCCAGAATAAAGTCCTTTAATTGAAAGAATGACACAGGCTCCTTTAATAAATCTTAATTAAACCATACTTATAACCTCTCCCATTCCACTGATGCCCTTGTCATCTGCAAAAGAGTTAAAAATAAAAAATAACAATATTCCTTGCCTTTCCGCAGAGATGCTGCTAATGCATTTGTCCCATGACGGGTCTAGCTCTGCTACATCTAGACGGCAGGGCATCACAGTGGCTCAGTGGTTAGCATTACAGCCTTTCAGCGCTGGAGTTCTGGGTTCAAATCCCACCAAGGACAACATGGCCTTGAGAAAGGTCCATACCTAGGACCAAAATGTCACCATATGGGGTAATAGGGAGCAGTATGATGTGCTACTTCAACTCTTTTTGATCTTGGATAGATAGATAGATAGATAGTGTGACAAAGTCAATGGCTGGAAGGGTGATATTCTTCACTGAGCCATTTAGCTTCAGTTGTTTGAAACCTGGACGTTTGCTCCAGCACACCAGATGTTGAGAGGGGTTAATCGGCCATTTTAAGGGCTGGGTTTTTGTGAACAAACATAGAGTGGGTGGGAGGTTTTTCATCATATCTCCACCCCAGGGTGTGGTTTGGGATATAAATAGCCAGCTTTTTGAGTTATTAGGTGTTCAGTGTGTCTGGAGAGGCTAACTCCAGAGAGGTGCTAGTGTTCGTGTTAAAATGAACAATGTGTTTTGCTAAGCCTGAGTCGGCGGATCTCCAGAAATGTATAAACTGTGTTATACATTTTCTTTTGCTTTCCAGTTATGCCAGAAAGGCCGTGTTTGCTTGACGAACTTTACATTGGTTTATGCCGTGCTTTAATCAACCAGTGAGGGATTTAAAGAGACAGCGTTCCTGTCTCTACCTCCATGTGAAGCTGAGCAAGCCGATCTACCACAATAGCAAAAATGTCATTGAAATATATAATCAGTGCAGTGCATTTGTAGTTTACTGTACATGTATTTAGCTAATAAATAAAATAAAAAATGGTGTGGGAACCCTATGTTTTTCTTAACCAGCTAAGGGAAAGCCAACACCTGGGGGCTGATATGTATAGTCTGGGAAGGGGGTAATAAACATGGAGCTACTCAGGCTATTAATATCAGCTTATAGCTATCTACTTAGCCTTCACTAGTTATTAACAAAAATTATGTGGGGTCCCCCTATTGTTAATCAGCAAAGAAAGCTGCTGTGGACTGATATTAATAGCCTAGGAAGGGGCCATAGATATTGACGCCCTTCCAGACTAAGAACATCAACCCTCAGCTTCATAGCCATAGAACTCCAGTCATCTTACTGATATCAGCGCTCGGCACCAGGTAACGTTGTTATCTGACCTGAAACAAACAGTGAGGGCAACTAAGGAGTGGCTCTGTAAAAAGCATTTCAAGGTCCTGGAGTGGCCTAGCCAGTCTCCAGACATGAACCCAACAGAAAATCTTTCGAGGGAGCTGAAACTCAATGTTACCCAGCTACAGCCCCGAAACCTGAAAGATCTGGAAAATATCTGCATCGAGGAGCAGGCCAAAATCCCTGCTGCAGTGTGTGAAAACTTGGTCAAGAACTACAGGAAATGTCTGACCGCTGTAATTGCAAACAAAGGTTTCTTTACCAAAGTTGTTTTTCTATTGTATCAAATACTTAACTCATGCAATAAAAAGCAAATTAATAATGTAAAACTTATACAATTTGATTTTCTGGATTTTTTTTAGATTCTGTCTCTCACAGTTGAAATGTACCTACGATAAAAATTACAGACCTCTCTATTCTTTATAGGAGGAAAACTTGCAAAATCGGCAGTGTATCAAATACTTATTTTCCCCACTGCATCTACAACTCTGCTGTGTATAGTTTCTGATAAGCAACTCACCTCATCTATCCTGGTACTGAAAAATCTACTACTCTGCTGTTCCAGTGCAATCTATACATTAGTCTCAGCTGCATCTAGTGTTCTTTGCTTCGCTTAATCTGTCATTCTGCATGCCAAGATATACTGGTCCTTACTGTTCTATGTGCCATCGGGCAAGTTCAGTTCTGCTGCATCATCTCCTCCGATCCTTGCAACTCACCATGACCTCATGCTTAGAGAATCCCCATCTCATCAGGTCAGCCCATAACAAAGCCTTTACTGTAGTGCTTAAGAATTTTATGTTAATTCAGACAGGAAAAATATTGCCTAAAGTCTAGACACAGTACATTATTGTAAACCTTTAGGTGTCTGGACCTCGTCTTGATTAATTGAATATTTCAGAGGGTAGTCAATCAATTCTAAGTGTAATATACTGTACACAAAAAACAACCACTTAATCTAAACTCCGACACCTAATATGTATAGCCCTTAACAGAATATTTCTTACGCCAATCAAGAAAATATATTCAAGCTTATCAGACAGGAAGATTATTTGGATGAAAAGCATAGCCAGCCTACACAATCGTTCTATACTTATCAAAGCCACAAGCGACCGGAATACATTGAATTTGCAGTCATGTCAAAATAGGTTAGAGAAGAACTGTCTGGAGAGATGAAAGTTAAAGGTGTTGATATAACAAGTCATCTGGAAGCGAAGCTCACTGTGCTGGGAATGTGGTGGATTAATTAATCCTGCTAACATTTGACTACAACCTGAGAAATCTGTAACCTGTGATTTAATGTATCACTAGAAACACATAATGTATTCCAGTATCTAAAGCAACATTGTAGCCAAAGCTATTAGCAGAAACATGAGATGGAGATGACCATACCTTCCCTTAGGCAATGTTGGTTACACAGAGGCATTTGCTTTGAATAATTCTTGAATATGGAGCACAGTGATGACCAGGTGGCGAAATGGGCAGTTATTATTACCTTGGATCATAAAATGTGATAAGATGGCAACCTGAACAATAAACAGAAAAGGTGGTCTACATGGAAATAAACAATATGGGAAAGGGGCAATAGCGTAGCTACCGGGGGGGGCAGAGGGGGCGGTGGCCCCGGGCCCCGCACACTGAGGGGGCCCACCCGGAGCTACACTGCGGCAGAGCAGGGAGAATCTATCATCTCCCTGCTCTCCTATGTTCTCTTCTGCTATGTAGCACAGGACCTGTGATGGGGTCACAGGAGGGGAGGAGTCAGTGGTCACATGATCAGGGGCCTCTGTGTGCTGAGTGCTGGTTGTCATCGTGCTGGATGAGGGGAAGTTTGTGTGGGGTCAGGAGGGGTTTACAGGGTGGATGTAGCAGAGCCGTGTGTGTATGAGGTGTACGGAGTGGAGCCGTGTGTGTACGAAGTGTACGGAGCGGAGCCATGTGTGTACGAGGTGTACGGAATGGAGCCCTGTGTGTACAAAGTGTACGGAGCTGAGCCGTGTGTGTACAGGGTGTACAGAGTGGAGCCACATGTATGGAGTGGAGACATGGGTGTACGGAGCGGAGCTATGTGTATGGAGTGTACAGAGCGGAGCCACGTGTGTACGAAATGGAGCCCTGTGTGTACGAAGTGTACAAAGCTGAGTGTTGTGTGTACAGAGCGGAGCAGAGCCATGTGTGTATGGGGTGTACGGAGTGGATCCGCGTGTGTATGAGGTGTACAGAGCGGAACTGCGTGTGTAAGAGGTGTATGGAGCAAAGCCACGTGTGTACAAGGTTTATGGAGTGGATCCATGCGTGTACAAGTTGTACAGAGCGTGGCCGCGTGTGTACAAGGTGTACAGAGCAGAGCCGTATGTGTACGAGGTTTACGGAGTGAAGCCATGTGTGTACTGAGTGAAGCCGTGTGTGTGTGAGGTGTACGGAGCGGAGCCGTGTGTGTATGAGGCATAAAAAGCGGAACCGTGTGTGTATGAGGTGTGCGGAGCCATGAGTGTACAAGGTGTATGGTGGGGAGCATTCATGCCTCCCAACCATCCTGGATCCAGCAGGACAGCCCCGATTTTGAGAGAGAGTCTGCCCCTCTGCCCCGGCCAGGAGCTTACTTTTCCCGCGGACACAGGAGTACACGGCGGAGCCCCGAGGAGCACTTTAAAATTTGAATGTGACGTTCCACCGGAAGTGACATGCTAGAAGCTGACCGGAAAGGAGGTAATTTCTGTAGGAGATTGTGACGGAACCATGGAGGCACTTCAGGGAATGCTTCAGATCCTTCACAGTGTCCTCCTCCTCCAGCGCAGACAGCGGGATCGCCTTGGACTCCGGGATGTCGGCCATGTGAGCGGATCATGATATGTCCTGCACCAGGAGGCTCAGGTGGGCACTACAATGGGAGCTGGGCTGCTATAGTATCTTTATAGAATTTTTCTCGCCCTGTTTCTCTCTCTCTGTTCTTTCTTTCTCTATCTGGTCTTTCTTTCTCTCACTAATCTTTCTTTTCTTTCTCTCTCTTTCTTTCTTTCCCCTTTTCCTTTCTCTGTTCTTTCTTTCTTTCCCCTTTATTTCTCTCTGCTCTTTTTTTTCGCTGTTCTTTCTTTCTTTCCCCTCTTTCTCTCTCTCTAATCTTTTTTTTTTCTTTCTTCCCCCTCTTTCTTTCTCTCTCTAATCTTTCTTTTTTTCTTTCTCTCTCTAATCTTTCTTTCTTTCTCTCTGTTTTCTCTCTTTCTCTCTCTTCTCTTTCTTTCCCCTCTTTCTTTCTCTCGTTCTTTCTCTTTCTTTCTCTGTTCTTTCTCTCTCTCTGTTCTTTCTTTCTTTTTCTATACTGTAGCCCCCTTCATATGGTATAATACAGCCCCCCCCAAAGAATATAATGCAGCCCCGCCTCATAGGGTATCATGCTGCCCCCTCATGGGGTATCATGCTGCCCCCCTCATGGGGTATGATGCCCTCCCTTATATGGGGTATCATGCTGCCCTCCCTTTTATTTGGTATCATGCTGCCCCCCTCATGGGGTATCATGCTGCCCTCCCTTATATGGGGTGTCATGCTGCCCTCCCTTATATGGGGTATCATGCCGCTCCTCTTATACGGGGTATCATGCTGCCCCCTCCTCATACGGGGTATATCATGCTGCACCCTCATACGTGTATCATGCTGTCGTCCCCCCCCATATGGGGTATCATAATCATGCAACCAGGACTCACTATATAAATGTTAAAAAAAAACTATACTCACCTCTCCTCCTCGTTCCCACGCTGATTTCGGCGGCGACTCTGCTCCGATGTCAGGAGCTGCGCCACAGTCAGACCGGCACACAGCGAGGACGCGATGAAGTGATGTCATCGCGCACCCACTGTGTATCAGAGGAAGAGGGTAATGGTGGGAGAGGGAGCGTCATGTGACGCTCTCTCTTCCATTATTGCGGTGCTCACTGGGGGGCCACGCTGACGCCGCAATAATGGAATATATATATAGATTATATAGATTATTTTTGGCAACAGCACAGTCATCTGCTGAAGTTCTCTGGTTAGGGGCCCACTCAGAAGTTCTGCCCCCCTGAACCAAAACCCTAGCTACGCCTCTGGAAAGGAGGTTAGTTTGAAAACAGATTGTCAAGGTGTGAGCTTATATGAAGTAGAATTATACTATTTGATAGTGCAAAGATGTGTCTAATAATATATTTATACCTCGGGGCAACATGGGGAGTCCGCTATGTCTAGAGGAAGGGTCTCTACAACACCATAGATGGCAAAAGAATAGACAAGAGGTGCTCCCTTTGTAACACCGCTGACAGCAGGCGAGATGAGATAGAGAGTTAATCAATCGACAGCGCTACCGCTACAGACTACTCGGCAGCAAAATATTAGGACAATACCACCATATTGATCCAAATAATGTATAAAAATGTAATATTTGCGCTCAGAGTTAGATCTGTATAAATAGTGAACTCCACCCAGGGAAGATAAAATGCAAAAGAGGAGTTCAAAGCAAGGCAGGGAAGCGTTAGGGATCAAGAACCGCCCCCTTGACTCATTCACAAAAATTATTAAAATGTTCAGGATTATACTCAGATTTATATGCATACACAGTACATAAAAATTCACTGGTAGGGTGAATAGAAAAGTCTGTCCAAAGGATAATAAGAAATTACCTTAAAATTAGCAGCTTTATAGTGAAGTGCTTCCCAGCACAAGTCCTATGGAGGAGGAGTTGTATTGATGAAATAGCGATGTCTCATATATGTTCCAAGGATGTGATCACCAGTTGCAAAAAGGAGAGTTGATGCTTTGGTTAATGGACGCTGTCCCGGTCGGAGACAGACCTCCTGTCTGCAGTGCGCCCGCCCTGGCTTGTGAGCGGTAGCGTCGCACGCAGGCTGTAGCTGCCAAGGTACACTGGACCTTGCGTGACGTCGGCTACGTGTACCTTGCCGGCTACAGCCTGCGTGCGACGCTACCGCTCACAAGCCAGGGCGGGTGCACAATTCTAAAACTGACCTGACATTACGATTCACCAGGTCATTACGAGTTTATAGACACCAAAAATGTCTAGGTTCATTTTTATCTAAGGCTACTTTCATATTAGCGTTTTTAGCGCAGCGCTTCGTGCGCAATGGAAACGCATGTAAAAAACGCATCATGCGTTTTGCTTTCGTGTGCGTTTTTTAGGCACATGCATTTTAACCAGTTTCTAGCCATGTTAACTCTTAAAACGTATGCGTTTTGTAACGCAGGTGTGCGCATGTCCATGCGCACGCCTGCATTCCCATAGACTGTAATGCGTTATTTTGACGCATTCCGTGTGCGTGTGCGCATGCGTTTTTTTATGCCATTGGATGGACCCAAAAATGCAACAGGTTGCGTCTGGAACACCTAGGCGCACACCTTAAAAAAACATGTGCACGTAAACGTATACGAACGCGTGCAAACGCAAGACCATGCGCCCCCCATGTTAAACATGGGGTACGAGTGTTGGAGCGCGGTCAGGAGCCTCCAACTTACCTGGATGGTGGGGCACCACACCTCAGGAGGAGGTGCAGTACCTCTGTGGTGACTGAGCCTCAGGGGCGCCACATAACCATGATTTTTAATCACAGCTTTCATACGTCATGCTTTCCACCAGTCTTTCACACTGCTTTTGGGTGTCCTTATGCCACTCCTGGTACAAAAATGTAAGCAGTTTGTCTTTGCTTGATGGCTTGTGACTATCCAGCTTCCTCTTGATTACATTCCAGAGGTTTTCAAAGGGGTTCAGGTCTGGAGATTGGGCTGGTCATGACAGGGATTTGATGTGGTGGTCCTTCATCCACACATTGATTGACCTAGCTGTGTGGCATGGCACATTGTCCCGCTGGAAAAACCAGTCCTCAGGATTGGGGAACAGTGCCTGAGCAGAAGGAATCAACTGTTTTTCCAGGATAACCTTGTATGCAGCTTGATTCATAAGTCCTTTGCAAAGATTAAACTGCTCAATTTCAGCCTTGCTGAAGCATCCCCAGATCATCACCGATCCTCCACCAAATTTCACAGTGGGTGCAAGACACTGGCTTGTACTCCTCTCCAGGTCTCTGTGTCTCAGTCTAACCATTAGACGACCAGGTGTTGGGCAAAGCTGAAAATTACACTCATCAGAGATTACCTTACTCCAGTTCTCTATGGTCCAATCCTTATGGTCTTTGGCAAACTTCAGCCTGGCTCTCCTTTGCTTCTCATTGATGAAAGGCTTTTTTTTAGCTTTACATGACTTGAGCCCTGCCTCTAGGAGCCTGTTATGAACTGTTCTTGCAGTGCACTTCACCCCAGCTGCCATTTGCCATTCCTTTTGTAGGTCACTTGATGTCATCCTGCGGTTGCTGAGAGACATTCTGTCATGATCCAGTGTTGGATCTGGCGGTATTAAATTGCACTGGGTGAACTTTTTTTACTTTGGAAAGTTCCAAGGTGTCTTGACTGTCCCCGGTGGTGGTTAGCAGTATTGCACTTTAGGTTTTTGTGCACTTAATTAGGGATCAGGTGTTACACCCTATAAAGGTGTGCTAGAGGTGTGCAATCACTGCCTGTGATATTGTGAGTTTGTGTCCACTCTGTTTTTGGAGAGCCTGGATGAAGGATGGAGCTGGTGAGGAGTCCTGCGCAGCTTAGCCAGGGGGGACGTGTTGCAGCTATGGTGTCTGGACGAAGGGCTGGCATGGCGTGGTGGGGTCGCAGTGATGGTGTCAGCGGGAAGTGTCTGCATGGGCTGGTGGAGTGGCGACTATGGAGAGTGGCACTCACCATGTGGGACTTGGCCGCTGAGCTGGACTCAAGCATGCTCGACTTCGTGTCAGCAGCTGAACTCATCCTTGGGACTCTGGTTCTAAGCAGCTGCAACTGGTGTTGGACTCTGCTCCAAGGTTGCACTAAGGTGAAGGATCCTGTGATGGATCCGGGTGGAGGAGAAGATGCACTCAGGTGGAGGGCTCTGTTGCTAGGAGCGCACGCAACAGAGCAAAGCTAAGTGGTGTTTCCCCTGTATTGTCTCTTTCCTCATGTGTGTTATTAGTGCAGTGGTGAGATTAGTCTCCGCACCGACCCATTCCCTAGTGAGGGTTTAGGGTCAGGGTGAGCAAGGGCGTTAAGGTACGCGTGCGGCGCCCGGTGCGAAACCGGCATAGGGAATGTTAGGAGTGCAGGGACACTGGCTCAGGGGAGCTCAGGAGGTCTCCAATTCCCTTTTCCCTATAGCAGGGCCCACCATTGTTAATGTTTCCCAGGTCCCCCTTATTTAAATTCGCCATACTGGAGGCGGGGTTTCCAGAATGTTTATTAACGTGTAATACCTAAATTCGCCAGGTGGAGGCGGCGTATCCACCTGCACGTATTATTATTTAAATGCGCCCCACTGGAGGCGGTGTATCCAGGGTCACGTGTGTCACATGGGTTCGCCTTGCGGAAACATCTGCGTCCTGACACACGTGACCATGACATTATCACAGGCCCTACAGTTTTTTTTTTTCTGGTGAGCTTTGGCCATGTGGAGACCGCTGAGTATTGCTGCCGGGCCTCACTGATGTGAGTGAGGAGCGGCATGGTGTGTTAGAGCTGCTGCAGCAGCAGTTATCACGGTCTGGGGCCTCTGCTCAGATAACCAGAGAAAAAAAAAAAATGGCGGCTGTGATCTGGCTAAAAGCCCTTAGAGTCGCTGCTGGGGAGCGGGACTTGCTCATGCACGCGGGCGTACCAAGGCAGGTGGGAGGAATGGTGCCCCACGGAGCTGCTTGGTATTCCCCGAGGTGAAGGGGTACGTCCCGGTGATGAGCAGACTGATGTAGAGTCCGCGGGGTTTACGCCAAATCTTCAAATACCACCGTAGAAGCCCCCCTCCTGGCCGTGTGGAGGCGGCCAGTGAGTGTATATTTCCTCCATATGCGTTCCCTCTCCTCCTGGTGTGAGCAGCAGGTGTGCTGCGGGGGAGTAGGGACAAATCTCAACCCTCGCCATTAACCAACCCTAGGAGGCGCAGTCCTCATGGTGAAAGGGTTGGAGGGTGGTGTCCCTTGGTGAATAGTGGGGGTGTGAGTGTGGTGACACAGGGGGACGCCTCTGTTGTCAAGTCCAGAGTGAGTTCACCAAAAAATGACAAATGTATGTGTGCAATAAACGTTCAGGTCCGGACCTGTGTGTGAACGAGCATGTATGGGTCCCACCAAAAAACATCTTGGAAATGTGTTGTGGAGTCTGATCAGCTCTTAGCATACATACACATACATAATCTCGTTCCCCAGGTCGGCGCTGTGGAGATGAGTGGTGCCTCCAAAATGAACTTTATTGCCAATACCAGTGGTGCGTTTGTCATGAACCTGAAGTGTCAGGTAATGGTGGGGTGAACTCAGGGTCTGGGCGTCCCCGCTGTAGGTGTTTCCCTAATGAGGGGTGGTCTTGAGGGTCCAGAGGCCCCTCATTAAGGAGGGGGTACTGTCATGATCCAGTGTTGGATCTGGCGGTATTAAATTGCACTGGGTGAACTTTTTTTACTTTGGAAAGTTCCAAGGTGTCTTGACTGTCCCCGGTGGTGGTTAGCAGTATTGCACTTTAGGTTTTTGTGCACTTAATTAGGGATCAGGTGTTACACCCTATAAAGGTGTGCTAGAGGTGTGCAATCACTGCCTGTGATATTGTGAGTTTGTGTCCACTCTGTTTTTGGAGAGCCTGGATGAAGGATGGAGCTGGTGAGGAGTCCTGCGCAGCTTAGCCAGGGGGAACGTGTTGCAGCTATGGTGTCTGGACGAAGGGCTGGCATGGCGTGGTGGGGTCGCAGTGATGGTGTCAGCAGGAAGTGTCTGCATGGGCTGGTGGAGTGGCGACTATGGAGAGTGGCACTCACCATGTGGGACTTGGCCGCTGAGCTGGACTCAAGCATGCTCGACTTCGTGTCAGCAGCTGAACTCGTCCTTGGGACTCTGGTTCTAAGCAGCTACAACTGGTGTTGGACTCTGCTCCAAGGTTGCACTAAGGTGAAGAATCCTGTTATGGTGATGGATCCGGGTGGAGGAGAAGATGCACTCAGGTGGAGGGCTCTGTTGCTAGGAGCGCACGCAACAGAGCAAAGCTAAGTGGTGTTTCCCCTGTATTGTCTCTTTCCTCATGTGTGTTATTAGTGCAGTGGTGGGATTAGTCTCCGCACCCTCCCATTCCCTAGTGAGGGTTTAGGGTCAGGGTGAGCAAGGGCGTTAAGGTACGCGTGTGGCGCCCGGTGCGAAACCGGCATAGGGAATGTTAGGAGTGCAGGGACACTGGCTCAGGGGAGCTCAGGAGGTCTCCAATTCCCTTTTCCCTATAGCAGGGCCCACCATTGTTAATGTTTCCCAGGTCCCCCTTATTATTTAAATTCGCCATACTGGAGGCGGGGTTTCCAGAATGTTTATTAACGTGTAATACCTAAATTCGCCAGGTGGAGGCGGCGTATCCACCTGCACGTATTATTATTTAAATGCGCCCCACTGGAGGCGGTGTATCCAGGGTCACGTGTGTCACATGGGTTCGCCTTGCGGAAACATCTGCGTCCTGACACACGTGACCATGACACATTCGAATAAGATGACAGTCATCCCTCTCAGTGGAGAGTGGTTTTTGCCCTCTTCCGGTCTGTTGCTTGACCTTGTTGTAATGGACTGCTGTCTTAGAAATTTTAAGGATGGAGGCAACATGACGCTTACTGTATCCCTCTGCTAGTAAAGCCAGAATTGAGCCCTTCTTTTCCTCACTCAAGACTTTTCTTTTTAACGCCTTTGGCATGATTAAAGGTTATTTTTTCATTCCTGTTACTTTTGAGATATTACTAGCACTTGTTTTGCCATCCAGCTTGTCCTATTGCAAGAGGATTGTGAACACCACAGCAGGGTTTTTATACTTTCCTTCATTAAATAAGATTTGGTTCAGGTGATCACCTAATCAGAAGCACATTAAGTAGAATGAGGTGTACTCTGGTTGGAATTCAACTGACACTGGAATGGAATGGCTGTCAGACATGCAGAGAAGCTGATTTTTATAAAACTATGTAGTGGTCTCTTAATTTTTGCCAGAGCTGTACAGTTGAGTGAAAAAGGGTTTGCCCCATTCCTGATTTCCTATTCTTTTCATGTTTGTCACACTTAAACAAGTAAACACAAAAAGCAGTTTTTAAATGAAGGTCTTTTTATTAAGGGACAAAGGAATCCAAACCTACAGGGTCCTGTGTGAAAAAAGTGTTTGCACCCTAAACGTAACCAGTTGAGCCGTCCTTAGCAGCAACAACTGCAATCGAGTTTGCGATCACTGGCGATTAATTTTTTTACAACGTTGTGGAGGAATTCTGGCCCACACCTCTGTTCAGAATTGTGTAATTCAGCTACATTGAAGTGTTTCCATGCAAGTACTGCCTTTTTAAGGTCATGCTACAGTATGTCAATTGGATTAAGGTCATGACTTTGACTAAGCCTCTCCCAAGTCTTAATTTTGCTTTTCTTAAGTCATTCAGAGGTGGACTTGCTGGTGTGCTTTGGTTCATTGTCCTGCTGCATAACCCAAGTGCGCTAATTTAAAACAACAGAGACATCAGAACAATATTATATACTGTATATAAAAAATTTCAAATAAAGAGATGTATGCACATATATATACGAGCACATTGTTTATTGTATATTAATTTCTGCCACTTTTACTTACTAATGGCATTTTATTTATTTCCTGCTTGGTATTCTTTGGCATTCCATGATTTCGGTTGTATTGGTTGGTTCCATAACCCAAGTGCGCTTCAGCTTAAGGTCATGAACAGATGGCTGAATATTCTCCTTCAGGATTTTTGGTAGACAGAACTCATGGTTCCATTTACTACAGCAAGTTTTCTAGGTCCTGAAGCAGCAAAACAGACCCAGATTTATGTTCTTATTGCTCAGAAGTGGTTTTCATCTTGGAACTCTGCCATGCAGGCCTTTTTTACCCAGTTTCTTTCTTATGGTGACGTCATGAACACTGACTTTAACTGAGGCCTGCAGTTCTCTTAATGTTGTTGTAACCTCTTGGATGAGTCGCAGCTGTGCTCTTGGGGTAATTTTGGTCTTTCGGACACTCTTGGGAAGATTCACCATTGTTGCATGTTTTGACCATTTGTGGATAATGGCTCTCACTGTAGTTTGCTGGAGTCCCAAAGCTTGAAAAATGGATTTATAACTATTTCCAGACTGATAGATCTCAATTACTTCATTTCTCATTTGTTCAAGAATCTCTTTGGATCGTGGCATGATTTTTAACTTTTGAGGATCTTATGGTGTACTTCACTTTGTTAGGCAGGTCCTATTTAAGTGATTTCTTGATTGATAACAGGTGTCGCAATAATCAGGCCTTGATGTGGCTAGAGAATTTGAACTCAGCTTCCCAAAGATATAATAATGTAATAAACCACAGTTAAATTGTTTATCACATAGGATCCTGTGGGTTTTTATTTCTTTTTCCCTTAATAATAAAGATCTTTATTTAAAAACTACATTTTATGTTTACTTGTGTTTATCTTTGTCTAATATTTCAGTTTGTTTAGTGATCTGAAATATTTAAGGAAGGGAGCAAACACTTTCACACAAATGTATACCCTGCTGTAAGTGGGTATAGTGTGCTGGGTCCCAGTGATCAATTGTACTTGTGTCTTTTAGACTCCAATCAGAAGCAGCATCATACAAAAGGTACCTGAATGTAAATATTTTTTTTTGTGATACTAATTCTCATGTTTTTATCTGTTAGGAGCATTAAAGGGGTTGTCAAATTTTGTGATGAGTCTACAGTTATTGTATGTGACTGCAGGCTTCTTCTGAATTCTCACAAGGAGCACTACACGTTGTCAAGATTCTTTGATGCCAGTGAATTACATACATGTGGCCATATGCCGGCTAGACATGCGTGGCATCACGTCTAGTCGGAATGTGGCCAGAAGTATTCAAATCAAATACTTGTGCTCACATAACCGTCCACTCTTGCCACCGGCAATGGAGAATCCTAAAAGTGTCGAGTGCATGCGCTGTGAGAATTCAGAAGCCTGCAATCACATAGTCATATAGAGTGACTGCAGACTTTTATCTCAAACGTGGAGAAGCCCTTTAATTATAAAATGAAACCCTGTAGCTAATCCTAACAGCGTGTAATATACTCACTGTCAGGATTCAGCTCTGCTTGCTGGTTCCAGCAGTCATCATATGGCCACTTCACTCATATGCAATTTTCATACTAACGGTCATGTGACAACGAGCTTTTCTTCTTACTTCTCTGTTTTTCACTGAACATTGAGAAAATTAGGAAGAGCAACTGATCAACAGGTGCATGTAAGTATGAAAATCACACCTAGATACACCTCTGCAGATACCCACCATTCAAACAATGCCACCAATGTTTTAGCCCTCTTTGATGAAGACCTGTAAGATGAGCTGACTATCTAAGAGGTTAATGTGTGTATTCATTGCATTGTACAAAAACTTGTTAAGATATCCAGGTTCTGCACAAACTACACTTGAGAATTCATTTCAGGCATAGATCTATACCTGAGTAATCATTGAACATAAGTAATTGATACATAGAAAAATCCTGCATGATTGTTAGAAAATCAATTCTATTTGTCACCACTGATCAAAAATCACAGAGGTTTCTCTGCAAGTAAGCAGTGACAATCAACATGTGCCATAAATTAAGCTCCCATCATACAGAGAAACAGAGTGGAAGAAACGAAACTTTGCACAGCATAGAGAATGAGACTTGGAGCCTCAAGCTCTACTAAAACATAGGGACACATGGTAGATTTACTGCTCGAACTGTACATTTATTTGGCAACTGCAGCTCCCAGGTCTTTCCATTCATGAAAGATCTGATCTTATTCTTTTGTTATCCTCTATCTGAGATATTCATTTCCTGACACACAAGCAGCAATTTTTTTCCCATCAAAATAGATGTTTCATTTTGCATTACCTTATTGCTTGGTTACACATTTCAGGAACACATATTTGTTTAGCTTGTATTGACATTGTGAGGACGAGATTTGACAGGAGGGGTGGGAAGAGTAGGGGAGCAATGACATCAGCCTCTGGAACATGTAAGTGGCTATTAGGCAGTGCTCTTGCTCTCTTTTTAGTCACATTCCACCCAGCGCATTTATCTAAAGGGCGTAAGGTGGTCATACATATTAGACTTAGGTTCCCTGAACCTATAACATCAGGCAACCATCCAATGTGCATGAGATGTTCAGCAGACATTTATTCAGTTGCAATCGCAAAAGGTGCAAGTGCAATTGTACTCTGTGGAAGCTAAGAAAATCATTAAAGCACTACTGCAGAGTTTTTTCTCTTATTTCATCGCCGAAATGGTGCTTTAAATGTAAGTCCCCTGCCCCATCTCATTCTCGCCTTCTAGTGTTTTCATCCATTTTTGCTGTTGCTAAGCAGCTTCGTAAGCAGCAGCATGGAGGACAATACAGCAGTACTGAACAGAGTAGCTGTGAATACATCACACTTATTAAAATACAACATCTTAGTATGCCTCTTTAATTCTTTCTGCAGCTTTTCTCCCCTCTTCTTCCCCACTCTGTAGTCTATAGATTTCTATGGGCAGCATAATTTTGTCTGATTATTCTATTTCTTTTTTTAAATCTATTTTATATGCGCTCAGTTATTTTTTGTTTTCTGCTTTGTGGGCAGAGTCTAGCAATTCCAACTGTTTTAACCTGATACATCACTTGTGACTTTTTAAAAAGTCACAAGATGTGGTGCACGTTTATACCAGTCCCACCCTGTTGTATTTTTGAGTATGTCAAAATATTGGTGCAATTTTTGCCAAATTCATAAATGTGGACCGTTGGAATTTGGCGCCAAAAATATCAAATAACACTACAAGAAAAAAAAAAAGTGACTTAAAAAAATGAAAGTGATGAATCTGAGCCATAGAGTATGTAAAATTGATAGTATGATTTTCCTGCAATATGGTAGACCATTAGTTGTGCGCATGAACAAAGGGAAACGCCACTAAATTGATAAGAATGCGGTCACTCTGTGTGACTGCAGACATATGAATGCTCCCCCAGCGTACACACCATGCGCTGCAAGGATTTGGCGATTTCTGAGCCCAGACCGTCTGGTATGTATGCGTTATGCATACTCTCGGCCAGAGCCCAACTAGTAGGCGCAGCCTCACTCCATACACTTGTATTGAGCAAGCTGCACCCACTGGACAACCACGTCACTAGATGGGATGCGGCCTTGCTCTATACAAGTGTATGGAGTGAGGCTGCACCCACTAGTCAAGCTCTGGCCGGAAGTATGTATAACGCATAAGTACCTGCCGGTCCCAGCTTAGAAAACCCCAAAACCTCGCAGTGCATAGTGTAGGTCTGAAGTCACAAGACTGACTGTAGTTATCAATTTAGACAGGGCAACCCCTTTAACCTCCTTACTACCTAATAATGGTTACTGCTGTGACTGTCACTATTCTGCCTCCACTGACTTATTGCCTACTGTTTTTTGTCAGACTGGTCAAATTTTCCTTTTTACATACTGTAATCTGTCTCTCTTGATGATATCCTTTGCGGAGCAGTGCGTGTGGGAGCAGCGGCGAGTAAACACAGAGCACAGTACATGTTATCAGGTTTGTTGAGATCAGAGCTGTGCAGTTCGGCTAATTACTTCCCATTCTAGGTTCTGGTACGTTGTGGTCTCTCACAAAGCACCTGAACCTGCAGGGACACTTCCCCTAACACACATCATAAAGACAGTTTCATCATTGATTTCCTTATTTATATTCTCAACCAGTGCAAAACACTTTGTTCCATTTCCATCTGCATCAACGGGTTCATGGCGTACAGAGTGTTATCCACACTGTAGATATTGACATCCTTCCTCCACCAAAGATCTATATGTGTAGACCTTAAATCAGCGGAGAAATGGATGAATGTGGTCACCTGTTGGGAAGTACAGAAAATAAGCATTTAAACAACTTAGGGACAGGGATGCATAAACTCCCCTATCACACAATCCGCAGACTATTTTCTCTAGTGAATTTCTCCATGTCTTGGATTTGGCCTTTTCCTAGGATATCATCTCAAGGAAATTGTTTGAGGGTTTGTGTATAAAATATCTGGTGATCCCCACCTTCTGCCTTCTCCTCAAGGTCGACAAAGACCGTTTTGAACCACCAGGGTGTCCAATTGTCATTGGCATAGGAGAGATTTGTGTTCCTGTGTGTAAATTTATTGAACACTACTTGCAAAGATTAGTTGAAACTTTGTCCTCCTATGTTAGAGACACTACGGATGTCATTGGGAGGATTGATGGCTTCTCCTTAAAACCAGACATGCTTCTAGTTACTGCAGACGTGGAATCTTTGTATCAAGCATAATGATGGATTGGGAACTGTAGAGTTCATACTTAATATGAGCAATCTGGATGGTCTAATGCGAGCTTTGATTTTGGAACTCTAAGGCTGCTTTCACACATCCGGCTTTTTGAATCCGGCACGATGCGGCGAAATTTGGAACAACCGGATCCGGTTTTGCCCCATAGAGTTGTATTGTCGCCGCACCGTGCCGGATGGGTATGCGGCGCATCCGATTTTTTTCCAGATACGGCAAAAAGTAGCTGTCCGGACCGGTTTTTCTCAGAGCGCATGCGCTGAGACTCTGAGTCTCATGCTGCTCTTTTAAATGTGGGCGCCACCGTATCCGGCCACACAGGAATCTGGTGTCTCTGGCACATCCCGGATCCACCCCTACGGCTTTTCGCCGCACGGTGCCAGAGACACAAAGCCGGATGTGTGAAAGCAGCCTTACAGTTTATTTTGACTCATAACTATTTTACCTTCAAAGGAAGGATTTTTCCTTAAAAAACATGGCATTGCAATGGGCGTGGTATGCGTACCGTCGTACGCAAACTCTTTCTTGGCTTTAAGAGAGAATTTCGGTGACAGCACGCGCGCCGCCTCCCAGATGCAGTGCGGATACAGATATATTGATGACTTGTTCAGAATGTGGCAGGGTTCTGAGAGTGAACTTCATGATTTCATTGATAGATTAAATCAGAATCATCATAACATCAAACTTACCTATAAATACCATGAGCAACAGATTGATTTTCTGGATATTAAAATAGAAACACATGCAGGTGGTTTGATTCAAACAGATGTTTTCTGGAAGGAAACATCTGTGCTGTGAATTCCCTATTGCATGCTACTTCTTCACATACGTCCTCCACCATCTGGGCTGTCCCAGTGTGACAATTTTTCAGGATTAAACATATTTTTTCCACAGAGAAGGGTTTTGAATATCAGGCTCGGGACCTTAGGGAAAGGTTTCGTGCATGCGGTTAAAGCAGCAAAAGTATTAAGGGTTATTATCATGCTAAAATTACACCACGTAATTAATTGTTATCCACTGCTCAGAAGAAACCTGATACATATCAACTTGTCCGATTCATTGAGTAAAACATGACCTGACCGCCCATTGTTAACTGCTAGAAATAGGAACTTAAAGGGCATCCTAGTCAGAAGGCACTAAGTGGCCCACCCTCCTAGTCTTTTTAACATGGGAAACAAAAGTGGGGCTGTTATCCTTATGGTTCTTGTAAGGGGTGTAAAAACATAATGCGGTGACCTTATTTACATTAGCGGATGGCGTAAAGAATTTCAGATCACAAACGGTATTTCTTGCAGTACCATTCATGTGGAGTATTATTATTTGGTATTCTTACATCCCATAAATTACATATCTGCACTAGCGAGCACGTTAGGGATATAAAGACAGCACGTGGTATTGATGACATCTTAACTCTTAATACCATCTCCAGAAACTTTAAGCTGTGCCACGATTGCAATGCTAATGACCCTAAAATATGTTGCATTGATAAAATACACTGTGGTACCAGGGGAGGAGGAGACCTCAACGCATTCTGGCACAGCTTTAGTGTCATTGGATTGTCACTTGGGCACAAAGACCAGTTCTGCAATAAATGAAAGGCTGAGTATCACACCTTTCTTGTAATTCTCTCTATTCTTGGATTTTTGTTGTGTGTTTTTATTTTTCTTTCTAATACAGTAGTTGTTTGATGTTTCCAGTCCATTACATGGACATTGCTACTCCATATTGGACCATCCAGATTCATATTCTATATCCTGGCCTTCTTGTCATATTTTGGGATGGAATGTGATTATTATGTGTGTTATTAATTTTTTTATATTTCTTTCTCTTTATTTTCTATTCTAAATACATCATTATTTGGTGGTTTTCAGGGTCTCCTGATCATCAATTTTGCACCATGCACTTTACTGTACTGTCATTTATGGCATCTTTTCATTAACCCCTTTACCTCCAAAGGTGTTTTGCATGTTAATGACCAGACCAATTTTTTCAATTCTGACCACTGTTTCTTTGAGGTAATAACTCTGGAACACTTCCGTGGATCCTGGTGATTTTAACATTGTTTTCTCGTGATATATTGTACTTCATGATAGTGGTAAAATTTCTTTGATATGACTTGCATTTATTTGTGAAAAAAACAGAAATTTGGTGAAAATTTTGAAAATGTATCAATTTTCCAAATTTGAATTTTCATGCCCTTAAATCAGAGATATGTCACACAAAATACTTAACAACTAACATTTTGTTTGTAAGTTATAAGGGTTAAAAGTTGACCAGCAATTTCCCATTTTTACAACACCATTTTTTTTTTAGGTACCACATCACATTTGAAGTCACTTTGAGGGGTCCATATGATAGAAAATACCCAAAAGTGACACAATTCTAAAAACTGCACCCCTCAAGGTTTTCAAAACCACATTCAAGAAGTTTATTAACCCTCCAGGTGCTTCACAGGAATTTTTGGAATGTTTAAAAAAAATGAACATTTAACTTTTTTCACAAAAAATTTACTTCAAATACAATTTGTTTTATTTTACCAAGGGTAACAGGAGAAATTGGACGCCAAAAGTTGTTGTACAATTTATCCTGAGTATGCTGATACCCAATATATGCAGGTAAACCACTGTTTGAGCGCATGGCAGAGCTCGGAAGGGAAGGAGCGCCATTTGCCTTTATAATGCAAAATTGGCTGGAATTGAGATCAGATGCCAAGTCGCGTTTGGAGAGCCCCTGATGTGCCTAAACAGTGAAAAAAAACACAAGTGACACCATTTTGAAAACTAGACCCCCTATGGAACTTATCTAGATATGTGGTGAGCACTTTGAACCCCTAAGTGCTCTACAGAAGTTTATAATGTAGAGCCGTGAAAATAAAAAAAATCATAATTTTTGTAGAAAAAATATTTTCCGCCCCCAATTTTTTATTTTTCCAAGGGTAACAGGAGAAATTGGACCAAAAAAGTTGTTGCGCAATTTGTCCTGAGTTCGCTGATACCCCATATGTGGGGGTAAATCACTGTTTGGGCACATGGCAGAGCTCGGAAGGGAAGGAGCACCGTTTGACTTTTTCAATGCAGAATTGGCTGGAATTGAGATCAGATGCCATGTCACATTTGGAGAGCCCCTGATGTGCCCAAACAGTGGAAACCCCCCAATTCTAACTCCAACCCTAACCCCAACACACCCCTAACCCTAATCCCAACCCTAATACCAACCTTAACCCTAACCCCAACTCTAGCCCCAACCCTAACTTTAGCCCTAACTCTGATCCTAACCCTAATGGGAAAATTTAAATAATTTTTTTTTATTTTATTAATTTTCCATAACTAAGAGGGTGCTAAATGAGGGTTTGATTTACTATTTATAGCATGTTTTGATGTTTGGCAGCTGTCACACACTAAAAGACGCATTTTATTGCAAAAAATAGTTTTTGCATCACCACATTTTGAGAGCTATAATTTTTCCATATTTTGGCCCACAGAATCATGTGAGGTCTTGTTTTTTGTGGGACGATTTGACCTTTTCTACTGGTACCATTTTTCGGGAACATGACATTTTTTGATCGCTTTTTATTCTGATTTTTGGGAGACAGAATGAGCAAAAACCAGCAATTCATGAATTTCTTTTGGGGGGGCGTTTACACCATTCCGCGTGTTGTAAAATTGATAAGGCAGTTTTATTTTTCGGGTCAGTACGATTACAGCGATACCTCATTTTTTTTTAATGTTTTGGCGCTTTTATATAATAAAAACTATTTATAGAAAAAAAATTGTTTTTGCATCGCTTTCTTCTGAGAGCTATAACTTTTTTATTTTTTCACTGATGATGCTGTATGGCAGCTCATTTTTTGTGGGACAAGATGACATTTTCAGCGGTACCACGTTTATTTATACCAGTCTTTTTGATCGCATATTATTCCACTTTTTGTTCGGTGATATGATGGTAAAGCATTGTTTCTAGCCTTGTTTTTTTTATTTTTATGGGGTACACTAAAGGGGTTAACAAATGGGACAGTTTTATAGGTCGGGTCGTTACGGACGCGGCGATACCAAATATGTGTACTTTTATTGTTTAGATTTTTTTCATTTAAATATTTATTTAGCGATCAAATAAATATTGTTTTTTTATTATTATTATTTAAAAATATATATATCTTTACAATTATTTAAAATTTTTATTTCATTCTAAGTTTTACACTTTGCGGACACTGTCTTTCTCCAGGCACGTGCGCACACCCAGGTCCCCTGGCTTATATACTATTGGAGATTTTCCTCTTTTAACGCCCCATACACGTGTGAAAGCGACCATACTGAGATGTGCCTCACTAAATATCCACAGGATTCCCACGAATCCCTGACACTCCTGTATAGTTTGTAATTAATAAAGGCCAAATGCGGCCAAAACGTTTTGCCTTGACTACATTAAAAGTCAAAAAATTAATCTTTAAGTTGAGTACCTAGTTTATTTTTATTACTTCATGGTGTGGGATCTTGCTACGGCACCTTCCTTAGTAGTGCACATGGTTCTCTACACTGACCTGAGAGACTTCCTGGTCATCACTGCGCATGACAGGAAGTCTCTCAGGTCTGGAGACCCGCATCGGGTCTCCATTGCAGCGATTGGGACCCCGCATCATGCCGTGGAGTCTCCGATCCAAAGGCAGAGGGGCTGTCAGCCCCTCTGCCAGCTCCGGAATGCTGCGATCATATTTGATCGTAGTGTTGCGGGGTTAAGGTGCTGGGAGTGGTCTGTGACCACTCCTGGCACTTAGTGCCAGGTGTCAGCTGTGAGAATCAGCTGACACCCGGTCGCGATCAGCCGCGCTCTCGGGGGGATTGTACATGATGTACTGTGCCATCCATGGGCATACGTGCCCAGGGCTCATGGACGGGAGAGTATGTCTAATGTCAGAAAGGGGTTTATGTACTTTTTTTTTCCAATATTGCTCTACTGATGCTTTTTCTACTTTTTCTTTTTGGTTTTCATCTGTCACTTGTATCACTGTGGGTTTGCCCACATTTGATCCTTTTTCAAAAATTCCCACTGCTTGCTATGCATGTGCATGGCGCTCCTGTTTGCTTGCATCTCTTATGGCATCCACACGGGGCAGGCGTGGGTCTCTGACGTCATAGGAACTTTTTCCTTGACCCGCAATGCCACCAGAACTACTGAAATTACTGTGGCACGAAGTCCTGACACTGATAGGAGGTATATAGATACATAGGACATTTTTCCACATAAGCCTTCACAGCCCCCTGAGGAAGCCCAAGCAAAGCGCACATCGGGACTACATCAGCAAACAGACACATTTCATTATATGGGTGAGAATTCATTACTTTATACTTATGCATAGTCTTTTTTATTTACTACTGTTACTTACATTACCTTTTATTTGCACTATGTTTCATTGGGAATTGCGTTAGTTATAGAAGACCTATGCCATTATATGAAGACCACTTTGTGGGCGTACTAATATATATATATACTGTGTGTGTATGTATGTGTGTGTGTATATATATATATATATATATATATATATATATTATATACTTGCCTTCTTGAAACCTATATAGTGTGAAGCTTTCTACTTCAAGCGGTATATAACCACTAACTAATTTTTGGCTACGCTGTTACTTGTTGATCACACATTGTGTTCCTGTGAGCATTGTATTTTGTGTCCTTACCACTGACCTAGTAAAACACATTTTATATAATAAGTTGTATTTTGCCTATTTAGATATATACCGTATATACTCGTGTATAAGTCGAGTTTTTCAGCACATTTTATTTGTGCTGAAAAAAAAACCCTTCGGCTTATGCACAAGTCATTGTCCCAGAAAGACAATGGGGGAGGGGGAGGGGGAGTGGCTGAGTAGCGGGTCACAGAGGCAGGAGCCAAAGACAGTGGCTAAAGCCTGTGCCAGCTGCTAAAGAGAAATTAATATTCACTGTGCTGGCAGTGCACAGTTACAGCTGCAGCCACCAGCTTCCAGCAATGGCCGGGCTATAATGACTGCCTGCTCATTAAGGTAATGAATATTCACTTATCTCCACACCCATACGCGTGGAGTGAATATTCATTACCTTAATGAACGGAGACGTGATCGCTTGGCCGGAATAGCTGCCTGCACCGGAACGAGAAGATGCAGCGAGGGCTTGAAGAGAAGGTAAGTAGGCAGTTTTTCTTTATAGTAACCATGCATACAAGGACAGAGATGGGGAGCTATGCATACAAGGATAAGGGATAAGGAGCCATGCATACAAGGACGGGGATATGGAGCCATGCATACAAGGATGGGGAGCCTTGAATGCAAGGTAGGAGACAGGGAGCCATGCATACAAAGACAGGGACAAGGAGCCACGCATACATGGACAGAGATGGGGAGCCATGCATACCAGGACAGGGATGAGGGGACAATGCATACCCGGATTATACTTGAGTCAATAAGTTTCCCAGTTTTTCGTAACAAAATTAGGTGCCTAGGCTTATACTCGGGTTGACTTATAGACGAGTATATACAGTATATTATAAAATATGATATTTTTATATAAATAGGTCTTTATTATTGTTTCATTTTGGGGTCATCTACAACTTAATTTTGTTGGATATAACAATATATGGTTAATACTTAAGCATAAATAACTTTAACCCCCTTAATGATCAGAGGTATTTTCGTTTTTGTGCCTTCGTTTTTTGCTCCCCTTTTTTCCACAGCCATAACTTTTTTATTTTTTGGTCAAAATGGCCATGTGAGGGCTTGCTTTTTGCGGGACAAGTTTTGGACAACACAATTGGTTTTAACATCGTGTACTGGAAAACCGGAAAAAAATTCCAAGTGCAGTGAAATTGCAAAAAAGTGCAATTCCACACTTGTTATTTTTTTTTTTTTTTTACCATGTTCACTAAATGCTAAAACTGACCTGCCATTATGATTCTCCAGGTCATTTCAAGTTCATAGACACTAAACATGTCTAGGTTCTTTTTTATTTAAGAGGTGAAAAAAAATCCAAACTTTGGTAATAAAAAGGTGTCATTTTCAAAGACCTGTAGAGTCTCCATTTTTTCGAGATTTGGGGCTGGGTGAAGGCTTATTTTTTTGCGCACCAAGCTGACATTTGTATTGATACGATTTTGGTGTAGACACAAACTACTGATCGCCCATTATTGAATTTTAGTGCAATGTAGTGGCTACCAAAAAAAACTTAATTCTGGCATTTTGAATTTTTTTCTCGTTATGCCATTTACCGATCGGGTTAATTCTTTTTTTTTATATTGATAGATCGGGTGATTCTGATCGTGGCAATACCAAATAAGTGTATGTTTGGTTTTTTTTATTGTTTTATTTTGGGGCAAAAGGGGGGTGATTTGAAGGTTTTTTTTTTTATAATTTTAAAAACTTTTTTACTTTTTGCTTTCTTCAATAGTCTCCATGGGAGAAGAGAAGCTCATAGCAATCTGGCAGTGACAACCATAGAGGTCTGCCGGACACCTCTGTTTGTCATGTCAACCCATTGGTGACCCGCAATGACGTGACAAGGTCACCGATGGGCGGGATTTCCGGCGCGCTTACCGGAAGCACAAATTAAATTGCTGCTGTCAGAGATTGACAGCAGCATATAACAGGCTAACAGCCGTGGGTGGATCGTGTTTCCACCAGCGACTGTTAAAGGCACATGTCAGATGACATGCTGGGAAAGATGTGGGCTCGGCGCATGAGCCCACATCATAGGGAGAGTTTCCGATGTGGGTGTACTCTTACGCTCAATGTGGGAAATGGGATAAAAATAATTTCTATACTATGGCCCTGATTGTTCATTCCAGCTGCGCCTGTTTTTTTTGTCTAATTTTGTGTTTTGCAACTAATTTTGCTTGCATTCACTTGATTATTCTATTTATTTATTTTTTTAAGTCTATTTTATATGCGCTCTCCCGTTTTTGTTTTTTTTGTTTCCCCTTTGTTGGCGGAGTCTAGCAATTCCAGCCTTACTCGTCAATTGCAACTTTTCAAAAAGTCGCAAGATCTGTGCGCCTTTATTTCAGTCCCACCCTGGTGTATTTTTGAGTACACCAAAATATCTGTGCAATTTTTGTTACTTTTTGCAACGACAGTTTGGCTA